>NC_133970.1:8115272-8804772 GCF_031877795.1 Strix aluco
GCCTTGTTTTGTGGGCACAAAGCTTCCTCTTCAGAGTCCAAAGCTTTGATTCTGTGGTTGAATTCCTCGTTTTATAATCCAAACCCTCACGTTTATTGCGCAAACCCTCATTTTTAGGGCCCAAACGCTCATTTTTATGCTGCAAATCATTTCACTGGAAAATGCCTCCTTTTTATGCTCCAAACGCCTCCTTTAGGGCACGATGTCTGAATGTTAGGTCCCAAAGATTAGGTTAAGAGCCCAAAGCTTGGAGTCTAGGGTTGAAAGCCTGCTTTTTACTCTACAAACCCTCCTGTTTAGGGTACAAACCCTCCTTTTTGGTGCACAAGCCCTCGCTGTTAGGGTGCAAACACTCACGTTAAGATTCCCAAGCTTCGAGTCCAGGGTTGAAATCCACATCTTTATGCTCCAAACGACCGTCTTTAGGCTTCAAATCCGACTTTTAATTCTGAAATCCCACTTTTTTACGCTCCAAACGCTACATTAAGGGCACAAAGTCTCCATTTTAGGTCACAACGCTTCCTTTTTAGAGTCCGGAACGTTGGTTCCAGGGTTGAAAGCCTCCCTGTTCTGCTTCAAAGCGTCATTTAGAAGGTACAAGCCCTCATTTTTAGGGCGCAACGCCTCATTTTTTGGCCGCGAATCCTCCTTTTTAGGGGTCAATACGTCCTTTTTGCTGTAAAATCCCTCACTTTTATGTTCCGGACATCTCTTTTAGGGCACAAAGCCTTGTTTTGTGGTCCCAAAGCTTCCTCTTCAGAGTCCAAAGCTTTGATTCTGTGGTTGAATTCCTCGTTTTATAATCCAAACCCTCACGTTTATTGTGCAAACCCTCATTTTTAGGGCCCAAACGCTCATTTTTATGCTGCAAATCATTTCACTGGAAAATCCCTCCTTTATATGCTCCAAACGCCTCCTTTAGGGCACGATGTCTGAATGTTAGGTCCCAAAGATTTGGTTAAGAGCCCAAAGCTTGGAGTCTAGGGTTGAAAGCCTGCTTTTTACTCTACAAACCCTCCTGTTTAGGGTACAAACCCTCCTTTTTGGTGCACAAGCCCTCGCTGTTAGGGTGCAAACACTCACGTTAAGATTCCCAAGCTTCGAGTCCAGGGTTGAAATCCACATCTTTATGCTCCAAACGACCGTCTTTAGGCTTCAAATCCGACTTTTAATTCTGAAATCCCACTTTTTTACGCTCCAAACGCTACATTAAGGGCACAAAGTCTCCATTTTAGGTCACAACGCTTCCTTTTTAGAGTCCGGAACGTTGGTTCCAGGGTTGAAAGCCTCCCTGTTCTGCTTCAAAGCGTCATTTAGAAGGTACAAGCCCTCATTTTTAGGGCGCAACGCCTCATTTTTTGGCCGCGAATCCTCCTTTTTAGGGGTCAATACGTCCTTTTTGCTGTAAAATCCCTCACTTTTATGTTCCGGACATCTCTTTTAGGGCACAAAGCCTTGTTTTGTGGTCCCAAAGCTTCCTCTTCAGAGTCCAAAGCTTTGATTCTGTGGTTGAATTCCTCGTTTTATAATCCAAACCCTCACGTTTATTGTGCAAACCCTCATTTTTAGGGCCCAAACGCTCATTTTTATGCTGCAAATCATTTCACTGGAAAATGCCTCCTTTATATGCTCCAAACGCCTCCTTTAGGGCACGATGTCTGAATGTTAGGTCCCAAAGATTTGGTTAAGAGCCCAAAGCTTGGAGTCTAGGGTTGAAAGCCTGCTTTTTACTCTACAAAGCCTCCTGTTTAGGGTACAAACCCTCCTTTTTGGTGCACAAGCCCTCGCTGTTAGGGTGCAAACACTCACGTTAAGATTCCCAAGCTTCAAGTCCAGGGTTGAAATCCACATCTTTATGCTCCAAACGACCGTCTTTAGGCTTCAAATCCGACTTTTAATTCTGAAATCCCACTTTTTTACGCTCCAAACGCTACATTAAGGGCACAAAGTCTCCATTTTAGGTCACAACGCTTCCTTTTTAGAGTCCGGAACGTTGGTTCCAGGGTTGAAAGCCTCCCTGTTCTGCTTCAAAGCGTCATTTAGAAGGTACAAGCCCTCATTTTTAGGGCGCAACGCCTCATTTTTTGGCCGCGAATCCTCCTTTTTAGGGGTCAATACGTCCTTTTTGCTGTAAAATCCCTCACTTTTATGTTCCAGACATCTCATTTAGGGCACAAAGCCTTGTTTTGTGGTCCCAAAGCTTCCTCTTCAGAGTCCAAAGCTTTGATTCTGTGGTTGAATTCCTCGTTTTATAATCCAAACCCTCACGTTTATTGCGCAAACCCTCATTTTTAGGGCCCAAACGCTCATTTTTATGCTGCAAATCATTTCACTGGAAAATGCCTCCTTTTTATGCTCCAAACGCCTCCTTTAGGGCACGATGTCTGAATGTTAGGTCCCAAAGATTAGGTTAAGAGCCCAAAGCTTGGAGTCTAGGGTTGAAAGCCTGCTTTTTACTCTACAAACCCTCCTGTTTAGGGTACAAACCCTCCTTTTTGGTGCACAAGCCCTCGCTGTTAGGGTGCAAACACTCACGTTAAGATTCCCAAGCTTCGAGTCCAGGGTTGAAATCCACATCTTTATGCTCCAAACGACCGTCTTTAGGCTTCAAATCCGACTTTTAATTCTGAAATCCCACTTTTTTACGCTCCAAACGCTACATTAAGGGCACAAAGTCTCCATTTTAGGTCACAACGCTTCCTTTTTAGAGTCCGGAACGTTGGTTCCAGGGTTGAAAGCCTCCCTGTTCTGCTTCAAAGCGTCATTTAGAAGGTACAAGCCCTCATTTTTAGGGCGCAACGCCTCATTTTTTGGCCGCGAATCCTCCTTTTTAGGGGTCAATACGTCCTTTTTGCTGTAAAATCCCTCACTTTTATGTTCCGGACATCTCTTTTAGGGCACAAAGCCTTGTTTTGTGGTCCCAAAGCTTCCTCTTCAGAGTCCAAAGCTTTGATTCTGTGGTTGAATTCCTCGTTTTATAATCCAAACCCTCACGTTTATTGTGCAAACCCTCATTTTTAGGGCCCAAACGCTCATTTTTATGCTGCAAATCATTTCACTGGAAAATCCCTCCTTTATATGCTCCAAACGCCTCCTTTAGGGCACGATGTCTGAATGTTAGGTCCCAAAGATTTGGTTAAGAGCCCAAAGCTTGGAGTCTAGGGTTGAAAGCCTGCTTTTTACTCTACAAACCCTCCTGTTTAGGGTACAAACCCTCCTTTTTGGTGCACAAGCCCTCGCTGTTAGGGTGCAAACACTCACGTTAAGATTCCCAAGCTTCGAGTCCAGGGTTGAAATCCACATCTTTATGCTCCAAACGACCGTCTTTAGGCTTCAAATCCGACTTTTAATTCTGAAATCCCACTTTTTTACGCTCCAAACGCTACATTAAGGGCACAAAGTCTCCATTTTAGGTCACAACGCTTCCTTTTTAGAGTCCGGAACGTTGGTTCCAGGGTTGAAAGCCTCCCTGTTCTGCTTCAAAGCGTCATTTAGAAGGTACAAGCCCTCATTTTTAGGGCGCAACGCCTCATTTTTTGGCCGCGAATCCTCCTTTTTAGGGGTCAATACGTCCTTTTTGCTGTAAAATCCCTCACTTTTATGTTCCGGACATCTCTTTTAGGGCACAAAGCCTTGTTTTGTGGTCCCAAAGCTTCCTCTTCAGAGTCCAAAGCTTTGATTCTGTGGTTGAATTCCTCGTTTTATAATCCAAACCCTCACGTTTATTGTGCAAACCCTCATTTTTAGGGCCCAAACGCTCATTTTTATGCTGCAAATCATTTCACTGGAAAATGCCTCCTTTATATGCTCCAAACGCCTCCTTTAGGGCACGATGTCTGAATGTTAGGTCCCAAAGATTTGGTTAAGAGCCCAAAGCTTGGAGTCTAGGGTTGAAAGCCTGCTTTTTACTCTACAAAGCCTCCTGTTTAGGGTACAAACCCTCCTTTTTGGTGCACAAGCCCTCGCTGTTAGGGTGCAAACACTCACGTTAAGATTCCCAAGCTTCAAGTCCAGGGTTGAAATCCACATCTTTATGCTCCAAACGACCGTCTTTAGGCTTCAAATCCGACTTTTAATTCTGAAATCCCACTTTTTTACGCTCCAAACGCTACATTAAGGGCACAAAGTCTCCATTTTAGGTCACAACGCTTCCTTTTTAGAGTCCGGAACGTTGGTTCCAGGGTTGAAAGCCTCCCTGTTCTGCTTCAAAGCGTCATTTAGAAGGTACAAGCCCTCATTTTTAGGGCGCAACGCCTCATTTTTTGGCCGCGAATCCTCCTTTTTAGGGGTCAATACGTCCTTTTTGCTGTAAAATCCCTCACTTCTATGTTCCGGACATCTCTTTTAGGGCACAAAGCCTTGTTTTGTGGTCCCAAAGCTTCCTCTTCAGAGTCCAAAGCTTTGATTCTGTGGTTGAATTCCTCGTTTTATAATCCAAACCCTCACGTTTATTGCACAAACCCTCATTTTTAGGGCCCAAACGCTCATTTTTATGCTGCAAATCATTTCACTGGAAAATCCCTCCTTTTTATGCTCCAAACGCCTCCTTTAGGGCACGATGTCTGAATGTTAGGTCCCAAAGATTTGGTTAAGAGCCCAAAGCTTGGAGTCTAGGGTTCAAAGCCTGCTTTTTACTCTACAAACCCTCCTGTTTAGGGTACAAACCCTCCTTTTTGGTGCACAAGCCCTCGCTGTTAGGGTGCAAACACTCACGTTAAGATTCCCAAGCTTCGAGTCCAGGGTTGAAATCCACATCTTTATGCTCCAAACGACCGTCTTTAGGCTTCAAATCCGACTTTTAATTCTGAAATCCCACTTTTTTACGCTCCAAACGCTACATTAAGGGCACAAAGTCTCCATTTTAGGTCACAACGCTTCCTTTTTAGAGTCCGGAACGTTGGTTCCAGGGTTGAAAGCCTCCCTGTTCTGCTTCAAAGCGTCATTTAGAAGGTACAAGCCCTCATTTTTAGGACGCAACGCCTCATTTTTTGGCCGCGAATCCTCCTTTTTAGGGGTCAATACGTCCTTTTTGCTGTAAAATCCCTCACTTCTATGTTCCGGACATCTCATTTAGGGCACAAAGCCTTGTTTTGTGGTCCCAAAGCTTCCTCTTCAGAGTCCAAAGATTTGATTCTGTGGTTGAATTCCTTGTTTTATAATCCAAACCCTCACGTTTATTGCACAAACCCTCATTTTTAGGGCCCAAATGCTCATTTTTATGCTGCAAATCCTTTCACTGGAAAATCCCTCCTTTTTATGCTCCAAACGCCTCCTTTAGGGCACGATGTCTGAATGTTAGGTCCCAAAGATTTGGTTAAGAGCCCAAAGCTTGGAGTCTAGGGTTCAAAGCCTGCTTTTTACTCTACAAACCCTCCTGTTTAGGGTACAAACCCTCCTTTTTGGTGCACAAGCCCTCGCTGTTAGGGTGCAAACACTCACGTTAAGATTCCCAAGCTTCGAGTCCAGGGTTGAAATCCACATCTTTATGCTCCAAACGACCGTCTTTAGGCTTCAAATCCGACTTTTAATTCTGAAATCCCACTTTTTTACGCTCCAAACGCTACATTAAGGGCACAAAGTCTCCATTTTAGGTCACAACGCTTCCTTTTTAGAGTCCGGAACGTTGGTTCCAGGGTTGAAAGCCTCCCTGTTCTGCTTCAAAGCGTCATTTAGAAGGTACAAGCCCTCATTTTTAGGGCGCAACGCCTCATTTTTTGGCCGCGAATCCTCCTTTTTAGGGGTCAATACGTCCTTTTTGCTGTAAAATCCCTCACTTCTATGTTCCGGACATCTCATTTAGGGCACAAAGCCTTGTTTTGTGGTCCCAAAGCTTCCTCTTCAGAGTCCAAAGCTTTGATTCTGTGGTTGAATTCCTCGTTTTATAATCCAAACCCTCACGTTTATTGCGCAAACCCTCATTTTTAGGGCCCAAACGCTCATTTTTATGCTGCAAATCATTTCACTGGAAAATGCCTCCTTTTTATGCTCCAAACGCCTCCTTTAGGGCACGATGTCTGAATGTTAGGTCCCAAAGATTTGGTTAAGAGCCCAAAGCTTGGAGTCTAGGGTTGAAAGCCTGCTTTTTACTCTTCAAACCCTCCTGTTTAGGGTACAAATCCTCCTTTTTGGTGCACAAGCCCTCGCTGTTAGGGTGCAAACACTCACGTTAAGATTCCCAAGCTTCGAGTCCAGGGTTGAAATCCACATCTTTATGCTCCAAACGACCGTCTTTAGGCTTCAAATCCGACTTTTAATTCTGAAATCCCACTTTTTTACGCTCCAAACGCTACATTAAGGGCACAAAGTCTCCATTTTAGGTCACAACGCTTCCTTTTTAGAGTCCGGAACGTTGGTTCCAGGGTTGAAAGCCTCCCTGTTCTGCTTCAAAGCGTCATTTAGAAGGTACAAGCCCTCATTTTTAGGGCGCAACGCCTCATTTTTTGGCCGCGAATCCTCCTTTTTAGGGGTCAATACGTCCTTTTTGCTGTAAAATCCCTCACTTCTATGTTCCGGACATCTCTTTTAGGGCACAAAGCCTTGTTTTGTGGTCCCAAAGCTTCCTCTTCAGAGTCCAAAGCTTTGATTCTGTGGTTGAATTCCTCGTTTTATAATCCAAACCCTCACGTTTATTGCACAAACCCTCATTTTTAGGGCCCAAACGCTCATTTTTATGCTGCAAATCATTTCACTGGAAAATGCCTCCTTTTTATGCTCCAAACGCCTCCTTTAGGGCACGATGTCTGAATGTTAGGTCCCAAAGATTTGGTTAAGAGCACAAAGCTTGGAGTCTAGGGTTCAAAGCCTGCTTTTTACTCTACAAACCCTCCTGTTTAGGGTACAAACCCTCCTTTTTGGGGCACAAACCCTCGCTGTTAGGGTGCAAACACTCACGTTAAGATTCCCAAGCTTCGAGTCCAGGGTTGAAATCCACATCTTTATGCTCCAAACGACCGTCTTTAGGCTTCAAATCCGACTTTTAATTCTGAAATCCCACTTTTTTACGCTCCAAACGCTACATTAAGGGCACAAAGTCTCCATTTTAGGTCACAACGCTTCCTTTTTAGAGTCCGGAACGTTGGTTCCAGGGTTGAAAGCCTCCCTGTTCTGCTTCAAAGCGTCATTTAGAAGGTACAAGCCCTCATTTTTAGGGCGCAACGCCTCATTTTTTGGCCGCGAATCCTCCTTTTTAGGGGTCAATACGTCCTTTTTGCTGTAAAATCCCTCACTTCTATGTTCCGGACATCTCATTTAGGGCACAAAGCCTTGTTTTGTGGTCCCAAAGCTTCCTCTTCAGAGTCCAAAGCTTTGATTCTGTGGTTGAATTCCTCGTTTTATAATCCAAACCCTCACGTTTATTGCACAAACCCTCATTTTTAGGGCCCAAACGCTCATTTTTATGCTGCAAATCATTTCACTGGAAAATGCCTCCTTTTTATGCTCCAAACGCCTCCTTTAGGGCACGATGTCTGAATGTTAGGTCCCAAAGATTTGGTTAAGAGCCCAAAGCTTGGAGTCTAGGGTTCAAAGCCTGCTTTTTACTCTACAAACCCTCCTGTTTAGGGTACAAACCCTCCTTTTTGGTGCACAAGCCCTCGCTGTTAGGGTGCAAACACTCACGTTAAGATTCCCAAGCTTCGAGTCCAGGGTTGAAATCCACATCTTTATGCTCCAAACGACCGTCTTTAGGCTTCAAATCCGACTTTTAATTCTGAAATCCCACTTTTTTACGCTCCAAACGCTACATTAAGGGCACAAAGTCTCCATTTTAGGTCACAACGCTTCCTTTTTAGAGTCCGGAACGTTGGTTCCAGGGTTGAAAGCCTCCCTGTTCTGCTTCAAAGCGTCATTTAGAAGGTACAAGCCCTCATTTTTAGGGCGCAACGCCTCATTTTTTGGCCGCGAATCCTCCTTTTTAGGGGTCAATACGTCCTTTTTGCTGTAAAATCCCTCACTTTTATGTTCCGGACATCTCATTTAGGGCACAAAGCCTTGTTTTGTGATCCCAAAGCTTCCTCTTCAGAGTCCAAAGCTTTGATTCTGTGGTTGAATTCCTCGTTTTATAATCCAAACCCTCACGTTTATTGTGCAAACCCTCATTTTTAGGGCCCAAACGCTCATTTTTATGCTGTAAATCATTTCACTGGAAAATCCCTCCTTTATATGCTCCAAACGCCTCCTTTAGGGCACGATGTCTGAATGTTAGGTCCCAAAGATTTGGTTAAGAGCCCAAAGCTTTGAGTCTAGGGTTGAAAGCCTGCTTTTTACTCTACAAACCCTCCTGTTTAGGGTACAAACCCTCCTTTTTGGTGCACAAGCCCTCGCTGTTAGGGTGCAAACACTCACGTTAAGATTCCCAAGCTTCGAGTCCAGGGTTGAAATCCACATCTTTATGCTCCAAACGACCGTCTTTAGGCTTCAAATCCGACTTTTAATTCTGAAATCCCACTTTTTTACGCTCCAAACGCTACATTAAGGGCACAAAGTCTCCATTTTAGGTCACAACGCTTCCTTTTTAGAGTCCGGAACGTTGGTTCCAGGGTTGAAAGCCTCCCTGTTCTGCTTCAAAGCGTCATTTAGAAGGTACAAGCCCTCATTTTTAGGGCGCAACGCCTCATTTTTTGGCCGCGAATCCTCCTTTTTAGGGGTCAATACGTCCTTTTTGCTGTAAAATCCCTCACTTCTATGTTCCGGACATCTCTTTTAGGGCACAAAGCCTTGTTTTGTGGTCCCAAAGCTTCCTCTTCAGAGTCCAAAGCTTTGATTCTGTGGTTGAATTCCTCGTTTTATAATCCAAACCCTCACGTTTATTGCGCAAACCCTCATTTTTAGGGCCCAAACGCTCATTTTTATGCTGCAAATCATTTCACTGGAAAATGCCTCCTTTTTATGCTCCAAACGCCTCCTTTAGGGCACGATGTCTGAATGTTAGGTCCCAAAGATTTGGTTAAGAGCCCAAAGCTTGGAGTCTAGGGTTGAAAGCCTGCTTTTTACTCTACAAACCCTCCTGTTTAGGGTACAAACCCTCCTTTTTGGTGCACAAGCCCTCGCTGTTAGGGTGCAAACACTCACGTTAAGATTCCCAAGCTTCGAGTCCAGGGTTGAAATCCACATCTTTATGCTCCAAACGACCGTCTTTAGGCTTCAAATCCGACTTTTAATTCTGAAATCCCACTTTTTTACGCTCCAAACGCTACATTAAGGGCACAAAGTCTCCATTTTAGGTCACAACGCTTCCTTTTTAGAGTCCGGAACGTTGGTTCCAGGGTTGAAAGCCTCCCTGTTCTGCTTCAAAGCGTCATTTAGAAGGTACAAGCCCTCATTTTTAGGGCGCAACGCCTCATTTTTTGGCTGCGAATCCTCCTTTTTAGGGGTCAATACGTCCTTTTTGCTGTAAAATCCCTCACTTCTATGTTCCGGACATCTCTTTTAGGGCACAAAGCCTTGTTTTGTGGTCCCAAAGCTTCCTCTTCAGAGTCCAAAGCTTTGATTCTGTGGTTGAATTCCTCGTTTTATAATCCAAACCCTCACGTTTATTGCACAAACCCTCATTTTTAGGGCCCAAACGCTCATTTTTATGCTGCAAATCATTTCACTGGAAAATGCCTCCTTTTTATGCTCCAAACGCCTCCTTTAGGGCACGATGTCTGAATGTTAGGTCCCAAAGATTTGGTTAAGAGCCCAAAGCTTGGAGTCTAGGGTTCAAAGCCTGCTTTTTACTCTACAAACCCTCCTGTTTAGGGTACAAACCCTCCTTTTTGGTGCACAAGCCCTCGCTGTTAGGGTGCAAACACTCACGTTAAGATTCCCAAGCTTCGAGTCCAGGGTTGAAATCCACATCTTTATGCTCCAAACAACCGTCTTTAGGCTTCAAATCTGACTTTTAATTCTGAAATCCCACTTTTTTACGCTCCAAACGCTACATTAAGGGCACAAAGTCTCCATTTTAGGTCACAACGCTTCCTTTTTAGAGTCCGGAACGTTGGTTCCAGGGTTGAAAGCCTCCCTGTTCTGCTTCAAAGCGTCATTTAGAAGGTACAAGCCCTCATTTTTAGGGCGCAACGCCTCATTTTTTGGCCGCGAATCCTCCTTTTTAGGGGTCAATACGTCCTTTTTGCTGTAAAATCCCTCACTTCTATCTTCCAGACATCTCTTTTAGGGCACAAAGCCTTGTTTTGTGGTCCCAAAGCTTCCTCTTCAGAGTCCAAAGCTTTGATTCTGTGGTTGAATTCCTCGTTTTATAATCCAAACCCTCACGTTTATAGCACAAACCCTCATTTTTAGGGCCCAAACGCTCATTTTTATGCTGCAAATCCTTTCACTGGAAAATCCCTCCTTTTTATGCTCCAAACGCCTCCTTTAGGGCACGATGTCTGAATGTTAGGTCCCAAAGATTTGGTTAAGAGCCCAAAGCTTGGAGTCTAGGGTTGAAAGCCTGCTTTTTACTCTACAAACCCTCCTGTTTAGGGTACAAACCCTCCTTTTTGGTGCACAAGCCCTCGCTGTTAGGGTGCAAACACTCACGTTAAGATTCCCAAGCTTCGAGTCCAGGGTTGAAATCCACATCTTTATGCTCCAAACGACCGTCTTTAGGCTTCAAATCCGACTTTTAATTCTGAAATCCCACTTTTTTACGCTCCAAACGCTACATTAAGGGCACAAAGTCTCCATTTTAGGTCACAACGCTTCCTTTTTAGAGTCCGGAACGTTGGTTCCAGGGTTGAAAGCCTCCCTGTTCTGCTTCAAAGCGTCATTTAGAAGGTACAAGCCCTCATTTTTAGGGCGCAACGCCTCATTTTTTGGCCGCGAATCCTCCTTTTTAGGGGTCAATACGTCCTTTTTGCTGTAAAATCCCTCACTTCTATGTTCCGGACATCTCATTTAGGGCACAAAGCCTTGTTTTGTGGTCCCAAAGCTTCCTCTTCAGAGTCCAAAGCTTTGATTCTGTGGTTGAATTCCTCGTTTTATAATCCAAACCCTCACGTTTATTGCACAAACCCTCATTTTTAGGGCCCAAACGCTCATTTTTATGCTGCAAATCATTTCACTGGAAAATGCCTCCTTTTTATGCTCCAAACGCCTCCTTTAGGGCACGATGTCTGAATGTTAGGTCCCAAAGATTTGGTTAAGAGCCCAAAGCTTGGAGTCTAGGGTTGAAAGCCTGCTTTTTACTGTACAAACCCTCCTGTTTAGGGTACAAACCCTCCTTTTTGGTGCACAAGCCCTCGCTGTTAGGGTGCAAACACTCACGTTAAGATTCTCAAGCTTCGAGTCCAGGGTTGAAATCCACATCTTTATGCTCCAAACGACCGTCTTTAGGCTTCAAATCCGACTTTTAATTCTGAAATCCCACTTTTTCACGCTCCAAACGCTACATTAAGGGCACAAAGTCTCCATTTTAGGTCACAACGCTTCCTTTTTAGAGTCCGGAACGTTGGTTCCAGGGTTGAAAGCCTCCCTGTTCTGCTTCAAAGCGTCATTTAGAAGGTACAAGCCCTCATTTTTAGGGCGCAACGCCTCATTTTTTGGCCGCGAATCCTCCTTTTTAGGGGTCAGTACGTCCGTTTTGCTGTAAAATCCCTCACTTCTATGTTCCGGACATCTCATTTAGGGCACAAAGCCTTGTTTTGTGGTCCCAAAGCTTCCTCTTCAGAGTCCAAAGCTTTGATTCTGTGGTTGAATTCCTCGTTTTATAATCCAAACCCTCACGTTTATTGCACAAACCCTCATTTTTAGGGCCCAAACGCTCATTTTTATGCTGCAAATCATTTCACTGGAAAATGCCTCCTTTTTATGCTCCAAACGCCTCCTTTAGGGCACGATGTCTGAATGTTAGGTCCCAAAGATTTGGTTAAGAGCCCAAAGCTTGGAGTCTAGGGTTCAAAGCCTGCTTTTTACTCTACAAACCCTCCTGTTTAGGGTACAAACCCTCCTTTTTGGTGCACAAGCCCTCGCTGTTAGGGTGCAAACACTCACGTTAAGATTCCCAAGCTTCGAGTCCAGGGTTGAAATCCACATCTTTATGCTCCAAACGACCGTCTTTAGGCTTCAAATCCGACTTTTAATTCTGAAATCCCACTTTTTTACGCTCCAAACGCTACATTAAGGGCACAAAGTCTCCATTTTAGGTCACAACGCTTCCTTTTTAGAGTCCGGAACGTTGGTTCCAGGGTTGAAAGCCTCCCTGTTCTGCTTCAAAGCGTCATTTAGAAGGTACAAGCCCTCATTTTTAGGGCGCAACGCCTCATTTTTTGGCCGCGAATCCTCCTTTTTAGGGGTCAATACGTCCTTTTTGCTGTAAAATCCCTCACTTTTATGTTCCGGACATCTCTTTTAGGGCACAAAGCCTTGTTTTGTGGTCCCAAAGCTTCCTCTTCAGAGTCCAAAGCTTTGATTCTGTGGTTGAATTCCTCGTTTTATAATCCAAACCCTCACGTTTATTGCACAAACCCTCATTTTTAGGGCCCAAACGCTCATTTTTATGCTGCAAATCATTTCACTGGAAAATCCCTCCTTTTTATGCTCCAAACGCCTCCTTTAGGGCACGATGTCTGAATGTTAGGTCCCAAAGATTTGGTTAAGAGCCCAAAGCTTGGAGTCTAGGGTTCAAAGCCTGCTTTTTACTCTACAAACCCTCCTGTTTAGGGTACAAACCCTCCTTTTTGGTGCACAAGCCCTCGCTGTTAGGGTGCAAACACTCACGTTAAGATTCCCAAGCTTCGAGTCCAGGGTTGAAATCCACATCTTTATGCTCCAAACGACCGTCTTTAGGCTTCAAATCCGACTTTTAATTCTGAAATCCCACTTTTTTACGCTCCAAACGCTACATTAAGGGCACAAAGTCTCCATTTTAGGTCACAACGCTTCCTTTTTAGAGTCCGGAACGTTGGTTCCAGGGTTGAAAGCCTCCCTGTTCTGCTTCAAAGCGTCATTTAGAAGGTACAAGCCCTCATTTTTAGGGCGCAACGCCTCATTTTTTGGCTGCGAATCCTCCTTTTTAGGGGTCAATACGTCCTTTTTGCTGTAAAATCCCTCACTTCTATGTTCCGGACATCTCTTTTAGGGCACAAAGCCTTGTTTTGTGGTCCCAAAGCTTCCTCTTCAGAGTCCAAAGCTTTGATTCTGTGGTTGAATTCCTCGTTTTATAATCCAAACCCTCACGTTTATTGCACAAACCCTCATTTTTAGGGCCCAAACGCTCATTTTTATGCTGCAAATCATTTCACTGGAAAATGCCTCCTTTTTATGCTCCAAACACCTCCTTTAGGGCACGATGTCTGAATGTTAGGTCCCAAAGATTTGGTTAAGAGCACAAAGCTTGGAGTCTAGGGTTGAAAGCCTGCTTTTTACTCTACAAACCCTCCTGTTTAGGGTACAAACCCTCCTTTTTGGTGCACAAGCCCTCGCTGTTAGGGTGCAAACACTCACGTTAAGATTCCCAAGCTTCGAGTCCAGGGTTGAAATCCACATCTTTATGCTCCAAACGACCGTCTTTAGGCTTCAAATCCGACTTTTAATTCTGAAATCCCACTTTTTTACGCTCCAAACGCTACATTAAGGGCACAAAGTCTCCATTTTAGGTCACAACGCTTCCTTTTTAGAGTCCGGAACGTTGGTTCCAGGGTTGAAAGCCTCCCTGTTCTGCTTCAAAGCGTCATTTAGAAGGTACAAGCCCTCATTTTTAGGGCGCAACGCCTCATTTTTTGGCCGCGAATCCTCCTTTTTAGGGGTCAATACGTCCTTTTTGCTGTAAAATCCCTCACTTTTATGTTCCGGACATCTCTTTTAGGGCACAAAGCCTTGTTTTGTGGTCCCAAAGCTTCCTCTTCAGAGTCCAAAGCTTTGATTCTGTGGTTGAATTCCTCGTTTTATAATCCAAACCCTCACGTTTATTGCACAAACCCTCATTTTTAGGGCCCAAACGCTCATTTTTATGCTGCAAATCATTTCACTGGAAAATGCCTCCTTTTTATGCTCCAAACGCCTCCTTTAGGGCACGATGTCTGAATGTTAGGTCCCAAAGATTTGTTTAAGAGCCCAAAGCTTGGAGTCTAGGGTTGAAAGCCTGCTTTTTACTCTACAAACCCTCCTGTTTAGGGTACAAACCCTCCTTTTTGGTGCACAAGCCCTCGCTGTTAGGGTGCAAACACTCACGTTAAGATTCCCAAGCTTCGAGTCCAGGGTTGAAATCCACATCTTTATGCTCCAAACGACCGTCTTTAGGCTTCAAATCCGACTTTTAATTCTGAAATCCCACTTTTTTACGCTCCAAACGCTACATTAAGGGCACAAAGTCTCCATTTTAGGTCACAACGCTTCCTTTTTAGAGTCCGGAACGTTGGTTCCAGGGTTGAAAGCCTCCCTGTTCTGCTTCAAAGCGTCATTTAGAAGGTACAAGCCCTCATTTTTAGGGCGCAACGCCTCATTTTTTGGCCGCGAATCCTCCTTTTTAGGGGTCAATACGTCCTTTTTGCTGTAAAATCCCTCACTTCTATCTTCCAGACATCTCTTTTAGGGCACAAAGCCTTGTTTTGTGGTCCCAAAGCTTCCTCTTCAGAGTCCAAAGCTTTGATTCTGTGGTTGAATTCCTCGTTTTATAATCCAAACCCTCACGTTTATAGCACAAACCCTCATTTTTAGGGCCCAAACGCTCATTTTTATGCTGCAAATCCTTTCACTGGAAAATCCCTCCTTTTTATGCTCCAAACGCCTCCTTTAGGGCACGATGTCTGAATGTTAGGTCCCAAAGATTTGGTTAAGAGCCCAAAGCTTGGAGTCTAGGGTTGAAAGCCTGCTTTTTACTCTACAAACCCTCCTGTTTAGGGTACAAACCCTCCTTTTTGGTGCACAAGCCCTCGCTGTTAGGGTGCAAACACTCACGTTAAGATTCCCAAGCTTCGAGTCCAGGGTTGAAATCCACATCTTTATGCTCCAAACGACCGTCTTTAGGCTTCAAATCCGACTTTTAATTCTGAAATCCCACTTTTTTACGCTCCAAACGCTACATTAAGGGCACAAAGTCTCCATTTTAGGTCACAACGCTTCCTTTTTAGAGTCCGGAACGTTGGTTCCAGGGTTGAAAGCCTCCCTGTTCTGCTTCAAAGCGTCATTTAGAAGGTACAAGCCCTCATTTTTAGGGCGCAACGCCTCATTTTTTGGCCGCGAATCCTCCTTTTTAGGGGTCAATATGTCCTATTTGCTGTAAAATCCCTCACTTTTATGTTCCAGACATCTCATTTAGGGCACAAAGCCTTGTTTTGTGGTCCCAAAGCTTCCTCTTCAGAGTCCAAAGCTTTGATTCTGTGGTTGAATTCCTTGTTTTATAATCCAAACCCTCACGTTTATTGCACAAACCCTCATATTTAGGGCCCAAAGGCTCATTTTTATGCTGTAAATCATTTCACTGGAAAACGCCTCCTTTTTATGCTCCAAACGCCTCCTTTAGGGCACGATGTCTGAATGTTAGGTCCCAAAGATTTGGTTAAGAGCACAAAGCTTGGAGTCTAGGGTTCAAAGCCTGCTTTTTACTCTACAAACCCTCCTGTTTAGGGTACAAACCCTCCTTTTTGGTGCACAAGCCCTCGCTGTTAGGGTGCAAACACTCACGTTAAGATTCCCAAGCTTCGAGTCCAGGGTTGAAATCCACATCTTTATGCTCCAAACGACCGTCTTTAGGCTTCAAATCCGACTTTTAATTCTGAAATCCCACTTTTTTACGCTCCAAACGCTACATTAAGGGCACAAAGTCTCCATTTTAGGTCACAACGCTTCCTTTTTAGAGTCCGGAACGTTGGTTCCAGGGTTGAAAGCCTCCCTGTTCTGCTTCAAAGCGTCATTTAGAAGGTACAAGCCCTCATTTTTAGGGCGCAACGCCTCATTTTTTGGCCGCGAATCCTCCTTTTTAGGGGTCAATACGTCCTTTTTGCTGTAAAATCCCTCACTTTTATGTTCCAGACATCTCATTTAGGGCACAAAGCCTTGTTTTGTGGTCCCAAAGCTTCCTCTTCAGAGTCCAAAGCTTTGATTCTGTGGTTGAATTCCTCGTTTTATAATCCAAACCCTCACGTTTATTGTACAAACCCTCATTTTTAGGGCCCAAACGCTCATTTTTATGCTGCAAATCATTTCACTGGAAAATGCCTCCTTTTTATGCTCCAAACGCCTCCTTTAGGGCACGATGTCTGAATGTTAGGTCCCAAAGATTTGGTTAAGAGCCCAAAGCTTGGAGTCTAGGGTTGAAAGCCTGCTTTTTACTCTACAAACCCTCCTGTTTAGGGTACAAACCCTCCTTTTTGGTGCACAAGCCCTCGCTGTTAGGGTGCAAACACTCACGTTAAGATTCCCAAGCTTCGAGTCCAGGGTTGAAATCCACATCTTTATGCTCCAAACGACCGTCTTTAGGCTTCAAATCCAACTTTTAATTCTGAAATCCCACTTTTTTACGCTCCAAACGCTACATTAAGGGCACAAAGTCTCCATTTTAGGTCACAACGCTTCCTTTTTAGAGTCCGGAACGTTGGTTCCACGGTTGAAAGCCTCCCTGTTCTGCTTCAAAGCGTCATTTAGAAGGTACAAGCCCTCATTTTTAGGGCGCAACGCCTCATTTTTTGGCCGCGAATCCTCCTTTTTAGGGGTCAATACGTCCTTTTTGCTGTAAAATCCCTCACTTTTATGTTCCGGACATCTCATTTAGGGCACAAAGCCTTGTTTTGTGGTCCCAAAGCTTCCTCTTCAGAGTCCAAAGCTTTGATTCTGTGGTTGAATTCCTCGTTTTATAATCCAAACCCTCACGTTTATTGCACAAACCCTCATTTTTAGGGCCCAAACGCTCATTTTTATGCTGTAAATCATTTCACTGGAAAATGCCTCCTTTTTATGCTCCAAACGCCTCCTTTAGGGCACGATGTCTGAATGTTAGGTCCCAAAGATTTGGTTAAGAGCCCAAAGCTTGGAGTCTAGGGTTGAAAGCCTGCTTTTTACTCTACAAAGCCTCCTGTTTAGGGTACAAACCCTCCTTTTTGGTGCACAAGCCCTCGCTGTTAGGGTGCAAACACTCACGTTAAGATTCCCAAGCTTCGAGTCCAGGGTTGAAATCCACATCTTTATGCTCCAAACGACCGTCTTTAGGCTTCAAATCCGACTTTTAATTCTGAAATCCCACTTTTTTACGCTCCAAACGCTACATTAAGGGCACAAAGTCTCCATTTTAGGTCACAACGCTTCCTTTTTAGAGTCCGGAACGTTGGTTCCAGGGTTGAAAGCCTCCCTGTTCTGCTTCAAAGCGTCATTTAGAAGGTACAAGCCCTCATTTTTAGGGCGCAACGCCTCATTTTTTGGCCGCGAATCCTCCTTTTTAGGGGTCAATACGTCCTTTTTGCTGTAAAATCCCTCACTTTTATGTTCCGGACATCTCTTTTAGGGCACAAAGCCTTGTTTTGTGGTCCCAAAGCTTCCTCTTCAGAGTCCAAAGCTTTGATTCTGTGGTTGAATTCCTCGTTTTATAATCCAAACCCTCACGTTTATTGCACAAACCCTCATTTTTAGGGCCCAAACGCTCATTTTTATGCTGCAAATCATTTCACTGGAAAATGCCTCCTTTTTATGCTCCAAACGCCTCCTTTAGGGCACGATGTCTGAATGTTAGGTCCCAAAGATTTGGTTAAGAGCCCAAAGCTTGGAGTCTAGGGTTCAAAGCCTGCTTTTTACTCTACAAACCCTCCTGTTTAGGGTACAAACCCTCCTTTTTGGTGCACAAGCCCTCGCTGTTAGGGTGCAAACACTCACGTTAAGATTCCCAAGCTTCGAGTCCAGGGTTGAAATCCACATCTTTATGCTCCAAACGACCGTCTTTAGGCTTCAAATCCGACTTTTAATTCTGAAATCCCACTTTTTTACGCTCCAAACGCTACATTAAGGGCACAAAGTCTCCATTTTAGGTCACAACGCTTCCTTTTTAGAGTCCGGAACGTTGGTTCCAGGGTTGAAAGCCTCCCTGTTCTGCTTCAAAGCGTCATTTAGAAGGTACAAGCCCTCATTTTTAGGGCGCAACGCCTCATTTTTTGGCCGCGAATCCTCCTTTTTAGGGGTCAATACGTCCTTTTTGCTGTAAAATCCCTCACTTCTATGTTCCGGACATCTCTTTTAGGGCACAAAGCCTTGTTTTGTGGTCCCAAAGCTTCCTCTTCAGAGTCCAAAGCTTTGATTCTGTGGTTGAATTCCTCGTTTTATAATCCAAACCCTCACGTTTATTGCACAAACCCTCATTTTTAGGGCCCAAACGCTCATTTTTATGCTGCAAATCATTTCACTGGAAAATGCCTCCTTTTTATGCTCCAAACGCCTCCTTTAGGGCACGATGTCTGAATGTTAGGTCCCAAAGATTTGGTTAAGAGCCCAAAGCTTGGAGTCTAGGGTTGAAAGCCTGCTTTTTACTCTACAAACCCTCCTGTTTAGGGTACAAACCCTCCTTTTTGGTGCACAAGCCCTCGCTGTTAGGGTGCAAACACTCACGTTAAGATTCCCAAGCTTCGAGTCCAGGGTTGAAATCCACATCTTTATGCTCCAAACGACCGTCTTTAGGCTTCAAATCCAACTTTTAATTCTGAAATCCCACTTTTTTACGCTCCAAACGCTACATTAAGGGCACAAAGTCTCCATTTTAGGTCACAATGCTTCCTTTTTAGAGTCCGGAACGTTGGTTCCAGGGTTGAAAGCCTCCCTGTTCTGCTTCAAAGCGTCATTTAGAAGGTACAAGCCCTCATTTTTAGGGCGCAACGCCTCATTTTTTGGCCGCGAATCCTCCTTTTTAGGGGTCAATACGTCCTTTTTGCTGTAAAATCCCTCACTTTTATGTTCCGGACATCTCATTTAGGGCACAAAGCCTTGTTTTGTGGTCCCAAAGCTTCCTCTTCAGAGTCCAAAGCTTTGATTCTGTGGTTGAATTCCTCGTTTTATAATCCAAACCCTCACGTTTATTGCACAAACCCTCATTTTTAGGGCCCAAACGCTCATTTTTATGCTGTAAATCATTTCACTGGAAAATGCCTCCTTTTTATGCTCCAAACGCCTCCTTTAGGGCACGATGTCTGAATGTTAGGTCCCAAAGATTTGGTTAAGAGCCCAAAGCTTGGAGTCTAGGGTTGAAAGCCTGCTTTTTACTCTACAAAGCCTCCTGTTTAGGGTACAAACCCTCCTTTTTGGTGCACAAGCCCTCGCTGTTAGGGTGCAAACACTCACGTTAAGATTCCCAAGCTTCGAGTCCAGGGTTGAAATCCACATCTTTATGCTCCAAACGACCGTCTTTAGGCTTCAAATCCGACTTTTAATTCTGAAATCCCACTTTTTTACGCTCCAAACGCTACATTAAGGGCACAAAGTCTCCATTTTAGGTCACAACGCTTCCTTTTTAGAGTCCGGAACGTTGGTTCCAGGGTTGAAAGCCTCCCTGTTCTGCTTCAAAGCGTCATTTAGAAGGTACAAGCCCTCATTTTTAGGGCGCAACGCCTCATTTTTTGGCCGCGAATCCTCCTTTTTAGGGGTCAATACGTCCTTTTTGCTGTAAAATCCCTCACTTTTATGTTCCGGACATCTCTTTTAGGGCACAAAGCCTTGTTTTGTGGTCCCAAAGCTTCCTCTTCAGAGTCCAAAGCTTTGATTCTGTGGTTGAATTCCTCGTTTTATAATCCAAACCCTCACGTTTATTGCACAAACCCTCATTTTTAGGGCCCAAACGCTCATTTTTATGCTGCAAATCATTTCACTGGAAAATGCCTCCTTTTTATGCTCCAAACGCCTCCTTTAGGGCACGATGTCTGAATGTTAGGTCCCAAAGATTTGGTTAAGAGCCCAAAGCTTGGAGTCTAGGGTTGAAAGCCTGCTTTTTACTCTACAAACCCTCCTGTTTAGGGTACAAACCCTCCTTTTTGGTGCACAAGCCCTCGCTGTTAGGGTGCAAACACTCACGTTAAGATTCCCAAGCTTCGAGTCCAGGGTTGAAATCCACATCTTTATGCTCCAAACGACCGTCTTTAGGCTTCAAATCCGACTTTTAATTCTGAAATCCCACTTTTTTACGCTCCAAACGCTACATTAAGGGCACAAAGTCTCCATTTTAGGTCACAACGCTTCCTTTTTAGAGTCCGGAACGTTGGTTCCAGGGTTGAAAGCCTCCCTGTTCTGCTTCAAAGCGTCATTTAGAAGGTACAAGCCCTCATTTTTAGGGCGCAACGCCTCATTTTTTGGCCGCGAATCCTCCTTTTTAGGGGTCAATACGTCCTTTTTGCTGTAAAATCCCTCACTTCTATGTTCCGGACATCTCTTTTAGGGCACAAAGCCTTGTTTTGTGGTCCCAAAGCTTCCTCTTCAGAGTCCAAAGCTTTGATTCTGTGGTTGAATTCCTCGTTTTATAATCCAAACCCTCACGTTTATTGCACAAACCCTCATTTTTAGGGCCCAAACGCTCATTTTTATGCTGCAAATCATTTCACTGGAAAATGCCTCCTTTTTATGTTCCAAACGCCTCCTTTAGGGCACGATGTCTGAATGTTAGGTCCCAAAGATTTGGTTAAGAGCCCAAAGCTTGGAGTCTAGGGTTGAAAGCCTGCTTTTTACTCTACAAAGCCTCCTGTTTAGGGTACAAACCCTCCTTTTTGGTGCACAAGCCCTCGCTGTTAGGGTGCAAACACTCACGTTAAGATTCCCAAGCTTCGAGTCCAGGGTTGAAATCCACATCTTTATGCTCCAAACGACCGTCTTTAGGCTTCAAATCCGACTTTTAATTCTGAAATCCCACTTTTTTACGCTCCAAACGCTACATTAAGGGCACAAAGTCTCCATTTTAGGTCACAACGCTTCCTTTTTAGAGTCCGGAACGTTGGTTCCAGGGTTGAAAGCCTCCCTGTTCTGCTTCAAAGCGTCATTTAGAAGGTACAAGCCCTCATTTTTAGGGCGCAACGCCTCATTTTTTGGCCGCGAATCCTCCTTTTTAGGGGTCAATACGTCCTTTTTGCTGTAAAATCCCTCACTTTTATGTTCCGGACATCTCTTTTAGGGCACAAAGCCTTGTTTTGTGGTCCCAAAGCTTCCTCTTCAGAGTCCAAAGCTTTGATTCTGTGGTTGAATTCCTCGTTTTATAATCCAAACCCTCACGTTTATTGCACAAACCCTCATTTTTAGGGCCCAAACGCTCATTTTTATGCTGCAAATCATTTCACTGGAAAATGCCTCCTTTTTATGCTCCAAACGCCTCCTTTAGGGCACGATGTCTGAATGTTAGGTCCCAAAGATTTGGTTAAGAGCCCAAAGCTTGGAGTCTAGGGTTGAAAGCCTGCTTTTTACTCTACAAACCCTCCTGTTTAGGGTACAAACCCTCCTTTTTGGTGCACAAGCCCTCGCTGTTAGGGTGCAAACACTCACGTTAAGATTCCCAAGCTTCGAGTCCAGGGTTGAAATCCACATCTTTATGCTCCAAACGACCGTCTTTAGGCTTCAAATCCGACTTTTAATTCTGAAATCCCACTTTTTTACGCTCCAAACGCTACATTAAGGGCACAAAGTCTCCATTTTAGGTCACAACGCTTCCTTTTTAGAGTCCGGAACGTTGGTTCCAGGGTTGAAAGCCTCCCTGTTCTGCTTCAAAGCGTCATTTAGAAGGTACAAGCCCTCATTTTTAGGGCGCAACGCCTCATTTTTTGGCCGCGAATCCTCCTTTTTAGGGGTCAATACGTCCTTTTTGCTGTAAAATCCCTCACTTCTATGTTCCGGACATCTCTTTTAGGGCACAAAGCCTTGTTTTGTGGTCCCAAAGCTTCCTCTTCAGAGTCCAAAGCTTTGATTCTGTGGTTGAATTCCTCGTTTTATAATCCAAACCCTCACGTTTATTGCACAAACCCTCATTTTTAGGGCCCAAACGCTCATTTTTATGCTGCAAATCATTTCACTGGAAAATGCCTCCTTTTTATGTTCCAAACGCCTCCTTTAGGGCACGATGTCTGAATGTTAGGTCCCAAAGATTTGGTTAAGAGCCCAAAGCTTGGAGTCTAGGGTTGAAAGCCTGCTTTTTACTCTACAAACCCTCCTGTTTAGGGTACAAACCCTCCTTTTTGGTGCACAAGCCCTCGCTGTTAGGGTGCAAACACTCACGTTAAGATTCCCAAGCTTCGAGTCCAGGGTTGAAATCCACATCTTTATGCTCCAAACGACCGTCTTTAGGCTTCAAATCCGACTTTTAATTCTGAAATCCCACTTTTTTACGCTCCAAACGCTACATTAAGGGCACAAAGTCTCCATTTTAGGTCACAACGCTTCCTTTTTAGAGTCCGGAACGTTGGTTCCAGGGTTGAAAGCCTCCCTGTTCTGCTTCAAAGCGTCATTTAGAAGGTACAAGCCCTCATTTTTAGGGCGCAACGCCTCATTTTTTGGCCGCGAATCCTCCTTTTTAGGGGTCAATACGTCCTTTTTGCTGTAAAATCCCTCACTTCTATGTTCCGGACATCTCTTTTAGGGCACAAAGCCTTGTTTTGTGGTCCCAAAGCTTCCTCTTCAGAGTCCAAAGCTTTGATTCTGTGGTTGAATTCCTCGTTTTATAATCCAAACCCTCACGTTTATTGCACAAACCCTCATTTTTAGGGCCCAAACGCTCATTTTTATGCTGCAAATCATTTCACTGGAAAATGCCTCCTTTTTATGCTCCAAACGCCTCCTTTAGGGCACGATGTCTGAATGTTAGGTCCCAAAGATTTGGTTAAGAGCCCAAAGCTTGGAGTCTAGGGTTGAAAGCCTGCTTTTTACTCTACAAACCCTCCTGTTTAGGGTACAAACCCTCCTTTTTGGTGCACAAGCCCTCGCTGTTAGGGTGCAAACACTCACGTTAAGATTCCCAAGCTTCGAGTCCAGGGTTGAAATCCACATCTTTATGCTCCAAACGACCATCTTTAGGCTTCAAATCCGACTTTTAATTCTGAAATCCCACTTTTTTACGCTCCAAACGCTACATTAAGGGCACAAAGTCTCCATTTTAGGTCACAACGCTTCCTTTTTAGAGTCCGGAACGTTGGTTCCAGGGTTGAAAGCCTCCCTGTTCTGCTTCAAAGCGTCATTTAGAAGGTACAAGCCCTCATTTTTAGGGCGCAACGCCTCATTTTTTGGCTGCGAATCCTCCTTTTTAGGGGTCAATACGTCCTTTTTGCTGTAAAATCCCTCACTTCTATGTTCCGGACATCTCATTTAGGGCACAAAGCCTTGTTTTGTGGTCCCAAAGCTTCCTCTTCAGAGTCCAAAGCTTTGATTCTGTGGTTGAATTCCTCGTTTTATAATCCAAACCCTCACGTTTATTGCACAAACCCTCATTTTTAGGGCCCAAAGGCTCATTTTTATGCTGCAAATCATTTCACTGGAAAATGCCTCCTTTTTATGCTCCAAACGCCTCCTTTAGGGCACGATGTCTGAATGTTAGGTCCCAAAGATTTGGTTAAGAGCACAAAGCTTGGAGTCTAGGGTTGAAAGCCTGCTTTTTACTCTACAAACCCTCCTGTTTAGGGTACAAACCCTCCTTTTTGGTGCACAAGCCCTCGCTGTTAGGGTGCAAACACTCACGTTAAGATTCCCAAGCTTCGAGTCCAGGGTTGAAATCCACATCTTTATGCTCCAAACGACCGTCTTTAGGCTTCAAATCCGACTTTTAATTCTGAAATCCCACTTTTTTACGCTCCAAACGCTACATTAAGGGCACAAAGTCTCCATTTTAGGTCACAACGCTTCCTTTTTAGAGTCCGGAACGTTGGTTCCAGGGTTGAAAGCCTCCCTGTTCTGCTTCAAAGCGTCATTTAGAAGGTACAAGCCCTCATTTTTAGGGCGCAACGCCTCATTTTTTGGCCGCGAATCCTCCTTTTTAGGGGTCAATACGTCCTTTTTGCTGTAAAATCCCTCACTTTTATGTTCCAGACATCTCATTTAGGGCACAAAGCCTTGTTTTGTGGTCCCAAAGCTTCCTCTTCAGAGTCCAAAGCTTTGATTCTGTGGTTGAATTCCTCGTTTTATAATCCAAACCCTCACGTTTATTGTGCAAACCCTCATTTTTAGGGCCCAAACGCTCATTTTTATGCTGCAAATCATTTCACTGGAAAATGCCTCCTTTTTATGCTCCAAACGCCTCCTTTAGGGCACGATGTCTGAATGTTAGGTCCCAAAGATTTGGTTAAGAGCCCAAAGCTTGGAGTCTAGGGTTGAAAGCCTGCTTTTTACTCTACAAACCCTCCTGTTTAGGGTACAAACCCTCCTTTTTGGTGCACAAGCCCTCGCTGTTAGGGTGCAAACACTCACGTTAAGATTCCCAAGCTTCGAGTCCAGGGTTGAAATCCACATCTTTATGCTCCAAACGACCGTCTTTAGGCTTCAAATCCAACTTTTAATTCTGAAATCCCACTTTTTTACGCTCCAAACGCTACATTAAGGGCACAAAGTCTCCATTTTAGGTCACAACGCTTCCTTTTTAGAGTCCGGAACGTTGGTTCCACGGTTGAAAGCCTCCCTGTTCTGCTTCAAAGCGTCATTTAGAAGGTACAAGCCCTCATTTTTAGGGCGCAACGCCTCATTTTTTGGCCGCGAATCCTCCTTTTTAGGGGTCAATACGTCCTTTTTGCTGTAAAATCCCTCACTTTTATGTTCCGGACATCTCATTTAGGGCACAAAGCCTTGTTTTGTGGTCCCAAAGCTTCCTCTTCAGAGTCCAAAGCTTTGATTCTGTGGTTGAATTCCTCGTTTTATAATCCAAACCCTCACGTTTATTGCACAAACCCTCATTTTTAGGGCCCAAACGCTCATTTTTATGCTGCAAATCATTTCACTGGAAAATGCCTCCTTTTTATGCTCCAAACGCCTCCTTTAGGGCACGATGTCTGAATGTTAGGTCCCAAAGATTTGGTTAAGAGCCCAAAGCTTGGAGTCTAGGGTTGAAAGCCTGCTTTTTACTCTACAAACCCTCCTGTTTAGGGTACAAACCCTCCTTTTTGGTGCACAAGCCCTCGCTGTTAGGGTGCAAACACTCACGTTAAGATTCCCAAGCTTCGAGTCCAGGGTTGAAATCCACATCTTTATGCTCCAAACGACCGTCTTTAGGCTTCAAATCCGACTTTTAATTCTGAAATCCCACTTTTTTACGCTCCAAACGCTACATTAAGGGCACAAAGTCTCCATTTTAGGTCACAACGCTTCCTTTTTAGAGTCCGGAACGTTGGTTCCAGGGTTGAAAGCCTCCCTGTTCTGCTTCAAAGCGTCATTTAGAAGGTACAAGCCCTCATTTTTAGGGCGCAACGCCTCATTTTTTGGCCGCGAATCCTCCTTTTTAGGGGTCAATACGTCCTTTTTGCTGTAAAATCCCTCACTTCTATGTTCCGGACATCTCATTTAGGGCACAAAGCCTTGTTTTGTGGTCCCAAAGCTTCCTCTTCAGAGTCCAAAGCTTTGATTCTGTGGTTGAATTCCTCATTTTATAATCCAAACCCTCACGTTTATTGCGCAAACCCTCATTTTTAGGGCCCAAACGCTCATTTTTATGCTGTAAATCATTTCACTGGAAAATGCCTCCTTTATATGCTCCAAACGCCTCCTTTAGGGCACGATGTCTGAATGTTAGGTCCCAAAGATTTGGTTAAGAGCCCAAAGCTTGGAGTCTAGGGTTGAAAGCCTGCTTTTTACTCTACAAACCCTCCTGTTTAGGGTACAAACCCTCCTTTTTGGTGCACAAGCCCTCGCTGTTAGGGTGCAAACACTCACGTTAAGATTCCCAAGCTTCGAGTCCAGGGTTGAAATCCACATCTTTATGCTCCAAACGACCGTCTTTAGCCTTCAAATCCGACTTTTAATTCTGAAATCCCACTTTTTTACGCTCCAAACGCTACATTAAGGGCACAAAGTCTCCATTTTAGGTCACAACGCTTCCTTTTTAGAGTCCGGAACGTTGGTTCCAGGGTTGAAAGCCTCCCTGTTCTGCTTCAAAGCGTCATTTAGAAGGTACAAGCCCTCATTTTTAGGGCGCAACGCCTCATTTTTTGGCCGCGAATCCTCCTTTTTAGGGGTCAATACGTCCTTTTTGCTGTAAAATCCCTCACTTTTATGTTCCAGACATCTCATTTAGGGCACAAAGCCTTGTTTTGTGGTCCCAAAGCTTCCTCTTCAGAGTCCAAAGCTTTGATTCTGTGGTTGAATTCCTCGTTTTATAATCCAAACCCTCACGTTTATTGCACAAACCCTCATTTTTAGGGCCCAAACGCTCATTTTTATGCTGCAAATCATTTCACTGGAAAATGCCTCCTTTTTATGCTCCAAACGCCTCCTTTAGGGCACGATGTCTGAATGTTAGGTCCCAAAGATTTGGTTAAGAGCCCAAAGCTTGGAGTCTAGGGTTGAAAGCCTGCTTTTTACTCTACAAACCCTCCTGTTTAGGGTACAAACCCTCCTTTTTGGTGCACAAGCCCTCGCTGTTAGGGTGCAAACACTCACGTTAAGATTCCCAAGCTTCGAGTCCAGGGTTGAAATCCACATCTTTATGCTCCAAACGACCGTCTTTAGGCTTCAAATCCAACTTTTAATTCTGAAATCCCACTTTTTTACGCTCCAAACGCTACATTAAGGGCACAAAGTCTCCATTTTAGGTCACAACGCTTCCTTTTTAGAGTCCGGAACGTTGGTTCCACGGTTGAAAGCCTCCCTGTTCTGCTTCAAAGCGTCATTTAGAAGGTACAAGCCCTCATTTTTAGGGCGCAACGCCTCATTTTTTGGCCGCGAATCCTCCTTTTTAGGGGTCAATACGTCCTTTTTGCTGTAAAATCCCTCACTTTTATGTTCCGGACATCTCATTTAGGGCACAAAGCCTTGTTTTGTGGTCCCAAAGCTTCCTCTTCAGAGTCCAAAGCTTTGATTCTGTGGTTGAATTCCTCGTTTTATAATCCAAACCCTCACGTTTATTGCACAAACCCTCATTTTTAGGGCCCAAACGCTCATTTTTATGCTGTAAATCATTTCACTGGAAAATGCCTCCTTTTTATGCTCCAAACGCCTCCTTTAGGGCACGATGTCTGAATGTTAGGTCCCAAAGATTTGGTTAAGAGCCCAAAGCTTGGAGTCTAGGGTTGAAAGCCTGCTTTTTACTCTACAAAGCCTCCTGTTTAGGGTACAAACCCTCCTTTTTGGTGCACAAGCCCTCGCTGTTAGGGTGCAAACACTCACGTTAAGATTCCCAAGCTTCGAGTCCAGGGTTGAAATCCACATCTTTATGCTCCAAACGACCGTCTTTAGGCTTCAAATCCGACTTTTAATTCTGAAATCCCACTTTTTTACGCTCCAAACGCTACATTAAGGGCACAAAGTCTCCATTTTAGGTCACAACGCTTCCTTTTTAGAGTCCGGAACGTTGGTTCCAGGGTTGAAAGCCTCCCTGTTCTGCTTCAAAGCGTCATTTAGAAGGTACAAGCCCTCATTTTTAGGGCGCAACGCCTCATTTTTTGGCCGCGAATCCTCCTTTTTAGGGGTCAATACGTCCTTTTTGCTGTAAAATCCCTCACTTTTATGTTCCGGACATCTCTTTTAGGGCACAAAGCCTTGTTTTGTGGTCCCAAAGCTTCCTCTTCAGAGTCCAAAGCTTTGATTCTGTGGTTGAATTCCTCGTTTTATAATCCAAACCCTCACGTTTATTGCACAAACCCTCATTTTTAGGGCCCAAACGCTCATTTTTATGCTGCAAATCATTTCACTGGAAAATGCCTCCTTTTTATGCTCCAAACGCCTCCTTTAGGGCACGATGTCTGAATGTTAGGTCCCAAAGATTTGGTTAAGAGCCCAAAGCTTGGAGTCTAGGGTTGAAAGCCTGCTTTTTACTCTACAAACCCTCCTGTTTAGGGTACAAACCCTCCTTTTTGGTGCACAAGCCCTCGCTGTTAGGGTGCAAACACTCACGTTAAGATTCCCAAGCTTCGAGTCCAGGGTTGAAATCCACATCTTTATGCTCCAAACGACCGTCTTTAGGCTTCAAATCCGACTTTTAATTCTGAAATCCCACTTTTTTACGCTCCAAACGCTACATTAAGGGCACAAAGTCTCCATTTTAGGTCACAACGCTTCCTTTTTAGAGTCCGGAACGTTGGTTCCAGGGTTGAAAGCCTCCCTGTTCTGCTTCAAAGCGTCATTTAGAAGGTACAAGCCCTCATTTTTAGGGCGCAACGCCTCATTTTTTGGCCGCGAATCCTCCTTTTTAGGGGTCAATACGTCCTTTTTGCTGTAAAATCCCTCACTTCTATGTTCCGGACATCTCTTTTAGGGCACAAAGCCTTGTTTTGTGGTCCCAAAGCTTCCTCTTCAGAGTCCAAAGCTTTGATTCTGTGGTTGAATTCCTCGTTTTATAATCCAAACCCTCACGTTTATTGCACAAACCCTCATTTTTAGGGCCCAAAC
This sequence comes from Strix aluco, assembly GCF_031877795.1. Classification (NCBI taxonomy): domain Eukaryota; kingdom Metazoa; phylum Chordata; class Aves; order Strigiformes; family Strigidae; genus Strix; species Strix aluco. The sequence goes on from NC_133970.1 coordinate 8,143,713, forward strand.
GCTCATTTTTATGCTGCAAATCATTTCACTGGAAAATGCCTCCTTTTTATGCTCCAAACGCCTCCTTTAGGGCACGATGTCTGAATGTTAGGTCCCAAAGATTTGGTTAAGAGCCCAAAGCTTGGAGTCTAGGGTTGAAAGCCTGCTTTTTACTCTACAAACCCTCCTGTTTAGGGTACAAACCCTCCTTTTTGGTGCACAAGCCCTCGCTGTTAGGGTGCAAACACTCACGTTAAGATTCCCAAGCTTCGAGTCCAGGGTTGAAATCCACATCTTTATGCTCCAAACGACCGTCTTTAGGCTTCAAATCCAACTTTTAATTCTGAAATCCCACTTTTTTACGCTCCAAACGCTACATTAAGGGCACAAAGTCTCCATTTTAGGTCACAACGCTTCCTTTTTAGAGTCCGGAACGTTGGTTCCACGGTTGAAAGCCTCCCTGTTCTGCTTCAAAGCGTCATTTAGAAGGTACAAGCCCTCATTTTTAGGGCGCAACGCCTCATTTTTTGGCCGCGAATCCTCCTTTTTAGGGGTCAATACGTCCTTTTTGCTGTAAAATCCCTCACTTTTATGTTCCGGACATCTCATTTAGGGCACAAAGCCTTGTTTTGTGGTCCCAAAGCTTCCTCTTCAGAGTCCAAAGCTTTGATTCTGTGGTTGAATTCCTCGTTTTATAATCCAAACCCTCACGTTTATTGCACAAACCCTCATTTTTAGGGCCGAAACGCTCATTTTTATGCTGCAAATCATTTCACTGGAAAATGCCTCCTTTTTATGCTCCAAACGCCTCCTTTAGGGCACGATGTCTGAATGTTAGGTCCCAAAGATTTGGTTAAGAGCCCAAAGCTTGGAGTCTAGGGTTGAAAGCCTGCTTTTTACTCTACAAACCCTCCTGTTTAGGGTACAAACCCTCCTTTTTGGTGCACAAGCCCTCGCTGTTAGGGTGCAAACACTCACGTTAAGATTCCCAAGCTTCGAGTCCAGGGTTGAAATCCACATCTTTATGCTCCAAACGACCGTCTTTAGGCTTCAAATCCGACTTTTAATTCTGAAATCCCACTTTTTTACGCTCCAAACGCTACATTAAGGGCACAAAGTCTCCATTTTAGGTCACAACGCTTCCTTTTTAGAGTCCGGAACGTTGGTTCCAGGGTTGAAAGCCTCCCTGTTCTGCTTCAAAGCGTCATTTAGAAGGTACAAGCCCTCATTTTTAGGGCGCAACGCCTCATTTTTTGGCCGCGAATCCTCCTTTTTAGGGGTCAATACGTCCTTTTTGCTGTAAAATCCCTCACTTCTATGTTCCGGACATCTCTTTTAGGGCACAAAGCCTTGTTTTGTGGTCCCAAAGCTTCCTCTTCAGAGTCCAAAGCTTTGATTCTGTGGTTGAATTCCTCGTTTTATAATCCAAACCCTCACGTTTATTGCACAAACCCTCATTTTTAGGGCCCAAACGCTCATTTTTATGCTGCAAATCATTTCACTGGAAAATGCCTCCTTTTTATGCTCCAAACGCCTCCTTTAGGGCACGATGTCTGAATGTTAGGTCCCAAAGATTTGGTTAAGAGCCCAAAGCTTGGAGTCTAGGGTTGAAAGCCTGCTTTTTACTCTACAAACCCTCCTGTTTAGGGTACAAACCCTCCTTTTTGGTGCACAAGCCCTCGCTGTTAGGGTGCAAACACTCACGTTAAGATTCCCAAGCTTCGAGTCCAGGGTTGAAATCCACATCTTTATGCTCCAAACGACCGTCTTTAGGCTTCAAATCCGACTTTTAATTCTGAAATCCCACTTTTTTACGCTCCAAACGCTACATTAAGGGCACAAAGTCTCCATTTTAGGTCACAACGCTTCCTTTTTAGAGTCCGGAACGTTGGTTCCAGGGTTGAAAGCCTCCCTGTTCTGCTTCAAAGCGTCATTTAGAAGGTACAAGCCCTCATTTTTAGGGCGCAACGCCTCATTTTTTGGCTGCGAATCCTCCTTTTTAGGGGTCAATACGTCCTTTTTGCTGTAAAATCCCTCACTTCTATGTTCCGGACATCTCATTTAGGGCACAAAGCCTTGTTTTGTGGTCCCAAAGCTTCCTCTTCAGAGTCCAAAGCTTTGATTCTGTGGTTGAATTCCTCGTTTTATAATCCAAACCCTCACGTTTATTGCACAAACCCTCATTTTTAGGGCCCAAACGCTCATTTTTATGCTGCAAATCATTTCACTGGAAAATGCCTCCTTTTTATGCTCCAAACGCCTCCTTTAGGGCACGATGTCTGAATGTTAGGTCCCAAAGATTTGGTTAAGAGCACAAAGCTTGGAGTCTAGGGTTGAAAGCCTGCTTTTTACTCTACAAACCCTCCTGTTTAGGGTACAAACCCTCCTTTTTGGTGCACAAGCCCTCGCTGTTAGGGTGCAAACACTCACGTTAAGATTCCCAAGCTTCGAGTCCAGGGTTGAAATCCACATCTTTATGCTCCAAACGACCGTCTTTAGGCTTCAAATCCGACTTTTAATTCTGAAATCCCACTTTTTTACGCTCCAAACGCTACATTAAGGGCACAAAGTCTCCATTTTAGGTCACAACGCTTCCTTTTTAGAGTCCGGAACGTTGGTTCCAGGGTTGAAAGCCTCCCTGTTCTGCTTCAAAGCGTCATTTAGAAGGTACAAGCCCTCATTTTTAGGGCGCAACGCCTCATTTTTTGGCCGCGAATCCTCCTTTTTAGGGGTCAATACGTCCTTTTTGCTGTAAAATCCCTCACTTTTATGTTCCAGACATCTCATTTAGGGCACAAAGCCTTGTTTTGTGGTCCCAAAGCTTCCTCTTCAGAGTCCAAAGCTTTGATTCTGTGGTTGAATTCCTCGTTTTATAATCCAAACCCTCACGTTTATTGCGCAAACCCTCATTTTTAGGGCCCAAACGCTCATTTTTATGCTGCAAATCATTTCACTGGAAAATGCCTCCTTTTTATGCTCCAAACGCCTCCTTTAGGGCACGATGTCTGAATGTTAGGTCCCAAAGATTTGGTTAAGAGCCCAAAGCTTGGAGTCTAGGGTTGAAAGCCTGCTTTTTACTCTACAAACCCTCCTGTTTAGGGTACAAACCCTCCTTTTTGGTGCACAAGCCCTCGCTGTTAGGGTGCAAACACTCACGTTAAGATTCCCAAGCTTCGAGTCCAGGGTTGAAATCCACATCTTTATGCTCCAAACGACCGTCTTTAGGCTTCAAATCCAACTTTTAATTCTGAAATCCCACTTTTTTACGCTCCAAACGCTACATTAAGGGCACAAAGTCTCCATTTTAGGTCACAACGCTTCCTTTTTAGAGTCCGGAACGTTGGTTCCACGGTTGAAAGCCTCCCTGTTCTGCTTCAAAGCGTCATTTAGAAGGTACAAGCCCTCATTTTTAGGGCGCAATGCCTCATTTTTTGGCCGCGAATCCTCCTTTTTAGGGGTCAATACGTCCTTTTTGCTGTAAAATCCCTCACTTCTATGTTCCGGACATCTCTTTTAGGGCACAAAGCCTTGTTTTGTGGTCCCAAAGCTTCCTCTTCAGAGTCCAAAGCTTTGATTCTGTGGTTGAATTCCTCGTTTTATAATCCAAACCCTCACGTTTATTGCACAAACCCTCATTTTTAGGGCCCAAACGCTCATTTTTATGCTGCAAATCATTTCACTGGAAAATGCCTCCTTTTTATGCTCCAAACGCCTCCTTTAGGGCACGATGTCTGAATGTTAGGTCCCAAAGATTTGGTTAAGAGCCCAAAGCTTGGAGTCTAGGGTTGAAAGCCTGCTTTTTACTCTACAAACCCTCCTGTTTAGGGTACAAACCCTCCTTTTTGGTGCACAAGCCCTCGCTGTTAGGGTGCAAACACTCACGTTAAGATTCCCAAGCTTCGAGTCCAGGGTTGAAATCCACATCTTTATGCTCCAAACGACCGTCTTTAGGCTTCAAATCCGACTTTTAATTCTGAAATCCCACTTTTTTACGCTCCAAACGCTACATTAAGGGCACAAAGTCTCCATTTTAGGTCACAACGCTTCCTTTTTAGAGTCCGGAACGTTGGTTCCAGGGTTGAAAGCCTCCCTGTTCTGCTTCAAAGCGTCATTTAGAAGGTACAAGCCCTCATTTTTAGGGCGCAACGCCTCATTTTTTGGCTGCGAATCCTCCTTTTTAGGGGTCAATACGTCCTTTTTGCTGTAAAATCCCTCACTTCTATGTTCCGGACATCTCATTTAGGGCACAAAGCCTTGTTTTGTGGTCCCAAAGCTTCCTCTTCAGAGTCCAAAGCTTTGATTCTGTGGTTGAATTCCTCGTTTTATAATCCAAACCCTCACGTTTATTGCACAAACCCTCATATTTAGGGCCCAAAGGCTCATTTTTATGCTGCAAATCATTTCACTGGAAAATGCCTCCTTTTTATGCTCCAAACGCCTCCTTTAGGGCACGATGTCTGAATGTTAGGTCCCAAAGATTTGGTTAAGAGCCCAAAGCTTGGAGTCTAGGGTTGAAAGCCTGCTTTTTACTCTACAAACCCTCCTGTTTAGGGTACAAACCCTCCTTTTTGGTGCACAAGCCCTCGCTGTTAGGGTGCAAACACTCACGTTAAGATTCCCAAGCTTCGAGTCCAGGGTTGAAATCCACATCTTTATGCTCCAAACGACCGTCTTTAGGCTTCAAATCCGACTTTTAATTCTGAAATCCCACTTTTTTACGCTCCAAACGCTACATTAAGGGCACAAAGTCTCCATTTTAGGTCACAACGCTTCCTTTTTAGAGTCCGCAACGTTGGTTCCAGGGTTGAAAACCTCCCTGTTCTGCTTCAAAGCGTCATTTAGAAGGTACAAGCCCTCATTTTTAGGGCGCAACGCCTCATTTTTTGGCCGCGAATCCTCCTTTTTAGGGGTCAATACGTCCTTTTTGCTGTAAAATCCCTCACTTCTATGTTCCGGACATCTCATTTAGGGCACAAAGCCTTGTTTTGTGGTCCCAAAGCTTCCTCTTCAGAGTCCAAAGCTTTGATTCTGTGGTTGAATTCCTCATTTTATAATCCAAACCCTCACGTTTATTGCGCAAACCCTCATTTTTAGGGCCCAAACGCTCATTTTTATGCTGTAAATCATTTCACTGGAAAATGCCTCCTTTATATGCTCCAAACGCCTCCTTTAGGGCACGATGTCTGAATGTTAGGTCCCAAAGATTTGGTTAAGAGCCCAAAGCTTGGAGTCTAGGGTTGAAAGCCTGCTTTTTACTCTACAAACCCTCCTGTTTAGGGTACAAACCCTCCTTTTTGGTGCACAAGCCCTCGCTGTTAGGGTGCAAACACTCACGTTAAGATTCCCAAGCTTCGAGTCCAGGGTTGAAATCCACATCTTTATGCTCCAAACGACCGTCTTTAGGCTTCAAATCCAACTTTTAATTCTGAAATCCCACTTTTTTACGCTCCAAACGCTACATTAAGGGCACAAAGTCTCCATTTTAGGTCACAACGCTTCCTTTTTAGAGTCCGGAACGTTGGTTCCACGGTTGAAAGCCTCCCTGTTCTGCTTCAAAGCGTCATTTAGAAGGTACAAGCCCTCATTTTTAGGGCGCAACGCCTCATTTTTTGGCCGCGAATCCTCCTTTTTAGGGGTCAATACGTCCTTTTTGCTGTAAAATCCCTCACTTTTATGTTCCGGACATCTCATTTAGGGCACAAAGCCTTGTTTTGTGGTCCCAAAGCTTCCTCTTCAGAGTCCAAAGCTTTGATTCTGTGGTTGAATTCCTCGTTTTATAATCCAAACCCTCACGTTTATTGCACAAACCCTCATTTTTAGGGCCCAAACGCTCATTTTTATGCTGCAAATCATTTCACTGGAAAATGCCTCCTTTTTATGCTCCAAACGCCTCCTTTAGGGCACGATGTCTGAATGTTAGGTCCCAAAGATTTGGTTAAGAGCCCAAAGCTTGGAGTCTAGGGTTGAAAGCCTGCTTTTTACTCTACAAACCCTCCTGTTTAGGGTACAAACCCTCCTTTTTGGTGCACAAGCCCTCGCTGTTAGGGTGCAAACACTCACGTTAAGATTCCCAAGCTTCGAGTCCAGGGTTGAAATCCACATCTTTATGCTCCAAACGACCGTCTTTAGGCTTCAAATCCGACTTTTAATTCTGAAATCCCACTTTTTTACGCTCCAAACGCTACATTAAGGGCACAAAGTCTCCATTTTAGGTCACAACGCTTCCTTTTTAGAGTCCGGAACGTTGGTTCCAGGGTTGAAAGCCTCCCTGTTCTGCTTCAAAGCGTCATTTAGAAGGTACAAGCCCTCATTTTTAGGGCGCAACGCCTCATTTTTTGGCCACGAATCCTCCTTTTTAGGGGTCAATATGTCCTATTTGCTGTAAAATCCCTCACTTTTATGTTCCAGACATCTCATTTAGGGCACAAAGCCTTGTTTTGTGGTCCCAAAGCTTCCTCTTCAGAGTCCAAAGCTTTGATTCTGTGGTTGAATTCCTTGTTTTATAATCCAAACCCTCACGTTTATTGCACAAACCCTCATTTTTAGGGCCCAAACGCTCATTTTTATGCTGTAAATCATTTCACTGGAAAATGCCTCCTTTTTATGCTCCAAACGCCTCCTTTAGGGCACGATGTCTGAATGTTAGGTCCCAAAGATTTGGTTAAGAGCCCAAAGCTTGGAGTCTAGGGTTGAAAGCCTGCTTTTTACTCTACAAACCCTCCTGTTTAGGGTACAAACCCTCCTTTTTGGTGCACAAGCCCTCGCTGTTAGGGTGCAAACACTCACGTTAAGATTCCCAAGCTTCGAGTCCAGGGTTGAAATCCACATCTTTATGCTCCAAATGACCGTCTTTAGGCTTCAAATCCAACTTTTAATTCTGAAATCCCACTTTTTTACGCTCCAAACGCTACATTAAGGGCACAAAGTCTCCATTTTAGGTCACAACGCTTCCTTTTTAGAGTCCGCAACGTTGGTTCCAGGGTTGAAAACCTCCCTGTTCTGCTTCAAAGCGTCATTTAGAAGGTACAAGCCCTCATTTTTAGGACGCAACGCCTCATTTTTTGGCCGCGAATCCTCCTTTTTAGGGGTCAATACGTCCTTTTTGCTGTAAAATCCCTCACTTTTATGTTCCAGACATCTCATTTAGGGCGCAAAGCCTTATTTTGTGGTCCCAAAATTTCCTCTTCAGAGTCCAGAGATTTGATTCTGTGGTTGAATTCCTTGTTTTATAATCCAAACCCTCACGTTTATAGCACAAACCCTCATTTTTAGGGCCCAAACGCTCATTTTTATGCTGCAAATCATTTCACTGGAAAATGCCTCCTTTTTATGCTCCAAACGCCTCCTTTAGGGCACGATGTCTGAATGTTAGGTCCCAAAGATTTGGTTAAGAGCCCAAAGCTTGGAGTCTAGGGTTGAAAGCCTGCTTTTTACTCTACAAACCCTCCTGTTTAGGGTACAAACCCTCCTTTTTGGTGCACAAGCCCTCGCTGTTAGGGTGCAAACACTCACGTTAAGATTCCCAAGCTTCGAGTCCAGGGTTGAAATCCACATCTTTATGCTCCAAACGACCGTCTTTAGGCTTCAAATCCGACTTTTAATTCTGAAATCCCACTTTTTTACGCTCCAAACGCTACATTAAGGGCACAAAGTCTCCATTTTAGGTCACAACGCTTCCTTTTTAGAGTCCGGAACGTTGGTTCCACGGTTGAAAGCCTCCCTGTTCTGCTTCAAAGCGTCATTTAGAAGGTACAAGCCCTCATTTTTAGGGCGCAACGCCTCATATTTTGGCCGCGAATCCTCCTTTTTAGGGGTCAATACGTCCTTTTTGCTGTAAAATCCCTCACTTTTATGTTCCGGACATCTCATTTAGGGCACAAAGCCTTGTTTTGTGGTCCCAAAGCTTCCTCTTCAGAGTCCAAAGCTTTGATTCTGTGGTTGAATTCCTCGTTTTATAATCCAAACCCTCACGTTTATTGCACAAACCCTCATTTTTAGGGCCCAAACGCTCATTTTTATGCTGCAAATCATTTCACTGGAAAATGCCTCCTTTTTATGCTCCAAACGCCTCCTTTAGGGCACGATGTCTGAATGTTAGGTCCCAAAGATTTGGTTAAGAGCCCAAAGCTTGGAGTCTAGGGTTGAAAGCCTGCTTTTTACTCTACAAACCCTCCTGTTTAGGGTACAAACCCTCCTTTTTGGTGCACAAGCCCTCGCTGTTAGGGTGCAAACACTCACGTTAAGATTCCCAAGCTTCGAGTCCAGGGTTGAAATCCACATCTTTATGCTCCAAACGACCGTCTTTAGGCTTCAAATCCGACTTTTAATTCTGAAATCCCACTTTTTTACGCTCCAAACGCTACATTAAGGGCACAAAGTCTCCATTTTAGGTCACAACGCTTCCTTTTTAGAGTCCGGAACGTTGGTTCCAGGGTTGAAAGCCTCCCTGTTCTGCTTCAAAGCGTCATTTAGAAGGTACAAGCCCTCATTTTTAGGACGCAACGCCTCATTTTTTGGCTGCGAATCCTCCTTTTTAGGGGTCAATACGTCCTTTTTGCTGTAAAATCCCTCACTTCTATGTTCCGGACATCTCTTTTAGGGCACAAAGCCTTGTTTTGTGGTCCCAAAGCTTCCTCTTCAGAGTCCAAAGCTTTGATTCTGTGGTTGAATTCCTCGTTTTATAATCCAAACCCTCACGTTTATTGCACAAACCCTCATTTTTAGGGCCCAAACGCTCATTTTTATGCTGCAAATCATTTCACTGGAAAATGCCTCCTTTTTATGCTCCAAACGCCTCCTTTAGGGCACGATGTCTGAATGTTAGGTCCCAAAGATTTGGTTAAGAGCCCAAAGCTTGGAGTCTAGGGTTGAAAGCCTGCTTTTTACTCTACAAACCCTCCTGTTTAGGGTACAAACCCTCCTTTTTGGTGCACAAGCCCTCGCTGTTAGGGTGCAAACACTCACGTTAAGATTCCCAAGCTTCGAGTCCAGGGTTGAAATCCACATCTTTATGCTCCAAACGACCGTCTTTAGGCTTCAAATCCGACTTTTAATTCTGAAATCCCACTTTTTTACGCTCCAAACGCTACATTAAGGGCACAAAGTCTCCATTTTAGGTCACAACGCTTCCTTTTTAGAGTCCGGAACGTTGGTTCCACGGTTGAAAGCCTCCCTGTTCTGCTTCAAAGCGTCATTTAGAAGGTACAAGCCCTCATTTTTAGGGCGCAACGCCTCATATTTTGGCCGCGAATCCTCCTTTTTAGGGGTCAATACGTCCTTTTTGCTGTAAAATCCCTCACTTTTATGTTCCGGACATCTCATTTAGGGCACAAAGCCTTGTTTTGTGGTCCCAAAGCTTCCTCTTCAGAGTCCAAAGCTTTGATTCTGTGGTTGAATTCCTCGTTTTATAATCCAAACCCTAACGTTTATTGCACAAACCCTCATTTTTAGGGCCCAAACGCTCATTTTTATGCTGCAAATCATTTCACTGGAAAATGCCTCCTTTTTATGCTCCAAACGCCTCCTTTAGGGCACGATGTCTGAATGTTAGGTCCCAAAGATTTGGTTAAGAGCCCAAAGCTTGGAGTCTAGGGTTGAAAGCCTGCTTTTTACTCTACAAACCCTCCTGTTTAGGGTACAAACCCTCCTTTTTGGTGCACAAGCCCTCGCTGTTAGGGTGCAAACACTCACGTTAAGATTCCCAAGCTTCGAGTCCAGGGTTGAAATCCACATCTTTATGCTCCAAACGACCGTCTTTAGGCTTCAAATCCGACTTTTAATTCTGAAATCCCACTTTTTTACGCTCCAAACGCTACATTAAGGGCACAAAGTCTCCATTTTAGGTCACAACGCTTCCTTTTTAGAGTCCGGAACGTTGGTTCCAGGGTTGAAAGCCTCCCTGTTCTGCTTCAAAGCGTCATTTAGAAGGTACAAGCCCTCATTTTTAGGGCGCAACGCCTCATTTTTTGGCTGCGAATCCTCCTTTTTAGGGGTCAATACGTCCTTTTTGCTGTAAAATCCCTCACTTCTATGTTCCGGACATCTCTTTTAGGGCACAAAGCCTTGTTTTGTGGTCCCAAAGCTTCCTCTTCAGAGTCCAAAGCTTTGATTCTGTGGTTGAATTCCTCGTTTTATAATCCAAACCCTCACGTTTATTGCACAAACCCTCATTTTTAGGGCCCAAACGCTCATTTTTATGCTGCAAATCATTTCACTGGAAAATGCCTCCTTTTTATGCTCCAAACGCCTCCTTTAGGGCACGATGTCTGAATGTTAGGTCCCAAAGATTTGGTTAAGAGCCCAAAGCTTGGAGTCTAGGGTTGAAAGCCTGCTTTTTACTCTACAAACCCTCCTGTTTAGGGTACAAACCCTCCTTTTTGGTGCACAAGCCCTCGCTGTTAGGGTGCAAACACTCACGTTAAGATTCCCAAGCTTCGAGTCCAGGGTTGAAATCCACATCTTTATGCTCCAAACGACCGTCTTTAGGCTTCAAATCCGACTTTTAATTCTGAAATCCCACTTTTTTACGCTCCAAACGCTACATTAAGGGCACAAAGTCTCCATTTTAGGTCACAACGCTTCCTTTTTAGAGTCCGGAACGTTGGTTCCACGGTTGAAAGCCTCCCTGTTCTGCTTCAAAGCGTCATTTAGAAGGTACAAGCCCTCATTTTTAGGGCGCAACGCCTCATATTTTGGCCGCGAATCCTCCTTTTTAGGGGTCAATACGTCCTTTTTGCTGTAAAATCCCTCACTTTTATGTTCCGGACATCTCTTTTAGGGCACAAAGCCTTGTTTTGTGGTCCCAAAGCTTCCTCTTCAGAGTCCAAAGCTTTGATTCTGTGGTTGAATTCCTCGTTTTATAATCCAAACCCTCACGTTTATTGCACAAACCCTCATTTTTAGGGCCCAAACGCTCATTTTTATGCTGCAAATCATTTCACTGGAAAATGCCTCCTTTTTATGCTCCAAACGCCTCCTTTAGGGCACGATGTCTGAATGTTAGGTCCCAAAGATTTGGTTAAGAGCCCAAAGCTTGGAGTCTAGGGTTGAAAGCCTGCTTTTTACTCTACAAACCCTCCTGTTTAGGGTACAAACCCTCCTTTTTGGTGCACAAGCCCTCGCTGTTAGGGTGCAAACACTCACGTTAAGATTCCCAAGCTTCGAGTCCAGGGTTGAAATCCACATCTTTATGCTCCAAACGACCGTCTTTAGGCTTCAAATCCGACTTTTAATTCTGAAATCCCACTTTTTTACGCTCCAAACGCTACATTAAGGGCACAAAGTCTCCATTTTAGGTCACAACGCTTCCTTTTTATAGTCCGGAACGTTGGTTCCAGGGTTGAAAGCCTCCCTGTTCTGCTTCAAAGCGTCATTTAGAAGGTACAAGCCCTCATTTTTAGGGCGCAACGCCTCATTTTTTGGCTGCGAATCCTCCTTTTTAGGGGTCAATACGTCCTTTTTGCTGTAAAATCCCTCACTTTTATGTTCCGGACATCTCTTTTAGGGCACAAAGCCTTGTTTTGTGGTCCCAAAGCTTCCTCTTCAGAGTCCAAAGCTTTGATTCTGTGGTTGAATTCCTCGTTTTATAATCCAAACCCTCACGTTTATTGCACAAACCCTCATTTTTAGGGCCCAAACGCTCATTTTTATGCTGCAAATCATTTCACTGGAAAATGCCTCCTTTTTATGCTCCAAACGCCTCCTTTAGGGCACGATGTCTGAATGTTAGGTCCCAAAGATTTGGTTAAGAGCCCAAAGCTTGGAGTCTAGGGTTGAAAGCCTGCTTTTTACTCTACAAACCCTCCTGTTTAGGGTACAAACCCTCCTTTTTGGTGCACAAGCCCTCGCCGTTAGGGTGCAAACACTCACGTTAAGATTCCCAAGCTTCGAGTCCAGGGTTGAAATCCACATCTTTATGCTCCAAACGACCGTCTTTAGGCTTCAAATCCGACTTTTAATTCTGAAATCCCACTTTTTTACGCTCCAAACGCTACATTAAGGGCACAAAGTCTCCATTTTAGGTCACAACGCTTCCTTTTTAGAGTCCGGAACGTTGGTTCCAGGGTTGAAAGCCTCCCTGTTCTGCTTCAAAGCGTCATTTAGAAGGTACAAGCCCTCATTTTTAGGGCGCAACGCCTCATTTTTTTGGCTGCGAATCCTCCTTTTTAGGGGTCAATACGTCCTTTTTGCTGTAAAATCCCTCACTTCTATGTTCCGGACATCTCATTTAGGGCACAAAGCCTTGTTTTGTGGTCCCAAAGCTTCCTCTTCAGAGTCCAAAGCTTTGATTCTGTGGTTGAATTCCTCGTTTTATAATCCAAACCCTCACGTTTATTGCACAAACCCTCATTTTTAGGGCCCAAACGCTCATTTTTATGCTGCAAATCATTTCACTGGAAAATGCCTCCTTTTTATGCTCCAAACGCCTCCTTTAGGGCACGATGTCTGAATGTTAGGTCCCAAAGATTTGGTTAAGAGCCCAAAGCTTGGAGTCTAGGGTTGAAAGCCTGCTTTTTACTCTACAAACCCTCCTGTTTAGGGTACAAACCCTCCTTTTTGGTGCACAAGCCCTCGCTGTTAGGGTGCAAACACTCACGTTAAGATTCCCAAGCTTCGAGTCCAGGGTTGAAATCCACATCTTTATGCTCCAAACGACCGTCTTTAGGCTTCAAATCCGACTTTTAATTCTGAAATCCCACTTTTTTACGCTCCAAACGCTACATTAAGGGCACAAAGTCTCCATTTTAGGTCACAACGCTTCCTTTTTAGAGTCCGGAACGTTGGTTCCAGGGTTGAAAGCCTCCCTGTTCTGCTTCAAAGCGTCATTTAGAAGGTACAAGCCCTCATTTTTAGGGCGCAACGCCTCATTTTTTGGCTGCGAATCCTCCTTTTTAGGGGTCAATACGTCCTTTTTGCTGTAAAATCCCTCACTTCTATGTTCCGGACATCTCTTTTAGGGCACAAAGCCTTGTTTTGTGGTCCCAAAGCTTCCTCTTCAGAGTCCAAAGCTTTGATTCTGTGGTTGAATTCCTCGTTTTATAATCCAAACCCTCACGTTTATTGCACAAACCCTCATTTTTAGGGCCCAAACGCTCATTTTTATGCTGCAAATCATTTCACTGGAAAATGCCTCCTTTTTATGCTCCAAACGCCTCCTTTAGGGCACGATGTCTGAATGTTAGGTCCCAAAGATTTGGTTAAGAGCCCAAAGCTTGGAGTCTAGGGTTGAAAGCCTGCTTTTTACTCTACAAACCCTCCTGTTTAGGGTACAAACCCTCCTTTTTGGTGCACAAGCCCTCGCTGTTAGGGTGCAAACACTCACGTTAAGATTCCCAAGCTTCGAGTCCAGGGTTGAAATCCACATCTTTATGCTCCAAACGACCGTCTTTAGGCTTCAAATCCGACTTTTAATTCTGAAATCCCACTTTTTTACGCTCCAAACGCTACATTAAGGGCACAAAGTCTCCATTTTAGGTCACAACGCTTCCTTTTTAGAGTCCGGAACGTTGGTTCCACGGTTGAAAGCCTCCCTGTTCTGCTTCAAAGCGTCATTTAGAAGGTACAAGCCCTCATTTTTAGGGCGCAACGCCTCATATTTTGGCCGCGAATCCTCCTTTTTAGGGGTCAATACGTCCTTTTTGCTGTAAAATCCCTCACTTTTATGTTCCGGACATCTCATTTAGGGCACAAAGCCTTGTTTTGTGGTCCCAAAGCTTCCTCTTCAGAGTCCAAAGCTTTGATTCTGTGGTTGAATTCCTCGTTTTATAATCCAAACCCTAACGTTTATTGCACAAACCCTCATTTTTAGGGCCCAAACGCTCATTTTTATGCTGCAAATCATTTCACTGGAAAATGCCTCCTTTTTATGCTCCAAACGCCTCCTTTAGGGCACGATGTCTGAATGTTAGGTCCCAAAGATTTGGTTAAGAGCCCAAAGCTTGGAGTCTAGGGTTGAAAGCCTGCTTTTTACTCTACAAACCCTCCTGTTTAGGGTACAAACCCTCCTTTTTGGTGCACAAGCCCTCGCTGTTAGGGTGCAAACACTCACGTTAAGATTCCCAAGCTTCGAGTCCAGGGTTGAAATCCACATCTTTATGCTCCAAACGACCGTCTTTAGGCTTCAAATCCGACTTTTAATTCTGAAATCCCACTTTTTTACGCTCCAAACGCTACATTAAGGGCACAAAGTCTCCATTTTAGGTCACAACGCTTCCTTTTTAGAGTCCGGAACGTTGGTTCCAGGGTTGAAAGCCTCCCTGTTCTGCTTCAAAGCGTCATTTAGAAGGTACAAGCCCTCATTTTTAGGGCGCAACGCCTCATTTTTTGGCTGCGAATCCTCCTTTTTAGGGGTCAATACGTCCTTTTTGCTGTAAAATCCCTCACTTCTATGTTCCGGACATCTCTTTTAGGGCACAAAGCCTTGTTTTGTGGTCCCAAAGCTTCCTCTTCAGAGTCCAAAGCTTTGATTCTGTGGTTGAATTCCTCGTTTTATAATCCAAACCCTCACGTTTATTGCACAAACCCTCATTTTTAGGGCCCAAACGCTCATTTTTATGCTGCAAATCATTTCACTGGAAAATGCCTCCTTTTTATGCTCCAAACGCCTCCTTTAGGGCACGATGTCTGAATGTTAGGTCCCAAAGATTTGGTTAAGAGCCCAAAGCTTGGAGTCTAGGGTTGAAAGCCTGCTTTTTACTCTACAAACCCTCCTGTTTAGGGTACAAACCCTCCTTTTTGGTGCACAAGCCCTCGCTGTTAGGGTGCAAACACTCACGTTAAGATTCCCAAGCTTCGAGTCCAGGGTTGAAATCCACATCTTTATGCTCCAAACGACCGTCTTTAGGCTTCAAATCCGACTTTTAATTCTGAAATCCCACTTTTTTACGCTCCAAACGCTACATTAAGGGCACAAAGTCTCCATTTTAGGTCACAACGCTTCCTTTTTAGAGTCCGGAACGTTGGTTCCACGGTTGAAAGCCTCCCTGTTCTGCTTCAAAGCGTCATTTAGAAGGTACAAGCCCTCATTTTTAGGGCGCAACGCCTCATATTTTGGCCGCGAATCCTCCTTTTTAGGGGTCAATACGTCCTTTTTGCTGTAAAATCCCTCACTTTTATGTTCCGGACATCTCATTTAGGGCACAAAGCCTTGTTTTGTGGTCCCAAAGCTTCCTCTTCAGAGTCCAAAGCTTTGATTCTGTGGTTGAATTCCTCGTTTTATAATCCAAACCCTCACGTTTATTGCACAAACCCTCATTTTTAGGGCCCAAACGCTCATTTTTATGCTGCAAATCATTTCACTGGAAAATGCCTCCTTTTTATGCTCCAAACGCCTCCTTTAGGGCACGATGTCTGAATGTTAGGTCCCAAAGATTTGGTTAAGAGCCCAAAGCTTGGAGTCTAGGGTTCAAAGCCTGCTTTTTACTCTACAAACCCTCCTGTTTAGGGTACAAACCCTCCTTTTTGGTGCACAAGCCCTCGCTGTTAGGGTGCAAACACTCACGTTAAGATTCCCAAGCTTCGAGTCCAGGGTTGAAATCCACATCTTTATGCTCCAAACGACCGTCTTTAGGCTTCAAATCCGACTTTTAATTCTGAAATCCCACTTTTTTACGCTCCAAACGCTACATTAAGGGCACAAAGTCTCCATTTTAGGTCACAACGCTTCCTTTTTAGAGTCCGGAACGTTGGTTCCACGGTTGAAAGCCTCCCTGTTCTGCTTCAAAGCGTCATTTAGAAGGTACAAGCCCTCATTTTTAGGGCGCAACGCCTCATTTTTTGGCTGCGAATCCTCCTTTTTAGGGGTCAATACGTCCTTTTTGCTGTAAAATCCCTCACTTTTATGTTCCGGACATCTCTTTTAGGGCACAAAGCCTTGTTTTGTGGTCCCAAAGCTTCCTCTTCAGAGTCCAAAGCTTTGATTCTGTGGTTGAATTCCTCGTTTTATAATCCAAACCCTCACGTTTATTGCACAAACCCTCATTTTTAGGGCCCAAACGCTCATTTTTATGCTGCAAATCATTTCACTGGAAAATGCCTCCTTTTTATGCTCCAAACGCCTCCTTTAGGGCACGATGTCTGAATGTTAGGTCCCAAAGATTTGGTTAAGAGCCCAAAGCTTGGAGTCTAGGGTTGAAAGCCTGCTTTTTACTCTACAAACCCTCCTGTTTAGGGTACAAACCCTCCTTTTTGGTGCACAAGCCCTCGCCGTTAGGGTGCAAACACTCACGTTAAGATTCCCAAGCTTCGAGTCCAGGGTTGAAATCCACATCTTTATGCTCCAAACGACCGTCTTTAGGCTTCAAATCCGACTTTTAATTCTGAAATCCCACTTTTTTACGCTCCAAACGCTACATTAAGGGCACAAAGTCTCCATTTTAGGTCACAACGCTTCCTTTTTAGAGTCCGGAACGTTGGTTCCAGGGTTGAAAGCCTCCCTGTTCTGCTTCAAAGCGTCATTTAGAAGGTACAAGCCCTCATTTTTAGGGCGCAACGCCTCATTTTTTTGGCTGCGAATCCTCCTTTTTAGGGGTCAATACGTCCTTTTTGCTGTAAAATCCCTCACTTCTATGTTCCGGACATCTCTTTTAGGGCACAAAGCCTTGTTTTGTGGTCCCAAAGCTTCCTCTTCAGAGTCCAAAGCTTTGATTCTGTGGTTGAATTCCTCGTTTTATAATCCAAACCCTCACGTTTATTGCACAAACCCTCATTTTTAGGGCCCAAACGCTCATTTTTATGCTGCAAATCATTTCACTGGAAAATGCCTCCTTTTTATGCTCCAAACGCCTCCTTTAGGGCACGATGTCTGAATGTTAGGTCCCAAAGATTTGGTTAAGAGCCCAAAGCTTGGAGTCTAGGGTTGAAAGCCTGCTTTTTACTCTACAAACCCTCCTGTTTAGGGTACAAACCCTCCTTTTTGGTGCACAAGCCCTCGCTGTTAGGGTGCAAACACTCACGTTAAGATTCCCAAGCTTCGAGTCCAGGGTTGAAATCCACATCTTTATGCTCCAAACGACCGTCTTTAGGCTTCAGATCCGACTTTTAATTCTGAAATCCCACTTTTTTACGCTCCAAACGCTACATTAAGGGCACAAAGTCTCCATTTTAGGTCACAACGCTTCCTTTTTAGAGTCCGGAACGTTGGTTCCAGGGTTGAAAGCCTCCCTGTTCTGCTTCAAAGCGTCATTTAGAAGGTACAAGCCCTCATTTTTAGGGCGCAACGCCTCATTTTTTGGCTGCGAATCCTCCTTTTTAGGGGTCAATACGTCCTTTTTGCTGTAAAATCCCTCACTTCTATGTTCCGGACATCTCTTTTAGGGCACAAAGCCTTGTTTTGTGGTCCCAAAGCTTCCTCTTCAGAGTCCAAAGCTTTGATTCTGTGGTTGAATTCCTCGTTTTATAATCCAAACCCTCACGTTTATTGCACAAACCCTCATTTTTAGGGCCCAAACGCTCATTTTTATGCTGCAAATCATTTCACTGGAAAATGCCTCCTTTTTATGCTCCAAACGCCTCCTTTAGGGCACGATGTCTGAATGTTAGGTCCCAAAGATTTGGTTAAGAGCCCAAAGCTTGGAGTCTAGGGTTGAAAGCCTGCTTTTTACTCTACAAACCCTCCTGTTTAGGGTACAAACCCTCCTTTTTGGTGCACAAGCCCTCGCCGTTAGGGTGCAAACACTCACGTTAAGATTCCCAAGCTTCGAGTCCAGGGTTGAAATCCACATCTTTATGCTCCAAACGACCGTCTTCAGGCTTCAAATCCGACTTTTAATTCTGAAATCCCACTTTTTTACGCTCCAAACGCTACATTAAGGGCACAAAGTCTCCATTTTAGGTCACAACGCTTCCTTTTTAGAGTCCGGAACGTTGGTTCCAGGGTTGAAAGCCTCCCTGTTCTGCTTCAAAGCGTCATTTAGAAGGTACAAGGCCTCATTTTTAGGGCGCAACGCCTCATTTTTTGGCCGCGAATCCTCCTTTTTAGGGGTCAATACGTCCTTTTTGCTGTAAAATCCCTCACTTCTATCTTCCGGACATCTCTTTTAGGGCACAAAGCCTTGTTTTGTGGTCCCAAAGCTTCCTCTTCAGAGTCCAAAGCTTTGATTCTGTGGTTGAATTCCTCGTTTTATAATCCAAACCCTCACGTTTATTGCACAAACCCTCATTTTTAGGGCCCAAACGCTCATTTTTATGCTGCAAATCATTTCACTGGAAAATGCCTCCTTTTTATGCTCCAAACGCCTCCTTTAGGGCACGATGTCTGAATGTTAGGTCCCAAAGATTTGGTTAAGAGCCCAAAGCTTGGAGTCTAGGGTTGAAAGCCTGCTTTTTACTCTACAAACCCTCCTGTTTAGGGTACAAACCCTCCTTTTTGGTGCACAAGCCCTCGCTGTTAGGGTGCAAACACTCACGTTAAGATTCCCAAGCTTCGAGTCCAGGGTTGAAATCCACATCTTTATGCTCCAAACGACCGTCTTTAGGCTTCAAATCCGACTTTTAATTCTGAAATCCCACTTTTTTACGCTCCAAACGCTACATTAAGGGCACAAAGTCTCCATTTTAGGTCACAACGCTTCCTTTTTAGAGTCCGGAACGTTGGTTCCAGGGTTGAAAGCCTCCCTGTTCTGCTTCAAAGCGTCATTTAGAAGGTACAAGCCCTCATTTTTAGGGCGCAACGCCTCATTTTTTGGCTGCGAATCCTCCTTTTTAGGGGTCAATACGTCCTTTTTGCTGTAAAATCCCTCACTTCTATGTTCCGGACATCTCTTTTAGGGCACAAAGCCTTGTTTTGTGGTCCCAAAGCTTCCTCTTCAGAGTCCAAAGCTTTGATTCTGTGGTTGAATTCCTCGTTTTATAATCCAAACCCTCACGTTTATTGCACAAACCCTCATTTTTAGGGCCCAAACGCTCATTTTTATGCTGCAAATCATTTCACTGGAAAATGCCTCCTTTTTATGCTCCAAACGCCTCCTTTAGGGCACGATGTCTGAATGTTAGGTCCCAAAGATTTGGTTAAGAGCCCAAAGCTTGGAGTCTAGGGTTGAAAGCCTGCTTTTTACTCTACAAACCCTCCTGTTTAGGGTACAAACCCTCCTTTTTGGTGCACAAGCCCTCGCTGTTAGGGTGCAAACACTCACGTTAAGATTCCCAAGCTTCGAGTCCAGGGTTGAAATCCACATCTTTATGCTCCAAACGACCGTCTTTAGGCTTCAAATCCGACTTTTAATTCTGAAATCCCACTTTTTTACGCTCCAAACGCTACATTAAGGGCACAAAGTCTCCATTTTAGGTCACAACGCTTCCTTTTTAGAGTCCGCAACGTTGGTTCCAGGGTTGAAAACCTCCCTGTTCTGCTTCAAAGCGTCATTTAGAAGGTACAAGCCCTCATTTTTAGGACGCAACGCCTCATTTTTTGGCCGCGAATCCTCCTTTTTAGGGGTCAATACGTCCTTTTTGCTGTAAAATCCCTCACTTTTATGTTCCGGACATCTCATTTAGGGCACAAAGCCTTGTTTTGTGGTCCCAAAGCTTCCTCTTCAGAGTCCAAAGCTTTGATTCTGTGGTTGAATTCCTCGTTTTATAATCCAAACCCTCACGTTTATTGCACAAACCCTCATTTTTAGGGCCCAAACGCTCATTTTTATGCTGCAAATCATTTCACTGGAAAATGCCTCCTTTTTATGCTCCAAACGCCTCCTTTAGGGCACGATGTCTGAATGTTAGGTCCCAAAGATTTGGTTAAGAGCCCAAAGCTTGGAGTCTAGGGTTGAAAGCCTGCTTTTTACTCTACAAACCCTCCTGTTTAGGGTACAAACCCTCCTTTTTGGTGCACAAGCCCTCGCTGTTAGGGTGCAAACACTCACGTTAAGATTCCCAAGCTTCGAGTCCAGGGTTGAAATCCACATCTTTATGCTCCAAACGACCGTCTTTAGGCTTCAAATCCGACTTTTAATTCTGAAATCCCACTTTTTTACGCTCCAAACGCTACATTAAGGGCACAAAGTCTCCATTTTAGGTCACAACGCTTCCTTTTTAGAGTCCGGAACGTTGGTTCCAGGGTTGAAAGCCTCCCTGTTCTGCTTCAAAGCGTCATTTAGAAGGTACAAGCCCTCATTTTTAGGGCGCAACGCCTCATTTTTTGGCCGCGAATCCTCCTTTTTAGGGGTCAATACGTCCTTTTTGCTGTAAAATCCCTCACTTTTATGTTCCAGACATCTCATTTAGGGCACAAAGCCTTGTTTTGTGGTCCCAAAGCTTCCTCTTCAGAGTCCAAAGCTTTGATTCTGTGGTTGAATTCCTCGTTTTATAATCCAAACCCTCACGTTTATTGCACAAACCCTCATTTTTAGGGCCCAAACGCTCATTTTTATGCTGTAAATCATTTCACTGGAAAATGCCTCCTTTTTATGCTCCAAACGCCTCCTTTAGGGCACGATGTCTGAATGTTAGGTCCCAAAGATTTGGTTAAGAGCCCAAAGCTTGGAGTCTAGGGTTGAAAGCCTGCTTTTTACTCTACAAACCCTCCTGTTTAGGGTACAAACCCTCCTTTTTGGTGCACAAGCCCTCGCTGTTAGGGTGCAAACACTCACGTTAAGATTCCCAAGCTTCGAGTCCAGGGTTGAAATCCACATCTTTATGCTCCAAACGACCGTCTTTAGGCTTCAAATCCGACTTTTAATTCTGAAATCCCACTTTTTTACGCTCCAAACGCTACATTAAGGGCACAAAGTCTCCATTTTAGGTCACAACGCTTCCTTTTTAGAGTCCGGAACGTTGGTTCCAGGGTTGAAAGCCTCCCTGTTCTGCTTCAAAGCGTCATTTAGAAGGTACAAGCCCTCATTTTTAGGGCGCAACGCCTCATTTTTTGGCCGCGAATCCTCCTTTTTAGGGGTCAATACGTCCTTTTTGCTGTAAAATCCCTCACTTCTATGTTCCGGACATCTCATTTAGGGCACAAAGCCTTGTTTTGTGGTCCCAAAGCTTCCTCTTCAGAGTCCAAAGCTTTGATTCTGTGGTTGAATTCCTCATTTTATAATCCAAACCCTCACGTTTATTGTGCAAACCCTCATCTTTAGGGCCCAAACGCTCATTTTTATGCTGTAAATCATTTCACTGGAAAATCCCTCCTTTATATGCTCCAAACGCCTCCTTTAGGGCACGATGTCTGAATGTTAGGTCCCAAAGATTTGGTTAAGAGCACAAAGCTTGGAGTCTAGGGTTGAAAGCCTGCTTTTTACTCTACAAACCCTCCTGTTTAGGGTACAAACCCTCCTTTTTGGTGCACAAGCCCTCGCTGTTAGGGTGCAAACACTCACGTTAAGATTCCCAAGCTTCGAGTCCAGGGTTGAAATCCACATCTTTATGCTCCAAACGACCGTCTTTAGCCTTCAAATCCGACTTTTAATTCTGAAATCCCACTTTTTTACGCTCCAAACGCTACATTAAGGGCACAAAGTCTCCATTTTAGGTCACAACGCTTCCTTTTTAGAGTCCGGAACGTTGGTTCCACGGTTGAAAGCCTCCCTGTTCTGCTTCAAAGCGTCATTTAGAAGGTACAAGCCCTCATTTTTAGGGCGCAACGCCTCATTTTTTGGCCGCGAATCCTCCTTTTTAGGGGTCAATACGTCCTTTTTGCTGTAAAATCCCTCACTTTTATGTTCCGGACATCTCATTTAGGGCACAAAGCCTTGTTTTGTGGTCCCAAAGCTTCCTCTTCAGAGTCCAAAGCTTTGATTCTGTGGTTGAATTCCTCGTTTTATAATCCAAACCCTCACGTTTATTGCACAAACCCTCATTTTTAGGGCCCAAACGCTCATTTTTATGCTGCAAATCATTTCACTGGAAAATGCCTCCTTTTTATGCTCCAAACGCCTCCTTTAGGGCACGATGTCTGAATGTTAGGTCCCAAAGATTTGGTTAAGAGCCCAAAGCTTGGAGTCTAGGGTTGAAAGCCTGCTTTTTACTCTACAAACCCTCCTGTTTAGGGTACAAACCCTCCTTTTTGGTGCACAAGCCCTCGCTGTTAGGGTGCAAACACTCACGTTAAGATTCCCAAGCTTCGAGTCCAGGGTTGAAATCCACATCTTTATGCTCCAAACGACCGTCTTTAGGCTTCAAATCCGACTTTTAATTCTGAAATCCCACTTTTTTACGCTCCAAACGCTACATTAAGGGCACAAAGTCTCCATTTTAGGTCACAACGCTTCCTTTTTAGAGTCCGGAACGTTGGTTCCAGGGTTGAAAGCCTCCCTGTTCTGCTTCAAAGCGTCATTTAGAAGGTACAAGCCCTCATTTTTAGGACGCAACGCCTCATTTTTTGGCTGCGAATCCTCCTTTTTAGGGGTCAATACGTCCTTTTTGCTGTAAAATCCCTCACTTCTATCTTCCAGACATCTCTTTTAGGGCACAAAGCCTTGTTTTGTGGTCCCAAAGCTTCCTCTTCAGAGTCCAAAGCTTTGATTCTGTGGTTGAATTCCTCGTTTTATAATCCAAACCCTCACGTTTATTGCACAAACCCTCATTTTTAGGGCCCAAACGCTCATTTTTATGCTGCAAATCATTTCACTGGAAAATGCCTCCTTTTTATGCTCCAAACGCCTCCTTTAGGGCACGATGTCTGAATGTTAGGTCCCAAAGATTTGGTTAAGAGCCCAAAGCTTGGAGTCTAGGGTTGAAAGCCTGCTTTTTACTCTACAAACCCTCCTGTTTAGGGTACAAACCCTCCTTTTTGGTGCACAAACCCTCGCTGTTAGGGTGCAAACACTCACGTTAAGATTCCCAAGCTTCGAGTCCAGGGTTGAAATCCACATCTTTATGCTCCAAATGACCGTCTTTAGGCTTCAAATCCAACTTTTAATTCTGAAATCCCACTTTTTTACGCTCCAAACGCTACATTAAGGGCACAAAGTCTCCATTTTAGGTCACAACGCTTCCTTTTTAGAGTCCGGAACGTTGGTTCCACGGTTGAAAACCTCCCTGTTCTGCTTCAAAGCGTCATTTAGAAGGTACAAGCCCTCATTTTTAGGACGCAACGCCTCATTTTTTGGCCGCGAATCCTCCTTTTTAGGGGTCAATACGTCCTTTTTGCTGTAAAATCCCTCACTTTTATGTTCCAGACATCTCATTTAGGGCGCAAAGCCTTATTTTGTGGTCCCAAAATTTCCTCTTCAGAGTCCAGAGATTTGATTCTGTGGTTGAATTCCTTGTTTTATAATCCAAACCCTCACGTTTATAGCACAAACCCTCATTTTTAGGGCCCAAACGCTCATTTTTATGCTGCAAATCCTTTCACTGGAAAATCCCTCCTTTTTATGCTCCAAACGCCTCCTTTAGGGCACGATGTCTGAATGTTAGGTCCCAAAGATTTGGTTAAGAGCCCAAAGCTTGGAGTCTAGGGTTGAAAGCCTGCTTTTTACTCTACAAACCCTCCTGTTTAGGGTACAAACCCTCCTTTTTGGTGCACAAGCCCTCGCTGTTAGGGTGCAAACACTCACGTTAAGATTCCCAAGCTTCGAGTCCAGGGTTGAAATCCACATCTTTATGCTCCAAACGACCGTCTTTAGGCTTCAAATCCGACTTTTAATTCTGAAATCCCACTTTTTTACGCTCCAAACGCTACATTAAGGGCACAAAGTCTCCATTTTAGGTCACAACGCTTCCTTTTTAGAGTCCGGAACGTTGGTTCCACGGTTGAAAGCCTCCCTGTTCTGCTTCAAAGCGTCATTTAGAAGGTACAAGCCCTCATTTTTAGGGCGCAACGCCTCATATTTTGGCCGCGAATCCTCCTTTTTAGGGGTCAATACGTCCTTTTTGCTGTAAAATCCCTCACTTTTATGTTCCGGACATCTCATTTAGGGCACAAAGCCTTGTTTTGTGGTCCCAAAGCTTCCTCTTCAGAGTCCAAAGCTTTGATTCTGTGGTTGAATTCCTCGTTTTATAATCCAAACCCTCACGTTTATTGCACAAACCCTCATTTTTAGGGCCCAAACGCTCATTTTTATGCTGCAAATCATTTCACTGGAAAATGCCTCCTTTTTATGCTCCAAACGCCTCCTTTAGGGCACGATGTCTGAATGTTAGGTCCCAAAGATTTGGTTAAGAGCCCAAAGCTTGGAGTCTAGGGTTGAAAGCCTGCTTTTTACTCTACAAACCCTCCTGTTTAGGGTACAAACCCTCCTTTTTGGTGCACAAGCCCTCGCTGTTAGGGTGCAAACACTCACGTTAAGATTCCCAAGCTTCGAGTCCAGGGTTGAAATCCACATCTTTATGCTCCAAACGACCGTCTTTAGGCTTCAAATCCGACTTTTAATTCTGAAATCCCACTTTTTTACGCTCCAAACGCTACATTAAGGGCACAAAGTCTCCATTTTAGGTCACAACGCTTCCTTTTTATAGTCCGGAACGTTGGTTCCAGGGTTGAAAGCCTCCCTGTTCTGCTTCAAAGCGTCATTTAGAAGGTACAAGCCCTCATTTTTAGGGCGCAACGCCTCATTTTTTGGCTGCGAATCCTCCTTTTTAGGGGTCAATACGTCCTTTTTGCTGTAAAATCCCTCACTTCTATGTTCCGGACATCTCTTTTAGGGCACAAAGCCTTGTTTTGTGGTCCCAAAGCTTCCTCTTCAGAGTCCAAAGCTTTGATTCTGTGGTTGAATTCCTCGTTTTATAATCCAAACCCTCACGTTTATTGCACAAACCCTCATTTTTAGGGCCCAAACGCTCATTTTTATGCTGCAAATCATTTCACTGGAAAATGCCTCCTTTTTATGCTCCAAACGCCTCCTTTAGGGCACGATGTCTGAATGTTAGGTCCCAAAGATTTGGTTAAGAGCCCAAAGCTTGGAGTCTAGGGTTGAAAGCCTGCTTTTTACTCTACAAACCCTCCTGTTTAGGGTACAAACCCTCCTTTTTGGTGCACAAGCCCTCGCTGTTAGGGTGCAAACACTCACGTTAAGATTCCCAAGCTTCGAGTCCAGGGTTGAAATCCACATCTTTATGCTCCAAACGACCGTCTTTAGGCTTCAAATCCGACTTTTAATTCTGAAATCCCACTTTTTTACGCTCCAAACGCTACATTAAGGGCACAAAGTCTCCATTTTAGGTCACAACGCTTCCTTTTTAGAGTCCGGAACGTTGGTTCCACGGTTGAAAGCCTCCCTGTTCTGCTTCAAAGCGTCATTTAGAAGGTACAAGCCCTCATTTTTAGGGCGCAACGCCTCATATTTTGGCCGCGAATCCTCCTTTTTAGGGGTCAATACGTCCTTTTTGCTGTAAAATCCCTCACTTTTATGTTCCGGACATCTCATTTAGGGCACAAAGCCTTGTTTTGTGGTCCCAAAGCTTCCTCTTCAGAGTCCAAAGCTTTGATTCTGTGGTTGAATTCCTCGTTTTATAATCCAAACCCTCACGTTTATTGCACAAACCCTCATTTTTAGGGCCCAAACGCTCATTTTTATGCTGCAAATCATTTCACTGGAAAATGCCTCCTTTTTATGCTCCAAACGCCTCCTTTAGGGCACGATGTCTGAATGTTAGGTCCCAAAGATTTGGTTAAGAGCCCAAAGCTTGGAGTCTAGGGTTGAAAGCCTGCTTTTTACTCTACAAACCCTCCTGTTTAGGGTACAAACCCTCCTTTTTGGTGCACAAGCCCTCGCTGTTAGGGTGCAAACACTCACGTTAAGATTCCCAAGCTTCGAGTCCAGGGTTGAAATCCACATCTTTATGCTCCAAACGACCGTCTTTAGGCTTCAAATCCGACTTTTAATTCTGAAATCCCACTTTTTTACGCTCCAAACGCTACATTAAGGGCACAAAGTCTCCATTTTAGGTCACAACGCTTCCTTTTTAGAGTCCGGAACGTTGGTTCCAGGGTTGAAAGCCTCCCTGTTCTGCTTCAAAGCGTCATTTAGAAGGTACAAGCCCTCATTTTTAGGGCGCAACGCCTCATTTTTTGGCTGCGAATCCTCCTTTTTAGGGGTCAATACGTCCTTTTTGCTGTAAAATCCCTCACTTTTATGTTCCGGACATCTCATTTAGGGCACAAAGCCTTGTTTTGTGGTCCCAAAGCTTCCTCTTCAGAGTCCAAAGCTTTGATTCTGTGGTTGAATTCCTCGTTTTATAATCCAAACCCTCACGTTTATTGCACAAACCCTCATTTTTAGGGCCCAAACGCTCATTTTTATGCTGCAAATCATTTCACTGGAAAATGCCTCCTTTTTATGCTCCAAACGCCTCCTTTAGGGCACGATGTCTGAATGTTAGGTCCCAAAGATTTGGTTAAGAGCCCAAAGCTTGGAGTCTAGGGTTGAAAGCCTGCTTTTTACTCTACAAACCCTCCTGTTTAGGGTACAAACCCTCCTTTTTGGTGCACAAGCCCTCGCTGTTAGGGTGCAAACACTCACGTTAAGATTCCCAAGCTTCGAGTCCAGGGTTGAAATCCACATCTTTATGCTCCAAACGACCGTCTTTAGGCTTCAAATCCGACTTTTAATTCTGAAATCCCACTTTTTTACGCTCCAAACGCTACATTAAGGGCACAAAGTCTCCATTTTAGGTCACAACGCTTCCTTTTTAGAGTCCGGAACGTTGGTTCCAGGGTTGAAAGCCTCCCTGTTCTGCTTCAAAGCGTCATTTAGAAGGTACAAGCCCTCATTTTTAGGGCGCAACGCCTCATTTTTTGGCTGCGAATCCTCCTTTTTAGGGGTCAATACGTCCTTTTTGCTGTAAAATCCCTCACTTCTATGTTCCGGACATCTCTTTTAGGGCACAAAGCCTTGTTTTGTGGTCCCAAAGCTTCCTCTTCAGAGTCCAAAGCTTTGATTCTGTGGTTGAATTCCTCGTTTTATAATCCAAACCCTCACGTTTATTGCACAAACCCTCATTTTTAGGGCCCAAACGCTCATTTTTATGCTGCAAATCATTTCACTGGAAAATGCCTCCTTTTTATGCTCCAAACGCCTCCTTTAGGGCACGATGTCTGAATGTTAGGTCCCAAAGATTTGGTTAAGAGCCCAAAGCTTGGAGTCTAGGGTTGAAAGCCTGCTTTTTACTCTACAAACCCTCCTGTTTAGGGTACAAACCCTCCTTTTTGGTGCACAAGCCCTCGCTGTTAGGGTGCAAACACTCACGTTAAGATTCCCAAGCTTCGAGTCCAGGGTTGAAATCCACATCTTTATGCTCCAAACGACCGTCTTTAGGCTTCAAATCCGACTTTTAATTCTGAAATCCCACTTTTTTACGCTCCAAACGCTACATTAAGGGCACAAAGTCTCCATTTTAGGTCACAACGCTTCCTTTTTAGAGTCCGGAACGTTGGTTCCACGGTTGAAAGCCTCCCTGTTCTGCTTCAAAGCGTCATTTAGAAGGTACAAGCCCTCATTTTTAGGGCGCAACGCCTCATATTTTGGCCGCGAATCCTCCTTTTTAGGGGTCAATACGTCCTTTTTGCTGTAAAATCCCTCACTTTTATGTTCCGGACATCTCATTTAGGGCACAAAGCCTTGTTTTGTGGTCCCAAAGCTTCCTCTTCAGAGTCCAAAGCTTTGATTCTGTGGTTGAATTCCTCGTTTTATAATCCAAACCCTCACGTTTATTGCACAAACCCTCATTTTTAGGGCCCAAACGCTCATTTTTATGCTGCAAATCATTTCACTGGAAAATGCCTCCTTTTTATGCTCCAAACGCCTCCTTTAGGGCACGATGTCTGAATGTTAGGTCCCAAAGATTTGGTTAAGAGCCCAAAGCTTGGAGTCTAGGGTTGAAAGCCTGCTTTTTACTCTACAAACCCTCCTGTTTAGGGTACAAACCCTCCTTTTTGGTGCACAAGCCCTCGCCGTTAGGGTGCAAACACTCACGTTAAGATTCCCAAGCTTCGAGTCCAGGGTTGAAATCCACATCTTTATGCTCCAAACGACCGTCTTTAGGCTTCAAATCCGACTTTTAATTCTGAAATCCCACTTTTTTACGCTCCAAACGCTACATTAAGGGCACAAAGTCTCCATTTTAGGTCACAACGCTTCCTTTTTAGAGTCCGGAACGTTGGTTCCAGGGTTGAAAGCCTCCCTGTTCTGCTTCAAAGCGTCATTTAGAAGGTACAAGGCCTCATTTTTAGGGCGCAACGCCTCATTTTTTGGCCGCGAATCCTCCTTTTTAGGGGTCAATACGTCCTTTTTGCTGTAAAATCCCTCACTTCTATCTTCCGGACATCTCTTTTAGGGCACAAAGCCTTGTTTTGTGGTCCCAAAGCTTCCTCTTCAGAGTCCAAAGCTTTGATTCTGTGGTTGAATTCCTCGTTTTATAATCCAAACCCTCACGTTTATTGCACAAACCCTCATTTTTAGGGCCCAAACGCTCATTTTTATGCTGCAAATCATTTCACTGGAAAATGCCTCCTTTTTATGCTCCAAACGCCTCCTTTAGGGCACGATGTCTGAATGTTAGGTCCCAAAGATTTGGTTAAGAGCCCAAAGCTTGGAGTCTAGGGTTGAAAGCCTGCTTTTTACTCTACAAACCCTCCTGTTTAGGGTACAAACCCTCCTTTTTGGTGCACAAGCCCTCGCTGTTAGGGTGCAAACACTCACGTTAAGATTCCCAAGCTTCGAGTCCAGGGTTGAAATCCACATCTTTATGCTCCAAACGACCGTCTTTAGGCTTCAAATCCGACTTTTAATTCTGAAATCCCACTTTTTTACGCTCCAAACGCTACATTAAGGGCACAAAGTCTCCATTTTAGGTCACAACGCTTCCTTTTTAGAGTCCGGAACGTTGGTTCCAGGGTTGAAAGCCTCCCTGTTCTGCTTCAAAGCGTCATTTAGAAGGTACAAGCCCTCATTTTTAGGGCGCAATGCCTCATTTTTTGGCTGCGAATCCTCCTTTTTAGGGGTCAATACGTCCTTTTTGCTGTAAAATCCCTCACTTCTATGTTCCGGACATCTCTTTTAGGGCACAAAGCCTTGTTTTGTGGTCCCAAAGCTTCCTCTTCAGAGTCCAAAGCTTTGATTCTGTGGTTGAATTCCTCGTTTTATAATCCAAACCCTCACGTTTATTGCACAAACCCTCATTTTTAGGGCCCAAACGCTCATTTTTATGCTGCAAATCATTTCACTGGAAAATGCCTCCTTTTTATGCTCCAAACGCCTCCTTTAGGGCACGATGTCTGAATGTTAGGTCCCAAAGATTTGGTTAAGAGCCCAAAGCTTGGAGTCTAGGGTTGAAAGCCTGCTTTTTACTCTACAAACCCTCCTGTTTAGGGTACAAACCCTCCTTTTTGGTGCACAAGCCCTCGCTGTTAGGGTGCAAACACTCACGTTAAGATTCCCAAGCTTCGAGTCCAGGGTTGAAATCCACATCTTTATGCTCCAAACGACCGTCTTTAGGCTTCAAATCCGACTTTTAATTCTGAAATCCCACTTTTTTACGCTCCAAACGCTACATTAAGGGCACAAAGTCTCCATTTTAGGTCACAACGCTTCCTTTTTAGAGTCCGCAACGTTGGTTCCAGGGTTGAAAACCTCCCTGTTCTGCTTCAAAGCGTCATTTAGAAGGTACAAGCCCTCATTTTTAGGACGCAACGCCTCATTTTTTGGCCGCGAATCCTCCTTTTTAGGGGTCAATACGTCCTTTTTGCTGTAAAATCCCTCACTTCTATGTTCCGGACATCTCATTTAGGGCACAAAGCCTTGTTTTGTGGTCCCAAAGCTTCCTCTTCAGAGTCCAAAGCTTTGATTCTGTGGTTGAATTCCTCATTTTATAATCCAAACCCTCACGTTTATTGTGCAAACCCTCATCTTTAGGGCCCAAACGCTCATTTTTATGCTGTAAATCATTTCACTGGAAAATGCCTCCTTTATATGCTCCAAACGCCTCCTTTAGGGCACGATGTCTGAATGTTAGGTCCCAAAGATTTGGTTAAGAGCCCAAAGCTTGGAGTCTAGGGTTGAAAGCCTGCTTTTTACTCTACAAACCCTCCTGTTTAGGGTACAAACCCTCCTTTTTGGTGCACAAGCCCTCGCTGTTAGGGTGCAAACACTCACGTTAAGATTCCCAAGCTTCGAGTCCAGGGTTGAAATCCACATCTTTATGCTCCAAACGACCGTCTTTAGGCTTCAAATCCGACTTTTAATTCTGAAATCCCACTTTTTTACGCTCCAAACGCTACATTAAGGGCACAAAGTCTCCATTTTAGGTCACAACGCTTCCTTTTTAGAGTCCGGAACGTTGGTTCCAGGGTTGAAAGCCTCCCTGTTCTGCTTCAAAGCGTCATTTAGAAGGTACAAGCCCTCATTTTTAGGATGCAACGCCTCATTTTTTGGCCGCGAATCCTCCTTTTTAGGGGTCAATACGTCCTTTTTGCTGTAAAATCCCTCACTTCTATCTTCCAGACATCTCTTTTAGGGCACAAAGCCTTGTTTTGTGGTCCCAAAGCTTCCTCTTCAGAGTCCAAAGCTTTGATTCTGTGGTTGAATTCCTCGTTTTATAATCCAAACCCTCACGTTTATTGCACAAACCCTCATTTTTAGGGCCCAAACGCTCATTTTTATGCTGCAAATCATTTCACTGGAAAATGCCTCCTTTTTATGCTCCAAACGCCTCCTTTAGGGCACGATGTCTGAATGTTAGGTCCCAAAGATTTGGTTAAGAGCCCAAAGCTTGGAGTCTAGGGTTGAAAGCCTGCTTTTTACTCTACAAACCCTCCTGTTTAGGGTACAAACCCTCCTTTTTGGTGCACAAGCCCTCGCTGTTAGGGTGCAAACACTCACGTTAAGATTCCCAAGCTTCGAGTCCAGGGTTGAAATCCACATCTTTATGCTCCAAACGACCGTCTTTAGGCTTCAAATCCGACTTTTAATTCTGAAATCCCACTTTTTTACGCTCCAAACGCTACATTAAGGGCACAAAGTCTCCATTTTAGGTCACAACGCTTCCTTTTTAGAGTCCGGAACGTTGGTTCCAGGGTTGAAAGCCTCCCTGTTCTGCTTCAAAGCGTCATTTAGAAGGTACAAGCCCTCATTTTTAGGGCGCAACGCCTCATTTTTTGGCCGCGAATCCTCCTTTTTAGGGGTCAATACGTCCTTTTTGCTGTAAAATCCCTCACTTTTATGTTCCGGACATCTCATTTAGGGCACAAAGCCTTGTTTTGTGGTCCCAAAGCTTCCTCTTCAGAGTCCAAAGCTTTGATTCTGTGGTTGAATTCCTCGTTTTATAATCCAAACCCTCACGTTTATTGCACAAACCCTCATTTTTAGGGCCCAAACGCTCATTTTTATGCTGCAAATCATTTCACTGGAAAATGCCTCCTTTTTATGCTCCAAACGCCTCCTTTAGGGCACGATGTCTGAATGTTAGGTCCCAAAGATTTGGTTAAGAGCCCAAAGCTTGGAGTCTAGGGTTGAAAGCCTGCTTTTTACTCTACAAACCCTCCTGTTTAGGGTACAAACCCTCCTTTTTGGTGCACAAGCCCTCGCTGTTAGGGTGCAAACACTCACGTTAAGATTCCCAAGCTTCGAGTCCAGGGTTGAAATCCACATCTTTATGCTCCAAACGACCGTCTTTAGGCTTCAAATCCGACTTTTAATTCTGAAATCCCACTTTTTTACGCTCCAAACGCTACATTAAGGGCACAAAGTCTCCATTTTAGGTCACAACGCTTCCTTTTTAGAGTCCGGAACGTTGGTTCCAGGGTTGAAAGCCTCCCTGTTCTGCTTCAAAGCGTCATTTAGAAGGTACAAGCCCTCATTTTTAGGGCGCAACGCCTCATTTTTTGGCCGCGAATCCTCCTTTTTAGGGGTCAATACGTCCTTTTTGCTGTAAAATCCCTCACTTCTATGTTCCGGACATCTCTTTTAGGGCACAAAGCCTTGTTTTGTGGTCCCAAAGCTTCCTCTTCAGAGTCCAAAGCTTTGATTCTGTGGTTGAATTCCTCGTTTTATAATCCAAACCCTCACGTTTATTGCACAAACCCTCATTTTTAGGGCCCAAACGCTCATTTTTATGCTGCAAATCATTTCACTGGAAAATGCCTCCTTTTTATGCTCCAAACGCCTCCTTTAGGGCACGATGTCTGAATGTTAGGTCCCAAAGATTTGGTTAAGAGCCCAAAGCTTGGAGTCTAGGGTTGAAAGCCTGCTTTTTACTCTACAAACCCTCCTGTTTAGGGTACAAACCCTCCTTTTTGGTGCACAAGCCCTCGCTGTTAGGGTGCAAACACTCACGTTAAGATTCCCAAGCTTCGAGTCCAGGGTTGAAATCCACATCTTTATGCTCCAAACGACCATCTTTAGGCTTCAAATCCGACTTTTAATTCTGAAATCCCACTTTTTTACGCTCCAAACGCTACATTAAGGGCACAAAGTCTCCATTTTAGGTCACAACGCTTCCTTTTTAGAGTCCGGAACGTTGGTTCCAGGGTTGAAAGCCTCCCTGTTCTGCTTCAAAGCGTCATTTAGAAGGTACAAGCCCTCATTTTTAGGGCGCAACGCCTCATTTTTTGGCCGCGAATCCTCCTTTTTAGGGGTCAATACGTCCTTTTTGCTGTAAAATCCCTCACTTCTATGTTCCGGACATCTCTTTTAGGGCACAAAGCCTTGTTTTGTTGTCCCAAAGCTTCCTCTTCAGAGTCCAAAGCTTTGATTCTGTGGTTGAATTCCTCGTTTTATAATCCAAACCCTCACGTTTATTGCACAAACCCTCATTTTTAGGGCCCAAACGCTCATTTTTATGCTGCAAATCATTTCACTGGAAAATGCCTCCTTTTTATGCTCCAAACGCCTCCTTTAGGGCACGATGTCTGAATGTTAGGTCCCAAAGATTTGGTTAAGAGCCCAAAGCTTGGAGTCTAGGGTTCAAAGCCTGCTTTTTACTCTACAAACCCTCCTGTTTAGGGTACAAACCCTCCTTTTTGGTGCACAAGCCCTCGCTGTTAGGGTGCAAACACTCACGTTAAGATTCCCAAGCTTCGAGTCCAGGGTTGAAATCCACATCTTTATGCTCCAAACGACCGTCTTTAGGCTTCAAATCCGACTTTTAATTCTGAAATCCCACTTTTTTACGCT
Source organism: Strix aluco (assembly GCF_031877795.1). Taxonomy (NCBI): domain Eukaryota; kingdom Metazoa; phylum Chordata; class Aves; order Strigiformes; family Strigidae; genus Strix; species Strix aluco. Next base: position 8,176,730 of record NC_133970.1, read on the forward strand.
CCAAACGCTACATTAAGGGCACAAAGTCTCCATTTTAGGTCACAACGCTTCCTTTTTAGAGTCCGGAACGTTGGTTCCAGGGTTGAAAGCCTCCCTGTTCTGCTTCAAAGCGTCATTTAGAAGGTACAAGCCCTCATTTTTAGGGCGCAACGCCTCATTTTTTGGCCGCGAATCCTCCTTTTTAGGGGTCAATACGTCCTTTTTGCTGTAAAATCCCTCACTTCTATGTTCCGGACATCTCTTTTAGGGCACAAAGCCTTGTTTTGTGGTCCCAAAGCTTCCTCTTCAGAGTCCAAAGCTTTGATTCTGTGGTTGAATTCCTCGTTTTATAATCCAAACCCTCACGTTTATTGCACAAACCCTCATTTTTAGGGCCCAAACGCTCATTTTTATGCTGCAAATCATTTCACTGGAAAATGCCTCCTTTTTATGCTCCAAACGCCTCCTTTAGGGCACGATGTCTGAATGTTAGGTCCCAAAGATTTGGTTAAGAGCCCAAAGCTTGGAGTCTAGGGTTGAAAGCCTGCTTTTTACTCTACAAACCCTCCTGTTTAGGGTACAAACCCTCCTTTTTGGTGCACAAGCCCTCGCTGTTAGGGTGCAAACACTCACGTTAAGATTCCCAAGCTTCGAGTCCAGGGTTGAAATCCACATCTTTATGCTCCAAACGACCGTCTTTAGGCTTCAAATCCGACTTTTAATTCTGAAATCCCACTTTTTTACGCTCCAAACGCTACATTAAGGGCACAAAGTCTCCATTTTAGGTCACAACGCTTCCTTTTTAGAGTCCGGAACGTTGGTTCCAGGGTTGAAAGCCTCCCTGTTCTGCTTCAAAGCGTCATTTAGAAGGTACAAGCCCTCATTTTTAGGGCGCAACGCCTCATTTTTTGGCCGCGAATCCTCCTTTTTAGGGGTCAATACGTCCTTTTTGCTGTAAAATCCCTCACTTCTATGTTCCGGACATCTCTTTTAGGGCACAAAGCCTTGTTTTGTGGTCCCAAAGCTTCCTCTTCAGAGTCCAAAGCTTTGATTCTGTGGTTGAATTCCTCGTTTTATAATCCAAACCCTCACGTTTATTGCACAAACCCTCATTTTTAGGGCCCAAACGCTCATTTTTATGCTGCAAATCATTTCACTGGAAAATGCCTCCTTTTTATGCTCCAAACGCCTCCTTTAGGGCACGATGTCTGAATGTTAGGTCCCAAAGATTTGGTTAAGAGCCCAAAGCTTGGAGTCTAGGGTTGAAAGCCTGCTTTTTACTCTACAAACCCTCCTGTTTAGGGTACAAACCCTCCTTTTTGGTGCACAAGCCCTCGCTGTTAGGGTGCAAACACTCACGTTAAGATTCCCAAGCTTCGAGTCCAGGGTTGAAATCCACATCTTTATGCTCCAAACGACCGTCTTCAGGCTTCAAATCCGACTTTTAATTCTGAAATCCCACTTTTTTACGCTCCAAACGCTACATTAAGGGCACAAAGTCTCCATTTTAGGTCACAACGCTTCCTTTTTAGAGTCCGGAACGTTGGTTCCAGGGTTGAAAGCCTCCCTGTTCTGCTTCAAAGCGTCATTTAGAAGGTACAAGCCCTCATTTTTAGGGCGCAACGCCTCATTTTTTGGCCGCGAATCCTCCTTTTTAGGGGTCAATACGTCCTTTTTGCTGTAAAATCCCTCACTTCTATGTTCCGGACATCTCTTTTAGGGCACAAAGCCTTGTTTTGTTGTCCCAAAGCTTCCTCTTCAGAGTCCAAAGCTTTGATTCTGTGGTTGAATTCCTCGTTTTATAATCCAAACCCTCACGTTTATTGCACAAACCCTCATTTTTAGGGCCCAAACGCTCATTTTTATGCTGCAAATCATTTCACTGGAAAATGCCTCCTTTTTATGCTCCAAACGCCTCCTTTAGGGCACGATGTCTGAATGTTAGGTCCCAAAGATTTGGTTAAGAGCCCAAAGCTTGGAGTCTAGGGTTGAAAGCCTGCTTTTTACTCTACAAACCCTCCTGTTTAGGGTACAAACCCTCCTTTTTGGTGCACAAGCCCTCGCTGTTAGGGTGCAAACACTCACGTTAAGATTCCCAAGCTTCGAGTCCAGGGTTGAAATCCACATCTTTATGCTCCAAACGACCATCTTTAGGCTTCAAATCCGACTTTTAATTCTGAAATCCCACTTTTTTACGCTCCAAACGCTACATTAAGGGCACAAAGTCTCCATTTTAGGTCACAACGCTTCCTTTTTAGAGTCCGGAACGTTGGTTCCAGGGTTGAAAGCCTCCCTGTTCTGCTTCAAAGCGTCATTTAGAAGGTACAAGCCCTCATTTTTAGGGCGCAACGCCTCATTTTTTGGCCGCGAATCCTCCTTTTTAGGGGTCAATACGTCCTTTTTGCTGTAAAATCCCTCACTTCTATGTTCCGGACATCTCTTTTAGGGCACAAAGCCTTGTTTTGTTGTCCCAAAGCTTCCTCTTCAGAGTCCAAAGCTTTGATTCTGTGGTTGAATTCCTCGTTTTATAATCCAAACCCTCACGTTTATTGCACAAACCCTCATTTTTAGGGCCCAAACGCTCATTTTTATGCTGCAAATCATTTCACTGGAAAATGCCTCCTTTTTATGCTCCAAACGCCTCCTTTAGGGCACGATGTCTGAATGTTAGGTCCCAAAGATTTGGTTAAGAGCCCAAAGCTTGGAGTCTAGGGTTCAAAGCCTGCTTTTTACTCTACAAACCCTCCTGTTTAGGGTACAAACCCTCCTTTTTGGTGCACAAGCCCTCGCTGTTAGGGTGCAAACACTCACGTTAAGATTCCCAAGCTTCGAGTCCAGGGTTGAAATCCACATCTTTATGCTCCAAACGACCGTCTTTAGGCTTCAAATCCGACTTTTAATTCTGAAATCCCACTTTTTTACGCTCCAAACGCTACATTAAGGGCACAAAGTCTCCATTTTAGGTCACAACGCTTCCTTTTTAGAGTCCGGAACGTTGGTTCCAGGGTTGAAAGCCTCCCTGTTCTGCTTCAAAGCGTCATTTAGAAGGTACAAGCCCTCATTTTTAGGGCGCAACGCCTCATTTTTTGGCCGCGAATCCTCCTTTTTAGGGGTCAATACGTCCTTTTTGCTGTAAAATCCCTCACTTTTATGTTCCGGACATCTCTTTTAGGGCACAAAGCCTTGTTTTGTGGTCCCAAAGCTTCCTCTTCAGAGTCCAAAGCTTTGATTCTGTGGTTGAATTCCTCGTTTTATAATCCAAACCCTCACGTTTATTGCACAAACCCTCATTTTTAGGGCCCAAACGCTCATTTTTATGCTGCAAATCATTTCACTGGAAAATGCCTCCTTTTTATGCTCCAAACGCCTCCTTTAGGGCACGATGTCTGAATGTTAGGTCCCAAAGATTTGGTTAAGAGCCCAAAGCTTGGAGTCTAGGGTTGAAAGCCTGCTTTTTACTCTACAAACCCTCCTGTTTAGGGTACAAACCCTCCTTTTTGGTGCACAAGCCCTCGCTGTTAGGGTGCAAACACTCACGTTAAGATTCCCAAGCTTCGAGTCCAGGGTTGAAATCCACATCTTTATGCTCCAAACGACCGTCTTCAGGCTTCAAATCCGACTTTTAATTCTGAAATCCCACTTTTTTACGCTCCAAACGCTACATTAAGGGCACAAAGTCTCCATTTTAGGTCACAACGCTTCCTTTTTAGAGTCCGGAACGTTGGTTCCAGGGTTGAAAGCCTCCCTGTTCTGCTTCAAAGCGTCATTTAGAAGGTACAAGCCCTCATTTTTAGGGCGCAACGCCTCATTTTTTGGCCGCGAATCCTCCTTTTTAGGGGTCAATACGTCCTTTTTGCTGTAAAATCCCTCACTTCTATGTTCCGGACATCTCTTTTAGGGCACAAAGCCTTGTTTTGTGGTCCCAAAGCTTCCTCTTCAGAGTCCAAAGCTTTGATTCTGTGGTTGAATTCCTCGTTTTATAATCCAAACCCTCACGTTTATTGCACAAACCCTCATTTTTAGGGCCCAAACACTCATTTTTATGCTGCAAATCATTTCACTGGAAAATGCCTCCTTTTTATGCTCCAAACGCCTCCTTTAGGGCACGATGTCTGAATGTTAGGTCCCAAAGATTTGGTTAAGAGCCCAAAGCTTGGAGTCTAGGGTTGAAAGCCTGCTTTTTACTCTACAAACCCTCCTGTTTAGGGTACAAACCCTCCTTTTTGGTGCACAAGCCCTCGCTGTTAGGGTGCAAACACTCACGTTAAGATTCCCAAGCTTCGAGTCCAGGGTTGAAATCCACATCTTTATGCTCCAAACGACCGTCTTTAGGCTTCAAATCCGACTTTTAATTCTGAAATCCCACTTTTTTACGCTCCAAACGCTACATTAAGGGCACAAAGTCTCCATTTTAGGTCACAACGCTTCCTTTTTAGAGTCCGGAACGTTGGTTCCAGGGTTGAAAGCCTCCCTGTTCTGCTTCAAAGCGTCATTTAGAAGGTACAAGCCCTCATTTTTAGGGCGCAACGCCTCATTTTTTGGCCGCGAATCCTCCTTTTTAGGGGTCAATACGTCCTTTTTGCTGTAAAATCCCTCACTTCTATGTTCCGGACATCTCTTTTAGGGCACAAAGCCTTGTTTTGTTGTCCCAAAGCTTCCTCTTCAGAGTCCAAAGCTTTGATTCTGTGGTTGAATTCCTCGTTTTATAATCCAAACCCTCACGTTTATTGCACAAACCCTCATTTTTAGGGCCCAAACGCTCATTTTTATGCTGCAAATCATTTCACTGGAAAATGCCTCCTTTTTATGCTCCAAACGCCTCCTTTAGGGCACGATGTCTGAATGTTAGGTCCCAAAGATTTGGTTAAGAGCCCAAAGCTTGGAGTCTAGGGTTCAAAGCCTGCTTTTTACTCTACAAACCCTCCTGTTTAGGGTACAAACCCTCCTTTTTGGTGCACAAGCCCTCGCTGTTAGGGTGCAAACACTCACGTTAAGATTCCCAAGCTTCGAGTCCAGGGTTGAAATCCACATCTTTATGCTCCAAACGACCATCTTTAGGCTTCAAATCCGACTTTTAATTCTGAAATCCCACTTTTTTACGCTCCAAACGCTACATTAAGGGCACAAAGTCTCCATTTTAGGTCACAACGCTTCCTTTTTAGAGTCCGGAACGTTGGTTCCAGGGTTGAAAGCCTCCCTGTTCTGCTTCAAAGCGTCATTTAGAAGGTACAAGCCCTCATTTTTAGGGCGCAACGCCTCATTTTTTGGCCGCGAATCCTCCTTTTTAGGGGTCAATACGTCCTTTTTGCTGTAAAATCCCTCACTTTTATGTTCCGGACATCTCTTTTAGGGCACAAAGCCTTGTTTTGTGGTCCCAAAGCTTCCTCTTCAGAGTCCAAAGCTTTGATTCTGTGGTTGAATTCCTCGTTTTATAATCCAAACCCTCACGTTTATTGCACAAACCCTCATTTTTAGGGCCCAAACGCTCATTTTTATGCTGCAAATCATTTCACTGGAAAATGCCTCCTTTTTATGCTCCAAACGCCTCCTTTAGGGCACGATGTCTGAATGTTAGGTCCCAAAGATTTGGTTAAGAGCCCAAAGCTTGGAGTCTAGGGTTGAAAGCCTGCTTTTTACTCTACAAACCCTCCTGTTTAGGGTACAAACCCTCCTTTTTGGTGCACAAGCCCTCGCTGTTAGGGTGCAAACACTCACGTTAAGATTCCCAAGCTTCGAGTCCAGGGTTGAAATCCACATCTTTATGCTCCAAACGACCGTCTTTAGGCTTCAAATCCGACTTTTAATTCTGAAATCCCACTTTTTTACGCTCCAAACGCTACATTAAGGGCACAAAGTCTCCATTTTAGGTCACAACGCTTCCTTTTTAGAGTCCGGAACGTTGGTTCCAGGGTTGAAAGCCTCCCTGTTCTGCTTCAAAGCGTCATTTAGAAGGTACAAGCCCTCATTTTTAGGGCGCAACGCCTCATTTTTTGGCCGCGAATCCTCCTTTTTAGGGGTCAATACGTCCTTTTTGCTGTAAAATCCCTCACTTTTATGTTCCGGACATCTCTTTTAGGGCACAAAGCCTTGTTTTGTGGTCCCAAAGCTTCCTCTTCAGAGTCCAAAGCTTTGATTCTGTGGTTGAATTCCTCGTTTTATAATCCAAACCCTCACGTTTATTGCACAAACCCTCATTTTTAGGGCCCAAACGCTCATTTTTATGCTGCAAATCATTTCACTGGAAAATGCCTCCTTTTTATGCTCCAAACGCCTCCTTTAGGGCACGATGTCTGAATGTTAGGTCCCAAAGATTTGGTTAAGAGCCCAAAGCTTGGAGTCTAGGGTTCAAAGCCTGCTTTTTACTCTACAAACCCTCCTGTTTAGGGTACAAACCCTCCTTTTTGGTGCACAAGCCCTCGCTGTTAGGGTGCAAACACTCACGTTAAGATTCCCAAGCTTCGAGTCCAGGGTTGAAATCCACATCTTTATGCTCCAAACGACCGTCTTTAGGCTTCAAATCCGACTTTTAATTCTGAAATCCCACTTTTTTACGCTCCAAACGCTACATTAAGGGCACAAAGTCTCCATTTTAGGTCACAACGCTTCCTTTTTAGAGTCCGGAACGTTGGTTCCAGGGTTGAAAGCCTCCCTGTTCTGCTTCAAAGCGTCATTTAGAAGGTACAAGCCCTCATTTTTAGGGCGCAACGCCTCATTTTTTGGCCGCGAATCCTCCTTTTTAGGGGTCAATACGTCCTTTTTGCTGTAAAATCCCTCACTTCTATGTTCCGGACATCTCTTTTAGGGCACAAAGCCTTGTTTTGTGGTCCCAAAGCTTCCTCTTCAGAGTCCAAAGCTTTGATTCTGTGGTTGAATTCCTCGTTTTATAATCCAAACCCTCACGTTTATTGCACAAACCCTCATTTTTAGGGCCCAAACGCTCATTTTTATGCTGCAAATCATTTCACTGGAAAATGCCTCCTTTTTATGCTCCAAACGCCTCCTTTAGGGCACGATGTCTGAATGTTAGGTCCCAAAGATTTGGTTAAGAGCCCAAAGCTTGGAGTCTAGGGTTCAAAGCCTGCTTTTTACTCTACAAACCCTCCTGTTTAGGGTACAAACCCTCCTTTTTGGTGCACAAGCCCTCGCTGTTAGGGTGCAAACACTCACGTTAAGATTCCCAAGCTTCGAGTCCAGGGTTGAAATCCACATCTTTATGCTCCAAACGACCGTCTTTAGGCTTCAAATCCGACTTTTAATTCTGAAATCCCACTTTTTTACGCTCCAAACGCTACATTAAGGGCACAAAGTCTCCATTTTAGGTCACAACGCTTCCTTTTTAGAGTCCGCAACGTTGGTTCCAGGGTTGAAAACCTCCCTGTTCTGCTTCAAAGCGTCATTTAGAAGGTACAAGCCCTCATTTTTAGGGCGCAACGCCTCATTTTTTGGCCGCGAATCCTCCTTTTTAGGGGTCAATACGTCCTTTTTGCTGTAAAATCCCTCACTTTTATGTTCCGGACATCTCTTTTAGGGCACAAAGCCTTGTTTTGTGGTCCCAAAGCTTCCTCTTCAGAGTCCAAAGCTTTGATTCTGTGGTTGAATTCCTCGTTTTATAATCCAAACCCTCACGTTTATTGCACAAACCCTCATTTTTAGGGCCCAAACGCTCATTTTTATGCTGCAAATCATTTCACTGGAAAATGCCTCCTTTTTATGCTCCAAACGCCTCCTTTAGGGCACGATGTCTGAATGTTAGGTCCCAAAGATTTGGTTAAGAGCCCAAAGCTTGGAGTCTAGGGTTCAAAGCCTGCTTTTTACTCTACAAACCCTCCTGTTTAGGGTACAAACCCTCCTTTTTGGTGCACAAGCCCTCGCTGTTAGGGTGCAAACACTCACGTTAAGATTCCCAAGCTTCGAGTCCAGGGTTGAAATCCACATCTTTATGCTCCAAACGACCGTCTTTAGGCTTCAAATCCGACTTTTAATTCTGAAATCCCACTTTTTTACGCTCCAAACGCTACATTAAGGGCACAAAGTCTCCATTTTAGGTCACAACGCTTCCTTTTTAGAGTCCGGAACGTTGGTTCCAGGGTTGAAAGCCTCCCTGTTCTGCTTCAAAGCGTCATTTAGAAGGTACAAGCCCTCATTTTTAGGGCGCAACGCCTCATTTTTTGGCCGCGAATCCTCCTTTTTAGGGGTCAATACGTCCTTTTTGCTGTAAAATCCCTCACTTTTATGTTCCGGACATCTCTTTTAGGGCACAAAGCCTTGTTTTGTGGTCCCAAAGCTTCCTCTTCAGAGTCCAAAGCTTTGATTCTGTGGTTGAATTCCTCGTTTTATAATCCAAACCCTCACGTTTATTGCACAAACCCTCATTTTTAGGGCCCAAACGCTCATTTTTATGCTGCAAATCATTTCACTGGAAAATGCCTCCTTTTTATGCTCCAAACGCCTCCTTTAGGGCACGATGTCTGAATGTTAGGTCCCAAAGATTTGGTTAAGAGCCCAAAGCTTGGAGTCTAGGGTTCAAAGCCTGCTTTTTACTCTACAAACCTTCCTGTTTAGGGTACAAACCCTCCTTTTTGGTGCACAAGCCCTCGCTGTTAGGGTGCAAACACTCACGTTAAGATTCCCAAGCTTCGAGTCCAGGGTTGAAATCCACATCTTTATGCTCCAAACGACCGTCTTCAGGCTTCAAATCCGACTTTTAATTCTGAAATCCCACTTTTTTACGCTCCAAACGCTACATTAAGGGCACAAAGTCTCCATTTTAGGTCACAACGCTTCCTTTTTAGAGTCCGGAACGTTGGTTCCAGGGTTGAAAGCCTCCCTGTTCTGCTTCAAAGCGTCATTTAGAAGGTACAAGCCCTCATTTTTAGGGCGCAACGCCTCATTTTTTGGCCGCGAATCCTCCTTTTTAGGGGTCAATACGTCCTTTTTGCTGTAAAATCCCTCACTTCTATGTTCCGGACATCTCTTTTAGGGCACAAAGCCTTGTTTTGTGGTCCCAAAGCTTCCTCTTCAGAGTCCAAAGCTTTGATTCTGTGGTTGAATTCCTCGTTTTATAATCCAAACCCTCACGTTTATTGCACAAACCCTCATTTTTAGGGCCCAAACGCTCATTTTTATGCTGCAAATCATTTCACTGGAAAATGCCTCCTTTTTATGCTCCAAACGCCTCCTTTAGGGCACGATGTCTGAATGTTAGGTCCCAAAGATTTGGTTAAGAGCCCAAAGCTTGGAGTCTAGGGTTCAAAGCCTGCTTTTTACTCTACAAACCCTCCTGTTTAGGGTACAAACCCTCCTTTTTGGTGCACAAGCCCTCGCTGTTAGGGTGCAAACACTCACGTTAAGATTCCCAAGCTTCGAGTCCAGGGTTGAAATCCACATCTTTATGCTCCAAACGACCGTCTTTAGGCTTCAAATCCGACTTTTAATTCTGAAATCCCACTTTTTCACGCTCCAAACGCTACATTAAGGGCACAAAGTCTCCATTTTAGGTCACAACGCTTCCTTTTTAGAGTCCGGAACGTTGGTTCCAGGGTTGAAAGCCTCCCTGTTCTGCTTCAAAGCGTCATTTAGAAGGTACAAGCCCTCATTTTTAGGGCGCAACGCCTCATTTTTTGGCCGCGAATCCTCCTTTTTAGGGGTCAATACGTCCTTTTTGCTGTAAAATCCCTCACTTCTATGTTCCGGACATCTCTTTTAGGGCACAAAGCCTTGTTTTGTGGTCCCAAAGCTTCCTCTTCAGAGTCCAAAGCTTTGATTCTGTGGTTGAATTCCTCGTTTTATAATCCAAACCCTCACGTTTATTGCACAAACCCTCATTTTTAGGGCCCAAAGGCTCATTTTTATGCTGCAAATCATTTCACTGGAAAATGCCTCCTTTTTATGATCCAAACGCCTCCTTTAGGGCACGATGTCTGAATGTTAGGTCCCAAAGATTTGGTTAAGAACCCAAAGCTTGGAGTCCAGGGTTGAAAGCCTGCTTTTTACTCTACAAACCCTCCTGTTTAGGGTACAAACCCTCCTTTTTGGTGCACAAGCCCTCGCTGTTAGGGTGCAAACACTCACGTTAAGATTCCCAAGCTTCGAGTCCAGGGTTGAAATCCACATCTTTATGCTCCAAACGACCGTCTTTAGGCTTCAAATCCGACTTTTAATTCTGAAATCCCACTTTTTTACGCTCCAAACGCTACATTAAGGGCACAAAGTCTCCATTTTAGGTCACAACGCTTCCTTTTTAGAGTCCGGAACGTTGGTTCCAGGGTTGAAAGCCTCCCTGTTCTGCTTCAAAGCGTCATTTAGAAGGTACAAGCCCTCATTTTTAGGGCGCAACGCCTCATTTTTTGGCCGCGAATCCTCCTTTTTAGGGGTCAATACGTCCTTTTTGCTGTAAAATCCCTCACTTCTATGTTCCGGACATCTCTTTTAGGGCACAAAGCCTTGTTTTGTGGTCCCAAAGCTTCCTCTTCAGAGTCCAAAGCTTTGATTCTGTGGTTGAATTCCTCGTTTTATAATCCAAACCCTCACGTTTATTGCACAAACCCTCATTTTTAGGGCCCAAACGCTCATTTTTATGCTGCAAATCATTTCACTGGAAAATGCCTCCTTTTTATGCTCCAAACGCCTCCTTTAGGGCACGATGTCTGAATGTTAGGTCCCAAAGATTTGGTTAAGAGCCCAAAGCTTGGAGTCTAGGGTTGAAAGCCTGCTTTTTACTCTACAAACCCTCCTGTTTAGGGTACAAACCCTCCTTTTTGGTGCACAAGCCCTCGCTGTTAGGGTGCAAACACTCACGTTAAGATTCCCAAGCTTCGAGTCCAGGGTTGAAATCCACATCTTTATGCTCCAAACGACCGTCTTTAGGCTTCAAATCCGACTTTTAATTCTGAAATCCCACTTTTTTACGCTCCAAACGCTACATTAAGGGCACAAAGTCTCCATTTTAGGTCACAACGCTTCCTTTTTAGAGTCCGGAACGTTGGTTCCAGGGTTGAAAGCCTCCCTGTTCTGCTTCAAAGCGTCATTTAGAAGGTACAAGCCCTCATTTTTAGGGCGCAACGCCTCATTTTTTGGCCGCGAATCCTCCTTTTTAGGGGTCAATACGTCCTTTTTGCTGTAAAATCCCTCACTTCTATGTTCCGGACATCTCTTTTAGGGCACAAAGCCTTGTTTTGTGGTCCCAAAGCTTCCTCTTCAGAGTCCAAAGCTTTGATTCTGTGGTTGAATTCCTCGTTTTATAATCCAAACCCTCACGTTTATTGCACAAACCCTCATTTTTAGGGCCCAAACGCTCATTTTTATGCTGCAAATCATTTCACTGGAAAATGCCTCCTTTTTATGATCCAAACGCCTCCTTTAGGGCACGATGTCTGAATGTTAGGTCCCAAAGATTTGGTTAAGAGTCCAAAGCTTGGAGTCTAGGGTTGAAAGCCTGCTTTTTACTCTACAAACCCTCCTGTTTAGGGTACAAACCCTCCTTTTTGGTGCACAAGCCCTCGCTGTTAGGGTGCAAACACTCACGTTAAGATTCCCAAGCTTCGAGTCCAGGGTTGAAATCCACATCTTTATGCTCCAAACGACCGTCTTTAGGCTTCAAATCCGACTTTTAATTCTGAAATCCCACTTTTTCACGCTCCAAACGCTACATTAAGGGCACAAAGTCTCCATTTTAGGTCACAACGCTTCCTTTTTAGAGTCCGGAACGTTGGTTCCAGGGTTGAAAGCCTCCCTGTTCTGCTTCAAAGCGTCATTTAGAAGGTACAAGCCCTCATTTTTAGGGCGCAACGCCTCATTTTTTGGCCGCGAATCCTCCTTTTTAGGGGTCAATACGTCCTTTTTGCTGTAAAATCCCTCACTTCTATGTTCCGGACATCTCTTTTAGGGCACAAAGCCTTGTTTTGTGGTCCCAAAGCTTCCTCTTCAGAGTCCAAAGCTTTGATTCTGTGGTTGAATTCCTCGTTTTATAATCCAAACCCTCACGTTTATTGCGCAAACCCTCATTTTTAGGGCCCAAACGCTCATTTTTATGCTGCAAATCATTTCACTGGAAAATCCCTCCTTTTTATGCTCCAAACGCCTCCTTTAGGGCACGATGTCTGAATGTTAGGTCCCAAAGATTTGGTTAAGAACCCAAAGCTTGGAGTCCAGGGTTGAAAGCCTGCTTTTTACTCTACAAACCCTCCTGTTTAGGGTACAAACCCTCCTTTTTGGTGCACAAGCCCTCGCTGTTAGGGTGCAAACACTCACGTTAAGATTCCCAAGCTTCGAGTCCAGGGTTGAAATCCACATCTTTATGCTCCAAACGACCGTCTTTAGGCTTCAAATCCGACTTTTAATTCTGAAATCCCACTTTTTTACGCTCCAAACGCTACATTAAGGGCACAAAGTCTCCATTTTAGGTCACAACGCTTCCTTTTTAGAGTCCGGAACGTTGGTTCCAGGGTTGAAAGCCTCCCTGTTCTGCTTCAAAGCGTCATTTAGAAGGTACAAGCCCTCATTTTTAGGGCGCAACGCCTCATTTTTTGGCCGCGAATCCTCCTTTTTAGGGGTCAATACGTCCTTTTTGCTGTAAAATCCCTCACTTCTATGTTCCGGACATCTCTTTTAGGGCACAAAGCCTTGTTTTGTGGTCCCAAAGCTTCCTCTTCAGAGTCCAAAGCTTTGATTCTGTGGTTGAATTCCTCGTTTTATAATCCAAACCCTCACGTTTATTGCACAAACCCTCATTTTTAGGGCCCAAACGCTCATTTTTATGCTGCAAATCATTTCACTGGAAAATGCCTCCTTTTTATGCTCCAAACGCCTCCTTTAGGGCACGATGTCTGAATGTTAGGTCCCAAAGATTTGGTTAAGAGCCCAAAGCTTGGAGTCTAGGGTTCAAAGCCTGCTTTTTACTCTACAAACCCTCCTGTTTAGGGTACAAACCCTCCTTTTTGGTGCACAAGCCCTCGCTGTTAGGGTGCAAACACTCACGTTAAGATTCCCAAGCTTCGAGTCCAGGGTTGAAATCCACATCTTTATGCTCCAAACGACCGTCTTTAGGCTTCAAATCCGACTTTTAATTCTGAAATCCCACTTTTTTACGCTCCAAACGCTACATTAAGGGCACAAAGTCTCCATTTTAGGTCACAACGCTTCCTTTTTAGAGTCCGGAACGTTGGTTCCAGGGTTGAAAGCCTCCCTGTTCTGCTTCAAAGCGTCATTTAGAAGGTACAAGCCCTCATTTTTAGGGCGCAACGCCTCATTTTTTGGCCGCGAATCCTCCTTTTTAGGGGTCAATACGTCCTTTTTGCTGTAAAATCCCTCACTTTTATGTTCCGGACATCTCTTTTAGGGCACAAAGCCTTGTTTTGTGGTCCCAAAGCTTCCTCTTCAGAGTCCAAAGCTTTGATTCTGTGGTTGAATTCCTCGTTTTATAATCCAAACCCTCACGTTTATTGCACAAACCCTCATTTTTAGGGCCCAAACGCTCATTTTTATGCTGCAAATCATTTCACTGGAAAATGCCTCCTTTTTATGCTCCAAACGCCTCCTTTAGGGCACGATGTCTGAATGTTAGGTCCCAAAGATTTGGTTAAGAGCCCAAAGCTTGGAGTCTAGGGTTGAAAGCCTGCTTTTTACTCTACAAACCCTCCTGTTTAGGGTACAAACCCTCCTTTTTGGTGCACAAGCCCTCGCTGTTAGGGTGCAAACACTCACGTTAAGATTCCCAAGCTTCGAGTCCAGGGTTGAAATCCACATCTTTATGCTCCAAACGACCGTCTTTAGGCTTCAAATCCGACTTTTAATTCTGAAATCCCACTTTTTCACGCTCCAAACGCTACATTAAGGGCACAAAGTCTCCATTTTAGGTCACAACGCTTCCTTTTTAGAGTCCGGAACGTTGGTTCCAGGGTTGAAAGCCTCCCTGTTCTGCTTCAAAGCGTCATTTAGAAGGTACAAGCCCTCATTTTTAGGGCGCAACGCCTCATTTTTTGGCCGCGAATCCTCCTTTTTAGGGGTCAATACGTCCTTTTTGCTGTAAAATCCCTCACTTCTATGTTCCGGACATCTCTTTTAGGGCACAAAGCCTTGTTTTGTGGTCCCAAAGCTTCCTCTTCAGAGTCCAAAGCTTTGATTCTGTGGTTGAATTCCTCGTTTTATAATCCAAACCCTCACGTTTATTGCACAAACCCTCATTTTTAGGGCCCAAACGCTCATTTTTATGCTGCAAATCATTTCACTGGAAAATGCCTCCTTTTTATGCTCCAAACGCCTCCTTTAGGGCACGATGTCTGAATGTTAGGTCCCAAAGATTTGGTTAAGAGCCCAAAGCTTGGAGTCTAGGGTTCAAAGCCTGCTTTTTACTCTACAAACCCTCCTGTTTAGGGTACAAACCCTCCTTTTTGGTGCACAAGCCCTCGCTGTTAGGGTGCAAACACTCACGTTAAGATTCCCAAGCTTCGAGTCCAGGGTTGAAATCCACATCTTTATGCTCCAAACGACCGTCTTTAGGCTTCAAATCCGACTTTTAATTCTGAAATCCCACTTTTTTACGCTCCAAACGCTACATTAAGGGCACAAAGTCTCCATTTTAGGTCACAACGCTTCCTTTTTAGAGTCCGGAACGTTGGTTCCAGGGTTGAAAGCCTCCCTGTTCTGCTTCAAAGCGTCATTTAGAAGGTACAAGCCCTCATTTTTAGGGCGCAACGCCTCATTTTTTGGCCGCGAATCCTCCTTTTTAGGGGTCAATACGTCCTTTTTGCTGTAAAATCCCTCACTTTTATGTTCCGGACATCTCTTTTAGGGCACAAAGCCTTGTTTTGTGGTCCCAAAGCTTCCTCTTCAGGGTCCAAAGCTTTGATTCTGTGGTTGAATTCCTCGTTTTATAATCCAAACCCTCACGTTTATTGCACAAACCCTCATTTTTAGGGCCCAAACGCTCATTTTTATGCTGCAAATCATTTCACTGGAAAATGCCTCCTTTTTATGCTCCAAACGCCTCCTTTAGGGCACGATGTCTGAATGTTAGGTCCCAAAGATTTGGTTAAGAGCCCAAAGCTTGGAGTCTAGGGTTCAAAGCCTGCTTTTTACTCTACAAACCCTCCTGTTTAGGGTACAAACCCTCCTTTTTGGTGCACAAGCCCTCGCTGTTAGGGTGCAAACACTCACGTTAAGATTCCCAAGCTTCGAGTCCAGGGTTGAAATCCACATCTTTATGCTCCAAACGACCGTCTTCAGGCTTCAAATCCGACTTTTAATTCTGAAATCCCACTTTTTTACGCTCCAAACGCTACATTAAGGGCACAAAGTCTCCATTTTAGGTCACAACGCTTCCTTTTTAGAGTCCGGAACGTTGGTTCCAGGGTTGAAAGCCTCCCTGTTCTGCTTCAAAGCGTCATTTAGAAGGTACAAGCCCTCATTTTTAGGGCGCAACGCCTCATTTTTTGGCCGCGAATCCTCCTTTTTAGGGGTCAATACGTCCTTTTTGCTGTAAAATCCCTCACTTCTATGTTCCGGACATCTCTTTTAGGGCACAAAGCCTTGTTTTGTGGTCCCAAAGCTTCCTCTTCAGAGTCCAAAGCTTTGATTCTGTGGTTGAATTCCTCGTTTTATAATCCAAACCCTCACGTTTATTGCACAAACCCTCATTTTTAGGGCCCAAACGCTCATTTTTATGCTGCAAATCATTTCACTGGAAAATGCCTCCTTTTTATGCTCCAAACGCCTCCTTTAGGGCACGATGTCTGAATGTTAGGTCCCAAAGATTTGGTTAAGAGCCCAAAGCTTGGAGTCTAGGGTTCAAAGCCTGCTTTTTACTCTACAAACCCTCCTGTTTAGGGTACAAACCCTCCTTTTTGGTGCACAAGCCCTCGCTGTTAGGGTGCAAACACTCACGTTAAGATTCCCAAGCTTCGAGTCCAGGGTTGAAATCCACATCTTTATGCTCCAAACGACCGTCTTTAGGCTTCAAATCCGACTTTTAATTCTGAAATCCCACTTTTTTACGCTCCAAACGCTACATTAAGGGCACAAAGTCTCCATTTTAGGTCACAACGCTTCCTTTTTAGAGTCCGGAACGTTGGTTCCAGGGTTGAAAGCCTCCCTGTTCTGCTTCAAAGCGTCATTTAGAAGGTACAAGCCCTCATTTTTAGGGCGCAACGCCTCATTTTTTGGCCGCGAATCCTCCTTTTTAGGGGTCAATACGTCCTTTTTGCTGTAAAATCCCTCACTTTTATGTTCCGGACATCTCTTTTAGGGCACAAAGCCTTGTTTTGTGGTCCCAAAGCTTCCTCTTCAGAGTCCAAAGCTTTGATTCTGTGGTTGAATTCCTCGTTTTATAATCCAAACCCTCACGTTTATTGCACAAACCCTCATTTTTAGGGCCCAAAGGCTCATTTTTATGCTGCAAATCATTTCACTGGAAAATGCCTCCTTTTTATGATCCAAACGCCTCCTTTAGGGCACGATGTCTGAATGTTAGGTCCCAAAGATTTGGTTAAGAGTCCAAAGCTTGGAGTCTAGGGTTGAAAGCCTGCTTTTTACTCTACAAACCCTCCTGTTTAGGGTACAAACCCTCCTTTTTGGTGCACAAGCCCTCGCTGTTAGGGTGCAAACACTCACGTTAAGATTCCCAAGCTTCGAGTCCAGGGTTGAAATCCACATCTTTATGCTCCAAACGACCGTCTTTAGGCTTCAAATCCGACTTTTAATTCTGAAATCCCACTTTTTCACGCTCCAAACGCTACATTAAGGGCACAAAGTCTCCATTTTAGGTCACAACGCTTCCTTTTTAGAGTCCGGAACGTTGGTTCCAGGGTTGAAAGGCTCCCTGTTCTGCTTCAAAGCGTCATTTAGAAGGTACAAGCCCTCATTTTTAGGGCGCAACGCCTCATTTTTTGGCCGCGAATCCTCCTTTTTAGGGGTCAATACGTCCTTTTTGCTGTAAAATCCCTCACTTCTATGTTCCGGACATCTCTTTTAGGGCACAAAGCCTTGTTTTGTGGTCCCAAAGCTTCCTCTTCAGAGTCCAAAGCTTTGATTCTGTGGTTGAATTCCTCGTTTTATAATCCAAACCCTCACGTTTATTGCACAAACCCTCATTTTTAGGGCCCAAACGCTCATTTTTATGCTGCAAATCATTTCACTGGAAAATGCCTCCTTTTTATGCTCCAAACGCCTCCTTTAGGGCACGATGTCTGAATGTTAGGTCCCAAAGATTTGGTTAAGAGCCCAAAGCTTGGAGTCTAGGGTTGAAAGCCTGCTTTTTACTCTACAAACCCTCCTGTTTAGGGTACAAACCCTCCTTTTTGGTGCACAAGCCCTCGCTGTTAGGGTGCAAACACTCACGTTAAGATTCCCAAGCTTCGAGTCCAGGGTTGAAATCCACATCTTTATGCTCCAAACGACCGTCTTTAGGCTTCAAATCCGACTTTTAATTCTGAAATCCCACTTTTTTATGCTCCAAACGCTACATTAAGGGCACAAAGTCTCCATTTTAGGTCACAACGCTTCCTTTTTAGAGTCCGGAACGTTGGTTCCAGGGTTGAAAGCCTCCCTGTTCTGCTTCAAAGCGTCATTTAGAAGGTACAAGCCCTCATTTTTAGGGCGCAACGCCTCATTTTTTGGCCGCGAATCCTCCTTTTTAGGGGTCAATACGTCCTTTTTGCTGTAAAATCCCTCACTTTTATGTTCCGGACATCTCTTTTAGGGCACAAAGCCTTGTTTTGTGGTCCCAAAGCTTCCTCTTCAGAGTCCAAAGCTTTGATTCTGTGGTTGAATTCCTCGTTTTATAATCCAAACCCTCACGTTTATTGCACAAACCCTCATTTTTAGGGCCCAAAGGCTCATTTTTATGCTGCAAATCATTTCACTGGAAAATGCCTCCTTTTTATGATCCAAACGCCTCCTTTAGGGCACGATGTCTGAATGTTAGGTCCCAAAGATTTGGTTAAGAGTCCAAAGCTTGGAGTCTAGGGTTGAAAGCCTGCTTTTTACTCTACAAACCCTCCTGTTTAGGGTACAAACCCTCCTTTTTGGTGCACAAGCCCTCGCTGTTAGGGTGCAAACACTCACGTTAAGATTCCCAAGCTTCGAGTCCAGGGTTGAAATCCACATCTTTATGCTCCAAACGACCGTCTTTAGGCTTCAAATCCGACTTTTAATTCTGAAATCCCACTTTTTCACGCTCCAAACGCTACATTAAGGGCACAAAGTCTCCATTTTAGGTCACAACGCTTCCTTTTTAGAGTCCGGAACGTTGGTTCCAGGGTTGAAAGCCTCCCTGTTCTGCTTCAAAGCGTCATTTAGAAGGTACAAGCCCTCATTTTTAGGGCGCAACGCCTCATTTTTTGGCCGCGAATCCTCCTTTTTAGGGGTCAATACGTCCTTTTTGCTGTAAAATCCCTCAC
This sequence comes from Strix aluco, assembly GCF_031877795.1. Classification (NCBI taxonomy): domain Eukaryota; kingdom Metazoa; phylum Chordata; class Aves; order Strigiformes; family Strigidae; genus Strix; species Strix aluco. Next base: position 8,195,101 of record NC_133970.1, read on the forward strand.
TTCTATGTTCCGGACATCTCTTTTAGGGCACAAAGCCTTGTTTTGTGGTCCCAAAGCTTCCTCTTCAGAGTCCAAAGCTTTGATTCTGTGGTTGAATTCCTCGTTTTATAATCCAAACCCTCACGTTTATTGCGCAAACCCTCATTTTTAGGGCCCAAACGCTCATTTTTATGCTGCAAATCATTTCACTGGAAAATCCCTCCTTTTTATGCTCCAAACGCCTCCTTTAGGGCACGATGTCTGAATGTTAGGTCCCAAAGATTTGGTTAAGAACCCAAAGCTTGGAGTCCAGGGTTGAAAGCCTGCTTTTTACTCTACAAACCCTCCTGTTTAGGGTACAAACCCTCCTTTTTGGTGCACAAGCCCTCGCTGTTAGGGTGCAAACACTCACGTTAAGATTCCCAAGCTTCGAGTCCAGGGTTGAAATCCACATCTTTATGCTCCAAACGACCGTCTTTAGGCTTCAAATCCGACTTTTAATTCTGAAATCCCACTTTTTTACGCTCCAAACGCTACATTAAGGGCACAAAGTCTCCATTTTAGGTCACAACGCTTCCTTTTTAGAGTCCGGAACGTTGGTTCCAGGGTTGAAAGCCTCCCTGTTCTGCTTCAAAGCGTCATTTAGAAGGTACAAGCCCTCATTTTTAGGGCGCAACGCCTCATTTTTTGGCCGCGAATCCTCCTTTTTAGGGGTCAATACGTCCTTTTTGCTGTAAAATCCCTCACTTCTATGTTCCGGACATCTCTTTTAGGGCACAAAGCCTTGTTTTGTGGTCCCAAAGCTTCCTCTTCAGAGTCCAAAGCTTTGATTCTGTGGTTGAATTCCTCGTTTTATAATCCAAACCCTCACGTTTATTGCACAAACCCTCATTTTTAGGGCCCAAACGCTCATTTTTATGCTGCAAATCATTTCACTGGAAAATGCCTCCTTTTTATGCTCCAAACGCCTCCTTTAGGGCACGATGTCTGAATGTTAGGTCCCAAAGATTTGGTTAAGAGCCCAAAGCTTGGAGTCTAGGGTTCAAAGCCTGCTTTTTACTCTACAAACCCTCCTGTTTAGGGTACAAACCCTCCTTTTTGGTGCACAAGCCCTCGCTGTTAGGGTGCAAACACTCACGTTAAGATTCCCAAGCTTCGAGTCCAGGGTTGAAATCCACATCTTTATGCTCCAAACGACCGTCTTTAGGCTTCAAATCCGACTTTTAATTCTGAAATCCCACTTTTTTACGCTCCAAACGCTACATTAAGGGCACAAAGTCTCCATTTTAGGTCACAACGCTTCCTTTTTAGAGTCCGGAACGTTGGTTCCAGGGTTGAAAGCCTCCCTGTTCTGCTTCAAAGCGTCATTTAGAAGGTACAAGCCCTCATTTTTAGGGCGCAACGCCTCATTTTTTGGCCGCGAATCCTCCTTTTTAGGGGTCAATACGTCCTTTTTGCTGTAAAATCCCTCACTTCTATGTTCCGGACATCTCTTTTAGGGCACAAAGCCTTGTTTTGTGGTCCCAAAGCTTCCTCTTCAGAGTCCAAAGCTTTGATTCTGTGGTTGAATTCCTCGTTTTATAATCCAAACCCTCACGTTTATTGCACAAACCCTCATTTTTAGGGCCCAAACGCTCATTTTTATGCTGCAAATCATTTCACTGGAAAATGCCTCCTTTTTATGCTCCAAACGCCTCCTTTAGGGCACGATGTCTGAATGTTAGGTCCCAAAGATTTGGTTAAGAGCCCAAAGCTTGGAGTCTAGGGTTGAAAGCCTGCTTTTTACTCTACAAACCCTCCTGTTTAGGGTACAAACCCTCCTTTTTGGTGCACAAGCCCTCGCTGTTAGGGTGCAAACACTCACGTTAAGATTCCCAAGCTTCGAGTCCAGGGTTGAAATCCACATCTTTATGCTCCAAACGACCGTCTTTAGGCTTCAAATCCGACTTTTAATTCTGAAATCCCACTTTTTTACGCTCCAAACGCTACATTAAGGGCACAAAGTCTCCATTTTAGGTCACAACGCTTCCTTTTTAGAGTCCGGAACGTTGGTTCCAGGGTTGAAAGCCTCCCTGTTCTGCTTCAAAGCGTCATTTAGAAGGTACAAGCCCTCATTTTTAGGGCGCAACGCCTCATTTTTTGGCCGCGAATCCTCCTTTTTAGGGGTCAATACGTCCTTTTTGCTGTAAAATCCCTCACTTTTATGTTCCGGACATCTCTTTTAGGGCACAAAGCCTTGTTTTGTGGTCCCAAAGCTTCCTCTTCAGAGTCCAAAGCTTTGATTCTGTGGTTGAATTCCTCGTTTTATAATCCAAACCCTCACGTTTATTGCGCAAACCCTCATTTTTAGGGCCCAAAGGCTCATTTTTATGCTGCAAATCATTTCACTGGAAAATGCCTCCTTTTTATGATCCAAACGCCTCCTTTAGGGCACGATGTCTGAATGTTAGGTCCCAAAGATTTGGTTAAGAACCCAAAGCTTGGAGTCCAGGGTTGAAAGCCTGCTTTTTACTCTACAAACCCTCCTGTTTAGGGTACAAACCCTCCTTTTTGGTGCACAAGCCCTCGCTGTTAGGGTGCAAACACTCACGTTAAGATTCCCAAGCTTCGAGTCCAGGGTTGAAATCCACATCTTTATGCTCCAAACGACCGTCTTTAGGCTTCAAATCCGACTTTTAATTCTGAAATCCCACTTTTTCACGCTCCAAACGCTACATTAAGGGCACAAAGTCTCCATTTTAGGTCACAACGCTTCCTTTTTAGAGTCCGGAACGTTGGTTCCAGGGTTGAAAGCCTCCCTGTTCTGCTTCAAAGCGTCATTTAGAAGGTACAAGCCCTCATTTTTAGGGCGCAACGCCTCATTTTTTGGCCGCGAATCCTCCTTTTTAGGGGTCAATACGTCCTTTTTGCTGTAAAATCCCTCACTTCTATGTTCCGGACATCTCTTTTAGGGCACAAAGCCTTGTTTTGTGGTCCCAAAGCTTCCTCTTCAGAGTCCAAAGCTTTGATTCTGTGGTTGAATTCCTCGTTTTATAATCCAAACCCTCACGTTTATTGCACAAACCCTCATTTTTAGGGCCCAAACGCTCATTTTTATGCTGCAAATCATTTCACTGGAAAATGCCTCCTTTTTATGCTCCAAACGCCTCCTTTAGGGCACGATGTCTGAATGTTAGGTCCCAAAGATTTGGTTAAGAGCCCAAAGCTTGGAGTCTAGGGTTCAAAGCCTGCTTTTTACTCTACAAACCCTCCTGTTTAGGGTACAAACCCTCCTTTTTGGTGCACAAGCCCTCGCTGTTAGGGTGCAAACACTCACGTTAAGATTCCCAAGCTTCGAGTCCAGGGTTGAAATCCACATCTTTATGCTCCAAACGACCGTCTTTAGGCTTCAAATCCGACTTTTAATTCTGAAATCCCACTTTTTTACGCTCCAAACGCTACATTAAGGGCACAAAGTCTCCATTTTAGGTCACAACGCTTCCTTTTTAGAGTCCGGAACGTTGGTTCCAGGGTTGAAAGCCTCCCTGTTCTGCTTCAAAGCGTCATTTAGAAGGTACAAGCCCTCATTTTTAGGGCGCAACGCCTCATTTTTTGGCCGCGAATCCTCCTTTTTAGGGGTCAATACGTCCTTTTTGCTGTAAAATCCCTCACTTTTATGTTCCGGACATCTCTTTTAGGGCACAAAGCCTTGTTTTGTGGTCCCAAAGCTTCCTCTTCAGAGTCCAAAGCTTTGATTCTGTGGTTGAATTCCTCGTTTTATAATCCAAACCCTCACGTTTATTGCACAAACCCTCATTTTTAGGGCCCAAACGCTCATTTTTATGCTGCAAATCATTTCACTGGAAAATGCCTCCTTTTTATGCTCCAAACGCCTCCTTTAGGGCACGATGTCTGAATGTTAGGTCCCAAAGATTTGGTTAAGAGCCCAAAGCTTGGAGTCTAGGGTTGAAAGCCTGCTTTTTACTCTACAAACCCTCCTGTTTAGGGTACAAACCCTCCTTTTTGGTGCACAAGCCCTCGCTGTTAGGGTGCAAACACTCACGTTAAGATTCCCAAGCTTCGAGTCCAGGGTTGAAATCCACATCTTTATGCTCCAAACGACCGTCTTTAGGCTTCAAATCCGACTTTTAATTCTGAAATCCCACTTTTTTACGCTCCAAACGCTACATTAAGGGCACAAAGTCTCCATTTTAGGTCACAACGCTTCCTTTTTAGAGTCCGGAACGTTGGTTCCAGGGTTGAAAGCCTCCCTGTTCTGCTTCAAAGCGTCATTTAGAAGGTACAAGCCCTCATTTTTAGGGCGCAACGCCTCATTTTTTGGCCGCGAATCCTCCTTTTTAGGGGTCAATACGTCCTTTTTGCTGTAAAATCCCTCACTTTTATGTTCCGGACATCTCTTTTAGGGCACAAAGCCTTGTTTTGTGGTCCCAAAGCTTCCTCTTCAGAGTCCAAAGCTTTGATTCTGTGGTTGAATTCCTCGTTTTATAATCCAAACCCTCACGTTTATTGCGCAAACCCTCATTTTTAGGGCCCAAAGGCTCATTTTTATGCTGCAAATCATTTCACTGGAAAATGCCTCCTTTTTATGATCCAAACGCCTCCTTTAGGGCACGATGTCTGAATGTTAGGTCCCAAAGATTTGGTTAAGAACCCAAAGCTTGGAGTCCAGGGTTGAAAGCCTGCTTTTTACTCTACAAACCCTCCTGTTTAGGGTACAAACCCTCCTTTTTGGTGCACAAGCCCTCGCTGTTAGGGTGCAAACACTCACGTTAAGATTCCCAAGCTTCGAGTCCAGGGTTGAAATCCACATCTTTATGCTCCAAACGACCGTCTTTAGGCTTCAAATCCGACTTTTAATTCTGAAATCCCACTTTTTTACGCTCCAAACGCTACATTAAGGGCACAAAGTCTCCATTTTAGGTCACAACGCTTCCTTTTTAGAGTCCGGAACGTTGGTTCCAGGGTTGAAAGCCTCCCTGTTCTGCTTCAAAGCGTCATTTAGAAGGTACAAGCCCTCATTTTTAGGGCGCAACGCCTCATTTTTTGGCCGCGAATCCTCCTTTTTAGGGGTCAATACGTCCTTTTTGCTGTAAAATCCCTCACTTCTATGTTCCGGACATCTCTTTTAGGGCACAAAGCCTTGTTTTGTGGTCCCAAAGCTTCCTCTTCAGAGTCCAAAGCTTTGATTCTGTGGTTGAATTCCTCGTTTTATAATCCAAACCCTCACGTTTATTGCACAAACCCTCATTTTTAGGGCCCAAACGCTCATTTTTATGCTGCAAATCATTTCACTGGAAAATGCCTCCTTTTTATGCTCCAAACGCCTCCTTTAGGGCACGATGTCTGAATGTTAGGTCCCAAAGATTTGGTTAAGAGCCCAAAGCTTGGAGTCTAGGGTTCAAAGCCTGCTTTTTACTCTACAAACCCTCCTGTTTAGGGTACAAACCCTCCTTTTTGGTGCACAAGCCCTCGCTGTTAGGGTGCAAACACTCACGTTAAGATTCCCAAGCTTCGAGTCCAGGGTTGAAATCCACATCTTTATGCTCCAAACGACCGTCTTTAGGCTTCAAATCCGACTTTTAATTCTGAAATCCCACTTTTTTACGCTCCAAACGCTACATTAAGGGCACAAAGTCTCCATTTTAGGTCACAACGCTTCCTTTTTAGAGTCCGGAACGTTGGTTCCAGGGTTGAAAGCCTCCCTGTTCTGCTTCAAAGCGTCATTTAGAAGGTACAAGCCCTCATTTTTAGGGCGCAACGCCTCATTTTTTGGCCGCGAATCCTCCTTTTTAGGGGTCAATACGTCCTTTTTGCTGTAAAATCCCTCACTTTTATGTTCCGGACATCTCTTTTAGGGCACAAAGCCTTGTTTTGTGGTCCCAAAGCTTCCTCTTCAGAGTCCAAAGCTTTGATTCTGTGGTTGAATTCCTCGTTTTATAATCCAAACCCTCACGTTTATTGCACAAACCCTCATTTTTAGGGCCCAAACGCTCATTTTTATGCTGCAAATCATTTCACTGGAAAATGCCTCCTTTTTATGCTCCAAACGCCTCCTTTAGGGCACGATGTCTGAATGTTAGGTCCCAAAGATTTGGTTAAGAGCCCAAAGCTTGGAGTCTAGGGTTGAAAGCCTGCTTTTTACTCTACAAACCCTCCTGTTTAGGGTACAAACCCTCCTTTTTGGTGCACAAGCCCTCGCTGTTAGGGTGCAAACACTCACGTTAAGATTCCCAAGCTTCGAGTCCAGGGTTGAAATCCACATCTTTATGCTCCAAACGACCGTCTTTAGGCTTCAAATCCGACTTTTAATTCTGAAATCCCACTTTTTTACGCTCCAAACGCTACATTAAGGGCACAAAGTCTCCATTTTAGGTCACAACGCTTCCTTTTTAGAGTCCGGAACGTTGGTTCCAGGGTTGAAAGCCTCCCTGTTCTGCTTCAAAGCGTCATTTAGAAGGTACAAGCCCTCATTTTTAGGGCGCAACGCCTCATTTTTTGGCCGCGAATCCTCCTTTTTAGGGGTCAATACGTCCTTTTTGCTGTAAAATCCCTCACTTTTATGTTCCGGACATCTCTTTTAGGGCACAAAGCCTTGTTTTGTGGTCCCAAAGCTTCCTCTTCAGAGTCCAAAGCTTTGATTCTGTGGTTGAATTCCTCGTTTTATAATCCAAACCCTCACGTTTATTGCGCAAACCCTCATTTTTAGGGCCCAAAGGCTCATTTTTATGCTGCAAATCATTTCACTGGAAAATGCCTCCTTTTTATGATCCAAACGCCTCCTTTAGGGCACGATGTCTGAATGTTAGGTCCCAAAGATTTGGTTAAGAACCCAAAGCTTGGAGTCCAGGGTTGAAAGCCTGCTTTTTACTCTACAAACCCTCCTGTTTAGGGTACAAACCCTCCTTTTTGGTGCACAAGCCCTCGCTGTTAGGGTGCAAACACTCACGTTAAGATTCCCAAGCTTCGAGTCCAGGGTTGAAATCCACATCTTTATGCTCCAAACGACCGTCTTTAGGCTTCAAATCCGACTTTTAATTCTGAAATCCCACTTTTTCACGCTCCAAACGCTACATTAAGGGCACAAAGTCTCCATTTTAGGTCACAACGCTTCCTTTTTAGAGTCCGGAACGTTGGTTCCAGGGTTGAAAGCCTCCCTGTTCTGCTTCAAAGCGTCATTTAGAAGGTACAAGCCCTCATTTTTAGGGCGCAACGCCTCATTTTTTGGCCGCGAATCCTCCTTTTTAGGGGTCAATACGTCCTTTTTGCTGTAAAATCCCTCACTTCTATGTTCCGGACATCTCTTTTAGGGCACAAAGCCTTGTTTTGTGGTCCCAAAGCTTCCTCTTCAGAGTCCAAAGCTTTGATTCTGTGGTTGAATTCCTCGTTTTATAATCCAAACCCTCACGTTTATTGCACAAACCCTCATTTTTAGGGCCCAAACGCTCATTTTTATGCTGCAAATCATTTCACTGGAAAATGCCTCCTTTTTATGCTCCAAACGCCTCCTTTAGGGCACGATGTCTGAATGTTAGGTCCCAAAGATTTGGTTAAGAGCCCAAAGCTTGGAGTCTAGGGTTCAAAGCCTGCTTTTTACTCTACAAACCCTCCTGTTTAGGGTACAAACCCTCCTTTTTGGTGCACAAGCCCTCGCTGTTAGGGTGCAAACACTCACGTTAAGATTCCCAAGCTTCGAGTCCAGGGTTGAAATCCACATCTTTATGCTCCAAACGACCGTCTTTAGGCTTCAAATCCGACTTTTAATTCTGAAATCCCACTTTTTTACGCTCCAAACGCTACATTAAGGGCACAAAGTCTCCATTTTAGGTCACAACGCTTCCTTTTTAGAGTCCGGAACGTTGGTTCCAGGGTTGAAAGCCTCCCTGTTCTGCTTCAAAGCGTCATTTAGAAGGTACAAGCCCTCATTTTTAGGGCGCAACGCCTCATTTTTTGGCCGCGAATCCTCCTTTTTAGGGGTCAATACGTCCTTTTTGCTGTAAAATCCCTCACTTTTATGTTCCGGACATCTCTTTTAGGGCACAAAGCCTTGTTTTGTGGTCCCAAAGCTTCCTCTTCAGAGTCCAAAGCTTTGATTCTGTGGTTGAATTCCTCGTTTTATAATCCAAACCCTCACGTTTATTGCACAAACCCTCATTTTTAGGGCCCAAACGCTCATTTTTATGCTGCAAATCATTTCACTGGAAAATGCCTCCTTTTTATGCTCCAAACGCCTCCTTTAGGGCACGATGTCTGAATGTTAGGTCCCAAAGATTTGGTTAAGAGCCCAAAGCTTGGAGTCTAGGGTTGAAAGCCTGCTTTTTACTCTACAAACCCTCCTGTTTAGGGTACAAACCCTCCTTTTTGGTGCACAAGCCCTCGCTGTTAGGGTGCAAACACTCACGTTAAGATTCCCAAGCTTCGAGTCCAGGGTTGAAATCCACATCTTTATGCTCCAAACGACCGTCTTTAGGCTTCAAATCCGACTTTTAATTCTGAAATCCCACTTTTTTACGCTCCAAACGCTACATTAAGGGCACAAAGTCTCCATTTTAGGTCACAACGCTTCCTTTTTAGAGTCCGGAACGTTGGTTCCAGGGTTGAAAGCCTCCCTGTTCTGCTTCAAAGCGTCATTTAGAAGGTACAAGCCCTCATTTTTAGGGCGCAACGCCTCATTTTTTGGCCGCGAATCCTCCTTTTTAGGGGTCAATACGTCCTTTTTGCTGTAAAATCCCTCACTTTTATGTTCCGGACATCTCTTTTAGGGCACAAAGCCTTGTTTTGTGGTCCCAAAGCTTCCTCTTCAGAGTCCAAAGCTTTGATTCTGTGGTTGAATTCCTCGTTTTATAATCCAAACCCTCACGTTTATTGCGCAAACCCTCATTTTTAGGGCCCAAAGGCTCATTTTTATGCTGCAAATCATTTCACTGGAAAATGCCTCCTTTTTATGATCCAAACGCCTCCTTTAGGGCACGATGTCTGAATGTTAGGTCCCAAAGATTTGGTTAAGAACCCAAAGCTTGGAGTCCAGGGTTGAAAGCCTGCTTTTTACTCTACAAACCCTCCTGTTTAGGGTACAAACCCTCCTTTTTGGTGCACAAGCCCTCGCTGTTAGGGTGCAAACACTCACGTTAAGATTCCCAAGCTTCGAGTCCAGGGTTGAAATCCACATCTTTATGCTCCAAACGACCGTCTTTAGGCTTCAAATCCGACTTTTAATTCTGAAATCCCACTTTTTCACGCTCCAAACGCTACATTAAGGGCACAAAGTCTCCATTTTAGGTCACAACGCTTCCTTTTTAGAGTCCGGAACGTTGGTTCCAGGGTTGAAAGCCTCCCTGTTCTGCTTCAAAGCGTCATTTAGAAGGTACAAGCCCTCATTTTTAGGGCGCAACGCCTCATTTTTTGGCCGCGAATCCTCCTTTTTAGGGGTCAATACGTCCTTTTTGCTGTAAAATCCCTCACTTCTATGTTCCGGACATCTCTTTTAGGGCACAAAGCCTTGTTTTGTGGTCCCAAAGCTTCCTCTTCAGAGTCCAAAGCTTTGATTCTGTGGTTGAATTCCTCGTTTTATAATCCAAACCCTCACGTTTATTGCACAAACCCTCATTTTTAGGGCCCAAACGCTCATTTTTATGCTGCAAATCATTTCACTGGAAAATGCCTCCTTTTTATGCTCCAAACGCCTCCTTTAGGGCACGATGTCTGAATGTTAGGTCCCAAAGATTTGGTTAAGAGCCCAAAGCTTGGAGTCTAGGGTTCAAAGCCTGCTTTTTACTCTACAAACCCTCCTGTTTAGGGTACAAACCCTCCTTTTTGGTGCACAAGCCCTCGCTGTTAGGGTGCAAACACTCACGTTAAGATTCCCAAGCTTCGAGTCCAGGGTTGAAATCCACATCTTTATGCTCCAAACGACCGTCTTTAGGCTTCAAATCCGACTTTTAATTCTGAAATCCCACTTTTTTACGCTCCAAACGCTACATTAAGGGCACAAAGTCTCCATTTTAGGTCACAACGCTTCCTTTTTAGAGTCCGGAACGTTGGTTCCAGGGTTGAAAGCCTCCCTGTTCTGCTTCAAAGCGTCATTTAGAAGGTACAAGCCCTCATTTTTAGGGCGCAACGCCTCATTTTTTGGCCGCGAATCCTCCTTTTTAGGGGTCAATACGTCCTTTTTGCTGTAAAATCCCTCACTTCTATGTTCCGGACATCTCTTTTAGGGCACAAAGCCTTGTTTTGTGGTCCCAAAGCTTCCTCTTCAGAGTCCAAAGCTTTGATTCTGTGGTTGAATTCCTCGTTTTATAATCCAAACCCTCACGTTTATTGCACAAACCCTCATTTTTAGGGCCCAAACGCTCATTTTTATGCTGCAAATCATTTCACTGGAAAATGCCTCCTTTTTATGCTCCAAACGCCTCCTTTAGGGCACGATGTCTGAATGTTAGGTCCCAAAGATTTGGTTAAGAGCCCAAAGCTTGGAGTCTAGGGTTGAAAGCCTGCTTTTTACTCTACAAACCCTCCTGTTTAGGGTACAAACCCTCCTTTTTGGTGCACAAGCCCTCGCTGTTAGGGTGCAAACACTCACGTTAAGATTCCCAAGCTTCGAGTCCAGGGTTGAAATCCACATCTTTATGCTCCAAACGACCGTCTTTAGGCTTCAAATCCGACTTTTAATTCTGAAATCCCACTTTTTTACGCTCCAAACGCTACATTAAGGGCACAAAGTCTCCATTTTAGGTCACAACGCTTCCTTTTTAGAGTCCGGAACGTTGGTTCCAGGGTTGAAAGCCTCCCTGTTCTGCTTCAAAGCGTCATTTAGAAGGTACAAGCCCTCATTTTTAGGGCGCAACGCCTCATTTTTTGGCCGCGAATCCTCCTTTTTAGGGGTCAATACGTCCTTTTTGCTGTAAAATCCCTCACTTCTATGTTCCGGACATCTCTTTTAGGGCACAAAGCCTTGTTTTGTGGTCCCAAAGCTTCCTCTTCAGAGTCCAAAGCTTTGATTCTGTGGTTGAATTCCTCGTTTTATAATCCAAACCCTCACGTTTATTGCACAAACCCTCATTTTTAGGGCCCAAACGCTCATTTTTATGCTGCAAATCATTTCACTGGAAAATCCCTCCTTTTTATGCTCCAAACGCCTCCTTTAGGGCACGATGTCTGAATGTTAGGTCCCAAAGATTTGGTTAAGAACCCAAAGCTTGGAGTCCAGGGTTGAAAGCCTGCTTTTTACTCTACAAACCCTCCTGTTTAGGGTACAAACCCTCCTTTTTGGTGCACAAGCCCTCGCTGTTAGGGTGCAAACACTCACGTTAAGATTCCCAAGCTTCGAGTCCAGGGTTGAAATCCACATCTTTATGCTCCAAACGACCGTCTTTAGGCTTCAAATCCGACTTTTAATTCTGAAATCCCACTTTTTTACGCTCCAAACGCTACATTAAGGGCACAAAGTCTCCATTTTAGGTCACAACGCTTCCTTTTTAGAGTCCGGAACGTTGGTTCCAGGGTTGAAAGCCTCCCTGTTCTGCTTCAAAGCGTCATTTAGAAGGTACAAGCCCTCATTTTTAGGGCGCAACGCCTCATTTTTTGGCCGCGAATCCTCCTTTTTAGGGGTCAATACGTCCTTTTTGCTGTAAAATCCCTCACTTCTATGTTCCGGACATCTCTTTTAGGGCACAAAGCCTTGTTTTGTGGTCCCAAAGCTTCCTCTTCAGAGTCCAAAGCTTTGATTCTGTGGTTGAATTCCTCGTTTTATAATCCAAACCCTCACGTTTATTGCACAAACCCTCATTTTTAGGGCCCAAACGCTCATTTTTATGCTGCAAATCATTTCACTGGAAAATGCCTCCTTTTTATGCTCCAAACGCCTCCTTTAGGGCACGATGTCTGAATGTTAGGTCCCAAAGATTTGGTTAAGAGCCCAAAGCTTGGAGTCTAGGGTTCAAAGCCTGCTTTTTACTCTACAAACCCTCCTGTTTAGGGTACAAACCCTCCTTTTTGGTGCACAAGCCCTCGCTGTTAGGGTGCAAACACTCACGTTAAGATTCCCAAGCTTCGAGTCCAGGGTTGAAATCCACATCTTTATGCTCCAAACGACCGTCTTTAGGCTTCAAATCCGACTTTTAATTCTGAAATCCCACTTTTTTACGCTCCAAACGCTACATTAAGGGCACAAAGTCTCCATTTTAGGTCACAACGCTTCCTTTTTAGAGTCCGGAACGTTGGTTCCAGGGTTGAAAGCCTCCCTGTTCTGCTTCAAAGCGTCATTTAGAAGGTACAAGCCCTCATTTTTAGGGCGCAACGCCTCATTTTTTGGCCGCGAATCCTCCTTTTTAGGGGTCAATACGTCCTTTTTGCTGTAAAATCCCTCACTTTTATGTTCCGGACATCTCTTTTAGGGCACAAAGCCTTGTTTTGTGGTCCCAAAGCTTCCTCTTCAGAGTCCAAAGCTTTGATTCTGTGGTTGAATTCCTCGTTTTATAATCCAAACCCTCACGTTTATTGCACAAACCCTCATTTTTAGGGCCCAAACGCTCATTTTTATGCTGCAAATCATTTCACTGGAAAATGCCTCCTTTTTATGCTCCAAACGCCTCCTTTAGGGCACGATGTCTGAATGTTAGGTCCCAAAGATTTGGTTAAGAGCCCAAAGCTTGGAGTCTAGGGTTGAAAGCCTGCTTTTTACTCTACAAACCCTCCTGTTTAGGGTACAAACCCTCCTTTTTGGTGCACAAGCCCTCGCTGTTAGGGTGCAAACACTCACGTTAAGATTCCCAAGCTTCGAGTCCAGGGTTGAAATCCACATCTTTATGCTCCAAACGACCGTCTTTAGGCTTCAAATCCGACTTTTAATTCTGAAATCCCACTTTTTTACGCTCCAAACGCTACATTAAGGGCACAAAGTCTCCATTTTAGGTCACAACGCTTCCTTTTTAGAGTCCGGAACGTTGGTTCCAGGGTTGAAAGCCTCCCTGTTCTGCTTCAAAGCGTCATTTAGAAGGTACAAGCCCTCATTTTTAGGGCGCAACGCCTCATTTTTTGGCCGCGAATCCTCCTTTTTAGGGGTCAATACGTCCTTTTTGCTGTAAAATCCCTCACTTCTATGTTCCGGACATCTCTTTTAGGGCACAAAGCCTTGTTTTGTGGTCCCAAAGCTTCCTCTTCAGAGTCCAAAGCTTTGATTCTGTGGTTGAATTCCTCGTTTTATAATCCAAACCCTCACGTTTATTGCACAAACCCTCATTTTTAGGGCCCAAACGCTCATTTTTATGCTGCAAATCATTTCACTGGAAAATGCCTCCTTTTTATGCTCCAAACGCCTCCTTTAGGGCACGATGTCTGAATGTTAGGTCCCAAAGATTTGGTTAAGAGCCCAAAGCTTGGAGTCTAGGGTTGAAAGCCTGCTTTTTACTCTACAAACCCTCCTGTTTAGGGTACAAACCCTCCTTTTTGGTGCACAAGCCCTCGCTGTTAGGGTGCAAACACTCACGTTAAGATTCCCAAGCTTCGAGTCCAGGGTTGAAATCCACATCTTTATGCTCCAAACGACCGTCTTTAGGCTTCAAATCCGACTTTTAATTCTGAAATCCCACTTTTTCACGCTCCAAACGCTACATTAAGGGCACAAAGTCTCCATTTTAGGTCACAACGCTTCCTTTTTAGAGTCCGGAACGTTGGTTCCAGGGTTGAAAGCCTCCCTGTTCTGCTTCAAAGCGTCATTTAGAAGGTACAAGCCCTCATTTTTAGGGCGCAACGCCTCATTTTTTGGCCGCGAATCCTCCTTTTTAGGGGTCAATACGTCCTTTTTGCTGTAAAATCCCTCACTTTTATGTTCCGGACATCTCTTTTAGGGCACAAAGCCTTGTTTTGTGGTCCCAAAGCTTCCTCTTCAGAGTCCAAAGCTTTGATTCTGTGGTTGAATTCCTCGTTTTATAATCCAAACCCTCACGTTTATTGCGCAAACCCTCATTTTTAGGGCCCAAAGGCTCATTTTTATGCTGCAAATCATTTCACTGGAAAATGCCTCCTTTTTATGATCCAAACGCCTCCTTTAGGGCACGATGTCTGAATGTTAGGTCCCAAAGATTTGGTTAAGAACCCAAAGCTTGGAGTCCAGGGTTGAAAGCCTGCTTTTTACTCTACAAACCCTCCTGTTTAGGGTACAAACCCTCCTTTTTGGTGCACAAGCCCTCGCTGTTAGGGTGCAAACACTCACGTTAAGATTCCCAAGCTTCGAGTCCAGGGTTGAAATCCACATCTTTATGCTCCAAACGACCGTCTTTAGGCTTCAAATCCGACTTTTAATTCTGAAATCCCACTTTTTTACGCTCCAAACGCTACATTAAGGGCACAAAGTCTCCATTTTAGGTCACAACGCTTCCTTTTTAGAGTCCGGAACGTTGGTTCCAGGGTTGAAAGCCTCCCTGTTCTGCTTCAAAGCGTCATTTAGAAGGTACAAGCCCTCATTTTTAGGGCGCAACGCCTCATTTTTTGGCCGCGAATCCTCCTTTTTAGGGGTCAATACGTCCTTTTTGCTGTAAAATCCCTCACTTCTATGTTCCGGACATCTCTTTTAGGGCACAAAGCCTTGTTTTGTGGTCCCAAAGCTTCCTCTTCAGAGTCCAAAGCTTTGATTCTGTGGTTGAATTCCTCGTTTTATAATCCAAACCCTCACGTTTATTGCACAAACCCTCATTTTTAGGGCCCAAACGCTCATTTTTATGCTGCAAATCATTTCACTGGAAAATGCCTCCTTTTTATGCTCCAAACGCCTCCTTTAGGGCACGATGTCTGAATGTTAGGTCCCAAAGATTTGGTTAAGAGCCCAAAGCTTGGAGTCTAGGGTTCAAAGCCTGCTTTTTACTCTACAAACCCTCCTGTTTAGGGTACAAACCCTCCTTTTTGGTGCACAAGCCCTCGCTGTTAGGGTGCAAACACTCACGTTAAGATTCCCAAGCTTCGAGTCCAGGGTTGAAATCCACATCTTTATGCTCCAAACGACCGTCTTTAGGCTTCAAATCCGACTTTTAATTCTGAAATCCCACTTTTTTACGCTCCAAACGCTACATTAAGGGCACAAAGTCTCCATTTTAGGTCACAACGCTTCCTTTTTAGAGTCCGGAACGTTGGTTCCAGGGTTGAAAGCCTCCCTGTTCTGCTTCAAAGCGTCATTTAGAAGGTACAAGCCCTCATTTTTAGGGCGCAACGCCTCATTTTTTGGCCGCGAATCCTCCTTTTTAGGGGTCAATACGTCCTTTTTGCTGTAAAATCCCTCACTTTTATGTTCCGGACATCTCTTTTAGGGCACAAAGCCTTGTTTTGTGGTCCCAAAGCTTCCTCTTCAGAGTCCAAAGCTTTGATTCTGTGGTTGAATTCCTCGTTTTATAATCCAAACCCTCACGTTTATTGCACAAACCCTCATTTTTAGGGCCCAAACGCTCATTTTTATGCTGCAAATCATTTCACTGGAAAATGCCTCCTTTTTATGCTCCAAACGCCTCCTTTAGGGCACGATGTCTGAATGTTAGGTCCCAAAGATTTGGTTAAGAGCCCAAAGCTTGGAGTCTAGGGTTGAAAGCCTGCTTTTTACTCTACAAACCCTCCTGTTTAGGGTACAAACCCTCCTTTTTGGTGCACAAGCCCTCGCTGTTAGGGTGCAAACACTCACGTTAAGATTCCCAAGCTTCGAGTCCAGGGTTGAAATCCACATCTTTATGCTCCAAACGACCGTCTTTAGGCTTCAAATCCGACTTTTAATTCTGAAATCCCACTTTTTTACGCTCCAAACGCTACATTAAGGGCACAAAGTCTCCATTTTAGGTCACAACGCTTCCTTTTTAGAGTCCGGAACGTTGGTTCCAGGGTTGAAAGCCTCCCTGTTCTGCTTCAAAGCGTCATTTAGAAGGTACAAGCCCTCATTTTTAGGGCGCAACGCCTCATTTTTTGGCCGCGAATCCTCCTTTTTAGGGGTCAATACGTCCTTTTTGCTGTAAAATCCCTCACTTTTATGTTCCGGACATCTCTTTTAGGGCACAAAGCCTTGTTTTGTGGTCCCAAAGCTTCCTCTTCAGAGTCCAAAGCTTTGATTCTGTGGTTGAATTCCTCGTTTTATAATCCAAACCCTCACGTTTATTGCGCAAACCCTCATTTTTAGGGCCCAAAGGCTCATTTTTATGCTGCAAATCATTTCACTGGAAAATGCCTCCTTTTTATGATCCAAACGCCTCCTTTAGGGCACGATGTCTGAATGTTAGGTCCCAAAGATTTGGTTAAGAACCCAAAGCTTGGAGTCCAGGGTTGAAAGCCTGCTTTTTACTCTACAAACCCTCCTGTTTAGGGTACAAACCCTCCTTTTTGGTGCACAAGCCCTCGCTGTTAGGGTGCAAACACTCACGTTAAGATTCCCAAGCTTCGAGTCCAGGGTTGAAATCCACATCTTTATGCTCCAAACGACCGTCTTTAGGCTTCAAATCCGACTTTTAATTCTGAAATCCCACTTTTTCACGCTCCAAACGCTACATTAAGGGCACAAAGTCTCCATTTTAGGTCACAACGCTTCCTTTTTAGAGTCCGGAACGTTGGTTCCAGGGTTGAAAGCCTCCCTGTTCTGCTTCAAAGCGTCATTTAGAAGGTACAAGCCCTCATTTTTAGGGCGCAACGCCTCATTTTTTGGCCGCGAATCCTCCTTTTTAGGGGTCAATACGTCCTTTTTGCTGTAAAATCCCTCACTTCTATGTTCCGGACATCTCTTTTAGGGCACAAAGCCTTGTTTTGTGGTCCCAAAGCTTCCTCTTCAGAGTCCAAAGCTTTGATTCTGTGGTTGAATTCCTCGTTTTATAATCCAAACCCTCACGTTTATTGCACAAACCCTCATTTTTAGGGCCCAAACGCTCATTTTTATGCTGCAAATCATTTCACTGGAAAATGCCTCCTTTTTATGCTCCAAACGCCTCCTTTAGGGCACGATGTCTGAATGTTAGGTCCCAAAGATTTGGTTAAGAGCCCAAAGCTTGGAGTCTAGGGTTCAAAGCCTGCTTTTTACTCTACAAACCCTCCTGTTTAGGGTACAAACCCTCCTTTTTGGTGCACAAGCCCTCGCTGTTAGGGTGCAAACACTCACGTTAAGATTCCCAAGCTTCGAGTCCAGGGTTGAAATCCACATCTTTATGCTCCAAACGACCGTCTTTAGGCTTCAAATCCGACTTTTAATTCTGAAATCCCACTTTTTTACGCTCCAAACGCTACATTAAGGGCACAAAGTCTCCATTTTAGGTCACAACGCTTCCTTTTTAGAGTCCGGAACGTTGGTTCCAGGGTTGAAAGCCTCCCTGTTCTGCTTCAAAGCGTCATTTAGAAGGTACAAGCCCTCATTTTTAGGGCGCAACGCCTCATTTTTTGGCCGCGAATCCTCCTTTTTAGGGGTCAATACGTCCTTTTTGCTGTAAAATCCCTCACTTTTATGTTCCGGACATCTCTTTTAGGGCACAAAGCCTTGTTTTGTGGTCCCAAAGCTTCCTCTTCAGAGTCCAAAGCTTTGATTCTGTGGTTGAATTCCTCGTTTTATAATCCAAACCCTCACGTTTATTGCACAAACCCTCATTTTTAGGGCCCAAACGCTCATTTTTATGCTGCAAATCATTTCACTGGAAAATGCCTCCTTTTTATGCTCCAAACGCCTCCTTTAGGGCACGATGTCTGAATGTTAGGTCCCAAAGATTTGGTTAAGAGCCCAAAGCTTGGAGTCTAGGGTTGAAAGCCTGCTTTTTACTCTACAAACCCTCCTGTTTAGGGTACAAACCCTCCTTTTTGGTGCACAAGCCCTCGCTGTTAGGGTGCAAACACTCACGTTAAGATTCCCAAGCTTCGAGTCCAGGGTTGAAATCCACATCTTTATGCTCCAAACGACCGTCTTTAGGCTTCAAATCCGACTTTTAATTCTGAAATCCCACTTTTTTACGCTCCAAACGCTACATTAAGGGCACAAAGTCTCCATTTTAGGTCACAACGCTTCCTTTTTAGAGTCCGGAACGTTGGTTCCAGGGTTGAAAGCCTCCCTGTTCTGCTTCAAAGCGTCATTTAGAAGGTACAAGCCCTCATTTTTAGGGCGCAACGCCTCATTTTTTGGCCGCGAATCCTCCTTTTTAGGGGTCAATACGTCCTTTTTGCTGTAAAATCCCTCACTTTTATGTTCCGGACATCTCTTTTAGGGCACAAAGCCTTGTTTTGTGGTCCCAAAGCTTCCTCTTCAGAGTCCAAAGCTTTGATTCTGTGGTTGAATTCCTCGTTTTATAATCCAAACCCTCACGTTTATTGCGCAAACCCTCATTTTTAGGGCCCAAAGGCTCATTTTTATGCTGCAAATCATTTCACTGGAAAATGCCTCCTTTTTATGATCCAAACGCCTCCTTTAGGGCACGATGTCTGAATGTTAGGTCCCAAAGATTTGGTTAAGAACCCAAAGCTTGGAGTCCAGGGTTGAAAGCCTGCTTTTTACTCTACAAACCCTCCTGTTTAGGGTACAAACCCTCCTTTTTGGTGCACAAGCCCTCGCTGTTAGGGTGCAAACACTCACGTTAAGATTCCCAAGCTTCGAGTCCAGGGTTGAAATCCACATCTTTATGCTCCAAACGACCGTCTTTAGGCTTCAAATCCGACTTTTAATTCTGAAATCCCACTTTTTCACGCTCCAAACGCTACATTAAGGGCACAAAGTCTCCATTTTAGGTCACAACGCTTCCTTTTTAGAGTCCGGAACGTTGGTTCCAGGGTTGAAAGCCTCCCTGTTCTGCTTCAAAGCGTCATTTAGAAGGTACAAGCCCTCATTTTTAGGGCGCAACGCCTCATTTTTTGGCCGCGAATCCTCCTTTTTAGGGGTCAATACGTCCTTTTTGCTGTAAAATCCCTCACTTCTATGTTCCGGACATCTCTTTTAGGGCACAAAGCCTTGTTTTGTGGTCCCAAAGCTTCCTCTTCAGAGTCCAAAGCTTTGATTCTGTGGTTGAATTCCTCGTTTTATAATCCAAACCCTCACGTTTATTGCACAAACCCTCATTTTTAGGGCCCAAACGCTCATTTTTATGCTGCAAATCATTTCACTGGAAAATGCCTCCTTTTTATGCTCCAAACGCCTCCTTTAGGGCACGATGTCTGAATGTTAGGTCCCAAAGATTTGGTTAAGAGCCCAAAGCTTGGAGTCTAGGGTTCAAAGCCTGCTTTTTACTCTACAAACCCTCCTGTTTAGGGTACAAACCCTCCTTTTTGGTGCACAAGCCCTCGCTGTTAGGGTGCAAACACTCACGTTAAGATTCCCAAGCTTCGAGTCCAGGGTTGAAATCCACATCTTTATGCTCCAAACGACCGTCTTTAGGCTTCAAATCCGACTTTTAATTCTGAAATCCCACTTTTTTACGCTCCAAACGCTACATTAAGGGCACAAAGTCTCCATTTTAGGTCACAACGCTTCCTTTTTAGAGTCCGGAACGTTGGTTCCAGGGTTGAAAGCCTCCCTGTTCTGCTTCAAAGCGTCATTTAGAAGGTACAAGCCCTCATTTTTAGGGCGCAACGCCTCATTTTTTGGCCGCGAATCCTCCTTTTTAGGGGTCAATACGTCCTTTTTGCTGTAAAATCCCTCACTTCTATGTTCCGGACATCTCTTTTAGGGCACAAAGCCTTGTTTTGTGGTCCCAAAGCTTCCTCTTCAGAGTCCAAAGCTTTGATTCTGTGGTTGAATTCCTCGTTTTATAATCCAAACCCTCACGTTTATTGCACAAACCCTCATTTTTAGGGCCCAAACGCTCATTTTTATGCTGCAAATCATTTCACTGGAAAATGCCTCCTTTTTATGCTCCAAACGCCTCCTTTAGGGCACGATGTCTGAATGTTAGGTCCCAAAGATTTGGTTAAGAGCCCAAAGCTTGGAGTCTAGGGTTGAAAGCCTGCTTTTTACTCTACAAACCCTCCTGTTTAGGGTACAAACCCTCCTTTTTGGTGCACAAGCCCTCGCTGTTAGGGTGCAAACACTCACGTTAAGATTCCCAAGCTTCGAGTCCAGGGTTGAAATCCACATCTTTATGCTCCAAACGACCGTCTTTAGGCTTCAAATCCGACTTTTAATTCTGAAATCCCACTTTTTTACGCTCCAAACGCTACATTAAGGGCACAAAGTCTCCATTTTAGGTCACAACGCTTCCTTTTTAGAGTCCGGAACGTTGGTTCCAGGGTTGAAAGCCTCCCTGTTCTGCTTCAAAGCGTCATTTAGAAGGTACAAGCCCTCATTTTTAGGGCGCAACGCCTCATTTTTTGGCCGCGAATCCTCCTTTTTAGGGGTCAATACGTCCTTTTTGCTGTAAAATCCCTCACTTCTATGTTCCGGACATCTCTTTTAGGGCACAAAGCCTTGTTTTGTGGTCCCAAAGCTTCCTCTTCAGAGTCCAAAGCTTTGATTCTGTGGTTGAATTCCTCGTTTTATAATCCAAACCCTCACGTTTATTGCACAAACCCTCATTTTTAGGGCCCAAACGCTCATTTTTATGCTGCAAATCATTTCACTGGAAAATCCCTCCTTTTTATGCTCCAAACGCCTCCTTTAGGGCACGATGTCTGAATGTTAGGTCCCAAAGATTTGGTTAAGAACCCAAAGCTTGGAGTCCAGGGTTGAAAGCCTGCTTTTTACTCTACAAACCCTCCTGTTTAGGGTACAAACCCTCCTTTTTGGTGCACAAGCCCTCGCTGTTAGGGTGCAAACACTCACGTTAAGATTCCCAAGCTTCGAGTCCAGGGTTGAAATCCACATCTTTATGCTCCAAACGACCGTCTTTAGGCTTCAAATCCGACTTTTAATTCTGAAATCCCACTTTTTTACGCTCCAAACGCTACATTAAGGGCACAAAGTCTCCATTTTAGGTCACAACGCTTCCTTTTTAGAGTCCGGAACGTTGGTTCCAGGGTTGAAAGCCTCCCTGTTCTGCTTCAAAGCGTCATTTAGAAGGTACAAGCCCTCATTTTTAGGGCGCAACGCCTCATTTTTTGGCCGCGAATCCTCCTTTTTAGGGGTCAATACGTCCTTTTTGCTGTAAAATCCCTCACTTCTATGTTCCGGACATCTCTTTTAGGGCACAAAGCCTTGTTTTGTGGTCCCAAAGCTTCCTCTTCAGAGTCCAAAGCTTTGATTCTGTGGTTGAATTCCTCGTTTTATAATCCAAACCCTCACGTTTATTGCACAAACCCTCATTTTTAGGGCCCAAACGCTCATTTTTATGCTGCAAATCATTTCACTGGAAAATGCCTCCTTTTTATGCTCCAAACGCCTCCTTTAGGGCACGATGTCTGAATGTTAGGTCCCAAAGATTTGGTTAAGAGCCCAAAGCTTGGAGTCTAGGGTTCAAAGCCTGCTTTTTACTCTACAAACCCTCCTGTTTAGGGTACAAACCCTCCTTTTTGGTGCACAAGCCCTCGCTGTTAGGGTGCAAACACTCACGTTAAGATTCCCAAGCTTCGAGTCCAGGGTTGAAATCCACATCTTTATGCTCCAAACGACCGTCTTTAGGCTTCAAATCCGACTTTTAATTCTGAAATCCCACTTTTTTACGCTCCAAACGCTACATTAAGGGCACAAAGTCTCCATTTTAGGTCACAACGCTTCCTTTTTAGAGTCCGGAACGTTGGTTCCAGGGTTGAAAGCCTCCCTGTTCTGCTTCAAAGCGTCATTTAGAAGGTACAAGCCCTCATTTTTAGGGCGCAACGCCTCATTTTTTGGCCGCGAATCCTCCTTTTTAGGGGTCAATACGTCCTTTTTGCTGTAAAATCCCTCACTTTTATGTTCCGGACATCTCTTTTAGGGCACAAAGCCTTGTTTTGTGGTCCCAAAGCTTCCTCTTCAGAGTCCAAAGCTTTGATTCTGTGGTTGAATTCCTCGTTTTATAATCCAAACCCTCACGTTTATTGCACAAACCCTCATTTTTAGGGCCCAAACGCTCATTTTTATGCTGCAAATCATTTCACTGGAAAATGCCTCCTTTTTATGCTCCAAACGCCTCCTTTAGGGCACGATGTCTGAATGTTAGGTCCCAAAGATTTGGTTAAGAGCCCAAAGCTTGGAGTCTAGGGTTGAAAGCCTGCTTTTTACTCTACAAACCCTCCTGTTTAGGGTACAAACCCTCCTTTTTGGTGCACAAGCCCTCGCTGTTAGGGTGCAAACACTCACGTTAAGATTCCCAAGCTTCGAGTCCAGGGTTGAAATCCACATCTTTATGCTCCAAACGACCGTCTTTAGGCTTCAAATCCGACTTTTAATTCTGAAATCCCACTTTTTTACGCTCCAAACGCTACATTAAGGGCACAAAGTCTCCATTTTAGGTCACAACGCTTCCTTTTTAGAGTCCGGAACGTTGGTTCCAGGGTTGAAAGCCTCCCTGTTCTGCTTCAAAGCGTCATTTAGAAGGTACAAGCCCTCATTTTTAGGGCGCAACGCCTCATTTTTTGGCCGCGAATCCTCCTTTTTAGGGGTCAATACGTCCTTTTTGCTGTAAAATCCCTCACTTCTATGTTCCGGACATCTCTTTTAGGGCACAAAGCCTTGTTTTGTGGTCCCAAAGCTTCCTCTTCAGAGTCCAAAGCTTTGATTCTGTGGTTGAATTCCTCGTTTTATAATCCAAACCCTCACGTTTATTGCACAAACCCTCATTTTTAGGGCCCAAACGCTCATTTTTATGCTGCAAATCATTTCACTGGAAAATGCCTCCTTTTTATGCTCCAAACGCCTCCTTTAGGGCACGATGTCTGAATGTTAGGTCCCAAAGATTTGGTTAAGAGCCCAAAGCTTGGAGTCTAGGGTTGAAAGCCTGCTTTTTACTCTACAAACCCTCCTGTTTAGGGTACAAACCCTCCTTTTTGGTGCACAAGCCCTCGCTGTTAGGGTGCAAACACTCACGTTAAGATTCCCAAGCTTCGAGTCCAGGGTTGAAATCCACATCTTTATGCTCCAAACGACCGTCTTTAGGCTTCAAATCCGACTTTTAATTCTGAAATCCCACTTTTTCACGCTCCAAACGCTACATTAAGGGCACAAAGTCTCCATTTTAGGTCACAACGCTTCCTTTTTAGAGTCCGGAACGTTGGTTCCAGGGTTGAAAGCCTCCCTGTTCTGCTTCAAAGCGTCATTTAGAAGGTACAAGCCCTCATTTTTAGGGCGCAACGCCTCATTTTTTGGCCGCGAATCCTCCTTTTTAGGGGTCAATACGTCCTTTTTGCTGTAAAATCCCTCACTTCTATGTTCCGGACATCTCTTTTAGGGCACAAAGCCTTGTTTTGTGGTCCCAAAGCTTCCTCTTCAGAGTCCAAAGCTTTGATTCTGTGGTTGAATTCCTCGTTTTATAATCCAAACCCTCACGTTTATTGCACAAACCCTCATTTTTAGGGCCCAAACGCTCATTTTTATGCTGCAAATCATTTCACTGGAAAATCCCTCCTTTTTATGCTCCAAACGCCTCCTTTAGGGCACGATGTCTGAATGTTAGGTCCCAAAGATTTGGTTAAGAACCCAAAGCTTGGAGTCCAGGGTTGAAAGCCTGCTTTTTACTCTACAAACCCTCCTGTTTAGGGTACAAACCCTCCTTTTTGGTGCACAAGCCCTCGCTGTTAGGGTGCAAACACTCACGTTAAGATTCCCAAGCTTCGAGTCCAGGGTTGAAATCCACATCTTTATGCTCCAAACGACCGTCTTTAGGCTTCAAATCCGACTTTTAATTCTGAAATCCCACTTTTTTACGCTCCAAACGCTACATTAAGGGCACAAAGTCTCCATTTTAGGTCACAACGCTTCCTTTTTAGAGTCCGGAACGTTGGTTCCAGGGTTGAAAGCCTCCCTGTTCTGCTTCAAAGCGTCATTTAGAAGGTACAAGCCCTCATTTTTAGGGCGCAACGCCTCATTTTTTGGCCGCGAATCCTCCTTTTTAGGGGTCAATACGTCCTTTTTGCTGTAAAATCCCTCACTTCTATGTTCCGGACATCTCTTTTAGGGCACAAAGCCTTGTTTTGTGGTCCCAAAGCTTCCTCTTCAGAGTCCAAAGCTTTGATTCTGTGGTTGAATTCCTCGTTTTATAATCCAAACCCTCACGTTTATTGCACAAACCCTCATTTTTAGGGCCCAAACGCTCATTTTTATGCTGCAAATCATTTCACTGGAAAATGCCTCCTTTTTATGCTCCAAACGCCTCCTTTAGGGCACGATGTCTGAATGTTAGGTCCCAAAGATTTGGTTAAGAACCCAAAGCTTGGAGTCCAGGGTTGAAAGCCTGCTTTTTACTCTACAAACCCTCCTGTTTAGGGTACAAACCCTCCTTTTTGGTGCACAAGCCCTCGCTGTTAGGGTGCAAACACTCACGTTAAGATTCCCAAGCTTCGAGTCCAGGGTTGAAATCCACATCTTTATGCTCCAAACGACCGTCTTTAGGCTTCAAATCCGACTTTTAATTCTGAAATCCCACTTTTTTACGCTCCAAACGCTACATTAAGGGCACAAAGTCTCCATTTTAGGTCACAACGCTTCCTTTTTAGAGTCCGGAACGTTGGTTCCAGGGTTGAAAGCCTCCCTGTTCTGCTTCAAAGCGTCATTTAGAAGGTACAAGCCCTCATTTTTAGGGCGCAACGCCTCATTTTTTGGCCGCGAATCCTCCTTTTTAGGGGTCAATACGTCCTTTTTGCTGTAAAATCCCTCACTTCTATGTTCCGGACATCTCTTTTAGGGCACAAAGCCTTGTTTTGTGGTCCCAAAGCTTCCTCTTCAGAGTCCAAAGCTTTGATTCTGTGGTTGAATTCCTCGTTTTATAATCCAAACCCTCACGTTTATTGCACAAACCCTCATTTTTAGGGCCCAAACGCTCATTTTTATGCTGCAAATCATTTCACTGGAAAATCCCTCCTTTTTATGCTCCAAACGCCTCCTTTAGGGCACGATGTCTGAATGTTAGGTCCCAAAGATTTGGTTAAGAACCCAAAGCTTGGAGTCCAGGGTTGAAAGCCTGCTTTTTACTCTACAAACCCTCCTGTTTAGGGTACAAACCCTCCTTTTTGGTGCACAAGCCCTCGCTGTTAGGGTGCAAACACTCACGTTAAGATTCCCAAGCTTCGAGTCCAGGGTTGAAATCCACATCTTTATGCTCCAAACGACCGTCTTTAGGCTTCAAATCCGACTTTTAATTCTGAAATCCCACTTTTTTACGCTCCAAACGCTACATTAAGGGCACAAAGTCTCCATTTTAGGTCACAACGCTTCCTTTTTAGAGTCCGGAACGTTGGTTCCAGGGTTGAAAGCCTCCCTGTTCTGCTTCAAAGCGTCATTTAGAAGGTACAAGCCCTCATTTTTAGGGCGCAACGCCTCATTTTTTGGCCGCGAATCCTCCTTTTTAGGGGTCAATACGTCCTTTTTGCTGTAAAATCCCTCACTTCTATGTTCCGGACATCTCTTTTAGGGCACAAAGCCTTGTTTTGTGGTCCCAAAGCTTCCTCTTCAGAGTCCAAAGCTTTGATTCTGTGGTTGAATTCCTCGTTTTATAATCCAAACCCTCACGTTTATTGCACAAACCCTCATTTTTAGGGCCCAAACGCTCATTTTTATGCTGCAAATCATTTCACTGGAAAATGCCTCCTTTTTATGCTCCAAACGCCTCCTTTAGGGCACGATGTCTGAATGTTAGGTCCCAAAGATTTGGTTAAGAGCCCAAAGCTTGGAGTCTAGGGTTCAAAGCCTGCTTTTTACTCTACAAACCCTCCTGTTTAGGGTACAAACCCTCCTTTTTGGTGCACAAGCCCTCGCTGTTAGGGTGCAAACACTCACGTTAAGATTCCCAAGCTTCGAGTCCAGGGTTGAAATCCACATCTTTATGCTCCAAACGACCGTCTTTAGGCTTCAAATCCGACTTTTAATTCTGAAATCCCACTTTTTTACGCTCCAAACGCTACATTAAGGGCACAAAGTCTCCATTTTAGGTCACAACGCTTCCTTTTTAGAGTCCGGAACGTTGGTTCCAGGGTTGAAAGCCTCCCTGTTCTGCTTCAAAGCGTCATTTAGAAGGTACAAGCCCTCATTTTTAGGGCGCAACGCCTCATTTTTTGGCCGCGAATCCTCCTTTTTAGGGGTCAATACGTCCTTTTTGCTGTAAAATCCCTCACTTTTATGTTCCGGACATCTCTTTTAGGGCACAAAGCCTTGTTTTGTGGTCCCAAAGCTTCCTCTTCAGAGTCCAAAGCTTTGATTCTGTGGTTGAATTCCTCGTTTTATAATCCAAACCCTCACGTTTATTGCACAAACCCTCATTTTTAGGGCCCAAACGCTCATTTTTATGCTGCAAATCATTTCACTGGAAAATGCCTCCTTTTTATGCTCCAAACGCCTCCTTTAGGGCACGATGTCTGAATGTTAGGTCCCAAAGATTTGGTTAAGAGCCCAAAGCTTGGAGTCTAGGGTTGAAAGCCTGCTTTTTACTCTACAAACCCTCCTGTTTAGGGTACAAACCCTCCTTTTTGGTGCACAAGCCCTCGCTGTTAGGGTGCAAACACTCACGTTAAGATTCCCAAGCTTCGAGTCCAGGGTTGAAATCCACATCTTTATGCTCCAAACGACCGTCTTTAGGCTTCAAATCCGACTTTTAATTCTGAAATCCCACTTTTTTACGCTCCAAACGCTACATTAAGGGCACAAAGTCTCCATTTTAGGTCACAACGCTTCCTTTTTAGAGTCCGGAACGTTGGTTCCAGGGTTGAAAGCCTCCCTGTTCTGCTTCAAAGCGTCATTTAGAAGGTACAAGCCCTCATTTTTAGGGCGCAACGCCTCATTTTTTGGCCGCGAATCCTCCTTTTTAGGGGTCAATACGTCCTTTTTGCTGTAAAATCCCTCACTTCTATGTTCCGGACATCTCTTTTAGGGCACAAAGCCTTGTTTTGTGGTCCCAAAGCTTCCTCTTCAGAGTCCAAAGCTTTGATTCTGTGGTTGAATTCCTCGTTTTATAATCCAAACCCTCACGTTTATTGCACAAACCCTCATTTTTAGGGCCCAAACGCTCATTTTTATGCTGCAAATCATTTCACTGGAAAATGCCTCCTTTTTATGCTCCAAACGCCTCCTTTAGGGCACGATGTCTGA
The DNA here is from genome assembly GCF_031877795.1 of Strix aluco. Taxonomy (NCBI): domain Eukaryota; kingdom Metazoa; phylum Chordata; class Aves; order Strigiformes; family Strigidae; genus Strix; species Strix aluco. The sequence continues at coordinate 8,222,207 of NC_133970.1, forward strand.
ATGTTAGGTCCCAAAGATTTGGTTAAGAGCCCAAAGCTTGGAGTCTAGGGTTGAAAGCCTGCTTTTTACTCTACAAACCCTCCTGTTTAGGGTACAAACCCTCCTTTTTGGTGCACAAGCCCTCGCTGTTAGGGTGCAAACACTCACGTTAAGATTCCCAAGCTTCGAGTCCAGGGTTGAAATCCACATCTTTATGCTCCAAACGACCGTCTTTAGGCTTCAAATCCGACTTTTAATTCTGAAATCCCACTTTTTCACGCTCCAAACGCTACATTAAGGGCACAAAGTCTCCATTTTAGGTCACAACGCTTCCTTTTTAGAGTCCGGAACGTTGGTTCCAGGGTTGAAAGCCTCCCTGTTCTGCTTCAAAGCGTCATTTAGAAGGTACAAGCCCTCATTTTTAGGGCGCAACGCCTCATTTTTTGGCCGCGAATCCTCCTTTTTAGGGGTCAATACGTCCTTTTTGCTGTAAAATCCCTCACTTCTATGTTCCGGACATCTCTTTTAGGGCACAAAGCCTTGTTTTGTGGTCCCAAAGCTTCCTCTTCAGAGTCCAAAGCTTTGATTCTGTGGTTGAATTCCTCGTTTTATAATCCAAACCCTCACGTTTATTGCACAAACCCTCATTTTTAGGGCCCAAACGCTCATTTTTATGCTGCAAATCATTTCACTGGAAAATCCCTCCTTTTTATGCTCCAAACGCCTCCTTTAGGGCACGATGTCTGAATGTTAGGTCCCAAAGATTTGGTTAAGAACCCAAAGCTTGGAGTCCAGGGTTGAAAGCCTGCTTTTTACTCTACAAACCCTCCTGTTTAGGGTACAAACCCTCCTTTTTGGTGCACAAGCCCTCGCTGTTAGGGTGCAAACACTCACGTTAAGATTCCCAAGCTTCGAGTCCAGGGTTGAAATCCACATCTTTATGCTCCAAACGACCGTCTTTAGGCTTCAAATCCGACTTTTAATTCTGAAATCCCACTTTTTTACGCTCCAAACGCTACATTAAGGGCACAAAGTCTCCATTTTAGGTCACAACGCTTCCTTTTTAGAGTCCGGAACGTTGGTTCCAGGGTTGAAAGCCTCCCTGTTCTGCTTCAAAGCGTCATTTAGAAGGTACAAGCCCTCATTTTTAGGGCGCAACGCCTCATTTTTTGGCCGCGAATCCTCCTTTTTAGGGGTCAATACGTCCTTTTTGCTGTAAAATCCCTCACTTCTATGTTCCGGACATCTCTTTTAGGGCACAAAGCCTTGTTTTGTGGTCCCAAAGCTTCCTCTTCAGAGTCCAAAGCTTTGATTCTGTGGTTGAATTCCTCGTTTTATAATCCAAACCCTCACGTTTATTGCACAAACCCTCATTTTTAGGGCCCAAACGCTCATTTTTATGCTGCAAATCATTTCACTGGAAAATGCCTCCTTTTTATGCTCCAAACGCCTCCTTTAGGGCACGATGTCTGAATGTTAGGTCCCAAAGATTTGGTTAAGAACCCAAAGCTTGGAGTCCAGGGTTGAAAGCCTGCTTTTTACTCTACAAACCCTCCTGTTTAGGGTACAAACCCTCCTTTTTGGTGCACAAGCCCTCGCTGTTAGGGTGCAAACACTCACGTTAAGATTCCCAAGCTTCGAGTCCAGGGTTGAAATCCACATCTTTATGCTCCAAACGACCGTCTTTAGGCTTCAAATCCGACTTTTAATTCTGAAATCCCACTTTTTTACGCTCCAAACGCTACATTAAGGGCACAAAGTCTCCATTTTAGGTCACAACGCTTCCTTTTTAGAGTCCGGAACGTTGGTTCCAGGGTTGAAAGCCTCCCTGTTCTGCTTCAAAGCGTCATTTAGAAGGTACAAGCCCTCATTTTTAGGGCGCAACGCCTCATTTTTTGGCCGCGAATCCTCCTTTTTAGGGGTCAATACGTCCTTTTTGCTGTAAAATCCCTCACTTCTATGTTCCGGACATCTCTTTTAGGGCACAAAGCCTTGTTTTGTGGTCCCAAAGCTTCCTCTTCAGAGTCCAAAGCTTTGATTCTGTGGTTGAATTCCTCGTTTTATAATCCAAACCCTCACGTTTATTGCACAAACCCTCATTTTTAGGGCCCAAACGCTCATTTTTATGCTGCAAATCATTTCACTGGAAAATGCCTCCTTTTTATGCTCCAAACGCCTCCTTTAGGGCACGATGTCTGAATGTTAGGTCCCAAAGATTTGGTTAAGAGCCCAAAGCTTGGAGTCTAGGGTTGAAAGCCTGCTTTTTACTCTACAAACCCTCCTGTTTAGGGTACAAACCCTCCTTTTTGGTGCACAAGCCCTCGCTGTTAGGGTGCAAACACTCACGTTAAGATTCCCAAGCTTCGAGTCCAGGGTTGAAATCCACATCTTTATGCTCCAAACGACCGTCTTTAGGCTTCAAATCCGACTTTTAATTCTGAAATCCCACTTTTTCACGCTCCAAACGCTACATTAAGGGCACAAAGTCTCCATTTTAGGTCACAACGCTTCCTTTTTAGAGTCCGGAACGTTGGTTCCAGGGTTGAAAGCCTCCCTGTTCTGCTTCAAAGCGTCATTTAGAAGGTACAAGCCCTCATTTTTAGGGCGCAACGCCTCATTTTTTGGCCGCGAATCCTCCTTTTTAGGGGTCAATACGTCCTTTTTGCTGTAAAATCCCTCACTTCTATGTTCCGGACATCTCTTTTAGGGCACAAAGCCTTGTTTTGTGGTCCCAAAGCTTCCTCTTCAGAGTCCAAAGCTTTGATTCTGTGGTTGAATTCCTCGTTTTATAATCCAAACCCTCACGTTTATTGCACAAACCCTCATTTTTAGGGCCCAAACGCTCATTTTTATGCTGCAAATCATTTCACTGGAAAATGCCTCCTTTTTATGCTCCAAACGCCTCCTTTAGGGCACGATGTCTGAATGTTAGGTCCCAAAGATTTGGTTAAGAGCCCAAAGCTTGGAGTCTAGGGTTGAAAGCCTGCTTTTTACTCTACAAACCCTCCTGTTTAGGGTACAAACCCTCCTTTTTGGTGCACAAGCCCTCGCTGTTAGGGTGCAAACACTCACGTTAAGATTCCCAAGCTTCGAGTCCAGGGTTGAAATCCACATCTTTATGCTCCAAACGACCGTCTTTAGGCTTCAAATCCGACTTTTAATTCTGAAATCCCACTTTTTCACGCTCCAAACGCTACATTAAGGGCACAAAGTCTCCATTTTAGGTCACAACGCTTCCTTTTTAGAGTCCGGAACGTTGGTTCCAGGGTTGAAAGCCTCCCTGTTCTGCTTCAAAGCGTCATTTAGAAGGTACAAGCCCTCATTTTTAGGGCGCAACGCCTTATTTTTTGGCCGCGAATCCTCCTTTTTAGGGGTCAATACGTCCTTTTTGCTGTAAAATCCCTCACTTCTATGTTCCGGACATCTCTTTTAGGGCACAAAGCCTTGTTTTGTGGTCCCAAAGCTTCCTCTTCAGAGTCCAAAGCTTTGATTCTGTGGTTGAATTCCTCGTTTTATAATCCAAACCCTCACGTTTATTGCACAAACCCTCATTTTTAGGGCCCAAACGCTCATTTTTATGCTGCAAATCATTTCACTGGAAAATGCCTCCTTTTTATGCTCCAAACGCCTCCTTTAGGGCACGATGTCTGAATGTTAGGTCCCAAAGATTTGGTTAAGAACCCAAAGCTTGGAGTCCAGGGTTGAAAGCCTGCTTTTTACTCTACAAACCCTCCTGTTTAGGGTACAAACCCTCCTTTTTGGTGCACAAGCCCTCGCTGTTAGGGTGCAAACACTCACGTTAAGATTCCCAAGCTTCGAGTCCAGGGTTGAAATCCACATCTTTATGCTCCAAACGACCGTCTTTAGGCTTCAAATCCGACTTTTAATTCTGAAATCCCACTTTTTTACGCTCCAAACGCTACATTAAGGGCACAAAGTCTCCATTTTAGGTCACAACGCTTCCTTTTTAGAGTCCGGAACGTTGGTTCCAGGGTTGAAAGCCTCCCTGTTCTGCTTCAAAGCGTCATTTAGAAGGTACAAGCCCTCATTTTTAGGGCGCAACGCCTCATTTTTTGGCCGCGAATCCTCCTTTTTAGGGGTCAATACGTCCTTTTTGCTGTAAAATCCCTCACTTCTATGTTCCGGACATCTCTTTTAGGGCACAAAGCCTTGTTTTGTGGTCCCAAAGCTTCCTCTTCAGAGTCCAAAGCTTTGATTCTGTGGTTGAATTCCTCGTTTTATAATCCAAACCCTCACGTTTATTGCACAAACCCTCATTTTTAGGGCCCAAACGCTCATTTTTATGCTGCAAATCATTTCACTGGAAAATGCCTCCTTTTTATGCTCCAAACGCCTCCTTTAGGGCACGATGTCTGAATGTTAGGTCCCAAAGATTTGGTTAAGAACCCAAAGCTTGGAGTCCAGGGTTGAAAGCCTGCTTTTTACTCTACAAACCCTCCTGTTTAGGGTACAAACCCTCCTTTTTGGTGCACAAGCCCTCGCTGTTAGGGTGCAAACACTCACGTTAAGATTCCCAAGCTTCGAGTCCAGGGTTGAAATCCACATCTTTATGCTCCAAACGACCGTCTTTAGGCTTCAAATCCGACTTTTAATTCTGAAATCCCACTTTTTTACGCTCCAAACGCTACATTAAGGGCACAAAGTCTCCATTTTAGGTCACAACGCTTCCTTTTTAGAGTCCGGAATGTTGGTTCCAGGGTTGAAAGCCTCCCTGTTCTGCTTCAAAGCGTCATTTAGAAGGTACAAGCCCTCATTTTTAGGGCGCAACGCCTCATTTTTTGGCCGCGAATCCTCCTTTTTAGGGGTCAATACGTCCTTTTTGCTGTAAAATCCCTCACTTTTATGTTCCGGACATCTCTTTTAGGGCACAAAGCCTTGTTTTGTGGTCCCAAAGCTTCCTCTTCAGAGTCCAAAGCTTTGATTCTGTGGTTGAATTCCTCGTTTTATAATCCAAACCCTCACGTTTATTGCACAAACCCTCATTTTTAGGGCCCAAACGCTCATTTTTATGCTGCAAATCATTTCACTGGAAAATGCCTCCTTTTTATGCTCCAAACGCCTCCTTTAGGGCACGATGTCTGAATGTTAGGTCCCAAAGATTTGGTTAAGAACCCAAAGCTTGGAGTCCAGGGTTGAAAGCCTGCTTTTTACTCTACAAACCCTCCTGTTTAGGGTACAAACCCTCCTTTTTGGTGCACAAGCCCTCGCTGTTAGGGTGCAAACACTCACGTTAAGATTCCCAAGCTTCGAGTCCAGGGTTGAAATCCACATCTTTATGCTCCAAACGACCGTCTTTAGGCTTCAAATCCGACTTTTAATTCTGAAATCCCACTTTTTTACGCTCCAAACGCTACATTAAGGGCACAAAGTCTCCATTTTAGGTCACAACGCTTCCTTTTTAGAGTCCGGAACGTTGGTTCCAGGGTTGAAAGCCTCCCTGTTCTGCTTCAAAGCGTCATTTAGAAGGTACAAGCCCTCATTTTTAGGGCGCAACGCCTTATTTTTTGGCCGCGAATCCTCCTTTTTAGGGGTCAATACGTCCTTTTTGCTGTAAAATCCCTCACTTCTATGTTCCGGACATCTCTTTTAGGGCACAAAGCCTTGTTTTGTGGTCCCAAAGCTTCCTCTTCAGAGTCCAAAGCTTTGATTCTGTGGTTGAATTCCTCGTTTTATAATCCAAACCCTCACGTTTATTGCACAAACCCTCATTTTTAGGGCCCAAACGCTCATTTTTATGCTGCAAATCATTTCACTGGAAAATGCCTCCTTTTTATGCTCCAAACGCCTCCTTTAGGGCACGATGTCTGAATGTTAGGTCCCAAAGATTTGGTTAAGAACCCAAAGCTTGGAGTCCAGGGTTGAAAGCCTGCTTTTTACTCTACAAACCCTCCTGTTTAGGGTACAAACCCTCCTTTTTGGTGCACAAGCCCTCGCTGTTAGGGTGCAAACACTCACGTTAAGATTCCCAAGCTTCGAGTCCAGGGTTGAAATCCACATCTTTATGCTCCAAACGACCGTCTTTAGGCTTCAAATCCGACTTTTAATTCTGAAATCCCACTTTTTTACGCTCCAAACGCTACATTAAGGGCACAAAGTCTCCATTTTAGGTCACAACGCTTCCTTTTTAGAGTCCGGAACGTTGGTTCCAGGGTTGAAAGCCTCCCTGTTCTGCTTCAAAGCGTCATTTAGAAGGTACAAGGCCTCATTTTTAGGGCGCAACGCCTCATTTTTTGGCCGCGAATCCTCCTTTTTAGGGGTCAATACGTCCTTTTTGCTGTAAAATCCCTCACTTTTATGTTCCGGACATCTCTTTTAGGGCACAAAGCCTTGTTTTGTGGTCCCAAAGCTTCCTCTTCAGAGTCCAAAGCTTTGATTCTGTGGTTGAATTCCTCGTTTTATAATCCAAACCCTCACGTTTATTGCACAAACCCTCATTTTTAGGGCCCAAACGCTCATTTTTATGCTGCAAATCATTTCACTGGAAAATGCCTCCTTTTTATGCTCCAAACGCCTCCTTTAGGGCACGATGTCTGAATGTTAGGTCCCAAAGATTTGGTTAAGAGCCCAAAGCTTGGAGTCTAGGGTTGAAAGCCTGCTTTTTACTCTACAAACCCTCCTGTTTAGGGTACAAACCCTCCTTTTTGGTGCACAAGCCCTCGCTGTTAGGGTGCAAACACTCACGTTAAGATTCCCAAGCTTCGAGTCCAGGGTTGAAATCCACATCTTTATGCTCCAAACGACCGTCTTTAGGCTTCAAATCCGACTTTTAATTCTGAAATCCCACTTTTTTACGCTCCAAACGCTACATTAAGGGCACAAAGTCTCCATTTTAGGTCACAACGCTTCCTTTTTAGAGTCTGGAACGTTGGTTCCAGGGTTGAAAGCCTCCCTGTTCTGCTTCAAAGCGTCATTTAGAAGGTACAAGCCCTCATTTTTAGGGCGCAACGCCTCATTTTTTGGCCGCGAATCCTCCTTTTTAGGGGTCAATACGTCCTTTTTGCTGTAAAATCCCTCACTTTTATGTTCCGGACATCTCTTTTAGGGCACAAAGCCTTGTTTTGTGGTCCCAAAGCTTCCTCTTCAGAGTCCAAAGCTTTGATTCTGTGGTTGAATTCCTCGTTTTATAATCCAAACCCTCACGTTTATTGCACAAACCCTCATTTTTAGGGCCCAAACGCTCATTTTTATGCTGCAAATCATTTCACTGGAAAATGCCTCCTTTTTATGCTCCAAACGCCTCCTTTAGGGCACGATGTCTGAATGTTAGGTCCCAAAGATTTGGTTAAGAGCCCAAAGCTTGGAGTCTAGGGTTGAAAGCCTGCTTTTTACTCTACAAACCCTCCTGTTTAGGGTACAAACCCTCCTTTTTGGTGCACAAGCCCTCGCTGTTAGGGTGCAAACACTCACGTTAAGATTCCCAAGCTTCGAGTCCAGGGTTGAAATCCACATCTTTATGCTCCAAACGACCGTCTTTAGGCTTCAAATCCGACTTTTAATTCTGAAATCCCACTTTTTTACGCTCCAAACGCTACATTAAGGGCACAAAGTCTCCATTTTAGGTCACAACGCTTCCTTTTTAGAGTCCGGAACGTTGGTTCCAGGGTTGAAAGCCTCCCTGTTCTGCTTCAAAGCGTCATTTAGAAGGTACAAGCCCTCATTTTTAGGGCGCAACGCCTCATTTTTTGGCCGCGAATCCTCCTTTTTAGGGGTCAATACGTCCTTTTTGCTGTAAAATCCCTCACTTCTATGTTCCGGACATCTCTTTTAGGGCACAAAGCCTTGTTTTGTGGTCCCAAAGCTTCCTCTTCAGAGTCCAAAGCTTTGATTCTGTGGTTGAATTCCTCGTTTTATAATCCAAACCCTCACGTTTATTGCACAAACCCTCATTTTTAGGGCCCAAACGCTCATTTTTATGCTGCAAATCATTTCACTGGAAAATGCCTCCTTTTTATGCTCCAAACGCCTCCTTTAGGGCACGATGTCTGAATGTTAGGTCCCAAAGATTTGGTTAAGAGCCCAAAGCTTGGAGTCTAGGGTTGAAAGCCTGCTTTTTACTCTACAAACCCTCCTGTTTAGGGTACAAACCCTCCTTTTTGGTGCACAAGCCCTCGCTGTTAGGGTGCAAACACTCACGTTAAGATTCCCAAGCTTCGAGTCCAGGGTTGAAATCCACATCTTTATGCTCCAAACGACCGTCTTTAGGCTTCAAATCCGACTTTTAATTCTGAAATCCCACTTTTTTACGCTCCAAACGCTACATTAAGGGCACAAAGTCTCCATTTTAGGTCACAACGCTTCCTTTTTAGAGTCCGGAACGTTGGTTCCAGGGTTGAAAGCCTCCCTGTTCTGCTTCAAAGCGTCATTTAGAAGGTACAAGCCCTCATTTTTAGGGCGCAACGCCTCATTTTTTGGCCGCGAATCCTCCTTTTTAGGGGTCAATACGTCCTTTTTGCTGTAAAATCCCTCACTTTTATGTTCCGGACATTTCTTTTAGGGCACAAAGCCTTGTTTTGTGGTCCCAAAGCTTCCTCTTCAGAGTCCAAAGCTTTGATTCTGTGGTTGAATTCCTCGTTTTATAATCCAAACCCTCACGTTTATTGCACAAACCCTCATTTTTAGGGCCCAAACGCTCATTTTTATGCTGCAAATCATTTCACTGGAAAATGCCTCCTTTTTATGCTCCAAACGCCTCCTTTAGGGCACGATGTCTGAATGTTAGGTCCCAAAGATTTGGTTAAGAACCCAAAGCTTGGAGTCCAGGGTTGAAAGCCTGCTTTTTACTCTACAAACCCTCCTGTTTAGGGTACAAACCCTCCTTTTTGGTGCACAAGCCCTCGCTGTTAGGGTGCAAACACTCACGTTAAGATTCCCAAGCTTCGAGTCCAGGGTTGAAATCCACATCTTTATGCTCCAAACGACCGTCTTTAGGCTTCAAATCCGACTTTTAATTCTGAAATCCCACTTTTTTACGCTCCAAACGCTACATTAAGGGCACAAAGTCTCCATTTTAGGTCACAACGCTTCCTTTTTAGAGTCCGGAACGTTGGTTCCAGGGTTGAAAGCCTCCCTGTTCTGCTTCAAAGCGTCATTTAGAAGGTACAAGCCCTCATTTTTAGGGCGCAACGCCTCATTTTTTGGCCGCGAATCCTCCTTTTTAGGGGTCAGTACGTCCGTTTTGCTGTAAAATCCCTCACTTTTATGTTCCGGACATCTCTTTTAGGGCACAAAGCCTTGTTTTGTGGTCCCAAAGCTTCCTCTTCAGAGTCCAAAGCTTTGATTCTGTGGTTGAATTCCTCGTTTTATAATCCAAACCCTCACGTTTATTGCACAAACCCTCATTTTTAGGGCCCAAACGCTCATTTTTATGCTGCAAATCATTTCACTGGAAAATGCCTCCTTTTTATGCTCCAAACGCCTCCTTTAGGGCACGATGTCTGAATGTTAGGTCCCAAAGATTTGGTTAAGAGCCCAAAGCTTGGAGTCTAGGGTTGAAAGCCTGCTTTTTACTCTACAAACCCTCCTGTTTAGGGTACAAACCCTCCTTTTTGGTGCACAAGCCCTCGCTGTTAGGGTGCAAACACTCACGTTAAGATTCCCAAGCTTCGAGTCCAGGGTTGAAATCCACATCTTTATGCTCCAAACGACCGTCTTTAGGCTTCAAATCCGACTTTTAATTCTGAAATCCCACTTTTTTACGCTCCAAACGCTACATTAAGGGCACAAAGTCTCCATTTTAGGTCACAACGCTTCCTTTTTAGAGTCCGGAACGTTGGTTCCAGGGTTGAAAGCCTCCCTGTTCTGCTTCAAAGCGTCATTTAGAAGGTACAAGCCCTCATTTTTAGGGCGCAACGCCTCATTTTTTGGCCGCGAATCCTCCTTTTTAGGGGTCAGTACGTCCTTTTTGCTGTAAAATCCCTCACTTTTATGTTCCGGACATCTCTTTTAGGGCACAAAGCCTTGTTTTGTGGTCCCAAAGCTTCCTCTTCAGAGTCCAAAGCTTTGATTCTGTGGTTGAATTCCTCGTTTTATAATCCAAACCCTCACGTTTATTGCACAAACCCTCATTTTTAGGGCCCAAACGCTCATTTTTATGCTGCAAATCATTTCACTGGAAAATGCCTCCTTTTTATGCTCCAAACGCCTCCTTTAGGGCACGATGTCTGAATGTTAGGTCCCAAAGATTTGGTTAAGAGCCCAAAGCTTGGAGTCTAGGGTTGAAAGCCTGCTTTTTACTCTACAAACCCTCCTGTTTAGGGTACAAACCCTCCTTTTTGGTGCACAAGCCCTCGCTGTTAGGGTGCAAACACTCACGTTAAGATTCCCAAGCTTCGAGTCCAGGGTTGAAATCCACATCTTTATGCTCCAAACGACCGTCTTTAGGCTTCAAATCCGACTTTTAATTCTGAAATCCCACTTTTTTACGCTCCAAACGCTACATTAAGGGCACAAAGTCTCCATTTTAGGTCACAACGCTTCCTTTTTAGAGTCCGGAACGTTGGTTCCAGGGTTGAAAGCCTCCCTGTTCTGCTTCAAAGCGTCATTTAGAAGGTACAAGCCCTCATTTTTAGGGCGCAACGCCTCATTTTTTGGCCGCGAATCCTCCTTTTTAGGGGTCAGTACGTCCGTTTTGCTGTAAAATCCCTCACTTTTATGTTCCGGACATCTCTTTTAGGGCACAAAGCCTTGTTTTGTGGTCCCAAAGCTTCCTCTTCAGAGTCCAAAGCTTTGATTCTGTGGTTGAATTCCTCGTTTTATAATCCAAACCCTCACGTTTATTGCACAAACCCTCATTTTTAGGGCCCAAACGCTCATTTTTATGCTGCAAATCATTTCACTGGAAAATGCCTCCTTTTTATGCTCCAAACGCCTCCTTTAGGGCACGATGTCTGAATGTTAGGTCCCAAAGATTTGGTTAAGAGCCCAAAGCTTGGAGTCTAGGGTTGAAAGCCTGCTTTTTACTCTACAAACCCTCCTGTTTAGGGTACAAACCCTCCTTTTTGGTGCACAAGCCCTCGCTGTTAGGGTGCAAACACTCACGTTAAGATTCCCAAGCTTCGAGTCCAGGGTTGAAATCCACATCTTTATGCTCCAAACGACCGTCTTTAGGCTTCAAATCCGACTTTTAATTCTGAAATCCCACTTTTTTACGCTCCAAACGCTACATTAAGGGCACAAAGTCTCCATTTTAGGTCACAACGCTTCCTTTTTAGAGTCTGGAACGTTGGTTCCAGGGTTGAAAGCCTCCCTGTTCTGCTTCAAAGCGTCATTTAGAAGGTACAAGCCCTCATTTTTAGGGCGCAACGCCTCATTTTTTGGCCGCGAATCCTCCTTTTTAGGGGTCAATACGTCCTTTTTGCTGTAAAATCCCTCACTTTTATGTTCCGGACATCTCTTTTAGGGCACAAAGCCTTGTTTTGTGGTCCCAAAGCTTCCTCTTCAGAGTCCAAAGCTTTGATTCTGTGGTTGAATTCCTCGTTTTATAATCCAAACCCTCACGTTTATTGCACAAACCCTCATTTTTAGGGCCCAAACGCTCATTTTTATGCTGCAAATCATTTCACTGGAAAATGCCTCCTTTTTATGCTCCAAACGCCTCCTTTAGGGCACGATGTCTGAATGTTAGGTCCCAAAGATTTGGTTAAGAGCCCAAAGCTTGGAGTCTAGGGTTGAAAGCCTGCTTTTTACTCTACAAACCCTCCTGTTTAGGGTACAAACCCTCCTTTTTGGTGCACAAGCCCTCGCTGTTAGGGTGCAAACACTCACGTTAAGATTCCCAAGCTTCGAGTCCAGGGTTGAAATCCACATCTTTATGCTCCAAACGACCGTCTTTAGGCTTCAAATCCGACTTTTAATTCTGAAATCCCACTTTTTTACGCTCCAAACGCTACATTAAGGGCACAAAGTCTCCATTTTAGGTCACAACGCTTCCTTTTTAGAGTCCGGAACGTTGGTTCCAGGGTTGAAAGCCTCCCTGTTCTGCTTCAAAGCGTCATTTAGAAGGTACAAGCCCTCATTTTTAGGGCGCAACGCCTCATTTTTTGGCCGCGAATCCTCCTTTTTAGGGGTCAATACGTCCTTTTTGCTGTAAAATCCCTCACTTTTATGTTCCGGACATCTCTTTTAGGGCACAAAGCCTTGTTTTGTGGTCCCAAAGCTTCCTCTTCAGAGTCCAAAGCTTTGATTCTGTGGTTGAATTCCTCGTTTTATAATCCAAACCCTCACGTTTATTGCACAAACCCTCATTTTTAGGGCCCAAACGCTCATTTTTATGCTGCAAATCATTTCACTGGAAAATGCCTCCTTTTTATGCTCCAAACGCCTCCTTTAGGGCACGATGTCTGAATGTTAGGTCCCAAAGATTTGGTTAAGAGCCCAAAGCTTGGAGTCTAGGGTTGAAAGCCTGCTTTTTACTCTACAAACCCTCCTGTTTAGGGTACAAACCCTCCTTTTTGGTGCACAAGCCCTCGCTGTTAGGGTGCAAACACTCACGTTAAGATTCCCAAGCTTCGAGTCCAGGGTTGAAATCCACATCTTTATGCTCCAAACGACCGTCTTTAGGCTTCAAATCCGACTTTTAATTCTGAAATCCCACTTTTTTACGCTCCAAACGCTACATTAAGGGCACAAAGTCTCCATTTTAGGTCACAACGCTTCCTTTTTAGAGTCCGGAACGTTGGTTCCAGGGTTGAAAGCCTCCCTGTTCTGCTTCAAAGCGTCATTTAGAAGGTACAAGCCCTCATTTTTAGGGCGCAACGCCTCATTTTTTGGCCGCGAACCCTCCTTTTTAGGGGTCAATACGTCCTTTTTGCTGTAAAATCCCTCACTTTTATGTTCCGGACATCTCTTTTAGGGCACAAAGCCTTGTTTTGTGGTCCCAAAGCTTCCTCTTCAGAGTCCAAAGCTTTGATTCTGTGGTTGAATTCCTCGTTTTATAATCCAAACCCTCACGTTTATTGCACAAACCCTCATTTTTAGGGCCCAAACGCTCATTTTTATGCTGCAAATCATTTCACTGGAAAATGCCTCCTTTTTATGCTCCAAACGCCTCCTTTAGGGCACGATGTCTGAATGTTAGGTCCCAAAGATTTGGTTAAGAGCCCAAAGCTTGGAGTCTAGGGTTGAAAGCCTGCTTTTTACTCTACAAACCCTCCTGTTTAGGGTACAAACCCTCCTTTTTGGTGCACAAGCCCTCGCTGTTAGGGTGCAAACACTCACGTTAAGATTCCCAAGCTTCGAGTCCAGGGTTGAAATCCACATCTTTATGCTCCAAACGACCGTCTTTAGGCTTCAAATCCGACTTTTAATTCTGAAATCCCACTTTTTTACGCTCCAAACGCTACATTAAGGGCACAAAGTCTCCATTTTAGGTCACAACGCTTCCTTTTTAGAGTCCGGAACGTTGGTTCCAGGGTTGAAAGCCTCCCTGTTCTGCTTCAAAGCGTCATTTAGAAGGTACAAGCCCTCATTTTTAGGGCGCAACGCCTCATTTTTTGGCCGCGAATCCTCCTTTTTAGGGGTCAATACGTCCTTTTTGCTGTAAAATCCCTCACTTTTATGTTCCGGACATTTCTTTTAGGGCACAAAGCCTTGTTTTGTGGTCCCAAAGCTTCCTCTTCAGAGTCCAAAGCTTTGATTCTGTGGTTGAATTCCTCGTTTTATAATCCAAACCCTCACGTTTATTGCACAAACCCTCATTTTTAGGGCCCAAACGCTCATTTTTATGCTGCAAATCATTTCACTGGAAAATGCCTCCTTTTTATGCTCCAAACGCCTCCTTTAGGGCACGATGTCTGAATGTTAGGTCCCAAAGATTTGGTTAAGAGCCCAAAGCTTGGAGTCTAGGGTTGAAAGCCTGCTTTTTACTCTACAAACCCTCCTGTTTAGGGTACAAACCCTCCTTTTTGGTGCACAAGCCCTCGCTGTTAGGGTGCAAACACTCACGTTAAGATTCCCAAGCTTCGAGTCCAGGGTTGAAATCCACATCTTTATGCTCCAAACGACCGTCTTTAGGCTTCAAATCCGACTTTTAATTCTGAAATCCCACTTTTTTACGCTCCAAACGCTACATTAAGGGCACAAAGTCTCCATTTTAGGTCACAACGCTTCCTTTTTAGAGTCCGGAACGTTGGTTCCAGGGTTGAAAGCCTCCCTGTTCTGCTTCAAAGCGTCATTTAGAAGGTACAAGCCCTCATTTTTAGGGCGCAACGCCTCATTTTTTGGCCGCGAATCCTCCTTTTTAGGGGTCAATACGTCCTTTTTGCTGTAAAATCCCTCACTTTTATGTTCCGGACATCTCTTTTAGGGCACAAAGCCTTGTTTTGTGGTCCCAAAGCTTCCTCTTCAGAGTCCAAAGCTTTGATTCTGTGGTTGAATTCCTCGTTTTATAATCCAAACCCTCACGTTTATTGCACAAACCCTCATTTTTAGGGCCCAAACGCTCATTTTTATGCTGCAAATCATTTCACTGGAAAATGCCTCCTTTTTATGCTCCAAACGCCTCCTTTAGGGCACGATGTCTGAATGTTAGGTCCCAAAGATTTGGTTAAGAACCCAAAGCTTGGAGTCCAGGGTTGAAAGCCTGCTTTTTACTCTACAAACCCTCCTGTTTAGGGTACAAACCCTCCTTTTTGGTGCACAAGCCCTCGCTGTTAGGGTGCAAACACTCACGTTAAGATTCCCAAGCTTCGAGTCCAGGGTTGAAATCCACATCTTTATGCTCCAAACGACCGTCTTTAGGCTTCAAATCCGACTTTTAATTCTGAAATCCCACTTTTTTACGCTCCAAACGCTACATTAAGGGCACAAAGTCTCCATTTTAGGTCACAACGCTTCCTTTTTAGAGTCCGGAACGTTGGTTCCAGGGTTGAAAGCCTCCCTGTTCTGCTTCAAAGCGTCATTTAGAAGGTACAAGCCCTCATTTTTAGGGCGCAACGCCTCATTTTTTGGCCGCGAATCCTCCTTTTTAGGGGTCAATACGTCCTTTTTGCTGTAAAATCCCTCACTTCTATGTTCCGGACATCTCTTTTAGGGCACAAAGCCTTGTTTTGTGGTCCCAAAGCTTCCTCTTCAGAGTCCAAAGCTTTGATTCTGTGGTTGAATTCCTCGTTTTATAATCCAAACCCTCACGTTTATTGCACAAACCCTCATTTTTAGGGCCCAAACGCTCATTTTTATGCTGCAAATCATTTCACTGGAAAATGCCTCCTTTTTATGCTCCAAACGCTTCCTTTAGGGCACGATGTCTGAATGTTAGGTCCCAAAGATTTGGTTAAGAGCCCAAAGCTTGGAGTCTAGGGTTGAAAGCCTGCTTTTTACTCTACAAACCCTCCTGTTTAGGGTACAAACCCTCCTTTTTGGTGCACAAGCCCTCGCTGTTAGGGTGCAAACACTCACGTTAAGATTCCCAAGCTTCGAGTCCAGGGTTGAAATCCACATCTTTATGCTCCAAACGACCGTCTTTAGGCTTCAAATCCGACTTTTAATTCTGAAATCCCACTTTTTTACGCTCCAAACGCTACATTAAGGGCACAAAGTCTCCATTTTAGGTCACAACGCTTCCTTTTTAGAGTCCGGAACGTTGGTTCCAGGGTTGAAAGCCTCCCTGTTCTGCTTCAAAGCGTCATTTAGAAGGTACAAGCCCTCATTTTTAGGGCGCAACGCCTCATTTTTTGGCCGCGAATCCTCCTTTTTAGGGGTCAATACGTCCTTTTTGCTGTAAAATCCCTCACTTTTATGTTCCGGACATCTCTTTTAGGGCACAAAGCCTTGTTTTGTGGTCCCAAAGCTTCCTCTTCAGAGTCCAAAGCTTTGATTCTGTGGTTGAATTCCTCGTTTTATAATCCAAACCCTCACGTTTATTGCACAAACCCTCATTTTTAGGGCCCAAACGCTCATTTTTATGCTGCAAATCATTTCACTGGAAAATGCCTCCTTTTTATGCTCCAAACGCCTCCTTTAGGGCACGATGTCTGAATGTTAGGTCCCAAAGATTTGGTTAAGAGCCCAAAGCTTGGAGTCTAGGGTTGAAAGCCTGCTTTTTACTCTACAAACCCTCCTGTTTAGGGTACAAACCCTCCTTTTTGGTGCACAAGCCCTCGCTGTTAGGGTGCAAACACTCACGTTAAGATTCCCAAGCTTCGAGTCCAGGGTTGAAATCCACATCTTTATGCTCCAAACGACCGTCTTTAGGCTTCAAATCCGACTTTTAATTCTGAAATCCCACTTTTTTACGCTCCAAACGCTACATTAAGGGCACAAAGTCTCCATTTTAGGTCACAACGCTTCCTTTTTAGAGTCCGGAACGTTGGTTCCAGGGTTGAAAGCCTCCCTGTTCTGCTTCAAAGCGTCATTTAGAAGGTACAAGCCCTCATTTTTAGGGCGCAACGCCTCATTTTTTGGCCGCGAATCCTCCTTTTTAGGGGTCAATACGTCCTTTTTGCTGTAAAATCCCTCACTTTTATGTTCCGGACATCTCTTTTAGGGCACAAAGCCTTGTTTTGTGGTCCCAAAGCTTCCTCTTCAGAGTCCAAAGCTTTGATTCTGTGGTTGAATTCCTCGTTTTATAATCCAAACCCTCACGTTTATTGCACAAACCCTCATTTTTAGGGCCCAAACGCTCATTTTTATGCTGCAAATCATTTCACTGGAAAATGCCTCCTTTTTATGCTCCAAACGCCTCCTTTAGGGCACGATGTCTGAATGTTAGGTCCCAAAGATTTGGTTAAGAGCCCAAAGCTTGGAGTCTAGGGTTGAAAGCCTGCTTTTTACTCTACAAACCCTCCTGTTTAGGGTACAAACCCTCCTTTTTGGTGCACAAGCCCTCGCTGTTAGGGTGCAAACACTCACGTTAAGATTCCCAAGCTTCGAGTCCAGGGTTGAAATCCACATCTTTATGCTCCAAACGACCGTCTTTAGGCTTCAAATCCGACTTTTAATTCTGAAATCCCACTTTTTTACGCTCCAAACGCTACATTAAGGGCACAAAGTCTCCATTTTAGGTCACAACGCTTCCTTTTTAGAGTCCGGAACGTTGGTTCCAGGGTTGAAAGCCTCCCTGTTCTGCTTCAAAGCGTCATTTAGAAGGTACAAGCCCTCATTTTTAGGGCGCAACGCCTCATTTTTTGGCCGCGAATCCTCCTTTTTAGGGGTCAATACGTCCTTTTTGCTGTAAAATCCCTCACTTTTATGTTCCGGACATTTCTTTTAGGGCACAAAGCCTTGTTTTGTGGTCCCAAAGCTTCCTCTTCAGAGTCCAAAGCTTTGATTCTGTGGTTGAATTCCTCGTTTTATAATCCAAACCCTCACGTTTATTGCACAAACCCTCATTTTTAGGGCCCAAACGCTCATTTTTATGCTGCAAATCATTTCACTGGAAAATGCCTCCTTTTTATGCTCCAAACGCCTCCTTTAGGGCACGATGTCTGAATGTTAGGTCCCAAAGATTTGGTTAAGAGCCCAAAGCTTGGAGTCTAGGGTTGAAAGCCTGCTTTTTACTCTACAAACCCTCCTGTTTAGGGTACAAACCCTCCTTTTTGGTGCACAAGCCCTCGCTGTTAGGGTGCAAACACTCACGTTAAGATTCCCAAGCTTCGAGTCCAGGGTTGAAATCCACATCTTTATGCTCCAAACGACCGTCTTTAGGCTTCAAATCCGACTTTTAATTCTGAAATCCCACTTTTTTACGCTCCAAACGCTACATTAAGGGCACAAAGTCTCCATTTTAGGTCACAACGCTTCCTTTTTAGAGTCCGGAACGTTGGTTCCAGGGTTGAAAGCCTCCCTGTTCTGCTTCAAAGCGTCATTTAGAAGGTACAAGCCCTCATTTTTAGGGCGCAACGCCTCATTTTTTGGCCGCGAATCCTCCTTTTTAGGGGTCAATACGTCCTTTTTGCTGTAAAATCCCTCACTTTTATGTTCCGGACATCTCTTTTAGGGCACAAAGCCTTGTTTTGTGGTCCCAAAGCTTCCTCTTCAGAGTCCAAAGCTTTGATTCTGTGGTTGAATTCCTCGTTTTATAATCCAAACCCTCACGTTTATTGCACAAACCCTCATTTTTAGGGCCCAAACGCTCATTTTTATGCTGCAAATCATTTCACTGGAAAATGCCTCCTTTTTATGCTCCAAACGCCTCCTTTAGGGCACGATGTCTGAATGTTAGGTCCCAAAGATTTGGTTAAGAGCCCAAAGCTTGGAGTCTAGGGTTGAAAGCCTGCTTTTTACTCTACAAACCCTCCTGTTTAGGGTACAAACCCTCCTTTTTGGTGCACAAGCCCTCGCTGTTAGGGTGCAAACACTCACGTTAAGATTCCCAAGCTTCGAGTCCAGGGTTGAAATCCACATCTTTATGCTCCAAACGACCGTCTTTAGGCTTCAAATCCGACTTTTAATTCTGAAATCCCACTTTTTTACGCTCCAAACGCTACATTAAGGGCACAAAGTCTCCATTTTAGGTCACAACGCTTCCTTTTTAGAGTCCGGAACGTTGGTTCCAGGGTTGAAAGCCTCCCTGTTCTGCTTCAAAGCGTCATTTAGAAGGTACAAGCCCTCATTTTTAGGGCGCAACGCCTCATTTTTTGGCCGCGAATCCTCCTTTTTAGGGGTCAATACGTCCTTTTTGCTGTAAAATCCCTCACTTTTATGTTCCGGACATCTCTTTTAGGGCACAAAGCCTTGTTTTGTGGTCCCAAAGCTTCCTCTTCAGAGTCCAAAGCTTTGATTCTGTGGTTGAATTCCTCGTTTTATAATCCAAACCCTCACGTTTATTGCACAAACCCTCATTTTTAGGGCCCAAACGCTCATTTTTATGCTGCAAATCATTTCACTGGAAAATGCCTCCTTTTTATGCTCCAAACGCCTCCTTTAGGGCACGATGTCTGAATGTTAGGTCCCAAAGATTTGGTTAAGAGCCCAAAGCTTGGAGTCTAGGGTTGAAAGCCTGCTTTTTACTCTACAAACCCTCCTGTTTAGGGTACAAACCCTCCTTTTTGGTGCACAAGCCCTCGCTGTTAGGGTGCAAACACTCACGTTAAGATTCCCAAGCTTCGAGTCCAGGGTTGAAATCCACATCTTTATGCTCCAAACGACCGTCTTTAGGCTTCAAATCCGACTTTTAATTCTGAAATCCCACTTTTTTACGCTCCAAACGCTACATTAAGGGCACAAAGTCTCCATTTTAGGTCACAACGCTTCCTTTTTAGAGTCCGGAACGTTGGTTCCAGGGTTGAAAGCCTCCCTGTTCTGCTTCAAAGCGTCATTTAGAAGGTACAAGCCCTCATTTTTAGGGCGCAACGCCTCATTTTTTGGCCGCGAATCCTCCTTTTTAGGGGTCAATACGTCCTTTTTGCTGTAAAATCCCTCACTTCTATGTTCCGGACATCTCTTTTAGGGCACAAAGCCTTGTTTTGTGGTCCCAAAGCTTCCTCTTCAGAGTCCAAAGCTTTGATTCTGTGGTTGAATTCCTCGTTTTATAATCCAAACCCTCACGTTTATTGCACAAACCCTCATTTTTAGGGCCCAAACGCTCATTTTTATGCTGCAAATCATTTCACTGGAAAATGCCTCCTTTTTATGCTCCAAACGCCTCCTTTAGGGCACGATGTCTGAATGTTAGGTCCCAAAGATTTGGTTAAGAACCCAAAGCTTGGAGTCCAGGGTTGAAAGCCTGCTTTTTACTCTACAAACCCTCCTGTTTAGGGTACAAACCCTCCTTTTTGGTGCACAAGCCCTCGCTGTTAGGGTGCAAACACTCACGTTAAGATTCCCAAGCTTCGAGTCCAGGGTTGAAATCCACATCTTTATGCTCCAAACGACCGTCTTTAGGCTTCAAATCCGACTTTTAATTCTGAAATCCCACTTTTTTACGCTCCAAACGCTACATTAAGGGCACAAAGTCTCCATTTTAGGTCACAACGCTTCCTTTTTAGAGTCCGGAACGTTGGTTCCAGGGTTGAAAGCCTCCCTGTTCTGCTTCAAAGCGTCATTTAGAAGGTACAAGCCCTCATTTTTAGGGCGCAACGCCTCATTTTTTGGCCGCGAATCCTCCTTTTTAGGGGTCAATACGTCCTTTTTGCTGTTAAATCCCTCACTTTTATGTTCCGGACATCTCTTTTAGGGCACAAAGCCTTGTTTTGTGGTCCCAAAGCTTCCTCTTCAGAGTCCAAAGCTTTGATTCTGTGGTTGAATTCCTCGTTTTATAATCCAAACCCTCACGTTTATTGCACAAACCCTCATTTTTAGGGCCCAAACGCTCATTTTTATGCTGCAAATCATTTCACTGGAAAATGCCTCCTTTTTATGCTCCAAACGCCTCCTTTAGGGCACGATGTCTGAATGTTAGGTCCCAAAGATTTGGTTAAGAGCCCAAAGCTTGGAGTCTAGGGTTCAAAGCCTGCTTTTTACTCTACAAACCCTCCTGTTTAGGGTACAAACCCTCCTTTTTGGTGCACAAGCCCTCGCTGTTAGGGTGCAAACACTCACGTTAAGATTCCCAAGCTTCGAGTCCAGGGTTGAAATCCACATCTTTATGCTCCAAACGACCGTCTTTAGGCTTCAAATCCGACTTTTAATTCTGAAATCCCACTTTTTTACGCTCCAAACGCTACATTAAGGGCACAAAGTCTCCATTTTAGGTCACAACGCTTCCTTTTTAGAGTCCGGAACGTTGGTTCCAGGGTTGAAAGCCTCCCTGTTCTGCTTCAAAGCGTCATTTAGAAGGTACAAGCCCTCATTTTTAGGGCGCAACGCCTCATTTTTTGGCCGCGAATCCTCCTTTTTAGGGGTCAATACGTCCTTTTTGCTGTAAAATCCCTCACTTTTATGTTCCGGACATCTCATTTAGGGCACAAAGCCTTGTTTTGTGGTCCCAAAGCTTCCTCTTCAGAGTCCAAAGCTTTGATTCTGTGGTTGAATTCCTCGTTTTATAATCCAAACCCTCACGTTTATTGCACAAACCCTCATTTTTAGGGCCCAAACGCTCATTTTTATGCTGCAAATCATTTCACTGGAAAATGCCTCCTTTTTATGCTCCAAACGCCTCCTTTAGGGCACGATGTCTGAATGTTAGGTCCCAAAGATTTGGTTAAGAGCCCAAAGCTTGGAGTCTAGGGTTGAAAGCCTGCTTTTTACTCTACAAACCCTCCTGTTTAGGGTACAAACCCTCCTTTTTGGTGCACAAGCCCTCGCTGTTAGGGTGCAAACACTCACGTTAAGATTCCCAAGCTTCGAGTCCAGGGTTGAAATCCACATCTTTATGCTCCAAACGACCGTCTTTAGGCTTCAAATCCGACTTTTAATTCTGAAATCCCACTTTTTTACGCTCCAAACGCTACATTAAGGGCACAAAGTCTCCATTTTAGGTCACAACGCTTCCTTTTTAGAGTCCGGAACGTTGGTTCCAGGGTTGAAAGCCTCCCTGTTCTGCTTCAAAGCGTCATTTAGAAGGTACAAGCCCTCATTTTTAGGGCGCAATGCCTCATTTTTTGGCCGCGAATCCTCCTTTTTAGGGGTCAATACGTCCTTTTTGCTGTAAAATCCCTCACTTTTATGTTCCGGACATCTCTTTTAGGGCACAAAGCCTTGTTTTGTGGTCCCAAAGCTTCCTCTTCAGAGTCCAAAGCTTTGATTCTGTGGTTGAATTCCTCGTTTTATAATCCAAACCCTCACGTTTATTGCACAAACCCTCATTTTTAGGGCCCAAACGCTCATTTTTATGCTGCAAATCATTTCACTGGAAAATGCCTCCTTTTTATGCTCCAAACGCCTCCTTTAGGGCACGATGTCTGAATGTTAGGTCCCAAAGATTTGGTTAAGAGCCCAAAGCTTGGAGTCTAGGGTTGAAAGCCTGCTTTTTACTCTACAAACCCTCCTGTTTAGGGTACAAACCCTCCTTTTTGGTGCACAAGCCCTCGCTGTTAGGGTGCAAACACTCACGTTAAGATTCCCAAGCTTCGAGTCCAGGGTTGAAATCCACATCTTTATGCTCCAAACGACCGTCTTTAGGCTTCAAATCCGACTTTTAATTCTGAAATCCCACTTTTTTACGCTCCAAACGCTACATTAAGGGCACAAAGTCTCCATTTTAGGTCACAACGCTTCCTTTTTAGAGTCCGGAACGTTGGTTCCAGGGTTGAAAGCCTCCCTGTTCTGCTTCAAAGCGTCATTTAGAAGGTACAAGCCCTCATTTTTAGGGCGCAACGCCTCATTTTTTGGCCGCGAATCCTCCTTTTTAGGGGTCAATACGTCCTTTTTGCTGTAAAATCCCTCACTTTTATGTTCCGGACATCTCTTTTAGGGCACAAAGCCTTGTTTTGTGGTCCCAAAGCTTCCTCTTCAGAGTCCAAAGCTTTGATTCTGTGGTTGAATTCCTCGTTTTATAATCCAAACCCTCACGTTTATTGCACAAACCCTCATTTTTAGGGCCCAAACGCTCATTTTTATGCTGCAAATCATTTCACTGGAAAATGCCTCCTTTTTATGCTCCAAACGCCTCCTTTAGGGCACGATGTCTGAATGTTAGGTCCCAAAGATTTGGTTAAGAGCCCAAAGCTTGGAGTCTAGGGTTGAAAGCCTGCTTTTTACTCTACAAACCCTCCTGTTTAGGGTACAAACCCTCCTTTTTGGTGCACAAGCCCTCGCTGTTAGGGTGCAAACACTCACGTTAAGATTCCCAAGCTTCGAGTCCAGGGTTGAAATCCACATCTTTATGCTCCAAACGACCGTCTTTAGGCTTCAAATCCGACTTTTAATTCTGAAATCCCACTTTTTTACGCTCCAAACGCTACATTAAGGGCACAAAGTCTCCATTTTAGGTCACAACGCTTCCTTTTTAGAGTCCGGAACGTTGGTTCCAGGGTTGAAAGCCTCCCTGTTCTGCTTCAAAGCGTCATTTAGAAGGTACAAGCCCTCATTTTTAGGGCGCAACGCCTCATTTTTTGGCCGCGAATCCTCCTTTTTAGGGGTCAATACGTCCTTTTTGCTGTAAAATCCCTCACTTCTATGTTCCGGACATCTCTTTTAGGGCACAAAGCCTTGTTTTGTGGTCCCAAAGCTTCCTCTTCAGAGTCCAAAGCTTTGATTCTGTGGTTGAATTCCTCGTTTTATAATCCAAACCCTCACGTTTATTGCACAAACCCTCATTTTTAGGGCCCAAACGCTCATTTTTATGCTGCAAATCATTTCACTGGAAAATGCCTCCTTTTTATGCTCCAAACGCCTCCTTTAGGGCACGATGTCTGAATGTTAGGTCCCAAAGATTTGGTTAAGAACCCAAAGCTTGGAGTCCAGGGTTGAAAGCCTGCTTTTTACTCTACAAACCCTCCTGTTTAGGGTACAAACCCTCCTTTTTGGTGCACAAGCCCTCGCTGTTAGGGTGCAAACACTCACGTTAAGATTCCCAAGCTTCGAGTCCAGGGTTGAAATCCACATCTTTATGCTCCAAACGACCGTCTTTAGGCTTCAAATCCGACTTTTAATTCTGAAATCCCACTTTTTTACGCTCCAAACGCTACATTAAGGGCACAAAGTCTCCATTTTAGGTCACAACGCTTCCTTTTTAGAGTCCGGAACGTTGGTTCCAGGGTTGAAAGCCTCCCTGTTCTGCTTCAAAGCGTCATTTAGAAGGTACAAGCCCTCATTTTTAGGGCGCAACGCCTCATTTTTTGGCCGCGAATCCTCCTTTTTAGGGGTCAATACGTCCTTTTTGCTGTAAAATCCCTCACTTTTATGTTCCGGACATCTCTTTTAGGGCACAAAGCCTTGTTTTGTGGTCCCAAAGCTTCCTCTTCAGAGTCCAAAGCTTTGATTCTGTGGTTGAATTCCTCGTTTTATAATCCAAACCCTCACGTTTATTGCACAAACCCTCATTTTTAGGGCCCAAACGCTCATTTTTATGCTGCAAATCATTTCACTGGAAAATGCCTCCTTTTTATGCTCCAAACGCCTCCTTTAGGGCACGATGTCTGAATGTTAGGTCCCAAAGATTTGGTTAAGAGCCCAAAGCTTGGAGTCTAGGGTTCAAAGCCTGCTTTTTACTCTACAAACCCTCCTGTTTAGGGTACAAACCCTCCTTTTTGGTGCACAAGCCCTCGCTGTTAGGGTGCAAACACTCACGTTAAGATTCCCAAGCTTCGAGTCCAGGGTTGAAATCCACATCTTTATGCTCCAAACGACCGTCTTTAGGCTTCAAATCCGACTTTTAATTCTGAAATCCCACTTTTTTACGCTCCAAACGCTACATTAAGGGCACAAAGTCTCCATTTTAGGTCACAACGCTTCCTTTTTAGAGTCCGGAACGTTGGTTCCAGGGTTGAAAGCCTCCCTGTTCTGCTTCAAAGCGTCATTTAGAAGGTACAAGCCCTCATTTTTAGGGCGCAACGCCTCATTTTTTGGCCGCGAATCCTCCTTTTTAGGGGTCAATACGTCCTTTTTGCTGTAAAATCCCTCACTTTTATGTTCCGGACATCTCATTTAGGGCACAAAGCCTTGTTTTGTGGTCCCAAAGCTTCCTCTTCAGAGTCCAAAGCTTTGATTCTGTGGTTGAATTCCTCGTTTTATAATCCAAACCCTCACGTTTATTGCACAAACCCTCATTTTTAGGGCCCAAACGCTCATTTTTATGCTGCAAATCATTTCACTGGAAAATGCCTCCTTTTTATGCTCCAAACGCCTCCTTTAGGGCACGATGTCTGAATGTTAGGTCCCAAAGATTTGGTTAAGAGCCCAAAGCTTGGAGTCTAGGGTTGAAAGCCTGCTTTTTACTCTACAAACCCTCCTGTTTAGGGTACAAACCCTCCTTTTTGGTGCACAAGCCCTCGCTGTTAGGGTGCAAACACTCACGTTAAGATTCCCAAGCTTCGAGTCCAGGGTTGAAATCCACATCTTTATGCTCCAAACGACCGTCTTTAGGCTTCAAATCCGACTTTTAATTCTGAAATCCCACTTTTTTACGCTCCAAACGCTACATTAAGGGCACAAAGTCTCCATTTTAGGTCACAACGCTTCCTTTTTAGAGTCCGGAACGTTGGTTCCAGGGTTGAAAGCCTCCCTGTTCTGCTTCAAAGCGTCATTTAGAAGGTACAAGCCCTCATTTTTAGGGCGCAACGCCTCATTTTTTGGCCGCGAATCCTCCTTTTTAGGGGTCAATACGTCCTTTTTGCTGTAAAATCCCTCACTTTTATGTTCCGGACATCTCTTTTAGGGCACAAAGCCTTGTTTTGTGGTCCCAAAGCTTCCTCTTCAGAGTCCAAAGCTTTGATTCTGTGGTTGAATTCCTCGTTTTATAATCCAAACCCTCACGTTTATTGCACAAACCCTCATTTTTAGGGCCCAAACGCTCATTTTTATGCTGCAAATCATTTCACTGGAAAATGCCTCCTTTTTATGCTCCAAACGCCTCCTTTAGGGCACGATGTCTGAATGTTAGGTCCCAAAGATTTGGTTAAGAGCCCAAAGCTTGGAGTCTAGGGTTGAAAGCCTGCTTTTTACTCTACAAACCCTCCTGTTTAGGGTACAAACCCTCCTTTTTGGTGCACAAGCCCTCGCTGTTAGGGTGCAAACACTCACGTTAAGATTCCCAAGCTTCGAGTCCAGGGTTGAAATCCACATCTTTATGCTCCAAACGACCGTCTTTAGGCTTCAAATCCGACTTTTAATTCTGAAATCCCACTTTTTTACGCTCCAAACGCTACATTAAGGGCACAAAGTCTCCATTTTAGGTCACAACGCTTCCTTTTTAGAGTCCGGAACGTTGGTTCCAGGGTTGAAAGCCTCCCTGTTCTGCTTCAAAGCGTCATTTAGAAGGTACAAGCCCTCATTTTTAGGGCGCAACGCCTCATTTTTTGGCCGCGAATCCTCCTTTTTAGGGGTCAATACGTCCTTTTTGCTGTAAAATCCCTCACTTCTATGTTCCGGACATCTCTTTTAGGGCACAAAGCCTTGTTTTGTGGTCCCAAAGCTTCCTCTTCAGAGTCCAAAGCTTTGATTCTGTGGTTGAATTCCTCGTTTTATAATCCAAACCCTCACGTTTATTGCACAAACCCTCATTTTTAGGGCCCAAACGCTCATTTTTATGCTGCAAATCATTTCACTGGAAAATGCCTCCTTTTTATGCTCCAAACGCCTCCTTTAGGGCACGATGTCTGAATGTTAGGTCCCAAAGATTTGGTTAAGAGCCCAAAGCTTGGAGTCTAGGGTTGAAAGCCTGCTTTTTACTCTACAAACCCTCCTGTTTAGGGTACAAACCCTCCTTTTTGGTGCACAAGCCCTCGCTGTTAGGGTGCAAACACTCACGTTAAGATTCCCAAGCTTCGAGTCCAGGGTTGAAATCCACATCTTTATGCTCCAAACGACCGTCTTTAGGCTTCAAATCCGACTTTTAATTCTGAAATCCCACTTTTTTACGCTCCAAACGCTACATTAAGGGCACAAAGTCTCCATTTTAGGTCACAACGCTTCCTTTTTAGAGTCCGGAACGTTGGTTCCAGGGTTGAAAGCCTCCCTGTTCTGCTTCAAAGCGTCATTTAGAAGGTACAAGCCCTCATTTTTAGGGCGCAACGCCTCATTTTTTGGCCGCGAATCCTCCTTTTTAGGGGTCAATACGTCCTTTTTGCTGTAAAATCCCTCACTTCTATGTTCCGGACATCTCTTTTAGGGCACAAAGCCTTGTTTTGTGGTCCCAAAGCTTCCTCTTCAGAGTCCAAAGCTTTGATTCTGTGGTTGAATTCCTCGTTTTATAATCCAAACCCTCACGTTTATTGCACAAACCCTCATTTTTAGGGCCCAAACGCTCATTTTTATGCTGCAAATCATTTCACTGGAAAATGCCTCCTTTTTATGCTCGAAACGCCTCCTTTAGGGCACGATGTCTGAATGTTAGGTCCCAAAGATTTGGTTAAGAGCCCAAAGCTTGGAGTCTAGGGTTGAAAGCCTGCTTTTTACTCTACAAACCCTCCTGTTTAGGGTACAAACCCTCCTTTTTGGTGCACAAGCCCTCGCTGTTAGGGTGCAAACACTCACGTTAAGATTCCCAAGCTTCGAGTCCAGGGTTGAAATCCACATCTTTATGCTCCAAACGACCGTCTTTAGGCTTCAAATCCGACTTTTAATTCTGAAATCCCACTTTTTTACGCTCCAAACGCTACATTAAGGGCACAAAGTCTCCATTTTAGGTCACAACGCTTCCTTTTTAGAGTCCGGAACGTTGGTTCCAGGGTTGAAAGCCTCCCTGTTCTGCTTCAAAGCGTCATTTAGAAGGTACAAGCCCTCATTTTTAGGGCACAACGCCTCATTTTTTGGCCGCGAATCCTCCTTTTTAGGGGTCAATACGTCCTTTTTGCTGTAAAATCCCTCACTTTTATGTTCCGGACATCTCTTTTAGGGCACAAAGCCTTGTTTTGTGGTCCCAAAGCTTCCTCTTCAGAGTCCAAAGCTTTGATTCTGTGGTTGAATTCCTCGTTTTATAATCCAAACCCTCACGTTTATTGCACAAACCCTCATTTTTAGGGCCCAAACGCTCATTTTTATGCTGCAAATCATTTCACTGGAAAATGCCTCCTTTTTATGCTCCAAACGCCTCCTTTAGGGCACGATGTCTGAATGTTAGGTCCCAAAGATTTGGTTAAGAGCCCAAAGCTTGGAGTCTAGGGTTGAAAGCCTGCTTTTTACTCTACAAACCCTCCTGTTTAGGGTACAAACCCTCCTTTTTGGTGCACAAGCCCTCGCTGTTAGGGTGCAAACACTCACGTTAAGATTCCCAAGCTTCGAGTCCAGGGTTGAAATCCACATCTTTATGCTCCAAACGACCGTCTTTAGGCTTCAAATCCGACTTTTAATTCTGAAATCCCACTTTTTTACGCTCCAAACGCTACATTAAGGGCACAAAGTCTCCATTTTAGGTCACAACGCTTCCTTTTTAGAGTCCGGAACGTTGGTTCCAGGGTTGAAAGCCTCCCTGTTCTGCTTCAAAGCGTCATTTAGAAGGTACAAGCCCTCATTTTTAGGGCGCAACGCCTCATTTTTTGGCCGCGAATCCTCCTTTTTAGGGGTCAATACGTCCTTTTTGCTGTAAAATCCCTCACTTTTATGTTCCGGACATCTCTTTTAGGGCACAAAGCCTTGTTTTGTGGTCCCAAAGCTTCCTCTTCAGAGTCCAAAGCTTTGATTCTGTGGTTGAATTCCTCGTTTTATAATCCAAACCCTCACGTTTATTGCACAAACCCTCATTTTTAGGGCCCAAACGCTCATTTTTATGCTGCAAATCATTTCACTGGAAAATGCCTCCTTTTTATGCTCCAAACGCCTCCTTTAGGGCACGATGTCTGAATGTTAGGTCCCAAAGATTTGGTTAAGAGCCCAAAGCTTGGAGTCTAGGGTTCAAAGCCTGCTTTTTACTCTACAAACCCTCCTGTTTAGGGTACAAACCCTCCTTTTTGGTGCACAAGCCCTCGCTGTTAGGGTGCAAACACTCACGTTAAGATTCCCAAGCTTCGAGTCCAGGGTTGAAATCCACATCTTTATGCTCCAAACGACCGTCTTTAGGCTTCAAATCCGACTTTTAATTCTGAAATCCCACTTTTTTACGCTCCAAACGCTACATTAAGGGCACAAAGTCTCCATTTTAGGTCACAACGCTTCCTTTTTAGAGTCCGGAACGTTGGTTCCAGGGTTGAAAGCCTCCCTGTTCTGCTTCAAAGCGTCATTTAGAAGGTACAAGCCCTCATTTTTAGGGCGCAACGCCTCATTTTTTGGCCGCGAATCCTCCTTTTTAGGGGTCAATACGTCCTTTTTGCTGTAAAATCCCTCACTTTTATGTTCCGGACATCTCTTTTAGGGCACAAAGCCTTGTTTTGTGGTCCCAAAGCTTCCTCTTCAGAGTCCAAAGCTTTGATTCTGTGGTTGAATTCCTCGTTTTATAATCCAAACCCTCACGTTTATTGCACAAACCCTCATTTTTAGGGCCCAAACGCTCATTTTTATGCTGCAAATCATTTCACTGGAAAATGCCTCCTTTTTATGCTCCAAACGCCTCCTTTAGGGCACGATGTCTGAATGTTAGGTCCCAAAGATTTGGTTAAGAGCCCAAAGCTTGGAGTCTAGGGTTGAAAGCCTGCTTTTTACTCTACAAACCCTCCTGTTTAGGGTACAAACCCTCCTTTTTGGTGCACAAGCCCTCGCTGTTAGGGTGCAAACACTCACGTTAAGATTCCCAAGCTTCGAGTCCAGGGTTGAAATCCACATCTTTATGCTCCAAACGACCGTCTTTAGGCTTCAAATCCGACTTTTAATTCTGAAATCCCACTTTTTTACGCTCCAAACGCTACATTAAGGGCACAAAGTCTCCATTTTAGGTCACAACGCTTCCTTTTTAGAGTCCGGAACGTTGGTTCCAGGGTTGAAAGCCTCCCTGTTCTGCTTCAAAGCGTCATTTAGAAGGTACAAGCCCTCATTTTTAGGGCGCAACGCCTCATTTTTTGGCCGCGAATCCTCCTTTTTAGGGGTCAATACGTCCTTTTTGCTGTAAAATCCCTCACTTCTATGTTCCGGACATCTCTTTTAGGGCACAAAGCCTTGTTTTGTGGTCCCAAAGCTTCCTCTTCAGAGTCCAAAGCTTTGATTCTGTGGTTGAATTCCTCGTTTTATAATCCAAACCCTCACGTTTATTGCACAAACCCTCATTTTTAGGGCCCAAACGCTCATTTTTATGCTGCAAATCATTTCACTGGAAAATGCCTCCTTTTTATGCTCCAAACGCCTCCTTTAGGGCACGATGTCTGAATGTTAGGTCCCAAAGATTTGGTTAAGAACCCAAAGCTTGGAGTCCAGGGTTGAAAGCCTGCTTTTTACTCTACAAACCCTCCTGTTTAGGGTACAAACCCTCCTTTTTGGTGCACAAGCCCTCGCTGTTAGGGTGCAAACACTCACGTTAAGATTCCCAAGCTTCGAGTCCAGGGTTGAAATCCACATCTTTATGCTCCAAACGACCGTCTTTAGGCTTCAAATCCGACTTTTAATTCTGAAATCCCACTTTTTTACGCTCCAAACGCTACATTAAGGGCACAAAGTCTCCATTTTAGGTCACAACGCTTCCTTTTTAGAGTCCGGAACGTTGGTTCCAGGGTTGAAAGCCTCCCTGTTCTGCTTCAAAGCGTCATTTAGAAGGTACAAGCCCTCATTTTTAGGGCGCAACGCCTCATTTTTTGGCCGCGAATCCTCCTTTTTAGGGGTCAATACGTCCTTTTTGCTGTAAAATCCCTCACTTCTATGTTCCGGACATCTCTTTTAGGGCACAAAGCCTTGTTTTGTGGTCCCAAAGCTTCCTCTTCAGAGTCCAAAGCTTTGATTCTGTGGTTGAATTCCTCGTTTTATAATCCAAACCCTCACGTTTATTGCACAAACCCTCATTTTTAGGGCCCAAACGCTCATTTTTATGCTGCAAATCATTTCACTGGAAAATGCCTCCTTTTTATGCTCCAAACGCCTCCTTTAGGGCACGATGTCTGAATGTTAGGTCCCAAAGATTTGGTTAAGAACCCAAAGCTTGGAGTCCAGGGTTGAAAGCCTGCTTTTTACTCTACAAACCCTCCTGTTTAGGGTACAAACCCTCCTTTTTGGTGCACAAGCCCTCGCTGTTAGGGTGCAAACACTCACGTTAAGATTCCCAAGCTTCGAGTCCAGGGTTGAAATCCACATCTTTATGCTCCAAACGACCGTCTTTAGGCTTCAAATCCGACTTTTAATTCTGAAATCCCACTTTTTTACGCTCCAAACGCTACATTAAGGGCACAAAGTCTCCATTTTAGGTCACAACGCTTCCTTTTTAGAGTCCGGAACGTTGGTTCCAGGGTTGAAAGCCTCCCTGTTCTGCTTCAAAGCGTCATTTAGAAGGTACAAGCCCTCATTTTTAGGGCGCAACGCCTCATTTTTTGGCCGCGAATCCTCCTTTTTAGGGGTCAATACGTCCTTTTTGCTGTAAAATCCCTCACTTCTATGTTCCGGACATCTCTTTTAGGGCACAAAGCCTTGTTTTGTGGTCCCAAAGCTTCCTCTTCAGAGTCCAAAGCTTTGATTCTGTGGTTGAATTCCTCGTTTTATAATCCAAACCCTCACGTTTATTGCACAAACCCTCATTTTTAGGGCCCAAACGCTCATTTTTATGCTGCAAATCATTTCACTGGAAAATGCCTCCTTTTTATGCTCCAAACGCCTCCTTTAGGGCACGATGTCTGAATGTTAGGTCCCAAAGATTTGGTTAAGAACCCAAAGCTTGGAGTCCAGGGTTGAAAGCCTGCTTTTTACTCTACAAACCCTCCTGTTTAGGGTACAAACCCTCCTTTTTGGTGCACAAGCCCTCGCTGTTAGGGTGCAAACACTCACGTTAAGATTCCCAAGCTTCGAGTCCAGGGTTGAAATCCACATCTTTATGCTCCAAACGACCGTCTTTAGGCTTCAAATCCGACTTTTAATTCTGAAATCCCACTTTTTTACGCTCCAAACGCTACATTAAGGGCACAAAGTCTCCATTTTAGGTCACAACGCTTCCTTTTTAGAGTCCGGAACGTTGGTTCCAGGGTTGAAAGCCTCCCTGTTCTGCTTCAAAGCGTCATTTAGAAGGTACAAGCCCTCATTTTTAGGGCGCAACGCCTCATTTTTTGGCCGCGAATCCTCCTTTTTAGGGGTCAATACGTCCTTTTTGCTGTAAAATCCCTCACTTTTATGTTCCGGACATCTCTTTTAGGGCACAAAGCCTTGTTTTGTGGTCCCAAAGCTTCCTCTTCAGAGTCCAAAGCTTTGATTCTGTGGTTGAATTCCTCGTTTTATAATCCAAACCCTCACGTTTATTGCACAAACCCTCATTTTTAGGGCCCAAACGCTCATTTTTATGCTGCAAATCATTTCACTGGAAAATGCCTCCTTTTTATGCTCCAAACGCCTCCTTTAGGGCACGATGTCTGAATGTTAGGTCCCAAAGATTTGGTTAAGAGCCCAAAGCTTGGAGTCTAGGGTTGAAAGCCTGCTTTTTACTCTACAAACCCTCCTGTTTAGGGTACAAACCCTCCTTTTTGGTGCACAAGCCCTCGCTGTTAGGGTGCAAACACTCACGTTAAGATTCCCAAGCTTCGAGTCCAGGGTTGAAATCCACATCTTTATGCTCCAAACGACCGTCTTTAGGCTTCAAATCCGACTTTTAATTCTGAAATCCCACTTTTTTACGCTCCAAACGCTACATTAAGGGCACAAAGTCTCCATTTTAGGTCACAACGCTTCCTTTTTAGAGTCCGGAACGTTGGTTCCAGGGTTGAAAGCCTCCCTGTTCTGCTTCAAAGCGTCATTTAGAAGGTACAAGCCCTCATTTTTAGGGCGCAACGCCTCATTTTTTGGCCGCGAATCCTCCTTTTTAGGGGTCAATACGTCCTTTTTGCTGTAAAATCCCTCACTTCTATGTTCCGGACATCTCTTTTAGGGCACAAAGCCTTGTTTTGTGGTCCCAAAGCTTCCTCTTCAGAGTCCAAAGCTTTGATTCTGTGGTTGAATTCCTCGTTTTATAATCCAAACCCTCACGTTTATTGCACAAACCCTCATTTTTAGGGCCCAAACGCTCATTTTTATGCTGCAAATCATTTCACTGGAAAATGCCTCCTTTTTATGCTCCAAACGCCTCCTTTAGGGCACGATGTCTGAATGTTAGGTCCCAAAGATTTGGTTAAGAGCCCAAAGCTTGGAGTCTAGGGTTGAAAGCCTGCTTTTTACTCTACAAACCCTCCTGTTTAGGGTACAAACCCTCCTTTTTGGTGCACAAGCCCTCGCTGTTAGGGTGCAAACACTCACGTTAAGATTCCCAAGCTTCGAGTCCAGGGTTGAAATCCACATCTTTATGCTCCAAACGACCGTCTTTAGGCTTCAAATCCGACTTTTAATTCTGAAATCCCACTTTTTTACGCTCCAAACGCTACATTAAGGGCACAAAGTCTCCATTTTAGGTCACAACGCTTCCTTTTTAGAGTCCGGAACGTTGGTTCCAGGGTTGAAAGCCTCCCTGTTCTGCTTCAAAGCGTCATTTAGAAGGTACAAGCCCTCATTTTTAGGGCGCAACGCCTCATTTTTTGGCCGCGAATCCTCCTTTTTAGGGGTCAATACGTCCTTTTTGCTGTAAAATCCCTCACTTCTATGTTCCGGACATCTCTTTTAGGGCACAAAGCCTTGTTTTGTGGTCCCAAAGCTTCCTCTTCAGAGTCCAAAGCTTTGATTCTGTGGTTGAATTCCTCGTTTTATAATCCAAACCCTCACGTTTATTGCACAAACCCTCATTTTTAGGGCCCAAACGCTCATTTTTATGCTGCAAATCATTTCACTGGAAAATGCCTCCTTTTTATGCTCCAAACGCCTCCTTTAGGGCACGATGTCTGAATGTTAGGTCCCAAAGATTTGGTTAAGAGTCCAAAGCTTGGAGTCTAGGGTTGAAAGCCTGCTTTTTACTCTACAAACCCTCCTGTTTAGGGTACAAACCCTCCTTTTTGGTGCACAAGCCCTCGCTGTTAGGGTGCAAACACTCACGTTAAGATTCCCAAGCTTCGAGTCCAGGGTTGAAATCCACATCTTTATGCTCCAAATGACCGTCTTTAGGCTTCAAATCCGACTTTTAATTCTGAAATCCCACTTTTTCACGCTCCAAACGCTACATTAAGGGCACAAAGTCTCCATTTTAGGTCACAACGCTTCCTTTTTAGAGTCCGGAACGTTGGTTCCAGGGTTGAAAGCCTCCCTGTTCTGCTTCAAAGCGTCATTTAGAAGGTACAAGCCCTCATTTTTAGGGCGCAACGCCTCATTTTTTGGCCGCGAATCCTCCTTTTTAGGGGTCAATACGTCCTTTTTGCTGTAAAATCCCTCACTTTTATGTTCCGGACATCTCTTTTAGGGCACAAAGCCTTGTTTTGTGGTCCCAAAGCTTCCTCTTCAGAGTCCAAAGCTTTGATTCTGTGGTTGAATTCCTCGTTTTATAATCCAAACCCTCACGTTTATTGCACAAACCCTCATTTTTAGGGCCCAAACGCTCATTTTTATGCTGCAAATCATTTCACTGGAAAATGCCTCCTTTTTATGCTCCAAACGCCTCCTTTAGGGCACGATGTCTGAATGTTAGGTCCCAAAGATTTGGTTAAGAGCCCAAAGCTTGGAGTCTAGGGTTGAAAGCCTGCTTTTTACTCTACAAACCCTCCTGTTTAGGGTACAAACCCTCCTTTTTGGTGCACAAGCCCTCGCTGTTAGGGTGCAAACACTCACGTTAAGATTCCCAAGCTTCGAGTCCAGGGTTGAAATCCACATCTTTATGCTCCAAACGACCATCTTTAGGCTTCAAATCCGACTTTTAATTCTGAAATCCCACTTTTTTACGCTCCAAACGCTACATTAAGGGCACAAAGTCTCCATTTTAGGTCACAACGCTTCCTTTTTAGAGTCCGGAACGTTGGTTCCAGGGTTGAAAGCCTCCCTGTTCTGCTTCAAAGCGTCATTTAGAAGGTACAAGCCCTCATTTTTAGGGCGCAACGCCTCATTTTTTGGCCGCGAATCCTCCTTTTTAGGGGTCAATACGTCCTTTTTGCTGTAAAATCCCTCACTTTTATGTTCCGGACATCTCATTTAGGGCACAAAGCCTTGTTTTGTGGTCCCAAAGCTTCCTCTTCAGAGTCCAAAGCTTTGATTCTGTGGTTGAATTCCTCGTTTTATAATCCAAACCCTCACGTTTATTGCACAAACCCTCATTTTTAGGGCCCAAACGCTCATTTTTATGCTGCAAATCATTTCACTGGAAAATGCCTCCTTTTTATGCTCCAAACGCCTCCTTTAGGGCACGATGTCTGAATGTTAGGTCCCAAAGATTTGGTTAAGAGCCCAAAGCTTGGAGTCTAGGGTTGAAAGCCTGCTTTTTACTCTACAAACCCTCCTGTTTAGGGTACAAACCCTCCTTTTTGGTGCACAAGCCCTCGCTGTTAGGGTGCAAACACTCACGTTAAGATTCCCAAGCTTCGAGTCCAGGGTTGAAATCCACATCTTTATGCTCCAAACGACCGTCTTTAGGCTTCAAATCCGACTTTTAATTCTGAAATCCCACTTTTTTACGCTCCAAACGCTACATTAAGGGCACAAAGTCTCCATTTTAGGTCACAACGCTTCCTTTTTAGAGTCCGGAACGTTGGTTCCAGGGTTGAAAGCCTCCCTGTTCTGCTTCAAAGCGTCATTTAGAAGGTACAAGCCCTCATTTTTAGGGCGCAACGCCTCATTTTTTGGCCGCGAATCCTCCTTTTTAGGGGTCAATACGTCCTTTTTGCTGTAAAATCCCTCACTTCTATGTTCCGGACATCTCTTTTAGGGCACAAAGCCTTGTTTTGTGGTCCCAAAGCTTCCTCTTCAGAGTCCAAAGCTTTGATTCTGTGGTTGAATTCCTCGTTTTATAATCCAAACCCTCACGTTTATTGCACAAACCCTCATTTTTAGGGCCCAAACGCTCATTTTTATGCTGCAAATCATTTCACTGGAAAATGCCTCCTTTTTATGCTCCAAACGCCTCCTTTAGGGCACGATGTCTGAATGTTAGGTCCCAAAGATTTGGTTAAGAACCCAAAGCTTGGAGTCCAGGGTTGAAAGCCTGCTTTTTACTCTACAAACCCTCCTGTTTAGGGTACAAACCCTCCTTTTTGGTGCACAAGCCCTCGCTGTTAGGGTGCAAACACTCACGTTAAGATTCCCAAGCTTCGAGTCCAGGGTTGAAATCCACATCTTTATGCTCCAAACGACCGTCTTTAGGCTTCAAATCCGACTTTTAATTCTGAAATCCCACTTTTTTACGCTCCAAACGCTACATTAAGGGCACAAAGTCTCCATTTTAGGTCACAACGCTTCCTTTTTAGAGTCCGGAACGTTGGTTCCAGGGTTGAAAGCCTCCCTGTTCTGCTTCAAAGCGTCATTTAGAAGGTACAAGCCCTCATTTTTAGGGCGCAACGCCTCATTTTTTGGCCGCGAATCCTCCTTTTTAGGGGTCAATACGTCCTTTTTGCTGTAAAATCCCTCACTTTTATGTTCCGGACATCTCTTTTAGGGCACAAAGCCTTGTTTTGTGGTCCCAAAGCTTCCTCTTCAGAGTCCAAAGCTTTGATTCTGTGGTTGAATTCCTCGTTTTATAATCCAAACCCTCACGTTTATTGCACAAACCCTCATTTTTAGGGCCCAAACGCTCATTTTTATGCTGCAAATCATTTCACTGGAAAATGCCTCCTTTTTATGCTCCAAACGCCTCCTTTAGGGCACGATGTCTGAATGTTAGGTCCCAAAGATTTGGTTAAGAGTCCAAAGCTTGGAGTCTAGGGTTGAAAGCCTGCTTTTTACTCTACAAACCCTCCTGTTTAGGGTACAAACCCTCCTTTTTGGTGCACAAGCCCTCGCTGTTAGGGTGCAAACACTCACGTTAAGATTCCCAAGCTTCGAGTCCAGGGTTGAAATCCACATCTTTATGCTCCAAACGACCGTCTTTAGGCTTCAAATCCGACTTTTAATTCTGAAATCCCACTTTTTTACGCTCCAAACGCTACATTAAGGGCACAAAGTCTCCATTTTAGGTCACAACGCTTCCTTTTTAGAGTCCGGAACGTTGGTTCCAGGGTTGAAAGCCTCCCTGTTCTGCTTCAAAGCGTCATTTAGAAGGTACAAGCCCTCATTTTTAGGGCGCAACGCCTCATTTTTTGGCCGCGAATCCTCCTTTTTAGGGGTCAATACGTCCTTTTTGCTGTAAAATCCCTCACTTCTATGTTCCGGACATCTCTTTTAGGGCACAAAGCCTTGTTTTGTGGTCCCAAAGCTTCCTCTTCAGAGTCCAAAGCTTTGATTCTGTGGTTGAATTCCTCGTTTTATAATCCAAACCCTCACGTTTATTGCACAAACCCTCATTTTTAGGGCCCAAACGCTCATTTTTATGCTGCAAATCATTTCACTGGAAAATGCCTCCTTTTTATGCTCCAAACGCCTCCTTTAGGGCACGATGTCTGAATGTTAGGTCCCAAAGATTTGGTTAAGAGCCCAAAGCTTGGAGTCTAGGGTTGAAAGCCTGCTTTTTACTCTACAAACCCTCCTGTTTAGGGTACAAACCCTCCTTTTTGGTGCACAAGCCCTCGCTGTTAGGGTGCAAACACTCACGTTAAGATTCCCAAGCTTCGAGTCCAGGGTTGAAATCCACATCTTTATGCTCCAAACGACCGTCTTTAGGCTTCAAATCCGACTTTTAATTCTGAAATCCCACTTTTTTACGCTCCAAACGCTACATTAAGGGCACAAAGTCTCCATTTTAGGTCACAACGCTTCCTTTTTAGAGTCCGGAACGTTGGTTCCAGGGTTGAAAGCCTCCCTGTTCTGCTTCAAAGCGTCATTTAGAAGGTACAAGCCCTCATTTTTAGGGCGCAACGCCTCATTTTTTGGCCGCGAATCCTCCTTTTTAGGGGTCAATACGTCCTTTTTGCTGTAAAATCCCTCACTTTTATGTTCCGGACATCTCTTTTAGGGCACAAAGCCTTGTTTTGTGGTCCCAAAGCTTCCTCTTCAGAGTCCAAAGCTTTGATTCTGTGGTTGAATTCCTCGTTTTATAATCCAAACCCTCACGTTTATTGCACAAACCCTCATTTTTAGGGCCCAAACGCTCATTTTTATGCTGCAAATCATTTCACTGGAAAATGCCTCCTTTTTATGCTCCAAACGCCTCCTTTAGGGCACGATGTCTGAATGTTAGGTCCCAAAGATTTGGTTAAGAGTCCAAAGCTTGGAGTCTAGGGTTGAAAGCCTGCTTTTTACTCTACAAACCCTCCTGTTTAGGGTACAAACCCTCCTTTTTGGTGCACAAGCCCTCGCTGTTAGGGTGCAAACACTCACGTTAAGATTCCCAAGCTTCGAGTCCAGGGTTGAAATCCACATCTTTATGCTCCAAACGACCGTCTTTAGGCTTCAAATCCGACTTTTAATTCTGAAATCCCACTTTTTTACGCTCCAAACGCTACATTAAGGGCACAAAGTCTCCATTTTAGGTCACAACGCTTCCTTTTTAGAGTCCGGAACGTTGGTTCCAGGGTTGAAAGCCTCCCTGTTCTGCTTCAAAGCGTCATTTAGAAGGTACAAGCCCTCATTTTTAGGGCGCAACGCCTCATTTTTTGGCCGCGAATCCTCCTTTTTAGGGGTCAATACGTCCTTTTTGCTGTAAAATCCCTCACTTCTATGTTCCGGACATCTCTTTTAGGGCACAAAGCCTTGTTTTGTGGTCCCAAAGCTTCCTCTTCAGAGTCCAAAGCTTTGATTCTGTGGTTGAATTCCTCGTTTTATAATCCAAACCCTCACGTTTATTGCACAAACCCTCATTTTTAGGGCCCAAACGCTCATTTTTATGCTGCAAATCATTTCACTGGAAAATGCCTCCTTTTTATGCTCCAAACGCCTCCTTTAGGGCACGATGTCTGAATGTTAGGTCCCAAAGATTTGGTTAAGAGCCCAAAGCTTGGAGTCTAGGGTTGAAAGCCTGCTTTTTACTCTACAAACCCTCCTGTTTAGGGTACAAACCCTCCTTTTTGGTGCACAAGCCCTCGCTGTTAGGGTGCAAACACTCACGTTAAGATTCCCAAGCTTCGAGTCCAGGGTTGAAATCCACATCTTTATGCTCCAAACGACCGTCTTTAGGCTTCAAATCCGACTTTTAATTCTGAAATCCCACTTTTTTACGCTCCAAACGCTACATTAAGGGCACAAAGTCTCCATTTTAGGTCACAACGCTTCCTTTTTAGAGTCCGGAACGTTGGTTCCAGGGTTGAAAGCCTCCCTGTTCTGCTTCAAAGCGTCATTTAGAAGGTACAAGCCCTCATTTTTAGGGCGCAACGCCTCATTTTTTGGCCGCGAATCCTCCTTTTTAGGGGTCAATACGTCCTTTTTGCTGTAAAATCCCTCACTTTTATGTTCCGGACATCTCTTTTAGGGCACAAAGCCTTGTTTTGTGGTCCCAAAGCTTCCTCTTCAGAGTCCAAAGCTTTGATTCTGTGGTTGAATTCCTCGTTTTATAATCCAAACCCTCACGTTTATTGCACAAACCCTCATTTTTAGGGCCCAAACGCTCATTTTTATGCTGCAAATCATTTCACTGGAAAATGCCTCCTTTTTATGCTCCAAACGCCTCCTTTAGGGCACGATGTCTGAATGTTAGGTCCCAAAGATTTGGTTAAGAGTCCAAAGCTTGGAGTCTAGGGTTGAAAGCCTGCTTTTTACTCTACAAACCCTCCTGTTTAGGGTACAAACCCTCCTTTTTGGTGCACAAGCCCTCGCTGTTAGGGTGCAAACACTCACGTTAAGATTCCCAAGCTTCGAGTCCAGGGTTGAAATCCACATCTTTATGCTCCAAACGACCGTCTTTAGGCTTCAAATCCGACTTTTAATTCTGAAATCCCACTTTTTTACGCTCCAAACGCTACATTAAGGGCACAAAGTCTCCATTTTAGGTCACAACGCTTCCTTTTTAGAGTCCGGAACGTTGGTTCCAGGGTTGAAAGCCTCCCTGTTCTGCTTCAAAGCGTCATTTAGAAGGTACAAGCCCTCATTTTTAGGGCGCAACGCCTCATTTTTTGGCCGCGAATCCTCCTTTTTAGGGGTCAATACGTCCTTTTTGCTGTAAAATCCCTCACTTCTATGTTCCGGACATCTCTTTTAGGGCACAAAGCCTTGTTTTGTGGTCCCAAAGCTTCCTCTTCAGAGTCCAAAGCTTTGATTCTGTGGTTGAATTCCTCGCTTTATAATCCAAACCCTCACGTTTATTGCACAAACCCTCATTTTTAGGGCCCAAACGCTCATTTTTATGCTGCAAATCATTTCACTGGAAAATGCCTCCTTTTTATGCTCCAAACGCCTCCTTTAGGGCACGATGTCTGAATGTTAGGTCCCAAAGATTTGGTTAAGAGCCCAAAGCTTGGAGTCTAGGGTTCAAAGCCTGCTTTTTACTCTACAAACCCTCCTGTTTAGGGTACAAACCCTCCTTTTTGGTGCACAAGCCCTCGCTGTTAGGGTGCAAACACGTTAAGATTCCCAAGCTTCGAGTCCAGGGTTGAAATCCACATCTTTATGCTCCAAACGACCGTCTTTAGGCTTCAAATCCGACTTTTAATTCTGAAATCCCACTTTTTTACGCTCCAAACGCTACATTAAGGGCACAAAGTCTCCATTTTAGGTCACAACGCTTCCTTTTTAGAGTCCGGAACGTTGGTTCCAGGGTTGAAAGCCTCCCTGTTCTGCTTCAAAGCGTCATTTAGAAGGTACAAGCCCTCATTTTTAGGGCGCAACGCCTCATTTTTTGGCCGCGAATCCTCCTTTTTAGGGGTCAATACGTCCTTTTTGCTGTAAAATCCCTCACTTTTATGTTCCGGACATCTCATTTAGGGCACAAAGCCTTGTTTTGTGGTCCCAAAGCTTCCTCTTCAGAGTCCAAAGCTTTGATTCTGTGGTTGAATTCCTCGTTTTATAATCCAAACCCTCACGTTTATTGCACAAACCCTCATTTTTAGGGCCCAAACGCTCATTTTTATGCTGCAAATCATTTCACTGGAAAATGCCTCCTTTTTATGCTCCAAACGCCTCCTTTAGGGCACGATGTCTGAATGTTAGGTCCCAAAGATTTGGTTAAGAGTCCAAAGCTTGGAGTCTAGGGTTGAAAGCCTGCTTTTTACTCTACAAACCCTCCTGTTTAGGGTACAAACCCTCCTTTTTGGTGCACAAGCCCTCGCTGTTAGGGTGCAAACACTCACGTTAAGATTCCCAAGCTTTGAGTCCAGGGTTGAAATCCACATCTTTATGCTCCAAACGACCGTCTTTAGGCTTCAAATCCGACTTTTAATTCTGAAATCCCACTTTTTTACGCTCCAAACGCTACATTAAGGGCACAAAGTCTCCATTTTAGGTCACAACGCTTCCTTTTTAGAGTCCGGAACGTTGGTTCCAGGGTTGAAAGCCTCCCTGTTCTGCTTCAAAGCGTCATTTAGAAGGTACAAGCCCTCATTTTTAGGGCGCAACGCCTCATTTTTTGGCCGCGAATCCTCCTTTTTAGGGGTCAATACGTCCTTTTTGCTGTAAAATCCCTCACTTCTATGTTCC
This sequence comes from Strix aluco, assembly GCF_031877795.1. Taxonomy (NCBI): domain Eukaryota; kingdom Metazoa; phylum Chordata; class Aves; order Strigiformes; family Strigidae; genus Strix; species Strix aluco. The sequence goes on from NC_133970.1 coordinate 8,263,352, forward strand.
GGACATCTCTTTTAGGGCACAAAGCCTTGTTTTGTGGTCCCAAAGCTTCCTCTTCAGAGTCCAAAGCTTTGATTCTGTGGTTGAATTCCTCGTTTTATAATCCAAACCCTCACGTTTATTGCACAAACCCTCATTTTTAGGGCCCAAACGCTCATTTTTATGCTGCAAATCATTTCACTGGAAAATGCCTCCTTTTTATGCTCCAAACGCCTCCTTTAGGGCACGATGTCTGAATGTTAGGTCCCAAAGATTTGGTTAAGAGTCCAAAGCTTGGAGTCTAGGGTTGAAAGCCTGCTTTTTACTCTACAAACCCTCCTGTTTAGGGTACAAACCCTCCTTTTTGGTGCACAAGCCCTCGCTGTTAGGGTGCAAACACTCACGTTAAGATTCCCAAGCTTCGAGTCCAGGGTTGAAATCCACATCTTTATGCTCCAAACGACCGTCTTTAGGCTTCAAATCCGACTTTTAATTCTGAAATCCCACTTTTTTACGCTCCAAACGCTACATTAAGGGCACAAAGTCTCCATTTTAGGTCACAACGCTTCCTTTTTAGAGTCCGGAACGTTGGTTCCAGGGTTGAAAGCCTCCCTGTTCTGCTTCAAAGCGTCATTTAGAAGGTACAAGCCCTCATTTTTAGGGCGCAACGCCTCATTTTTTGGCCGCGAATCCTCCTTTTTAGGGGTCAATACGTCCTTTTTGCTGTAAAATCCCTCACTTTTATGTTCCGGACATCTCTTTTAGGGCACAAAGCCTTGTTTTGTGGTCCCAAAGCTTCCTCTTCAGAGTCCAAAGCTTTGATTCTGTGGTTGAATTCCTCGTTTTATAATCCAAACCCTCACGTTTATTGCACAAACCCTCATTTTTAGGGCCCAAACGCTCATTTTTATGCTGCAAATCATTTCACTGGAAAATGCCTCCTTTTTATGCTCCAAACGCCTCCTTTAGGGCACGATGTCTGAATGTTAGGTCCCAAAGATTTGGTTAAGAGCCCAAAGCTTGGAGTCTAGGGTTGAAAGCCTGCTTTTTACTCTACAAACCCTCCTGTTTAGGGTACAAACCCTCCTTTTTGGTGCACAAGCCCTCGCTGTTAGGGTGCAAACACTCACGTTAAGATTCCCAAGCTTCGAGTCCAGGGTTGAAATCCACATCTTTATGCTCCAAACGACCGTCTTTAGGCTTCAAATCCGACTTTTAATTCTGAAATCCCACTTTTTTACGCTCCAAACGCTACATTAAGGGCACAAAGTCTCCATTTTAGGTCACAACGCTTCCTTTTTAGAGTCCGGAACGTTGGTTCCAGGGTTGAAAGCCTCCCTGTTCTGCTTCAAAGCGTCATTTAGAAGGTACAAGCCCTCATTTTTAGGGCGCAACGCCTCATTTTTTGGCCGCGAATCCTCCTTTTTAGGGGTCAATACGTCCTTTTTGCTGTAAAATCCCTCACTTCTATGTTCCGGACATCTCTTTTAGGGCACAAAGCCTTGTTTTGTGGTCCCAAAGCTTCCTCTTCAGAGTCCTAAAGCTTTGATTCTGTGGTTGAATTCCTCGTTTTATAATCCAAACCCTCACGTTTATTGCACAAACCCTCATTTTTAGGGCCCAAACGCTCATTTTTATGCTGCAAATCATTTCACTGGAAAATGCCTCCTTTTTATGCTCCAAACGCCTCCTTTAGGGCACGATGTCTGAATGTTAGGTCCCAAAGATTTGGTTAAGAGTCCAAAGCTTGGAGTCTAGGGTTGAAAGCCTGCTTTTTACTCTACAAACCCTCCTGTTTAGGGTACAAACCCTCCTTTTTGGTGCACAAGCCCTCGCTGTTAGGGTGCAAACACTCACGTTAAGATTCCCAAGCTTCGAGTCCAGGGTTGAAATCCACATCTTTATGCTCCAAACGACCGTCTTTAGGCTTCAAATCCGACTTTTAATTCTGAAATCCCACTTTTTTACGCTCCAAACGCTACATTAAGGGCACAAAGTCTCCATTTTAGGTCACAACGCTTCCTTTTTAGAGTCCGGAACGTTGGTTCCAGGGTTGAAAGCCTCCCTGTTCTGCTTCAAAGCGTCATTTAGAAGGTACAATCCCTCATTTTTAGGGCGCAACGCCTCATTTTTTGGCCGCGAATCCTCCTTTTTAGGGGTCAATACGTCCTTTTTGCTGTAAAATCCCTCACTTCTATGTTCCGGACATCTCTTTTAGGGCACAAAGCCTTGTTTTGTGGTCCCAAAGCTTCCTCTTCAGAGTCCAAAGCTTTGATTCTGTGGTTGAATTCCTCGTTTTATAATCCAAACCCTCACGTTTATTGCACAAACCCTCATTTTTAGGGCCCAAACGCTCATTTTTATGCTGCAAATCATTTCACTGGAAAATGCCTCCTTTTTATGCTCCAAACGCCTCCTTTAGGGCACGATGTCTGAATGTTAGGTCCCAAAGATTTGGTTAAGAGCCCAAAGCTTGGAGTCTAGGGTTGAAAGCCTGCTTTTTACTCTACAAACCCTCCTGTTTAGGGTACAAACCCTCCTTTTTGGTGCACAAGCCCTCGCTGTTAGGGTGCAAACACTCACGTTAAGATTCCCAAGCTTCGAGTCCAGGGTTGAAATCCACATCTTTATGCTCCAAACGACCGTCTTTAGGCTTCAAATCCGACTTTTAATTCTGAAATCCCACTTTTTTACGCTCCAAACGCTACATTAAGGGCACAAAGTCTCCATTTTAGGTCACAACGCTTCCTTTTTAGAGTCCGGAACGTTGGTTCCAGGGTTGAAAGCCTCCCTGTTCTGCTTCAAAGCGTCATTTAGAAGGTACAAGCCCTCATTTTTAGGGCGCAACGCCTCATTTTTTGGCCGCGAATCCTCCTTTTTAGGGGTCAATACGTCCTTTTTGCTGTAAAATCCCTCACTTTTATGTTCCGGACATCTCTTTTAGGGCACAAAGCCTTGTTTTGTGGTCCCAAAGCTTCCTCTTCAGAGTCCAAAGCTTTGATTCTGTGGTTGAATTCCTCGTTTTATAATCCAAACCCTCACGTTTATTGCACAAACCCTCATTTTTAGGGCCCAAACGCTCATTTTTATGCTGCAAATCATTTCACTGGAAAATGCCTCCTTTTTATGCTCCAAACGCCTCCTTTAGGGCACGATGTCTGAATGTTAGGTCCCAAAGATTTGGTTAAGAGCCCAAAGCTTGGAGTCTAGGGTTGAAAGCCTGCTTTTTACTCTACAAACCCTCCTGTTTAGGGTACAAACCCTCCTTTTTGGTGCACAAGCCCTCGCTGTTAGGGTGCAAACACTCACGTTAAGATTCCCAAGCTTCGAGTCCAGGGTTGAAATCCACATCTTTATGCTCCAAACGACCGTCTTTAGGCTTCAAATCCGACTTTTAATTCTGAAATCCCACTTTTTTACGCTCCAAACGCTACATTAAGGGCACAAAGTCTCCATTTTAGGTCACAACGCTTCCTTTTTAGAGTCCGGAACGTTGGTTCCAGGGTTGAAAGCCTCCCTGTTCTGCTTCAAAGCGTCATTTAGAAGGTACAAGCCCTCATTTTTAGGGCGCAACGCCTCATTTTTTGGCCGCGAATCCTCCTTTTTAGGGGTCAATACGTCCTTTTTGCTGTAAAATCCCTCACTTTTATGTTCCGGACATCTCTTTTAGGGCACAAAGCCTTGTTTTGTGGTCCCAAAGCTTCCTCTTCAGAGTCCAAAGCTTTGATTCTGTGGTTGAATTCCTCGTTTTATAATCCAAACCCTCACGTTTATTGCACAAACCCTCATTTTTAGGGCCCAAACGCTCATTTTTATGCTGCAAATCATTTCACTGGAAAATGCCTCCTTTTTATGCTCCAAACGCCTCCTTTAGGGCACGATGTCTGAATGTTAGGTCCCAAAGATTTGGTTAAGAGCCCAAAGCTTGGAGTCTAGGGTTGAAAGCCTGCTTTTTACTCTACAAACCCTCCTGTTTAGGGTACAAACCCTCCTTTTTGGTGCACAAGCCCTCGCTGTTAGGGTGCAAACACTCACGTTAAGATTCCCAAGCTTCGAGTCCAGGGTTGAAATCCACATCTTTATGCTCCAAACGACCGTCTTTAGGCTTCAAATCCGACTTTTAATTCTGAAATCCCACTTTTTTACGCTCCAAACGCTACATTAAGGGCACAAAGTCTCCATTTTAGGTCACAACGCTTCCTTTTTAGAGTCCGGAACGTTGGTTCCAGGGTTGAAAGCCTCCCTGTTCTGCTTCAAAGCGTCATTTAGAAGGTACAAGCCCTCATTTTTAGGGCGCAACGCCTCATTTTTTGGCCGCGAATCCTCCTTTTTAGGGGTCAATACGTCCTTTTTGCTGTAAAATCCCTCACTTTTATGTTCCGGACATCTCTTTTAGGGCACAAAGCCTTGTTTTGTGGTCCCAAAGCTTCCTCTTCAGAGTCCAAAGCTTTGATTCTGTGGTTGAATTCCTCGTTTTATAATCCAAACCCTCACGTTTATTGCACAAACCCTCATTTTTAGGGCCCAAACGCTCATTTTTATGCTGCAAATCATTTCACTGGAAAATGCCTCCTTTTTATGCTCCAAACGCCTCCTTTAGGGCACGATGTCTGAATGTTAGGTCCCAAAGATTTGGTTAAGAGCCCAAAGCTTGGAGTCTAGGGTTGAAAGCCTGCTTTTTACTCTACAAACCCTCCTGTTTAGGGTACAAACCCTCCTTTTTGGTGCACAAGCCCTCGCTGTTAGGGTGCAAACACTCACGTTAAGATTCCCAAGCTTCGAGTCCAGGGTTGAAATCCACATCTTTATGCTCCAAACGACCGTCTTTAGGCTTCAAATCCGACTTTTAATTCTGAAATCCCACTTTTTTACGCTCCAAACGCTACATTAAGGGCACAAAGTCTCCATTTTAGGTCACAACGCTTCCTTTTTAGAGTCCGGAACGTTGGTTCCAGGGTTGAAAGCCTCCCTGTTCTGCTTCAAAGCGTCATTTAGAAGGTACAAGCCCTCATTTTTAGGGCGCAACGCCTCATTTTTTGGCCGCGAATCCTCCTTTTTAGGGGTCAATACGTCCTTTTTGCTGTAAAATCCCTCACTTCTATGTTCCGGACATCTCTTTTAGGGCACAAAGCCTTGTTTTGTGGTCCCAAAGCTTCCTCTTCAGAGTCCTAAAGCTTTGATTCTGTGGTTGAATTCCTCGTTTTATAATCCAAACCCTCACGTTTATTGCACAAACCCTCATTTTTAGGGCCCAAACGCTCATTTTTATGCTGCAAATCATTTCACTGGAAAATGCCTCCTTTTTATGCTCCAAACGCCTCCTTTAGGGCACGATGTCTGAATGTTAGGTCCCAAAGATTTGGTTAAGAGTCCAAAGCTTGGAGTCTAGGGTTGAAAGCCTGCTTTTTACTCTACAAACCCTCCTGTTTAGGGTACAAACCCTCCTTTTTGGTGCACAAGCCCTCGCTGTTAGGGTGCAAACACTCACGTTAAGATTCCCAAGCTTCGAGTCCAGGGTTGAAATCCACATCTTTATGCTCCAAACGACCGTCTTTAGGCTTCAAATCCGACTTTTAATTCTGAAATCCCACTTTTTTACGCTCCAAACGCTACATTAAGGGCACAAAGTCTCCATTTTAGGTCACAACGCTTCCTTTTTAGAGTCCGGAACGTTGGTTCCAGGGTTGAAAGCCTCCCTGTTCTGCTTCAAAGCGTCATTTAGAAGGTACAAGCCCTCATTTTTAGGGCGCAACGCCTCATTTTTTGGCCGCGAATCCTCCTTTTTAGGGGTCAATACGTCCTTTTTGCTGTAAAATCCCTCACTTCTATGTTCCGGACATCTCTTTTAGGGCACAAAGCCTTGTTTTGTGGTCCCAAAGCTTCCTCTTCAGAGTCCAAAGCTTTGATTCTGTGGTTGAATTCCTCGTTTTATAATCCAAACCCTCACGTTTATTGCACAAACCCTCATTTTTAGGGCCCAAACGCTCATTTTTATGCTGCAAATCATTTCACTGGAAAATGCCTCCTTTTTATGCTCCAAACGCCTCCTTTAGGGCACGATGTCTGAATGTTAGGTCCCAAAGATTTGGTTAAGAGCCCAAAGCTTGGAGTCTAGGGTTGAAAGCCTGCTTTTTACTCTACAAACCCTCCTGTTTAGGGTACAAACCCTCCTTTTTGGTGCACAAGCCCTCGCTGTTAGGGTGCAAACACTCACGTTAAGATTCCCAAGCTTCGAGTCCAGGGTTGAAATCCACATCTTTATGCTCCAAACGACCGTCTTTAGGCTTCAAATCCGACTTTTAATTCTGAAATCCCACTTTTTTACGCTCCAAACGCTACATTAAGGGCACAAAGTCTCCATTTTAGGTCACAACGCTTCCTTTTTAGAGTCCGGAACGTTGGTTCCACGGTTGAAAGCCTCCCTGTTCTGCTTCAAAGCGTCATTTAGAAGGTACAAGCCCTCATTTTTAGGGCGCAACGCCTCATTTTTTGGCCGCGAATCCTCCTTTTTAGGGGTCAATACGTCCTTTTTGCTGTAAAATCCCTCACTTTTATGTTCCGGACATCTCTTTTAGGGCACAAAGCCTTGTTTTGTGGTCCCAAAGCTTCCTCTTCAGAGTCCAAAGCTTTGATTCTGTGGTTGAATTCCTCGTTTTATAATCCAAACCCTCACGTTTATTGCACAAACCCTCATTTTTAGGGCCCAAACGCTCATTTTTATGCTGCAAATCATTTCACTGGAAAATGCCTCCTTTTTATGCTCCAAACGCCTCCTTTAGGGCACGATGTCTGAATGTTAGGTCCCAAAGATTTGGTTAAGAACCCAAAGCTTGGAGTCCAGGGTTGAAAGCCTGCTTTTTACTCTACAAACCCTCCTGTTTAGGGTACAAACCCTCCTTTTTGGTGCACAAGCCCTCGCTGTTAGGGTGCAAACACTCACGTTAAGATTCCCAAGCTTCGAGTCCAGGGTTGAAATCCACATCTTTATGCTCCAAACGACCGTCTTTAGGCTTCAAATCCGACTTTTAATTCTGAAATCCCACTTTTTTACGCTCCAAACGCTACATTAAGGGCACAAAGTCTCCATTTTAGGTCACAACGCTTCCTTTTTAGAGTCCGGAACGTTGGTTCCAGGGTTGAAAGCCTCCCTGTTCTGCTTCAAAGCGTCATTTAGAAGGTACAAGCCCTCATTTTTAGGGCGCAACGCCTCATTTTTTGGCCGCGAATCCTCCTTTTTAGGGGTCAATACGTCCTTTTTGCTGTAAAATCCCTCACTTTTATGTTCCGGACATCTCTTTTAGGGCACAAAGCCTTGTTTTGTGGTCCCAAAGCTTCCTCTTCAGAGTCCAAAGCTTTGATTCTGTGGTTGAATTCCTCGTTTTATAATCCAAACCCTCACGTTTATTGCACAAACCCTCATTTTTAGGGCCCAAACGCTCATTTTTATGCTGCAAATCATTTCACTGGAAAATGCCTCCTTTTTATGCTCCAAACGCCTCCTTTAGGGCACGATGTCTGAATGTTAGGTCCCAAAGATTTGGTTAAGAGTCCAAAGCTTGGAGTCTAGGGTTGAAAGCCTGCTTTTTACTCTACAAACCCTCCTGTTTAGGGTACAAACCCTCCTTTTTGGTGCACAAGCCCTCGCTGTTAGGGTGCAAACACTCACGTTAAGATTCCCAAGCTTCGAGTCCAGGGTTGAAATCCACATCTTTATGCTCCAAACGACCGTCTTTAGGCTTCAAATCCGACTTTTAATTCTGAAATCCCACTTTTTTACGCTCCAAACGCTACATTAAGGGCACAAAGTCTCCATTTTAGGTCACAACGCTTCCTTTTTAGAGTCCGGAACGTTGGTTCCACGGTTGAAAGCCTCCCTGTTCTGCTTCAAAGCGTCATTTAGAAGGTACAAGCCCTCATTTTTAGGGCGCAACGCCTCATTTTTTGGCCGCGAATCCTCCTTTTTAGGGGTCAATACGTCCTTTTTGCTGTAAAATCCCTCACTTCTATGTTCCGGACATCTCTTTTAGGGCACAAAGCCTTGTTTTGTGGTCCCAAAGCTTCCTCTTCAGAGTCCAAAGCTTTGATTCTGTGGTTGAATTCCTCGTTTTATAATCCAAACCCTCACGTTTATTGCACAAACCCTCATTTTTAGGGCCCAAACGCTCATTTTTATGCTGCAAATCATTTCACTGGAAAATGCCTCCTTTTTATGCTCCAAACGCCTCCTTTAGGGCACGATGTCTGAATGTTAGGTCCCAAAGATTTGGTTAAGAGCCCAAAGCTTGGAGTCTAGGGTTGAAAGCCTGCTTTTTACTCTACAAACCCTCCTGTTTAGGGTACAAACCCTCCTTTTTGGTGCACAAGCCCTCGCTGTTAGGGTGCAAACACTCACGTTAAGATTCCCAAGCTTCGAGTCCAGGGTTGAAATCCACATCTTTATGCTCCAAACGACCGTCTTTAGGCTTCAAATCCGACTTTTAATTCTGAAATCCCACTTTTTTACGCTCCAAACGCTACATTAAGGGCACAAAGTCTCCATTTTAGGTCACAACGCTTCCTTTTTAGAGTCCGGAACGTTGGTTCCAGGGTTGAAAGCCTCCCTGTTCTGCTTCAAAGCGTCATTTAGAAGGTACAAGCCCTCATTTTTAGGGCGCAACGCCTCATTTTTTGGCCGCGAATCCTCCTTTTTAGGGGTCAATACGTCCTTTTTGCTGTAAAATCCCTCACTTTTATGTTCCGGACATCTCTTTTAGGGCACAAAGCCTTGTTTTGTGGTCCCAAAGCTTCCTCTTCAGAGTCCAAAGCTTTGATTCTGTGGTTGAATTCCTCGTTTTATAATCCAAACCCTCACGTTTATTGCACAAACCCTCATTTTTAGGGCCCAAACGCTCATTTTTATGCTGCAAATCATTTCACTGGAAAATGCCTCCTTTTTATGCTCCAAACGCCTCCTTTAGGGCACGATGTCTGAATGTTAGGTCCCAAAGATTTGGTTAAGAGTCCAAAGCTTGGAGTCTAGGGTTGAAAGCCTGCTTTTTACTCTACAAACCCTCCTGTTTAGGGTACAAACCCTCCTTTTTGGTGCACAAGCCCTCGCTGTTAGGGTGCAAACACTCACGTTAAGATTCCCAAGCTTCGAGTCCAGGGTTGAAATCCACATCTTTATGCTCCAAACGACCGTCTTTAGGCTTCAAATCCGACTTTTAATTCTGAAATCCCACTTTTTTACGCTCCAAACGCTACATTAAGGGCACAAAGTCTCCATTTTAGGTCACAACGCTTCCTTTTTAGAGTCCGGAACGTTGGTTCCAGGGTTGAAAGCCTCCCTGTTCTGCTTCAAAGCGTCATTTAGAAGGTACAAGCCCTCATTTTTAGGGCGCAACGCCTCATTTTTTGGCCGCGAATCCTCCTTTTTAGGGGTCAATACGTCCTTTTTGCTGTAAAATCCCTCACTTCTATGTTCCGGACATCTCTTTTAGGGCACAAAGCCTTGTTTTGTGGTCCCAAAGCTTCCTCTTCAGAGTCCAAAGCTTTGATTCTGTGGTTGAATTCCTCGTTTTATAATCCAAACCCTCACGTTTATTGCACAAACCCTCATTTTTAGGGCCCAAACGCTCATTTTTATGCTGCAAATCATTTCACTGGAAAATGCCTCCTTTTTATGCTCCAAACGCCTCCTTTAGGGCACGATGTCTGAATGTTAGGTCCCAAAGATTTGGTTAAGAGCCCAAAGCTTGGAGTCTAGGGTTGAAAGCCTGCTTTTTACTCTACAAACCCTCCTGTTTAGGGTACAAACCCTCCTTTTTGGTGCACAAGCCCTCGCTGTTAGGGTGCAAACACTCACGTTAAGATTCCCAAGCTTCGAGTCCAGGGTTGAAATCCACATCTTTATGCTCCAAACGACCGTCTTTAGGCTTCAAATCCGACTTTTAATTCTGAAATCCCACTTTTTTACGCTCCAAACGCTACATTAAGGGCACAAAGTCTCCATTTTAGGTCACAACGCTTCCTTTTTAGAGTCCGGAACGTTGGTTCCAGGGTTGAAAGCCTCCCTGTTCTGCTTCAAAGCGTCATTTAGAAGGTACAAGCCCTCATTTTTAGGGCGCAACGCCTCATTTTTTGGCCGCGAATCCTCCTTTTTAGGGGTCAATACGTCCTTTTTGCTGTAAAATCCCTCACTTTTATGTTCCGGACATCTCTTTTAGGGCACAAAGCCTTGTTTTGTGGTCCCAAAGCTTCCTCTTCAGAGTCCAAAGCTTTGATTCTGTGGTTGAATTCCTCGTTTTATAATCCAAACCCTCACGTTTATTGCACAAACCCTCATTTTTAGGGCCCAAACGCTCATTTTTATGCTGCAAATCATTTCACTGGAAAATGCCTCCTTTTTATGCTCCAAACGCCTCCTTTAGGGCACGATGTCTGAATGTTAGGTCCCAAAGATTTGGTTAAGAGTCCAAAGCTTGGAGTCTAGGGTTGAAAGCCTGCTTTTTACTCTACAAACCCTCCTGTTTAGGGTACAAACCCTCCTTTTTGGTGCACAAGCCCTCGCTGTTAGGGTGCAAACACTCACGTTAAGATTCCCAAGCTTCGAGTCCAGGGTTGAAATCCACATCTTTATGCTCCAAACGACCGTCTTTAGGCTTCAAATCCGACTTTTAATTCTGAAATCCCACTTTTTTACGCTCCAAACGCTACATTAAGGGCACAAAGTCTCCATTTTAGGTCACAACGCTTCCTTTTTAGAGTCCGGAACGTTGGTTCCAGGGTTGAAAGCCTCCCTGTTCTGCTTCAAAGCGTCATTTAGAAGGTACAAGCCCTCATTTTTAGGGCGCAACGCCTCATTTTTTGGCCGCGAATCCTCCTTTTTAGGGGTCAATACGTCCTTTTTGCTGTAAAATCCCTCACTTCTATGTTCCGGACATCTCTTTTAGGGCACAAAGCCTTGTTTTGTGGTCCCAAAGCTTCCTCTTCAGAGTCCAAAGCTTTGATTCTGTGGTTGAATTCCTCGCTTTATAATCCAAACCCTCACGTTTATTGCACAAACCCTCATTTTTAGGGCCCAAACGCTCATTTTTATGCTGCAAATCATTTCACTGGAAAATGCCTCCTTTTTATGCTCCAAACGCCTCCTTTAGGGCACGATGTCTGAATGTTAGGTCCCAAAGATTTGGTTAAGAGCCCAAAGCTTGGAGTCTAGGGTTCAAAGCCTGCTTTTTACTCTACAAACCCTCCTGTTTAGGGTACAAACCCTCCTTTTTGGTGCACAAGCCCTCGCTGTTAGGGTGCAAACACGTTAAGATTCCCAAGCTTCGAGTCCAGGGTTGAAATCCACATCTTTATGCTCCAAACGACCGTCTTTAGGCTTCAAATCCGACTTTTAATTCTGAAATCCCACTTTTTTACGCTCCAAACGCTACATTAAGGGCACAAAGTCTCCATTTTAGGTCACAACGCTTCCTTTTTAGAGTCCGGAACGTTGGTTCCAGGGTTGAAAGCCTCCCTGTTCTGCTTCAAAGCGTCATTTAGAAGGTACAAGCCCTCATTTTTAGGGCGCAACGCCTCATTTTTTGGCCGCGAATCCTCCTTTTTAGGGGTCAATACGTCCTTTTTGCTGTAAAATCCCTCACTTTTATGTTCCGGACATCTCATTTAGGGCACAAAGCCTTGTTTTGTGGTCCCAAAGCTTCCTCTTCAGAGTCCAAAGCTTTGATTCTGTGGTTGAATTCCTCGTTTTATAATCCAAACCCTCACGTTTATTGCACAAACCCTCATTTTTAGGGCCCAAACGCTCATTTTTATGCTGCAAATCATTTCACTGGAAAATGCCTCCTTTTTATGCTCCAAACGCCTCCTTTAGGGCACGATGTCTGAATGTTAGGTCCCAAAGATTTGGTTAAGAGTCCAAAGCTTGGAGTCTAGGGTTGAAAGCCTGCTTTTTACTCTACAAACCCTCCTGTTTAGGGTACAAACCCTCCTTTTTGGTGCACAAGCCCTCGCTGTTAGGGTGCAAACACTCACGTTAAGATTCCCAAGCTTTGAGTCCAGGGTTGAAATCCACATCTTTATGCTCCAAACGACCGTCTTTAGGCTTCAAATCCGACTTTTAATTCTGAAATCCCACTTTTTTACGCTCCAAACGCTACATTAAGGGCACAAAGTCTCCATTTTAGGTCACAACGCTTCCTTTTTAGAGTCCGGAACGTTGGTTCCAGGGTTGAAAGCCTCCCTGTTCTGCTTCAAAGCGTCATTTAGAAGGTACAAGCCCTCATTTTTAGGGCGCAACGCCTCATTTTTTGGCCGCGAATCCTCCTTTTTAGGGGTCAATACGTCCTTTTTGCTGTAAAATCCCTCACTTCTATGTTCCGGACATCTCTTTTAGGGCACAAAGCCTTGTTTTATGGTCCCAAAGCTTCCTCTTCAGAGTCCAAAGCTTTGATTCTGTGGTTGAATTCCTCGTTTTATAATCCAAACCCTCACGTTTATTGCACAAACCCTCATTTTTAGGGCCCAAACGCTCATTTTTATGCTGCAAATCATTTCACTGGAAAATGCCTCCTTTTTATGCTCCAAACGCCTCCTTTAGGGCACGATGTCTGAATGTTAGGTCCCAAAGATTTGGTTAAGAGTCCAAAGCTTGGAGTCTAGGGTTGAAAGCCTGCTTTTTACTCTACAAACCCTCCTGTTTAGGGTACAAACCCTCCTTTTTGGTGCACAAGCCCTCGCTGTTAGGGTGCAAACACTCACGTTAAGATTCCCAAGCTTCGAGTCCAGGGTTGAAATCCACATCTTTATGCTCCAAACGACCGTCTTTAGGCTTCAAATCCGACTTTTAATTCTGAAATCCCACTTTTTTACGCTCCAAACGCTACATTAAGGGCACAAAGTCTCCATTTTAGGTCACAACGCTTCCTTTTTAGAGTCCGGAACGTTGGTTCCAGGGTTGAAAGCCTCCCTGTTCTGCTTCAAAGCGTCATTTAGAAGGTACAAGCCCTCATTTTTAGGGCGCAACGCCTCATTTTTTGGCCGCGAATCCTCCTTTTTAGGGGTCAATACGTCCTTTTTGCTGTAAAATCCCTCACTTTTATGTTCCGGACATCTCTTTTAGGGCACAAAGCCTTGTTTTGTGGTCCCAAAGCTTCCTCTTCAGAGTCCAAAGCTTTGATTCTGTGGTTGAATTCCTCGTTTTATAATCCAAACCCTCACGTTTATTGCACAAACCCTCATTTTTAGGGCCCAAACGCTCATTTTTATGCTGCAAATCATTTCACTGGAAAATGCCTCCTTTTTATGCTCCAAACGCCTCCTTTAGGGCACGATGTCTGAATGTTAGGTCCCAAAGATTTGGTTAAGAGCCCAAAGCTTGGAGTCTAGGGTTGAAAGCCTGCTTTTTACTCTACAAACCCTCCTGTTTAGGGTACAAACCCTCCTTTTTGGTGCACAAGCCCTCGCTGTTAGGGTGCAAACACTCACGTTAAGATTCCCAAGCTTCGAGTCCAGGGTTGAAATCCACATCTTTATGCTCCAAACGACCGTCTTTAGGCTTCAAATCCGACTTTTAATTCTGAAATCCCACTTTTTTACGCTCCAAACGCTACATTAAGGGCACAAAGTCTCCATTTTAGGTCACAACGCTTCCTTTTTAGAGTCCGGAACGTTGGTTCCAGGGTTGAAAGCCTCCCTGTTCTGCTTCAAAGCGTCATTTAGAAGGTACAAGCCCTCATTTTTAGGGCGCAACGCCTCATTTTTTGGCCGCGAATCCTCCTTTTTAGGGGTCAATACGTCCTTTTTGCTGTAAAATCCCTCACTTCTATGTTCCGGACATCTCTTTTAGGGCACAAAGCCTTGTTTTGTGGTCCCAAAGCTTCCTCTTCAGAGTCCTAAAGCTTTGATTCTGTGGTTGAATTCCTCGTTTTATAATCCAAACCCTCACGTTTATTGCACAAACCCTCATTTTTAGGGCCCAAACGCTCATTTTTATGCTGCAAATCATTTCACTGGAAAATGCCTCCTTTTTATGCTCCAAACGCCTCCTTTAGGGCACGATGTCTGAATGTTAGGTCCCAAAGATTTGGTTAAGAGTCCAAAGCTTGGAGTCTAGGGTTGAAAGCCTGCTTTTTACTCTACAAACCCTCCTGTTTAGGGTACAAACCCTCCTTTTTGGTGCACAAGCCCTCGCTGTTAGGGTGCAAACACTCACGTTAAGATTCCCAAGCTTCGAGTCCAGGGTTGAAATCCACATCTTTATGCTCCAAACGACCGTCTTTAGGCTTCAAATCCGACTTTTAATTCTGAAATCCCACTTTTTTACGCTCCAAACGCTACATTAAGGGCACAAAGTCTCCATTTTAGGTCACAACGCTTCCTTTTTAGAGTCCGGAACGTTGGTTCCAGGGTTGAAAGCCTCCCTGTTCTGCTTCAAAGCGTCATTTAGAAGGTACAAGCCCTCATTTTTAGGGCGCAACGCCTCATTTTTTGGCCGCGAATCCTCCTTTTTAGGGGTCAATACGTCCTTTTTGCTGTAAAATCCCTCACTTCTATGTTCCGGACATCTCTTTTAGGGCACAAAGCCTTGTTTTGTGGTCCCAAAGCTTCCTCTTCAGAGTCCAAAGCTTTGATTCTGTGGTTGAATTCCTCGTTTTATAATCCAAACCCTCACGTTTATTGCACAAACCCTCATTTTTAGGGCCCAAACGCTCATTTTTATGCTGCAAATCATTTCACTGGAAAATGCCTCCTTTTTATGCTCCAAACGCCTCCTTTAGGGCACGATGTCTGAATGTTAGGTCCCAAAGATTTGGTTAAGAGCCCAAAGCTTGGAGTCTAGGGTTGAAAGCCTGCTTTTTACTCTACAAACCCTCCTGTTTAGGGTACAAACCCTCCTTTTTGGTGCACAAGCCCTCGCTGTTAGGGTGCAAACACTCACGTTAAGATTCCCAAGCTTCGAGTCCAGGGTTGAAATCCACATCTTTATGCTCCAAACGACCGTCTTTAGGCTTCAAATCCGACTTTTAATTCTGAAATCCCACTTTTTTACGCTCCAAACGCTACATTAAGGGCACAAAGTCTCCATTTTAGGTCACAACGCTTCCTTTTTAGAGTCCGGAACGTTGGTTCCAGGGTTGAAAGCCTCCCTGTTCTGCTTCAAAGCGTCATTTAGAAGGTACAAGCCCTCATTTTTAGGGCGCAACGCCTCATTTTTTGGCCGCGAATCCTCCTTTTTAGGGGTCAATACGTCCTTTTTGCTGTAAAATCCCTCACTTTTATGTTCCGGACATCTCTTTTAGGGCACAAAGCCTTGTTTTGTGGTCCCAAAGCTTCCTCTTCAGAGTCCAAAGCTTTGATTCTGTGGTTGAATTCCTCGTTTTATAATCCAAACCCTCACGTTTATTGCACAAACCCTCATTTTTAGGGCCCAAACGCTCATTTTTATGCTGCAAATCATTTCACTGGAAAATGCCTCCTTTTTATGCTCCAAACGCCTCCTTTAGGGCACGATGTCTGAATGTTAGGTCCCAAAGATTTGGTTAAGAGCCCAAAGCTTGGAGTCTAGGGTTGAAAGCCTGCTTTTTACTCTACAAACCCTCCTGTTTAGGGTACAAACCCTCCTTTTTGGTGCACAAGCCCTCGCTGTTAGGGTGCAAACACTCACGTTAAGATTCCCAAGCTTCGAGTCCAGGGTTGAAATCCACATCTTTATGCTCCAAACGACCGTCTTTAGGCTTCAAATCCGACTTTTAATTCTGAAATCCCACTTTTTTACGCTCCAAACGCTACATTAAGGGCACAAAGTCTCCATTTTAGGTCACAACGCTTCCTTTTTAGAGTCCGGAACGTTGGTTCCAGGGTTGAAAGCCTCCCTGTTCTGCTTCAAAGCGTCATTTAGAAGGTACAAGCCCTCATTTTTAGGGCGCAACGCCTCATTTTTTGGCCGCGAATCCTCCTTTTTAGGGGTCAATACGTCCTTTTTGCTGTAAAATCCCTCACTTTTATGTTCCGGACATCTCTTTTAGGGCACAAAGCCTTGTTTTGTGGTCCCAAAGCTTCCTCTTCAGAGTCCAAAGCTTTGATTCTGTGGTTGAATTCCTCGTTTTATAATCCAAACCCTCACGTTTATTGCACAAACCCTCATTTTTAGGGCCCAAACGCTCATTTTTATGCTGCAAATCATTTCACTGGAAAATGCCTCCTTTTTATGCTCCAAACGCCTCCTTTAGGGCACGATGTCTGAATGTTAGGTCCCAAAGATTTGGTTAAGAGCCCAAAGCTTGGAGTCTAGGGTTGAAAGCCTGCTTTTTACTCTACAAACCCTCCTGTTTAGGGTACAAACCCTCCTTTTTGGTGCACAAGCCCTCGCTGTTAGGGTGCAAACACTCACGTTAAGATTCCCAAGCTTCGAGTCCAGGGTTGAAATCCACATCTTTATGCTCCAAACGACCGTCTTTAGGCTTCAAATCCGACTTTTAATTCTGAAATCCCACTTTTTTACGCTCCAAACGCTACATTAAGGGCACAAAGTCTCCATTTTAGGTCACAACGCTTCCTTTTTAGAGTCCGGAACGTTGGTTCCAGGGTTGAAAGCCTCCCTGTTCTGCTTCAAAGCGTCATTTAGAAGGTACAAGCCCTCATTTTTAGGGCGCAACGCCTCATTTTTTGGCCGCGAATCCTCCTTTTTAGGGGTCAATACGTCCTTTTTGCTGTAAAATCCCTCACTTTTATGTTCCGGACATCTCTTTTAGGGCACAAAGCCTTGTTTTGTGGTCCCAAAGCTTCCTCTTCAGAGTCCAAAGCTTTGATTCTGTGGTTGAATTCCTCGTTTTATAATCCAAACCCTCACGTTTATTGCACAAACCCTCATTTTTAGGGCCCAAACGCTCATTTTTATGCTGCAAATCATTTCACTGGAAAATGCCTCCTTTTTATGCTCCAAACGCCTCCTTTAGGGCACGATGTCTGAATGTTAGGTCCCAAAGATTTGGTTAAGAGCCCAAAGCTTGGAGTCTAGGGTTGAAAGCCTGCTTTTTACTCTACAAACCCTCCTGTTTAGGGTACAAACCCTCCTTTTTGGTGCACAAGCCCTCGCTGTTAGGGTGCAAACACTCACGTTAAGATTCCCAAGCTTCGAGTCCAGGGTTGAAATCCACATCTTTATGCTCCAAACGACCGTCTTTAGGCTTCAAATCCGACTTTTAATTCTGAAATCCCACTTTTTTACGCTCCAAACGCTACATTAAGGGCACAAAGTCTCCATTTTAGGTCACAACGCTTCCTTTTTAGAGTCCGGAACGTTGGTTCCAGGGTTGAAAGCCTCCCTGTTCTGCTTCAAAGCGTCATTTAGAAGGTACAAGCCCTCATTTTTAGGGCGCAACGCCTCATTTTTTGGCCGCGAATCCTCCTTTTTAGGGGTCAATACGTCCTTTTTGCTGTAAAATCCCTCACTTCTATGTTCCGGACATCTCTTTTAGGGCACAAAGCCTTGTTTTGTGGTCCCAAAGCTTCCTCTTCAGAGTCCTAAAGCTTTGATTCTGTGGTTGAATTCCTCGTTTTATAATCCAAACCCTCACGTTTATTGCACAAACCCTCATTTTTAGGGCCCAAACGCTCATTTTTATGCTGCAAATCATTTCACTGGAAAATGCCTCCTTTTTATGCTCCAAACGCCTCCTTTAGGGCACGATGTCTGAATGTTAGGTCCCAAAGATTTGGTTAAGAGTCCAAAGCTTGGAGTCTAGGGTTGAAAGCCTGCTTTTTACTCTACAAACCCTCCTGTTTAGGGTACAAACCCTCCTTTTTGGTGCACAAGCCCTCGCTGTTAGGGTGCAAACACTCACGTTAAGATTCCCAAGCTTCGAGTCCAGGGTTGAAATCCACATCTTTATGCTCCAAACGACCGTCTTTAGGCTTCAAATCCGACTTTTAATTCTGAAATCCCACTTTTTTACGCTCCAAACGCTACATTAAGGGCACAAAGTCTCCATTTTAGGTCACAACGCTTCCTTTTTAGAGTCCGGAACGTTGGTTCCAGGGTTGAAAGCCTCCCTGTTCTGCTTCAAAGCGTCATTTAGAAGGTACAAGCCCTCATTTTTAGGGCGCAACGCCTCATTTTTTGGCCGCGAATCCTCCTTTTTAGGGGTCAATACGTCCTTTTTGCTGTAAAATCCCTCACTTCTATGTTCCGGACATCTCTTTTAGGGCACAAAGCCTTGTTTTGTGGTCCCAAAGCTTCCTCTTCAGAGTCCAAAGCTTTGATTCTGTGGTTGAATTCCTCGTTTTATAATCCAAACCCTCACGTTTATTGCACAAACCCTCATTTTTAGGGCCCAAACGCTCATTTTTATGCTGCAAATCATTTCACTGGAAAATGCCTCCTTTTTATGCTCCAAACGCCTCCTTTAGGGCACGATGTCTGAATGTTAGGTCCCAAAGATTTGGTTAAGAGCCCAAAGCTTGGAGTCTAGGGTTGAAAGCCTGCTTTTTACTCTACAAACCCTCCTGTTTAGGGTACAAACCCTCCTTTTTGGTGCACAAGCCCTCGCTGTTAGGGTGCAAACACTCACGTTAAGATTCCCAAGCTTCGAGTCCAGGGTTGAAATCCACATCTTTATGCTCCAAACGACCGTCTTTAGGCTTCAAATCCGACTTTTAATTCTGAAATCCCACTTTTTTACGCTCCAAACGCTACATTAAGGGCACAAAGTCTCCATTTTAGGTCACAACGCTTCCTTTTTAGAGTCCGGAACGTTGGTTCCAGGGTTGAAAGCCTCCCTGTTCTGCTTCAAAGCGTCATTTAGAAGGTACAAGCCCTCATTTTTAGGGCGCAACGCCTCATTTTTTGGCCGCGAATCCTCCTTTTTAGGGGTCAATACGTCCTTTTTGCTGTAAAATCCCTCACTTTTATGTTCCGGACATCTCTTTTAGGGCACAAAGCCTTGTTTTGTGGTCCCAAAGCTTCCTCTTCAGAGTCCAAAGCTTTGATTCTGTGGTTGAATTCCTCGTTTTATAATCCAAACCCTCACGTTTATTGCACAAACCCTCATTTTTAGGGCCCAAACGCTCATTTTTATGCTGCAAATCATTTCACTGGAAAATGCCTCCTTTTTATGCTCCAAACGCCTCCTTTAGGGCACGATGTCTGAATGTTAGGTCCCAAAGATTTGGTTAAGAGCCCAAAGCTTGGAGTCTAGGGTTGAAAGCCTGCTTTTTACTCTACAAACCCTCCTGTTTAGGGTACAAACCCTCCTTTTTGGTGCACAAGCCCTCGCTGTTAGGGTGCAAACACTCACGTTAAGATTCCCAAGCTTCGAGTCCAGGGTTGAAATCCACATCTTTATGCTCCAAACGACCGTCTTTAGGCTTCAAATCCGACTTTTAATTCTGAAATCCCACTTTTTTACGCTCCAAACGCTACATTAAGGGCACAAAGTCTCCATTTTAGGTCACAACGCTTCCTTTTTAGAGTCCGGAACGTTGGTTCCAGGGTTGAAAGCCTCCCTGTTCTGCTTCAAAGCGTCATTTAGAAGGTACAAGCCCTCATTTTTAGGGCGCAACGCCTCATTTTTTGGCCGCGAATCCTCCTTTTTAGGGGTCAATACGTCCTTTTTGCTGTAAAATCCCTCACTTCTATGTTCCGGACATCTCTTTTAGGGCACAAAGCCTTGTTTTGTGGTCCCAAAGCTTCCTCTTCAGAGTCCTAAAGCTTTGATTCTGTGGTTGAATTCCTCGTTTTATAATCCAAACCCTCACGTTTATTGCACAAACCCTCATTTTTAGGGCCCAAACGCTCATTTTTATGCTGCAAATCATTTCACTGGAAAATGCCTCCTTTTTATGCTCCAAACGCCTCCTTTAGGGCACGATGTCTGAATGTTAGGTCCCAAAGATTTGGTTAAGAGTCCAAAGCTTGGAGTCTAGGGTTGAAAGCCTGCTTTTTACTCTACAAACCCTCCTGTTTAGGGTACAAACCCTCCTTTTTGGTGCACAAGCCCTCGCTGTTAGGGTGCAAACACTCACGTTAAGATTCCCAAGCTTCGAGTCCAGGGTTGAAATCCACATCTTTATGCTCCAAACGACCGTCTTTAGGCTTCAAATCCGACTTTTAATTCTGAAATCCCACTTTTTTACGCTCCAAACGCTACATTAAGGGCACAAAGTCTCCATTTTAGGTCACAACGCTTCCTTTTTAGAGTCCGGAACGTTGGTTCCAGGGTTGAAAGCCTCCCTGTTCTGCTTCAAAGCGTCATTTAGAAGGTACAAGCCCTCATTTTTAGGGCGCAACGCCTCATTTTTTGGCCGCGAATCCTCCTTTTTAGGGGTCAATACGTCCTTTTTGCTGTAAAATCCCTCACTTCTATGTTCCGGACATCTCTTTTAGGGCACAAAGCCTTGTTTTGTGGTCCCAAAGCTTCCTCTTCAGAGTCCAAAGCTTTGATTCTGTGGTTGAATTCCTCGTTTTATAATCCAAACCCTCACGTTTATTGCACAAACCCTCATTTTTAGGGCCCAAACGCTCATTTTTATGCTGCAAATCATTTCACTGGAAAATGCCTCCTTTTTATGCTCCAAACGCCTCCTTTAGGGCACGATGTCTGAATGTTAGGTCCCAAAGATTTGGTTAAGAGCCCAAAGCTTGGAGTCTAGGGTTGAAAGCCTGCTTTTTACTCTACAAACCCTCCTGTTTAGGGTACAAACCCTCCTTTTTGGTGCACAAGCCCTCGCTGTTAGGGTGCAAACACTCACGTTAAGATTCCCAAGCTTCGAGTCCAGGGTTGAAATCCACATCTTTATGCTCCAAACGACCGTCTTTAGGCTTCAAATCCGACTTTTAATTCTGAAATCCCACTTTTTTACGCTCCAAACGCTACATTAAGGGCACAAAGTCTCCATTTTAGGTCACAACGCTTCCTTTTTAGAGTCCGGAACGTTGGTTCCAGGGTTGAAAGCCTCCCTGTTCTGCTTCAAAGCGTCATTTAGAAGGTACAAGCCCTCATTTTTAGGGCGCAACGCCTCATTTTTTGGCCGCGAATCCTCCTTTTTAGGGGTCAATACGTCCTTTTTGCTGTAAAATCCCTCACTTTTATGTTCCGGACATCTCTTTTAGGGCACAAAGCCTTGTTTTGTGGTCCCAAAGCTTCCTCTTCAGAGTCCAAAGCTTTGATTCTGTGGTTGAATTCCTCGTTTTATAATCCAAACCCTCACGTTTATTGCACAAACCCTCATTTTTAGGGCCCAAACGCTCATTTTTATGCTGCAAATCATTTCACTGGAAAATGCCTCCTTTTTATGCTCCAAACGCCTCCTTTAGGGCACGATGTCTGAATGTTAGGTCCCAAAGATTTGGTTAAGAGCCCAAAGCTTGGAGTCTAGGGTTGAAAGCCTGCTTTTTACTCTACAAACCCTCCTGTTTAGGGTACAAACCCTCCTTTTTGGTGCACAAGCCCTCGCTGTTAGGGTGCAAACACTCACGTTAAGATTCCCAAGCTTCGAGTCCAGGGTTGAAATCCACATCTTTATGCTCCAAACGACCGTCTTTAGGCTTCAAATCCGACTTTTAATTCTGAAATCCCACTTTTTTACGCTCCAAACGCTACATTAAGGGCACAAAGTCTCCATTTTAGGTCACAACGCTTCCTTTTTAGAGTCCGGAACGTTGGTTCCAGGGTTGAAAGCCTCCCTGTTCTGCTTCAAAGCGTCATTTAGAAGGTACAAGCCCTCATTTTTAGGGCGCAACGCCTCATTTTTTGGCCGCGAATCCTCCTTTTTAGGGGTCAATACGTCCTTTTTGCTGTAAAATCCCTCACTTTTATGTTCCGGACATCTCTTTTAGGGCACAAAGCCTTGTTTTGTGGTCCCAAAGCTTCCTCTTCAGAGTCCAAAGCTTTGATTCTGTGGTTGAATTCCTCGTTTTATAATCCAAACCCTCACGTTTATTGCACAAACCCTCATTTTTAGGGCCCAAACGCTCATTTTTATGCTGCAAATCATTTCACTGGAAAATGCCTCCTTTTTATGCTCCAAACGCCTCCTTTAGGGCACGATGTCTGAATGTTAGGTCCCAAAGATTTGGTTAAGAGCCCAAAGCTTGGAGTCTAGGGTTGAAAGCCTGCTTTTTACTCTACAAACCCTCCTGTTTAGGGTACAAACCCTCCTTTTTGGTGCACAAGCCCTCGCTGTTAGGGTGCAAACACTCACGTTAAGATTCCCAAGCTTCGAGTCCAGGGTTGAAATCCACATCTTTATGCTCCAAACGACCGTCTTTAGGCTTCAAATCCGACTTTTAATTCTGAAATCCCACTTTTTTACGCTCCAAACGCTACATTAAGGGCACAAAGTCTCCATTTTAGGTCACAACGCTTCCTTTTTAGAGTCCGGAACGTTGGTTCCAGGGTTGAAAGCCTCCCTGTTCTGCTTCAAAGCGTCATTTAGAAGGTACAAGCCCTCATTTTTAGGGCGCAACGCCTCATTTTTTGGCCGCGAATCCTCCTTTTTAGGGGTCAATACGTCCTTTTTGCTGTAAAATCCCTCACTTTTATGTTCCGGACATCTCTTTTAGGGCACAAAGCCTTGTTTTGTGGTCCCAAAGCTTCCTCTTCAGAGTCCAAAGCTTTGATTCTGTGGTTGAATTCCTCGTTTTATAATCCAAACCCTCACGTTTATTGCACAAACCCTCATTTTTAGGGCCCAAAGGCTCATTTTTATGCTGCAAATCATTTCACTGGAAAATGCCTCCTTTTTATGCTCCAAACGCCTCCTTTAGGGCACGATGTCTGAATGTTAGGTCCCAAAGATTTGGTTAAGAGTCCAAAGCTTGGAGTCTAGGGTTGAAAGCCTGCTTTTTACTCTACAAACCCTCCTGTTTAGGGTACAAACCCTCCTTTTTGGTGCACAAGCCCTCGCTGTTAGGGTGCAAACACTCACGTTAAGATTCCCAAGCTTCGAGTCCAGGGTTGAAATCCACATCTTTATGCTCCAAACGACCGTCTTTAGGCTTCAAATCCGACTTTTAATTCTGAAATCCCACTTTTTTACGCTCCAAACGCTACATTAAGGGCACAAAGTCTCCATTTTAGGTCACAACGCTTCCTTTTTAGAGTCCGGAACGTTGGTTCCAGGGTTGAAAGCCTCCCTGTTCTGCTTCAAAGCGTCATTTAGAAGGTACAAGCCCTCATTTTTAGGGCGCAACGCCTCATTTTTTGGCCGCGAATCCTCCTTTTTAGGGGTCAATACGTCCTTTTTGCTGTAAAATCCCTCACTTCTATGTTCCGGACATCTCTTTTAGGGCACAAAGCCTTGTTTTGTGGTCCCAAAGCTTCCTCTTCAGAGTCCAAAGCTTTGATTCTGTGGTTGAATTCCTCGTTTTATAATCCAAACCCTCACGTTTATTGCACAAACCCTCATTTTTAGGGCCCAAACGCTCATTTTTATGCTGCAAATCATTTCACTGGAAAATGCCTCCTTTTTATGCTCCAAACGCCTCCTTTAGGGCACGATGTCTGAATGTTAGGTCCCAAAGATTTGGTTAAGAACCCAAAGCTTGGAGTCCAGGGTTGAAAGCCTGCTTTTTACTCTACAAACCCTCCTGTTTAGGGTACAAACCCTCCTTTTTGGTGCACAAGCCCTCGCTGTTAGGGTGCAAACACTCACGTTAAGATTCCCAAGCTTCGAGTCCAGGGTTGAAATCCACATCTTTATGCTCCAAACGACCGTCTTTAGGCTTCAAATCCGACTTTTAATTCTGAAATCCCACTTTTTTACGCTCCAAACGCTACATTAAGGGCACAAAGTCTCCATTTTAGGTCACAACGCTTCCTTTTTAGAGTCCGGAACGTTGGTTCCAGGGTTGAAAGCCTCCCTGTTCTGCTTCAAAGCGTCATTTAGAAGGTACAAGCCCTCATTTTTAGGGCGCAACGCCTCATTTTTTGGCCGCGAATCCTCCTTTTTAGGGGTCAATACGTCCTTTTTGCTGTAAAATCCCTCACTTTTATGTTCCGGACATCTCTTTTAGGGCACAAAGCCTTGTTTTGTGGTCCCAAAGCTTCCTCTTCAGAGTCCAAAGCTTTGATTCTGTGGTTGAATTCCTCGTTTTATAATCCAAACCCTCACGTTTATTGCACAAACCCTCATTTTTAGGGCCCAAACGCTCATTTTTATGCTGCAAATCATTTCACTGGAAAATGCCTCCTTTTTATGCTCCAAACGCCTCCTTTAGGGCACGATGTCTGAATGTTAGGTCCCAAAGATTTGGTTAAGAGCCCAAAGCTTGGAGTCTAGGGTTGAAAGCCTGCTTTTTACTCTACAAACCCTCCTGTTTAGGGTACAAACCCTCCTTTTTGGTGCACAAGCCCTCGCTGTTAGGGTGCAAACACTCACGTTAAGATTCCCAAGCTTCGAGTCCAGGGTTGAAATCCACATCTTTATGCTCCAAACGACCGTCTTTAGGCTTCAAATCCGACTTTTAATTCTGAAATCCCACTTTTTTACGCTCCAAACGCTACATTAAGGGCACAAAGTCTCCATTTTAGGTCACAACGCTTCCTTTTTAGAGTCCGGAACGTTGGTTCCAGGGTTGAAAGCCTCCCTGTTCTGCTTCAAAGCGTCATTTAGAAGGTACAAGCCCTCATTTTTAGGGCGCAACGCCTCATTTTTTGGCCGCGAATCCTCCTTTTTAGGGGTCAATACGTCCTTTTTGCTGTAAAATCCCTCACTTTTATGTTCCGGACATCTCTTTTAGGGCACAAAGCCTTGTTTTGTGGTCCCAAAGCTTCCTCTTCAGAGTCCAAAGCTTTGATTCTGTGGTTGAATTCCTCGTTTTATAATCCAAACCCTCACGTTTATTGCACAAACCCTCATTTTTAGGGCCCAAAGGCTCATTTTTATGCTGCAAATCATTTCACTGGAAAATGCCTCCTTTTTATGATCCAAACGCCTCCTTTAGGGCACGATGTCTGAATGTTAGGTCCCAAAGATTTGGTTAAGAGTCCAAAGCTTGGAGTCTAGGGTTGAAAGCCTGCTTTTTACTCTACAAACCCTCCTGTTTAGGGTACAAACCCTCCTTTTTGGTGCACAAGCCCTCGCTGTTAGGGTGCAAACACTCACGTTAAGATTCCCAAGCTTCGAGTCCAGGGTTGAAATCCACATCTTTATGCTCCAAACGACCGTCTTTAGGCTTCAAATCCGACTTTTAATTCTGAAATCCCACTTTTTTACGCTCCAAACGCTACATTAAGGGCACAAAGTCTCCATTTTAGGTCACAACGCTTCCTTTTTAGAGTCCGGAACGTTGGTTCCAGGGTTGAAAGCCTCCCTGTTCTGCTTCAAAGCGTCATTTAGAAGGTACAAGCCCTCATTTTTAGGGCGCAACGCCTCATTTTTTGGCCGCGAATCCTCCTTTTTAGGGGTCAATACGTCCTTTTTGCTGTAAAATCCCTCACTTCTATGTTCCGGACATCTCTTTTAGGGCACAAAGCCTTGTTTTGTGGTCCCAAAGCTTCCTCTTCAGAGTCCAAAGCTTTGATTCTGTGGTTGAATTCCTCGTTTTATAATCCAAACCCTCACGTTTATTGCACAAACCCTCATTTTTAGGGCCCAAACGCTCATTTTTATGCTGCAAATCATTTCACTGGAAAATGCCTCCTTTTTATGCTCCAAACGCCTCCTTTAGGGCACGATGTCTGAATGTTAGGTCCCAAAGATTTGGTTAAGAACCCAAAGCTTGGAGTCCAGGGTTGAAAGCCTGCTTTTTACTCTACAAACCCTCCTGTTTAGGGTACAAACCCTCCTTTTTGGTGCACAAGCCCTCGCTGTTAGGGTGCAAACACTCACGTTAAGATTCCCAAGCTTCGAGTCCAGGGTTGAAATCCACATCTTTATGCTCCAAACGACCGTCTTTAGGCTTCAAATCCGACTTTTAATTCTGAAATCCCACTTTTTTACGCTCCAAACGCTACATTAAGGGCACAAAGTCTCCATTTTAGGTCACAACGCTTCCTTTTTAGAGTCCGGAACGTTGGTTCCAGGGTTGAAAGCCTCCCTGTTCTGCTTCAAAGCGTCATTTAGAAGGTACAAGCCCTCATTTTTAGGGCGCAACGCCTCATTTTTTGGCCGCGAATCCTCCTTTTTAGGGGTCAATACGTCCTTTTTGCTGTAAAATCCCTCACTTTTATGTTCCGGACATCTCATTTAGGGCACAAAGCCTTGTTTTGTGGTCCCAAAGCTTCCTCTTCAGAGTCCAAAGCTTTGATTCTGTGGTTGAATTCCTCGTTTTATAATCCAAACCCTCACGTTTATTGCACAAACCCTCATTTTTAGGGCCCAAACGCTCATTTTTATGCTGCAAATCATTTCACTGGAAAATGCCTCCTTTTTATGCTCCAAACGCCTCCTTTAGGGCACGATGTCTGAATGTTAGGTCCCAAAGATTTGGTTAAGAGCCCAAAGCTTGGAGTCTAGGGTTCAAAGCCTGCTTTTTACTCTACAAACCCTCCTGTTTAGGGTACAAACCCTCCTTTTTGGTGCACAAGCCCTCGCTGTTAGGGTGCAAACACTCACGTTAAGATTCCCAAGCTTCGAGTCCAGGGTTGAAATCCACATCTTTATGCTCCAAACGACCGTCTTTAGGCTTCAAATCCGACTTTTAATTCTGAAATCCCACTTTTTTACGCTCCAAACGCTACATTAAGGGCACAAAGTCTCCATTTTAGGTCACAACGCTTCCTTTTTAGAGTCCGGAACGTTGGTTCCAGGGTTGAAAGCCTCCCTGTTCTGCTTCAAAGCGTCATTTAGAAGGTACAAGCCCTCATTTTTAGGGCGCAACGCCTCATTTTTTGGCCGCGAATCCTCCTTTTTAGGGGTCAATACGTCCTTTTTGCTGTAAAATCCCTCACTTTTATGTTCCGGACATCTCATTTAGGGCACAAAGCCTTGTTTTGTGGTCCCAAAGCTTCCTCTTCAGAGTCCAAAGCTTTGATTCTGTGGTTGAATTCCTCGTTTTATAATCCAAACCCTCACGTTTATTGCACAAACCCTCATTTTTAGGGCCCAAACGCTCATTTTTATGCTGCAAATCATTTCACTGGAAAATGCCTCCTTTTTATGCTCCAAACGCCTCCTTTAGGGCACGATGTCTGAATGTTAGGTCCCAAAGATTTGGTTAAGAGCCCAAAGCTTGGAGTCTAGGGTTGAAAGCCTGCTTTTTACTCTACAAACCCTCCTGTTTAGGGTACAAACCCTCCTTTTTGGTGCACAAGCCCTCGCTGTTAGGGTGCAAACACTCACGTTAAGATTCCCAAGCTTCGAGTCCAGGGTTGAAATCCACATCTTTATGCTCCAAACGACCGTCTTTAGGCTTCAAATCCGACTTTTAATTCTGAAATCCCACTTTTTTACGCTCCAAACGCTACATTAAGGGCACAAAGTCTCCATTTTAGGTCACAACGCTTCCTTTTTAGAGTCCGGAACGTTGGTTCCAGGGTTGAAAGCCTCCCTGTTCTGCTTCAAAGCGTCATTTAGAAGGTACAAGCCCTCATTTTTAGGGCGCAACGCCTCATTTTTTGGCCGCGAATCCTCCTTTTTAGGGGTCAATACGTCCTTTTTGCTGTAAAATCCCTCACTTTTATGTTCCGGACATCTCTTTTAGGGCACAAAGCCTTGTTTTGTGGTCCCAAAGCTTCCTCTTCAGAGTCCAAAGCTTTGATTCTGTGGTTGAATTCCTCGTTTTATAATCCAAACCCTCACGTTTATTGCACAAACCCTCATTTTTAGGGCCCAAACGCTCATTTTTATGCTGCAAATCATTTCACTGGAAAATGCCTCCTTTTTATGCTCCAAACGCCTCCTTTAGGGCACGATGTCTGAATGTTAGGTCCCAAAGATTTGGTTAAGAGCCCAAAGCTTGGAGTCTAGGGTTGAAAGCCTGCTTTTTACTCTACAAACCCTCCTGTTTAGGGTACAAACCCTCCTTTTTGGTGCACAAGCCCTCGCTGTTAGGGTGCAAACACTCACGTTAAGATTCCCAAGCTTCGAGTCCAGGGTTGAAATCCACATCTTTATGCTCCAAACGACCGTCTTTAGGCTTCAAATCCGACTTTTAATTCTGAAATCCCACTTTTTTACGCTCCAAACGCTACATTAAGGGCACAAAGTCTCCATTTTAGGTCACAACGCTTCCTTTTTAGAGTCCGGAACGTTGGTTCCAGGGTTGAAAGCCTCCCTGTTCTGCTTCAAAGCGTCATTTAGAAGGTACAAGCCCTCATTTTTAGGGCGCAACGCCTCATTTTTTGGCCGCGAATCCTCCTTTTTAGGGGTCAATACGTCCTTTTTGCTGTAAAATCCCTCACTTCTATGTTCCGGACATCTCTTTTAGGGCACAAAGCCTTGTTTTGTGGTCCCAAAGCTTCCTCTTCAGAGTCCAAAGCTTTGATTCTGTGGTTGAATTCCTCGTTTTATAATCCAAACCCTCACGTTTATTGCACAAACCCTCATTTTTAGGGCCCAAACGCTCATTTTTATGCTGCAAATCATTTCACTGGAAAATGCCTCCTTTTTATGCTCCAAACGCCTCCTTTAGGGCACGATGTCTGAATGTTAGGTCCCAAAGATTTGGTTAAGAGCCCAAAGCTTGGAGTCTAGGGTTGAAAGCCTGCTTTTTACTCTACAAACCCTCCTGTTTAGGGTACAAACCCTCCTTTTTGGTGCACAAGCCCTCGCTGTTAGGGTGCAAACACTCACGTTAAGATTCCCAAGCTTCGAGTCCAGGGTTGAAATCCACATCTTTATGCTCCAAACGACCGTCTTTAGGCTTCAAATCCGACTTTTAATTCTGAAATCCCACTTTTTTACGCTCCAAACGCTACATTAAGGGCACAAAGTCTCCATTTTAGGTCACAACGCTTCCTTTTTAGAGTCCGGAACGTTGGTTCCAGGGTTGAAAGCCTCCCTGTTCTGCTTCAAAGCGTCATTTAGAAGGTACAAGCCCTCATTTTTAGGGCGCAACGCCTCATTTTTGGCCGCGAATCCTCCTTTTTAGGGGTCAATACGTCCTTTTTGCTGTAAAATCCCTCACTTCTATGTTCCGGACATCTCTTTTAGGGCACAAAGCCTTGTTTTGTGGTCCCAAAGCTTCCTCTTCAGAGTCCAAAGCTTTGATTCTGTGGTTGAATTCCTCGTTTTATAATCCAAACCCTCACGTTTATTGCACAAACCCTCATTTTTAGGGCCCAAACGCTCATTTTTATGCTGCAAATCATTTCACTGGAAAATGCCTCCTTTTTATGCTCCAAACGCCTCCTTTAGGGCACGATGTCTGAATGTTAGGTCCCAAAGATTTGGTTAAGAGCCCAAAGCTTGGAGTCTAGGGTTGAAAGCCTGCTTTTTACTCTACAAACCCTCCTGTTTAGGGTACAAACCCTCCTTTTTGGTGCACAAGCCCTCGCTGTTAGGGTGCAAACACTCACGTTAAGATTCCCAAGCTTCGAGTCCAGGGTTGAAATCCACATCTTTATGCTCCAAACGACCGTCTTTAGGCTTCAAATCCGACTTTTAATTCTGAAATCCCACTTTTTTACGCTCCAAACGCTACATTAAGGGCACAAAGTCTCCATTTTAGGTCACAACGCTTCCTTTTTAGAGTCCGGAACGTTGGTTCCAGGGTTGAAAGCCTCCCTGTTCTGCTTCAAAGCGTCATTTAGAAGGTACAAGCCCTCATTTTTAGGGCACAACGCCTCATTTTTTGGCCGCGAATCCTCCTTTTTAGGGGTCAATACGTCCTTTTTGCTGTAAAATCCCTCACTTTTATGTTCCGGACATCTCTTTTAGGGCACAAAGCCTTGTTTTGTGGTCCCAAAGCTTCCTCTTCAGAGTCCAAAGCTTTGATTCTGTGGTTGAATTCCTCGTTTTATAATCCAAACCCTCACGTTTATTGCACAAACCCTCATTTTTAGGGCCCAAACGCTCATTTTTATGCTGCAAATCATTTCACTGGAAAATGCCTCCTTTTTATGCTCCAAACGCCTCCTTTAGGGCACGATGTCTGAATGTTAGGTCCCAAAGATTTGGTTAAGAGCCCAAAGCTTGGAGTCTAGGGTTGAAAGCCTGCTTTTTACTCTACAAACCCTCCTGTTTAGGGTACAAACCCTCCTTTTTGGTGCACAAGCCCTCGCTGTTAGGGTGCAAACACTCACGTTAAGATTCCCAAGCTTCGAGTCCAGGGTTGAAATCCACATCTTTATGCTCCAAACGACCGTCTTTAGGCTTCAAATCCGACTTTTAATTCTGAAATCCCACTTTTTTACGCTCCAAACGCTACATTAAGGGCACAAAGTCTCCATTTTAGGTCACAACGCTTCCTTTTTAGAGTCCGGAACGTTGGTTCCAGGGTTGAAAGCCTCCCTGTTCTGCTTCAAAGCGTCATTTAGAAGGTACAAGCCCTCATTTTTAGGGCGCAACGCCTCATTTTTTGGCCGCGAATCCTCCTTTTTAGGGGTCAATACGTCCTTTTTGCTGTAAAATCCCTCACTTTTATGTTCCGGACATCTCTTTTAGGGCACAAAGCCTTGTTTTGTGGTCCCAAAGCTTCCTCTTCAGAGTCCAAAGCTTTGATTCTGTGGTTGAATTCCTCGTTTTATAATCCAAACCCTCACGTTTATTGCACAAACCCTCTTTTTTAGGGCCCAAACGCTCATTTTTATGCTGCAAATCATTTCACTGGAAAATGCCTCCTTTTTATGCTCCAAACGCCTCCTTTAGGGCACGATGTCTGAATGTTAGGTCCCAAAGATTTGGTTAAGAGCCCAAAGCTTGGAGTCTAGGGTTCAAAGCCTGCTTTTTACTCTACAAACCCTCCTGTTTAGGGTACAAACCCTCCTTTTTGGTGCACAAGCCCTCGCTGTTAGGGTGCAAACACTCACGTTAAGATTCCCAAGCTTCGAGTCCAGGGTTGAAATCCACATCTTTATGCTCCAAACGACCGTCTTTAGGCTTCAAATCCGACTTTTAATTCTGAAATCCCACTTTTTTACGCTCCAAACGCTACATTAAGGGCACAAAGTCTCCATTTTAGGTCACAACGCTTCCTTTTTAGAGTCCGGAACGTTGGTTCCAGGGTTGAAAGCCTCCCTGTTCTGCTTCAAAGCGTCATTTAGAAGGTACAAGCCCTCATTTTTAGGGCGCAACGCCTCATTTTTTGGCCGCGAATCCTCCTTTTTAGGGGTCAATACGTCCTTTTTGCTGTAAAATCCCTCACTTTTATGTTCCGGACATCTCTTTTAGGGCACAAAGCCTTGTTTTGTGGTCCCAAAGCTTCCTCTTCAGAGTCCAAAGCTTTGATTCTGTGGTTGAATTCCTCGTTTTATAATCCAAACCCTCACGTTTATTGCACAAACCCTCATTTTTAGGGCCCAAACGCTCATTTTTATGCTGCAAATCATTTCACTGGAAAATGCCTCCTTTTTATGCTCCAAACGCCTCCTTTAGGGCACGATGTCTGAATGTTAGGTCCCAAAGATTTGGTTAAGAGCCCAAAGCTTGGAGTCTAGGGTTGAAAGCCTGCTTTTTACTCTACAAACCCTCCTGTTTAGGGTACAAACCCTCCTTTTTGGTGCACAAGCCCTCGCTGTTAGGGTGCAAACACTCACGTTAAGATTCCCAAGCTTCGAGTCCAGGGTTGAAATCCACATCTTTATGCTCCAAACGACCGTCTTTAGGCTTCAAATCCGACTTTTAATTCTGAAATCCCACTTTTTTACGCTCCAAACGCTACATTAAGGGCACAAAGTCTCCATTTTAGGTCACAACGCTTCCTTTTTAGAGTCCGGAACGTTGGTTCCAGGGTTGAAAGCCTCCCTGTTCTGCTTCAAAGCGTCATTTAGAAGGTACAAGCCCTCATTTTTAGGGCGCAACGCCTCATTTTTTGGCCGCGAATCCTCCTTTTTAGGGGTCAATACGTCCTTTTTGCTGTAAAATCCCTCACTTCTATGTTCCGGACATCTCTTTTAGGGCACAAAGCCTTGTTTTGTGGTCCCAAAGCTTCCTCTTCAGAGTCCAAAGCTTTGATTCTGTGGTTGAATTCCTCGTTTTATAATCCAAACCCTCACGTTTATTGCACAAACCCTCATTTTTAGGGCCCAAACGCTCATTTTTATGCTGCAAATCATTTCACTGGAAAATGCCTCCTTTTTATGCTCCAAACGCCTCCTTTAGGGCACGATGTCTGAATGTTAGGTCCCAAAGATTTGGTTAAGAACCCAAAGCTTGGAGTCCAGGGTTGAAAGCCTGCTTTTTACTCTACAAACCCTCCTGTTTAGGGTACAAACCCTCCTTTTTGGTGCACAAGCCCTCGCTGTTAGGGTGCAAACACTCACGTTAAGATTCCCAAGCTTCGAGTCCAGGGTTGAAATCCACATCTTTATGCTCCAAACGACCGTCTTTAGGCTTCAAATCCGACTTTTAATTCTGAAATCCCACTTTTTTACGCTCCAAACGCTACATTAAGGGCACAAAGTCTCCATTTTAGGTCACAACGCTTCCTTTTTAGAGTCCGGAACGTTGGTTCCAGGGTTGAAAGCCTCCCTGTTCTGCTTCAAAGCGTCATTTAGAAGGTACAAGCCCTCATTTTTAGGGCGCAACGCCTCATTTTTTGGCCGCGAATCCTCCTTTTTAGGGGTCAATACGTCCTTTTTGCTGTAAAATCCCTCACTTTTATGTTCCGGACATCTCTTTTAGGGCACAAAGCCTTGTTTTGTGGTCCCAAAGCTTCCTCTTCAGAGTCCAAAGCTTTGATTCTGTGGTTGAATTCCTCGTTTTATAATCCAAACCCTCACGTTTATTGCACAAACCCTCATTTTTAGGGCCCAAACGCTCATTTTTATGCTGCAAATCATTTCACTGGAAAATGCCTCCTTTTTATGCTCCAAACGCCTCCTTTAGGGCACGATGTCTGAATGTTAGGTCCCAAAGATTTGGTTAAGAGCCCAAAGCTTGGAGTCTAGGGTTGAAAGCCTGCTTTTTACTCTACAAACCCTCCTGTTTAGGGTACAAACCCTCCTTTTTGGTGCACAAGCCCTCGCTGTTAGGGTGCAAACACTCACGTTAAGATTCCCAAGCTTCGAGTCCAGGGTTGAAATCCACATCTTTATGCTCCAAACGACCGTCTTTAGGCTTCAAATCCGACTTTTAATTCTGAAATCCCACTTTTTTACGCTCCAAACGCTACATTAAGGGCACAAAGTCTCCATTTTAGGTCACAACGCTTCCTTTTTAGAGTCCGGAACGTTGGTTCCAGGGTTGAAAGCCTCCCTGTTCTGCTTCAAAGCGTCATTTAGAAGGTACAAGCCCTCATTTTTAGGGCGCAACGCCTCATTTTTTGGCCGCGAATCCTCCTTTTTAGGGGTCAATACGTCCTTTTTGCTGTAAAATCCCTCACTTCTATGTTCCGGACATCTCTTTTAGGGCACAAAGCCTTGTTTTGTGGTCCCAAAGCTTCCTCTTCAGAGTCCAAAGCTTTGATTCTGTGGTTGAATTCCTCGTTTTATAATCCAAACCCTCACGTTTATTGCACAAACCCTCATTTTTAGGGCCCAAACGCTCATTTTTATGCTGCAAATCATTTCACTGGAAAATGCCTCCTTTTTATGCTCCAAACGCCTCCTTTAGGGCACGATGTCTGAATGTTAGGTCCCAAAGATTTGGTTAAGAGTCCAAAGCTTGGAGTCTAGGGTTGAAAGCCTGCTTTTTACTCTACAAACCCTCCTGTTTAGGGTACAAACCCTCCTTTTTGGTGCACAAGCCCTCGCTGTTAGGGTGCAAACACTCACGTTAAGATTCCCAAGCTTCGAGTCCAGGGTTGAAATCCACATCTTTATGCTCCAAACGACCGTCTTTAGGCTTCAAATCCGACTTTTAATTCTGAAATCCACTTTTTTACGCTCCAAACGCTACATTAAGGGCACAAAGTCTCCATTTTAGGTCACAACGCTTCCTTTTTAGAGTCCGGAACGTTGGTTCCAGGGTTGAAAGCCTCCCTGTTCTGCTTCAAAGCGTCATTTAGAAGGTACAAGCCCTCATTTTTAGGGCGCAACGCCTCATTTTTTGGCCGCGAATCCTCCTTTTTAGGGGTCAGTACGTCCTTTTTGCTGTAAAATCCCTCACTTTTATGTTCCGGACATCTCATTTAGGGCACAAAGCCTTGTTTTGTGGTCCCAAAGCTTCCTCTTCAGAGTCCAAAGCTTTGATTCTGTGGTTGAATTCCTCGTTTTATAATCCAAACCCTCACGTTTATTGCACAAACCCTCATTTTTAGGGCCCAAACGCTCATTTTTATGCTGCAAATCATTTCACTGGAAAATGCCTCCTTTTTATGCTCCAAACGCCTCCTTTAGGGCACGATGTCTGAATGTTAGGTCCCAAAGATTTGGTTAAGAGCCCAAAGCTTGGAGTCTAGGGTTGAAAGCCTGCTTTTTACTCTACAAACCCTCCTGTTTAGGGTACAAACCCTCCTTTTTGGTGCACAAGCCCTCGCTGTTAGGGTGCAAACACTCACGTTAAGATTCCCAAGCTTCGAGTCCAGGGTTGAAATCCACATCTTTATGCTCCAAACGACCGTCTTTAGGCTTCAAATCCGACTTTTAATTCTGAAATCCCACTTTTTTACGCTCCAAACGCTACATTAAGGGCACAAAGTCTCCATTTTAGGTCACAACGCTTCCTTTTTAGAGTCCGGAACGTTGGTTCCAGGGTTGAAAGCCTCCCTGTTCTGCTTCAAAGCGTCATTTAGAAGGTACAAGCCCTCATTTTTAGGGCGCAACGCCTCATTTTTTGGCCGCGAATCCTCCTTTTTAGGGGTCAATACGTCCTTTTTGCTGTAAAATCCCTCACTTTTATGTTCCGGACATCTCTTTTAGGGCACAAAGCCTTGTTTTGTGGTCCCAAAGCTTCCTCTTCAGAGTCCAAAGCTTTGATTCTGTGGTTGAATTCCTCGTTTTATAATCCAAACCCTCACGTTTATTGCACAAACCCTCATTTTTAGGGCCCAAACGCTCATTTTTATGCTGCAAATCATTTCACTGGAAAATGCCTCCTTTTTATGCTCCAAACGCCTCCTTTAGGGCACGATGTCTGAATGTTAGGTCCCAAAGATTTGGTTAAGAGTCCAAAGCTTGGAGTCTAGGGTTGAAAGCCTGCTTTTTACTCTACAAACCCTCCTGTTTAGGGTACAAACCCTCCTTTTTGGTGCACAAGCCCTCGCTGTTAGGGTGCAAACACTCACGTTAAGATTCCCAAGCTTCGAGTCCAGGGTTGAAATCCACATCTTTATGCTCCAAACGACCGTCTTTAGGCTTCAAATCCGACTTTTAATTCTGAAATCCCACTTTTTTACGCTCCAAACGCTACATTAAGGGCACAAAGTCTCCATTTTAGGTCACAACGCTTCCTTTTTAGAGTCCGGAACGTTGGTTCCAGGGTTGAAAGCCTCCCTGTTCTGCTTCAAAGCGTCATTTAGAAGGTACAAGCCCTCATTTTTAGGGCGCAACGCCTCATTTTTTGGCCGCGAATCCTCCTTTTTAGGGGTCAATACGTCCTTTTTGCTGTAAAATCCCTCACTTCTATGTTCCGGACATCTCTTTTAGGGCACAAAGCCTTGTTTTGTGGTCCCAAAGCTTCCTCTTCAGAGTCCAAAGCTTTGATTCTGTGGTTGAATTCCTCGTTTTATAATCCAAACCCTCACGTTTATTGCACAAACCCTCATTTTTAGGGCCCAAACGCTCATTTTTATGCTGCAAATCATTTCACTGGAAAATGCCTCCTTTTTATGCTCCAAACGCCTCCTTTAGGGCACGATGTCTGAATGTTAGGTCCCAAAGATTTGGTTAAGAACCCAAAGCTTGGAGTCCAGGGTTGAAAGCCTGCTTTTTACTCTACAAACCCTCCTGTTTAGGGTACAAACCCTCCTTTTTGGTGCACAAGCCCTCGCTGTTAGGGTGCAAACACTCACGTTAAGATTCCCAAGCTTCGAGTCCAGGGTTGAAATCCACATCTTTATGCTCCAAACGACCGTCTTTAGGCTTCAAATCCGACTTTTAATTCTGAAATCCCACTTTTTTACGCTCCAAACGCTACATTAAGGGCACAAAGTCTCCATTTTAGGTCACAACGCTTCCTTTTTAGAGTCCGGAACGTTGGTTCCAGGGTTGAAAGCCTCCCTGTTCTGCTTCAAAGCGTCATTTAGAAGGTACAAGCCCTCATTTTTAGGGCGCAACGCCTCATTTTTTGGCCGCGAATCCTCCTTTTTAGGGGTCAATACGTCCTTTTTGCTGTAAAATCCCTCACTTTTATGTTCCGGACATCTCTTTTAGGGCACAAAGCCTTGTTTTGTGGTCCCAAAGCTTCCTCTTCAGAGTCCAAAGCTTTGATTCTGTGGTTGAATTCCTCGTTTTATAATCCAAACCCTCACGTTTATTGCACAAACCCTCATTTTTAGGGCCCAAACGCTCATTTTTATGCTGCAAATCATTTCACTGGAAAATGCCTCCTTTTTATGCTCCAAACGCCTCCTTTAGGGCACGATGTCTGAATGTTAGGTCCCAAAGATTTGGTTAAGAGTCCAAAGCTTGGAGTCTAGGGTTGAAAGCCTGCTTTTTACTCTACAAACCCTCCTGTTTAGGGTACAAACCCTCCTTTTTGGTGCACAAGCCCTCGCTGTTAGGGTGCAAACACTCACGTTAAGATTCCCAAGCTTCGAGTCCAGGGTTGAAATCCACATCTTTATGCTCCAAACGACCGTCTTTAGGCTTCAAATCCGACTTTTAATTCTGAAATCCCACTTTTTTACGCTCCAAACGCTACATTAAGGGCACAAAGTCTCCATTTTAGGTCACAACGCTTCCTTTTTAGAGTCCGGAACGTTGGTTCCAGGGTTGAAAGCCTCCCTGTTCTGCTTCAAAGCGTCATTTAGAAGGTACAAGCCCTCATTTTTAGGGCGCAACGCCTCATTTTTTGGCCGCGAATCCTCCTTTTTAGGGGTCAATACGTCCTTTTTGCTGTAAAATCCCTCACTTCTATGTTCCGGACATCTCTTTTAGGGCACAAAGCCTTGTTTTGTGGTCCCAAAGCTTCCTCTTCAGAGTCCAAAGCTTTGATTCTGTGGTTGAATTCCTCGTTTTATAATCCAAACCCTCACGTTTATTGCACAAACCCTCATTTTTAGGGCCCAAACGCTCATTTTTATGCTGCAAATCATTTCACTGGAAAATGCCTCCTTTTTATGCTCCAAACGCCTCCTTTAGGGCACGATGTCTGAATGTTAGGTCCCAAAGATTTGGTTAAGAGCCCAAAGCTTGGAGTCTAGGGTTGAAAGCCTGCTTTTTACTCTACAAACCCTCCTGTTTAGGGTACAAACCCTCCTTTTTGGTGCACAAGCCCTCGCTGTTAGGGTGCAAACACTCACGTTAAGATTCCCAAGCTTCGAGTCCAGGGTTGAAATCCACATCTTTATGCTCCAAACGACCGTCTTTAGGCTTCAAATCCGACTTTTAATTCTGAAATCCCACTTTTTTACGCTCCAAACGCTACATTAAGGGCACAAAGTCTCCATTTTAGGTCACAACGCTTCCTTTTTAGAGTCCGGAACGTTGGTTCCAGGGTTGAAAGCCTCCCTGTTCTGCTTCAAAGCGTCATTTAGAAGGTACAAGCCCTCATTTTTAGGGCGCAACGCCTCATTTTTTGGCCGCGAATCCTCCTTTTTAGGGGTCAATACGTCCTTTTTGCTGTAAAATCCCTCACTTCTATGTTCCGGACATCTCTTTTAGGGCACAAAGCCTTGTTTTGTGGTCCCAAAGCTTCCTCTTCAGAGTCCAAAGCTTTGATTCTGTGGTTGAATTCCTCGTTTTATAATCCAAACCCTCACGTTTATTGCACAAACCCTCATTTTTAGGGCCCAAACGCTCATTTTTATGCTGCAAATCATTTCACTGGAAAATGCCTCCTTTTTATGCTCCAAACGCCTCCTTTAGGGCACGATGTCTGAATGTTAGGTCCCAAAGATTTGGTTAAGAGCCCAAAGCTTGGAGTCTAGGGTTGAAAGCCTGCTTTTTACTCTACAAACCCTCCTGTTTAGGGTACAAACCCTCCTTTTTGGTGCACAAGCCCTCGCTGTTAGGGTGCAAACACTCACGTTAAGATTCCCAAGCTTCGAGTCCAGGGTTGAAATCCACATCTTTATGCTCCAAACGACCGTCTTTAGGCTTCAAATCCGACTTTTAATTCTGAAATCCCACTTTTTTACGCTCCAAACGCTACATTAAGGGCACAAAGTCTCCATTTTAGGTCACAACGCTTCCTTTTTAGAGTCCGGAACGTTGGTTCCAGGGTTGAAAGCCTCCCTGTTCTGCTTCAAAGCGTCATTTAGAAGGTACAAGCCCTCATTTTTAGGGCGCAACGCCTCATTTTTTGGCCGCGAATCCTCCTTTTTAGGGGTCAATACGTCCTTTTTGCTGTAAAATCCCTCACTTTTATGTTCCGGACATCTCTTTTAGGGCACA
This sequence comes from Strix aluco, assembly GCF_031877795.1. Classification (NCBI taxonomy): domain Eukaryota; kingdom Metazoa; phylum Chordata; class Aves; order Strigiformes; family Strigidae; genus Strix; species Strix aluco. The sequence goes on from NC_133970.1 coordinate 8,301,850, forward strand.
AAGCCTTGTTTTGTGGTCCCAAAGCTTCCTCTTCAGAGTCCAAAGCTTTGATTCTGTGGTTGAATTCCTCGTTTTATAATCCAAACCCTCACGTTTATTGCACAAACCCTCATTTTTAGGGCCCAAACGCTCATTTTTATGCTGCAAATCATTTCACTGGAAAATGCCTCCTTTTTATGCTCCAAACGCCTCCTTTAGGGCACGATGTCTGAATGTTAGGTCCCAAAGATTTGGTTAAGAGTCCAAAGCTTGGAGTCTAGGGTTGAAAGCCTGCTTTTTACTCTACAAACCCTCCTGTTTAGGGTACAAACCCTCCTTTTTGGTGCACAAGCCCTCGCTGTTAGGGTGCAAACACTCACGTTAAGATTCCCAAGCTTCGAGTCCAGGGTTGAAATCCACATCTTTATGCTCCAAACGACCGTCTTTAGGCTTCAAATCCGACTTTTAATTCTGAAATCCCACTTTTTTACGCTCCAAACGCTACATTAAGGGCACAAAGTCTCCATTTTAGGTCACAACGCTTCCTTTTTAGAGTCCGGAACGTTGGTTCCAGGGTTGAAAGCCTCCCTGTTCTGCTTCAAAGCGTCATTTAGAAGGTACAAGCCCTCATTTTTAGGGCGCAACGCCTCATTTTTTGGCCGCGAATCCTCCTTTTTAGGGGTCAATACGTCCTTTTTGCTGTAAAATCCCTCACTTCTATGTTCCGGACATCTCTTTTAGGGCACAAAGCCTTGTTTTGTGGTCCCAAAGCTTCCTCTTCAGAGTCCAAAGCTTTGATTCTGTGGTTGAATTCCTCGTTTTATAATCCAAACCCTCACGTTTATTGCACAAACCCTCATTTTTAGGGCCCAAACGCTCATTTTTATGCTGCAAATCATTTCACTGGAAAATGCCTCCTTTTTATGCTCCAAACGCCTCCTTTAGGGCACGATGTCTGAATGTTAGGTCCCAAAGATTTGGTTAAGAGTCCAAAGCTTGGAGTCTAGGGTTGAAAGCCTGCTTTTTACTCTACAAACCCTCCTGTTTAGGGTACAAACCCTCCTTTTTGGTGCACAAGCCCTCGCTGTTAGGGTGCAAACACTCACGTTAAGATTCCCAAGCTTCGAGTCCAGGGTTGAAATCCACATCTTTATGCTCCAAACGACCGTCTTTAGGCTTCAAATCCGACTTTTAATTCTGAAATCCCACTTTTTTACGCTCCAAACGCTACATTAAGGGCACAAAGTCTCCATTTTAGGTCACAACGCTTCCTTTTTAGAGTCCGGAACGTTGGTTCCAGGGTTGAAAGCCTCCCTGTTCTGCTTCAAAGCGTCATTTAGAAGGTACAAGCCCTCATTTTTAGGGCGCAACGCCTCATTTTTTGGCCGCGAATCCTCCTTTTTAGGGGTCAATACGTCCTTTTTGCTGTAAAATCCCTCACTTCTATGTTCCGGACATCTCTTTTAGGGCACAAAGCCTTGTTTTGTGGTCCCAAAGCTTCCTCTTCAGAGTCCAAAGCTTTGATTCTGTGGTTGAATTCCTCGCTTTATAATCCAAACCCTCACGTTTATTGCACAAACCCTCATTTTTAGGGCCCAAACGCTCATTTTTATGCTGCAAATCATTTCACTGGAAAATGCCTCCTTTTTATGCTCCAAACGCCTCCTTTAGGGCACGATGTCTGAATGTTAGGTCCCAAAGATTTGGTTAAGAGCCCAAAGCTTGGAGTCTAGGGTTCAAAGCCTGCTTTTTACTCTACAAACCCTCCTGTTTAGGGTACAAACCCTCCTTTTTGGTGCACAAGCCCTCGCTGTTAGGGTGCAAACACTCACGTTAAGATTCCCAAGCTTCGAGTCCAGGGTTGAAATCCACATCTTTATGCTCCAAACGACCGTCTTTAGGCTTCAAATCCGACTTTTAATTCTGAAATCCCACTTTTTTACGCTCCAAACGCTACATTAAGGGCACAAAGTCTCCATTTTAGGTCACAACGCTTCCTTTTTAGAGTCCGGAACGTTGGTTCCAGGGTTGAAAGCCTCCCTGTTCTGCTTCAAAGCGTCATTTAGAAGGTACAAGCCCTCATTTTTAGGGCGCAACGCCTCATTTTTTGGCCGCGAATCCTCCTTTTTAGGGGTCAATACGTCCTTTTTGCTGTAAAATCCCTCACTTTTATGTTCCGGACATCTCATTTAGGGCACAAAGCCTTGTTTTGTGGTCCCAAAGCTTCCTCTTCAGAGTCCAAAGCTTTGATTCTGTGGTTGAATTCCTCGTTTTATAATCCAAACCCTCACGTTTATTGCACAAACCCTCATTTTTAGGGCCCAAACGCTCATTTTTATGCTGCAAATCATTTCACTGGAAAATGCCTCCTTTTTATGCTCCAAACGCCTCCTTTAGGGCACGATGTCTGAATGTTAGGTCCCAAAGATTTGGTTAAGAGTCCAAAGCTTGGAGTCTAGGGTTGAAAGCCTGCTTTTTACTCTACAAACCCTCCTGTTTAGGGTACAAACCCTCCTTTTTGGTGCACAAGCCCTCGCTGTTAGGGTGCAAACACTCACGTTAAGATTCCCAAGCTTCGAGTCCAGGGTTGAAATCCACATCTTTATGCTCCAAACGACCGTCTTTAGGCTTCAAATCCGACTTTTAATTCTGAAATCCCACTTTTTTACGCTCCAAACGCTACATTAAGGGCACAAAGTCTCCATTTTAGGTCACAACGCTTCCTTTTTAGAGTCCGGAACGTTGGTTCCAGGGTTGAAAGCCTCCCTGTTCTGCTTCAAAGCGTCATTTAGAAGGTACAAGCCCTCATTTTTAGGGCGCAACGCCTCATTTTTTGGCCGCGAATCCTCCTTTTTAGGGGTCAATACGTCCTTTTTGCTGTAAAATCCCTCACTTCTATGTTCCGGACATCTCTTTTAGGGCACAAAGCCTTGTTTTGTGGTCCCAAAGCTTCCTCTTCAGAGTCCAAAGCTTTGATTCTGTGGTTGAATTCCTCGTTTTATAATCCAAACCCTCACGTTTATTGCACAAACCCTCATTTTTAGGGCCCAAACGCTCATTTTTATGCTGCAAATCATTTCACTGGAAAATGCCTCCTTTTTATGCTCCAAACGCCTCCTTTAGGGCACGATGTCTGAATGTTAGGTCCCAAAGATTTGGTTAAGAGCCCAAAGCTTGGAGTCTAGGGTTGAAAGCCTGCTTTTTACTCTACAAACCCTCCTGTTTAGGGTACAAACCCTCCTTTTTGGTGCACAAGCCCTCGCTGTTAGGGTGCAAACACTCACGTTAAGATTCCCAAGCTTCGAGTCCAGGGTTGAAATCCACATCTTTATGCTCCAAACGACCGTCTTTGGGCTTCAAATCCGACTTTTAATTCTGAATTCCCACTTTTTTACGCTCCAAACGCTACATTAAGGGCACAAAGTCTCCATTTTAGGTCACAACGCTTCCTTTTTAGAGTCCGGAACGTTGGTTCCAGGGTTGAAAGCCTCCCTGTTCTGCTTCAAAGCGTCATTTAGAAGGTACAAGCCCTCATTTTTAGGGCGCAACGCCTCATTTTTTGGCCGCGAATCCTCCTTTTTAGGGGTCAATACATCCTTTTTGCTGTAAAATCCCTCACTTTTATGTTCCGGACATCTCTTTTAGGGCACAAAGCCTTGTTTTGTGGTCCCAAAGCTTCCTCTTCAGAGTCCAAAGCTTTGATTCTGTGGTTGAATTCCTCGTTTTATAATCCAAACCCTCACGTTTATTGCACAAACCCTCATTTTTAGGGCCCAAACGCTCATTTTTATGCTGCAAATCATTTCACTGGAAAATGCCTCCTTTTTATGCTCCAAACGCCTCCTTTAGGGCACGATGTCTGAATGTTAGGTCCCAAAGATTTGGTTAAGAGTCCAAAGCTTGGAGTCTAGGGTTGAAAGCCTGCTTTTTACTCTACAAACCCTCCTGTTTAGGGTACAAACCCTCCTTTTTGGTGCACAAGCCCTCGCTGTTAGGGTGCAAACACTCACGTTAAGATTCCCAAGCTTCGAGTCCAGGGTTGAAATCCACATCTTTATGCTCCAAACGACCGTCTTTAGGCTTCAAATCCGACTTTTAATTCTGAAATCCCACTTTTTTACGCTCCAAACGCTACATTAAGGGCACAAAGTCTCCATTTTAGGTCACAACGCTTCCTTTTTAGAGTCCGGAACGTTGGTTCCAGGGTTGAAAGCCTCCCTGTTCTGCTTCAAAGCGTCATTTAGAAGGTACAAGCCCTCATTTTTAGGGCGCAACGCCTCATTTTTTGGCCGCGAATCCTCCTTTTTAGGGGTCAATACGTCCTTTTTGCTGTAAAATCCCTCACTTCTATGTTCCGGACATCTCTTTTAGGGCACAAAGCCTTGTTTTGTGGTCCCAAAGCTTCCTCTTCAGAGTCCAAAGCTTTGATTCTGTGGTTGAATTCCTCGTTTTATAATCCAAACCCTCACGTTTATTGCACAAACCCTCATTTTTAGGGCCCAAACGCTCATTTTTATGCTGCAAATCATTTCACTGGAAAATGCCTCCTTTTTATGCTCCAAACGCCTCCTTTAGGGCACGATGTCTGAATGTTAGGTCCCAAAGATTTGGTTAAGAGTCCAAAGCTTGGAGTCTAGGGTTGAAAGCCTGCTTTTTACTCTACAAACCCTCCTGTTTAGGGTACAAACCCTCCTTTTTGGTGCACAAGCCCTCGCTGTTAGGGTGCAAACACTCACGTTAAGATTCCCAAGCTTCGAGTCCAGGGTTGAAATCCACATCTTTATGCTCCAAACGACCGTCTTTAGGCTTCAAATCCGACTTTTAATTCTGAAATCCCACTTTTTTACGCTCCAAACGCTACATTAAGGGCACAAAGTCTCCATTTTAGGTCACAACGCTTCCTTTTTAGAGTCCGGAACGTTGGTTCCAGGGTTGAAAGCCTCCCTGTTCTGCTTCAAAGCGTCATTTAGAAGGTACAAGCCCTCATTTTTAGGGCGCAACGCCTCATTTTTTGGCCGCGAATCCTCCTTTTTAGGGGTCAATACGTCCTTTTTGCTGTAAAATCCCTCACTTCTATGTTCCGGACATCTCTTTTAGGGCACAAAGCCTTGTTTTGTGGTCCCAAAGCTTCCTCTTCAGAGTCCAAAGCTTTGATTCTGTGGTTGAATTCCTCGTTTTATAATCCAAACCCTCACGTTTATTGCACAAACCCTCATTTTTAGGGCCCAAACGCTCATTTTTATGCTGCAAATCATTTCACTGGAAAATGCCTCCTTTTTATGCTCCAAACGCCTCCTTTAGGGCACGATGTCTGAATGTTAGGTCCCAAAGATTTGGTTAAGAACCCAAAGCTTGGAGTCCAGGGTTGAAAGCCTGCTTTTTACTCTACAAACCCTCCTGTTTAGGGTACAAACCCTCCTTTTTGGTGCACAAGCCCTCGCTGTTAGGGTGCAAACACTCACGTTAAGATTCCCAAGCTTCGAGTCCAGGGTTGAAATCCACATCTTTATGCTCCAAACGACCGTCTTTAGGCTTCAAATCCGACTTTTAATTCTGAAATCCCACTTTTTTACGCTCCAAACGCTACATTAAGGGCACAAAGTCTCCATTTTAGGTCACAACGCTTCCTTTTTAGAGTCCGGAACGTTGGTTCCAGGGTTGAAAGCCTCCCTGTTCTGCTTCAAAGCGTCATTTAGAAGGTACAAGCCCTCATTTTTAGGGCGCAACGCCTCATTTTTTGGCCGCGAATCCTCCTTTTTAGGGGTCAATACGTCCTTTTTGCTGTAAAATCCCTCACTTTTATGTTCCGGACATCTCTTTTAGGGCACAAAGCCTTGTTTTGTGGTCCCAAAGCTTCCTCTTCAGAGTCCAAAGCTTTGATTCTGTGGTTGAATTCCTCGTTTTATAATCCAAACCCTCACGTTTATTGCACAAACCCTCATTTTTAGGGCCCAAACGCTCATTTTTATGCTGCAAATCATTTCACTGGAAAATGCCTCCTTTTTATGCTCCAAACGCCTCCTTTAGGGCACGATGTCTGAATGTTAGGTCCCAAAGATTTGGTTAAGAGCCCAAAGCTTGGAGTCTAGGGTTGAAAGCCTGCTTTTTTACTCTTACAAACCCTCCTGTTTAGGGTACAAACCCTCCTTTTTGGTGCACAAGCCCTCGCTGTTAGGGTGCAAACACTCACGTTAAGATTCCCAAGCTTCGAGTCCAGGGTTGAAATCCACATCTTTATGCTCCAAACGACCGTCTTTAGGCTTCAAATCCGACTTTTAATTCTGAAATCCCACTTTTTTACGCTCCAAACGCTACATTAAGGGCACAAAGTCTCCATTTTAGGTCACAACGCTTCCTTTTTAGAGTCCGGAACGTTGGTTCCAGGGTTGAAAGCCTCCCTGTTCTGCTTCAAAGCGTCATTTAGAAGGTACAAGCCCTCATTTTTAGGGCGCAACGCCTCATTTTTTGGCCGCGAATCCTCCTTTTTAGGGGTCAATACGTCCTTTTTGCTGTAAAATCCCTCACTTCTATGTTCCGGACATCTCTTTTAGGGCACAAAGCCTTGTTTTGTGGTCCCAAAGCTTCCTCTTCAGAGTCCAAAGCTTTGATTCTGTGGTTGAATTCCTCGTTTTATAATCCAAACCCTCACGTTTATTGCACAAACCCTCATTTTTAGGGCCCAAACGCTCATTTTTATGCTGCAAATCATTTCACTGGAAAATGCCTCCTTTTTATGCTCCAAACGCCTCCTTTAGGGCACGATGTCTGAATGTTAGGTCCCAAAGATTTGGTTAAGAGTCCAAAGCTTGGAGTCTAGGGTTGAAAGCCTGCTTTTTACTCTACAAACCCTCCTGTTTAGGGTACAAACCCTCCTTTTTGGTGCACAAGCCCTCGCTGTTAGGGTGCAAACACTCACGTTAAGATTCCCAAGCTTCGAGTCCAGGGTTGAAATCCACATCTTTATGCTCCAAACGACCGTCTTTAGGCTTCAAATCCGACTTTTAATTCTGAAATCCCACTTTTTTACGCTCCAAACGCTACATTAAGGGCACAAAGTCTCCATTTTAGGTCACAACGCTTCCTTTTTAGAGTCCGGAACGTTGGTTCCAGGGTTGAAAGCCTCCCTGTTCTGCTTCAAAGCGTCATTTAGAAGGTACAAGCCCTCATTTTTAGGGCGCAACGCCTCATTTTTTGGCCGCGAATCCTCCTTTTTAGGGGTCAGTACGTCCTTTTTGCTGTAAAATCCCTCACTTTTATGTTCCGGACATCTCATTTAGGGCACAAAGCCTTGTTTTGTGGTCCCAAAGCTTCCTCTTCAGAGTCCAAAGCTTTGATTCTGTGGTTGAATTCCTCGTTTTATAATCCAAACCCTCACTACGTTTATTGCACAAACCCTCATTTTTAGGGCCCAAACGCTCATTTTTATGCTGCAAATCATTTCACTGGAAAATGCCTCCTTTTTATGCTCCAAACGCCTCCTTTAGGGCACGATGTCTGAATGTTAGGTCCCAAAGATTTGGTTAAGAGCCCAAAGCTTGGAGTCTAGGGTTGAAAGCCTGCTTTTTACTCTACAAACCCTCCTGTTTAGGGTACAAACCCTCCTTTTTGGTGCACAAGCCCTCGCTGTTAGGGTGCAAACACTCACGTTAAGATTCCCAAGCTTCGAGTCCAGGGTTGAAATCCACATCTTTATGCTCCAAACGACCGTCTTTAGGCTTCAAATCCGACTTTTAATTCTGAAATCCCACTTTTTTACGCTCCAAACGCTACATTAAGGGCACAAAGTCTCCATTTTAGGTCACAACGCTTCCTTTTTAGAGTCCGGAACGTTGGTTCCAGGGTTGAAAGCCTCCCTGTTCTGCTTCAAAGCGTCATTTAGAAGGTACAAGCCCTCATTTTTAGGGCGCAACGCCTCATTTTTTGGCCGCGAATCCTCCTTTTTAGGGGTCAATACGTCCTTTTTGCTGTAAAATCCCTCACTTTTATGTTCCGGACATCTCTTTTAGGGCACAAAGCCTTGTTTTGTGGTCCCAAAGCTTCCTCTTCAGAGTCCAAAGCTTTGATTCTGTGGTTGAATTCCTCGTTTTATAATCCAAACCCTCACGTTTATTGCACAAACCCTCATTTTTAGGGCCCAAACGCTCATTTTTATGCTGCAAATCATTTCACTGGAAAATGCCTCCTTTTTATGCTCCAAACGCCTCCTTTAGGGCACGATGTCTGAATGTTAGGTCCCAAAGATTTGGTTAAGAGTCCAAAGCTTGGAGTCTAGGGTTGAAAGCCTGCTTTTTACTCTACAAACCCTCCTGTTTAGGGTACAAACCCTCCTTTTTGGTGCACAAGCCCTCGCTGTTAGGGTGCAAACACTCACGTTAAGATTCCCAAGCTTCGAGTCCAGGGTTGAAATCCACATCTTTATGCTCCAAACGACCGTCTTTAGGCTTCAAATCCGACTTTTAATTCTGAAATCCCACTTTTTTACGCTCCAAACGCTACATTAAGGGCACAAAGTCTCCATTTTAGGTCACAACGCTTCCTTTTTAGAGTCCGGAACGTTGGTTCCAGGGTTGAAAGCCTCCCTGTTCTGCTTCAAAGCGTCATTTAGAAGGTACAAGCCCTCATTTTTAGGGCGCAACGCCTCATTTTTTGGCCGCGAATCCTCCTTTTTAGGGGTCAATACGTCCTTTTTGCTGTAAAATCCCTCACTTCTATGTTCCGGACATCTCTTTTAGGGCACAAAGCCTTGTTTTGTGGTCCCAAAGCTTCCTCTTCAGAGTCCAAAGCTTTGATTCTGTGGTTGAATTCCTCGTTTTATAATCCAAACCCTCACGTTTATTGCACAAACCCTCATTTTTAGGGCCCAAACGCTCATTTTTATGCTGCAAATCATTTCACTGGAAAATGCCTCCTTTTTATGCTCCAAACGCCTCCTTTAGGGCACGATGTCTGAATGTTAGGTCCCAAAGATTTGGTTAAGAACCCAAAGCTTGGAGTCCAGGGTTGAAAGCCTGCTTTTTACTCTACAAACCCTCCTGTTTAGGGTACAAACCCTCCTTTTTGGTGCACAAGCCCTCGCTGTTAGGGTGCAAACACTCACGTTAAGATTCCCAAGCTTCGAGTCCAGGGTTGAAATCCACATCTTTATGCTCCAAACGACCGTCTTTAGGCTTCAAATCCGACTTTTAATTCTGAAATCCCACTTTTTTACGCTCCAAACGCTACATTAAGGGCACAAAGTCTCCATTTTAGGTCACAACGCTTCCTTTTTAGAGTCCGGAACGTTGGTTCCAGGGTTGAAAGCCTCCCTGTTCTGCTTCAAAGCGTCATTTAGAAGGTACAAGCCCTCATTTTTAGGGCGCAACGCCTCATTTTTTGGCCGCGAATCCTCCTTTTTAGGGGTCAATACGTCCTTTTTGCTGTAAAATCCCTCACTTTTATGTTCCGGACATCTCTTTTAGGGCACAAAGCCTTGTTTTGTGGTCCCAAAGCTTCCTCTTCAGAGTCCAAAGCTTTGATTCTGTGGTTGAATTCCTCGTTTTATAATCCAAACCCTCACGTTTATTGCACAAACCCTCATTTTTAGGGCCCAAACGCTCATTTTTATGCTGCAAATCATTTCACTGGAAAATGCCTCCTTTTTATGCTCCAAACGCCTCCTTTAGGGCACGATGTCTGAATGTTAGGTCCCAAAGATTTGGTTAAGAGTCCAAAGCTTGGAGTCTAGGGTTGAAAGCCTGCTTTTTACTCTACAAACCCTCCTGTTTAGGGTACAAACCCTCCTTTTTGGTGCACAAGCCCTCGCTGTTAGGGTGCAAACACTCACGTTAAGATTCCCAAGCTTCGAGTCCAGGGTTGAAATCCACATCTTTATGCTCCAAACGACCGTCTTTAGGCTTCAAATCCGACTTTTAATTCTGAAATCCCACTTTTTTACGCTCCAAACGCTACATTAAGGGCACAAAGTCTCCATTTTAGGTCACAACGCTTCCTTTTTAGAGTCCGGAACGTTGGTTCCAGGGTTGAAAGCCTCCCTGTTCTGCTTCAAAGCGTCATTTAGAAGGTACAAGCCCTCATTTTTAGGGCGCAACGCCTCATTTTTTGGCCGCGAATCCTCCTTTTTAGGGGTCAATACGTCCTTTTTGCTGTAAAATCCCTCACTTCTATGTTCCGGACATCTCTTTTAGGGCACAAAGCCTTGTTTTGTGGTCCCAAAGCTTCCTCTTCAGAGTCCAAAGCTTTGATTCTGTGGTTGAATTCCTCGTTTTATAATCCAAACCCTCACGTTTATTGCACAAACCCTCATTTTTAGGGCCCAAACGCTCATTTTTATGCTGCAAATCATTTCACTGGAAAATGCCTCCTTTTTATGCTCCAAACGCCTCCTTTAGGGCACGATGTCTGAATGTTAGGTCCCAAAGATTTGGTTAAGAGCCCAAAGCTTGGAGTCTAGGGTTGAAAGCCTGCTTTTTACTCTACAAACCCTCCTGTTTAGGGTACAAACCCTCCTTTTTGGTGCACAAGCCCTCGCTGTTAGGGTGCAAACACTCACGTTAAGATTCCCAAGCTTCGAGTCCAGGGTTGAAATCCACATCTTTATGCTCCAAACGACCGTCTTTAGGCTTCAAATCCGACTTTTAATTCTGAAATCCCACTTTTTTACGCTCCAAACGCTACATTAAGGGCACAAAGTCTCCATTTTAGGTCACAACGCTTCCTTTTTAGAGTCCGGAACGTTGGTTCCAGGGTTGAAAGCCTCCCTGTTCTGCTTCAAAGCGTCATTTAGAAGGTACAAGCCCTCATTTTTAGGGCGCAACGCCTCATTTTTTGGCCGCGAATCCTCCTTTTTAGGGGTCAATACGTCCTTTTTGCTGTAAAATCCCTCACTTCTATGTTCCGGACATCTCTTTTAGGGCACAAAGCCTTGTTTTGTGGTCCCAAAGCTTCCTCTTCAGAGTCCAAAGCTTTGATTCTGTGGTTGAATTCCTCGTTTTATAATCCAAACCCTCACGTTTATTGCACAAACCCTCATTTTTAGGGCCCAAACGCTCATTTTTATGCTGCAAATCATTTCACTGGAAAATGCCTCCTTTTTATGCTCCAAACGCCTCCTTTAGGGCACGATGTCTGAATGTTAGGTCCCAAAGATTTGGTTAAGAGCCCAAAGCTTGGAGTCTAGGGTTCAAAGCCTGCTTTTTACTCTACAAACCCTCCTGTTTAGGGTACAAACCCTCCTTTTTGGTGCACAAGCCCTCGCTGTTAGGGTGCAAACACTCACGTTAAGATTCCCAAGCTTCGAGTCCAGGGTTGAAATCCACATCTTTATGCTCCAAACGACCGTCTTTAGGCTTCAAATCCGACTTTTAATTCTGAAATCCCACTTTTTTACGCTCCAAACGCTACATTAAGGGCACAAAGTCTCCATTTTAGGTCACAACGCTTCCTTTTTAGAGTCCGGAACGTTGGTTCCAGGGTTGAAAGCCTCCCTGTTCTGCTTCAAAGCGTCATTTAGAAGGTACAAGCCCTCATTTTTAGGGCGCAACGCCTCATTTTTTGGCCGCGAATCCTCCTTTTTAGGGGTCAATACGTCCTTTTTGCTGTAAAATCCCTCACTTTTATGTTCCGGACATCTCTTTTAGGGCACAAAGCCTTGTTTTGTGGTCCCAAAGCTTCCTCTTCAGAGTCCAAAGCTTTGATTCTGTGGTTGAATTCCTCGTTTTATAATCCAAACCCTCACGTTTATTGCACAAACCCTCATTTTTAGGGCCCAAACGCTCATTTTTATGCTGCAAATCATTTCACTGGAAAATGCCTCCTTTTTATGCTCCAAACGCCTCCTTTAGGGCACGATGTCTGAATGTTAGGTCCCAAAGATTTGGTTAAGAGTCCAAAGCTTGGAGTCTAGGGTTGAAAGCCTGCTTTTTACTCTACAAACCCTCCTGTTTAGGGTACAAACCCTCCTTTTTGGTGCACAAGCCCTCGCTGTTAGGGTGCAAACACTCACGTTAAGATTCCCAAGCTTCGAGTCCAGGGTTGAAATCCACATCTTTATGCTCCAAACGACCGTCTTTAGGCTTCAAATCCGACTTTTAATTCTGAAATCCCACTTTTTTACGCTCCAAACGCTACATTAAGGGCACAAAGTCTCCATTTTAAGTCACAACGCTTCCTTTTTAGAGTCCGGAACTTTGGTTCCAGGGTTGAAAGCCTCCCTGTTCTGCTTCAAAGCGTCATTTAGAAGGTACAAGCCCTCATTTTTAGGGCGCAACGCCTCATTTTTTGGCCGCGAATCCTCCTTTTTAGGGGTCAATACGTCCTTTTTGCTGTAAAATCCCTCACTTCTATGTTCCGGACATCTCTTTTAGGGCACAAAGCCTTGTTTTGTGGTCCCAAAGCTTCCTCTTCAGAGTCCAAAGCTTTGATTCTGTGGTTGAATTCCTCGTTTTATAATCCAAACCCTCACGTTTATTGCACAAACCCTCATTTTTAGGGCCCAAACGCTCATTTTTATGCTGCAAATCATTTCACTGGAAAATGCCTCCTTTTTATGCTCCAAACGCCTCCTTTAGGGCACGATGTCTGAATGTTAGGTCCCAAAGATTTGGTTAAGAGCCCAAAGCTTGGAGTCTAGGGTTGAAAGCCTGCTTTTTACTCTACAAACCCTCCTGTTTAGGGTACAAACCCTCCTTTTTGGTGCACAAGCCCTCGCTGTTAGGGTGCAAACACTCACGTTAAGATTCCCAAGCTTCGAGTCCAGGGTTGAAATCCACATCTTTATGCTCCAAACGACCGTCTTTAGGCTTCAAATCTGACTTTTAATTCTGAAATCCCACTTTTTTACGCTCCAAACGCTACATTAAGGGCACAAAGTCTCCATTTTAGGTCACAACGCTTCCTTTTTAGAGTCCGGAACGTTGGTTCCAGGGTTGAAAGCCTCCCTGTTCTGCTTCAAAGCGTCATTTAGAAGGTACAAGCCCTCATTTTTAGGGCGCAACGCCTCATTTTTTGGCCGCGAATCCTCCTTTTTAGGGGTCAGTACGTCCGTTTTGCTGTAAAATCCCTCACTTCTATGTTCCGGACATCTCATTTAGGGCACAAAGCCTTGTTTTGTGGTCCCAAAGCTTCCTCTTCAGAGTCCAAAGCTTTGATTCTGTGGTTGAATTCCTCGTTTTATAATCCAAACCCTCACGTTTATTGCACAAACCCTCATTTTTAGGGCCCAAACGCTCATTTTTATGCTGCAAATCATTTCACTGGAAAATGCCTCCTTTTTATGCTCCAAACGCCTCCTTTAGGGCACGATGTCTGAATGTTAGGTCCCAAAGATTTGGTTAAGAGTCCAAAGCTTGGAGTCTAGGGTTGAAAGCCTGCTTTTTACTCTACAAACCCTCCTGTTTAGGGTACAAACCCTCCTTTTTGGTGCACAAGCCCTCGCTGTTAGGGTGCAAACACTCACGTTAAGATTCCCAAGCTTCGAGTCCAGGGTTGAAATCCACATCTTTATGCTCCAAACGACCGTCTTTAGGCTTCAAATCCGACTTTTAATTCTGAAATCCCACTTTTTTACGCTCCAAACGCTACATTAAGGGCACAAAGTCTCCATTTTAGGTCACAACGCTTCCTTTTTAGAGTCCGGAACGTTGGTTCCAGGGTTGAAAGCCTCCCTGTTCTGCTTCAAAGCGTCATTTAGAAGGTACAAGCCCTCATTTTTAGGGCGCAACGCCTCATTTTTTGGCCGCGAATCCTCCTTTTTAGGGGTCAATACGTCCTTTTTGCTGTAAAATCCCTCACTTCTATGTTCCGGACATCTCTTTTAGGGCACAAAGCCTTGTTTTGTGGTCCCAAAGCTTCCTCTTCAGAGTCCAAAGCTTTGATTCTGTGGTTGAATTCCTCGTTTTATAATCCAAACCCTCACGTTTATTGCACAAACCCTCATTTTTAGGGCCCAAACGCTCATTTTTATGCTGCAAATCATTTCACTGGAAAATGCCTCCTTTTTATGCTCCAAACGCCTCCTTTAGGGCACGATGTCTGAATGTTAGGTCCCAAAGATTTGGTTAAGAGCCCAAAGCTTGGAGTCTAGGGTTGAAAGCCTGCTTTTTACTCTACAAACCCTCCTGTTTAGGGTACAAACCCTCCTTTTTGGTGCACAAGCCCTCGCTGTTAGGGTGCAAACACTCACGTTAAGATTCCCAAGCTTCGAGTCCAGGGTTGAAATCCACATCTTTATGCTCCAAACGACCGTCTTTGGGCTTCAAATCCGACTTTTAATTCTGAATTCCCACTTTTTTACGCTCCAAACGCTACATTAAGGGCACAAAGTCTCCATTTTAGGTCACAACGCTTCCTTTTTAGAGTCCGGAACGTTGGTTCCAGGGTTGAAAGCCTCCCTGTTCTGCTTCAAAGCGTCATTTAGAAGGTACAAGCCCTCATTTTTAGGGCGCAACGCCTCATTTTTTGGCCGCGAATCCTCCTTTTTAGGGGTCAATACATCCTTTTTGCTGTAAAATCCCTCACTTTTATGTTCCGGACATCTCTTTTAGGGCACAAAGCCTTGTTTTGTGGTCCCAAAGCTTCCTCTTCAGAGTCCAAAGCTTTGATTCTGTGGTTGAATTCCTCGTTTTATAATCCAAACCCTCACGTTTATTGCACAAACCCTCATTTTTAGGGCCCAAACGCTCATTTTTATGCTGCAAATCATTTCACTGGAAAATGCCTCCTTTTTATGCTCCAAACGCCTCCTTTAGGGCACGATGTCTGAATGTTAGGTCCCAAAGATTTGGTTAAGAGTCCAAAGCTTGGAGTCTAGGGTTGAAAGCCTGCTTTTTACTCTACAAACCCTCCTGTTTAGGGTACAAACCCTCCTTTTTGGTGCACAAGCCCTCGCTGTTAGGGTGCAAACACTCACGTTAAGATTCCCAAGCTTCGAGTCCAGGGTTGAAATCCACATCTTTATGCTCCAAACGACCGTCTTTAGGCTTCAAATCCGACTTTTAATTCTGAAATCCCACTTTTTTACGCTCCAAACGCTACATTAAGGGCACAAAGTCTCCATTTTAGGTCACAACGCTTCCTTTTTAGAGTCCGGAACGTTGGTTCCAGGGTTGAAAGCCTCCCTGTTCTGCTTCAAAGCGTCATTTAGAAGGTACAAGCCCTCATTTTTAGGGCGCAACGCCTCATTTTTTGGCCGCGAATCCTCCTTTTTAGGGGTCAATACGTCCTTTTTGCTGTAAAATCCCTCACTTCTATGTTCCGGACATCTCTTTTAGGGCACAAAGCCTTGTTTTGTGGTCCCAAAGCTTCCTCTTCAGAGTCCTAAAGCTTTGATTCTGTGGTTGAATTCCTCGTTTTATAATCCAAACCCTCACGTTTATTGCACAAACCCTCATTTTTAGGGCCCAAACGCTCATTTTTATGCTGCAAATCATTTCACTGGAAAATGCCTCCTTTTTATGCTCCAAACGCCTCCTTTAGGGCACGATGTCTGAATGTTAGGTCCCAAAGATTTGGTTAAGAGTCCAAAGCTTGGAGTCTAGGGTTGAAAGCCTGCTTTTTACTCTACAAACCCTCCTGTTTAGGGTACAAACCCTCCTTTTTGGTGCACAAGCCCTCGCTGTTAGGGTGCAAACACTCACGTTAAGATTCCCAAGCTTCGAGTCCAGGGTTGAAATCCACATCTTTATGCTCCAAACGACCGTCTTTAGGCTTCAAATCTGACTTTTAATTCTGAATTCCCACTTTTTTACGCTCCAAACGCTACATTAAGGGCACAAAGTCTCCATTTTAGGTCACAACGCTTCCTTTTTAGAGTCCGGAACGTTGGTTCCAGGGTTGAAAGCCTCCCTGTTCTGCTTCAAAGCGTCATTTAGAAGGTACAAGCCCTCATTTTTAGGGCGCAACGCCTCATTTTTTGGCCGCGAATCCTCCTTTTTAGGGGTCAATACGTCCTTTTTGCTGTAAAATCCCTCACTTTTATGTTCCGGACATCTCTTTTAGGGCACAAAGCCTTGTTTTGTGGTCCCAAAGCTTCCTCTTCAGAGTCCAAAGCTTTGATTCTGTGGTTGAATTCCTCGTTTTATAATCCAAACCCTCACGTTTATTGCACAAACCCTCATTTTTAGGGCCCAAACGCTCATTTTTATGCTGCAAATCATTTCACTGGAAAATGCCTCCTTTTTATGATCCAAACGCCTCCTTTAGGGCACGATGTCTGAATGTTAGGTCCCAAAGATTTGGTTAAGAGTCCAAAGCTTGGAGTCTAGGGTTGAAAGCCTGCTTTTTACTCTACAAACCCTCCTGTTTAGGGTACAAACCCTCCTTTTTGGTGCACAAGCCCTCGCTGTTAGGGTGCAAACACTCACGTTAAGATTCCCAAGCTTCGAGTCCAGGGTTGAAATCCACATCTTTATGCTCCAAACGACCGTCTTTAGGCTTCAAATCCGACTTTTAATTCTGAAATCCCACTTTTTTACGCTCCAAACGCTACATTAAGGGCACAAAGTCTCCATTTTAGGTCACAACGCTTCCTTTTTAGAGTCCGGAACGTTGGTTCCAGGGTTGAAAGCCTCCCTGTTCTGCTTCAAAGCGTCATTTAGAAGGTACAAGCCCTCATTTTTAGGGCGCAACGCCTCATTTTTTGGCCGCGAATCCTCCTTTTTAGGGGTCAATACGTCCTTTTTGCTGTAAAATCCCTCACTTCTATGTTCCGGACATCTCTTTTAGGGCACAAAGCCTTGTTTTGTGGTCCCAAAGCTTCCTCTTCAGAGTCCAAAGCTTTGATTCTGTGGTTGAATTCCTCGTTTTATAATCCAAACCCTCACGTTTATTGCACAAACCCTCATTTTTAGGGCCCAAACGCTCATTTTTATGCTGCAAATCATTTCACTGGAAAATGCCTCCTTTTTATGCTCCAAACGCCTCCTTTAGGGCACGATGTCTGAATGTTAGGTCCCAAAGATTTGGTTAAGAACCCAAAGCTTGGAGTCCAGGGTTGAAAGCCTGCTTTTTACTCTACAAACCCTCCTGTTTAGGGTACAAACCCTCCTTTTTGGTGCACAAGCCCTCGCTGTTAGGGTGCAAACACTCACGTTAAGATTCCCAAGCTTCGAGTCCAGGGTTGAAATCCACATCTTTATGCTCCAAACGACCGTCTTTAGGCTTCAAATCCGACTTTTAATTCTGAAATCCCACTTTTTTACGCTCCAAACGCTACATTAAGGGCACAAAGTCTCCATTTTAGGTCACAACGCTTCCTTTTTAGAGTCCGGAACGTTGGTTCCAGGGTTGAAAGCCTCCCTGTTCTGCTTCAAAGCGTCATTTAGAAGGTACAAGCCCTCATTTTTAGGGCGCAACGCCTCATTTTTTGGCCGCGAATCCTCCTTTTTAGGGGTCAATACGTCCTTTTTGCTGTAAAATCCCTCACTTCTATGTTACGGACATCTCTTTTAGGGCACAAAGCCTTGTTTTGTGGTCCCAAAGCTTCCTCTTCAGAGTCCAAAGCTTTGATTCTGTGGTTGAATTCCTCGTTTTATAATCCAAACCCTCACGTTTATTGCACAAACCCTCATTTTTAGGGCCCAAACGCTCATTTTTATGCTGCAAATCATTTCACTGGAAAATGCCTCCTTTTTATGCTCCAAACGCCTCCTTTAGGGCACGATGTCTGAATGTTAGGTCCCAAAGATTTGGTTAAGAGTCCAAAGCTTGGAGTCTAGGGTTGAAAGCCTGCTTTTTACTCTACAAACCCTCCTGTTTAGGGTACAAACCCTCCTTTTTGGTGCACAAGCCCTCGCTGTTAGGGTGCAAACACTCACGTTAAGATTCCCAAGCTTCGAGTCCAGGGTTGAAATCCACATCTTTATGCTCCAAACGACCGTCTTTAGGCTTCAAATCCGACTTTTAATTCTGAAATCCCACTTTTTTACGCTCCAAACGCTACATTAAGGGCACAAAGTCTCCATTTTAGGTCACAACGCTTCCTTTTTAGAGTCCGGAACGTTGGTTCCAGGGTTGAAAGCCTCCCTGTTCTGCTTCAAAGCGTCATTTAGAAGGTACAAGCCCTCATTTTTAGGGCGCAACGCCTCATTTTTTGGCCGCGAACCCTCCTTTTTAGGGGTCAATACGTCCTTTTTGCTGTAAAATCCCTCACTTCTATGTTCCGGACATCTCTTTTAGGGCACAAAGCCTTGTTTTGTGGTCCCAAAGCTTCCTCTTCAGAGTCCAAAGCTTTGATTCTGTGGTTGAATTCCTCGTTTTATAATCCAAACCCTCACGTTTATTGCACAAACCCTCATTTTTAGGGCCCAAACGCTCATTTTTATGCTGCAAATCATTTCACTGGAAAATGCCTCCTTTTTATGCTCCAAACGCCTCCTTTAGGGCACGATGTCTGAATGTTAGGTCCCAAAGATTTGGTTAAGAGCCCAAAGCTTGGAGTCTAGGGTTGAAAGCCTGCTTTTTACTCTACAAACCCTCCTGTTTAGGGTACAAACCCTCCTTTTTGGTGCACAAGCCCTCGCTGTTAGGGTGCAAACACTCACGTTAAGATTCCCAAGCTTCGAGTCCAGGGTTGAAATCCACATCTTTATGCTCCAAACGACCGTCTTTAGGCTTCAAATCCGACTTTTAATTCTGAAATCCCACTTTTTTACGCTCCAAACGCTACATTAAGGGCACAAAGTCTCCATTTTAGGTCACAACGCTTCCTTTTTAGAGTCCGGAACGTTGGTTCCAGGGTTGAAAGCCTCCCTGTTCTGCTTCAAAGCGTCATTTAGAAGGTACAAGCCCTCATTTTTAGGACGCAACGCCTCATTTTTTGGCCGCGAATCCTCCTTTTTAGGGGTCAATACGTCCTTTTTGCTGTAAAATCCCTCACTTCTATCTTCCAGACATCTCTTTTAGGGCACAAAGCCTTGTTTTGTGGTCCCAAAGCTTCCTCTTCAGAGTCCAAAGCTTTGATTCTGTGGTTGAATTCCTCGTTTTATAATCCAAACCCTCACGTTTATTGCACAAACCCTCATTTTTAGGGCCCAAACGCTCATTTTTATGCTGCAAATCATTTCACTGGAAAATGCCTCCTTTTTATGCTCCAAACGCCTCCTTTAGGGCACGATGTCTGAATGTTAGGTCCCAAAGATTTGGTTAAGAGCCCAAAGCTTGGAGTCTAGGGTTGAAAGCCTGCTTTTTACTCTACAAACCCTCCTGTTTAGGGTACAAACCCTCCTTTTTGGTGCACAAGCCCTCGCTGTTAGGGTGCAAACACTCACGTTAAGATTCCCAAGCTTCGAGTCCAGGGTTGAAATCCACATCTTTATGCTCCAAACGACCGTCTTTAGGCTTCAAATCCGACTTTTAATTCTGAAATCCCACTTTTTTACGCTCCAAACGCTACATTAAGGGCACAAAGTCTCCATTTTAGGTCACAACGCTTCCTTTTTAGAGTCCGGAACGTTGGTTCCAGGGTTGAAAGCCTCCCTGTTCTGCTTCAAAGCGTCATTTAGAAGGTACAAGCCCTCATTTTTAGGGCGCAACGCCTCATTTTTTGGCCGCGAATCCTCCTTTTTAGGGGTCAATACGTCCTTTTTGCTGTAAAATCCCTCACTTCTATGTTCCGGACATCTCTTTTAGGGCACAAAGCCTTGTTTTGTGGTCCCAAAGCTTCCTCTTCAGAGTCCAAAGCTTTGATTCTGTGGTTGAATTCCTCGTTTTATAATCCAAACCCTCACGTTTATTGCACAAACCCTCATTTTTAGGGCCCAAACGCTCATTTTTATGCTGCAAATCATTTCACTGGAAAATGCCTCCTTTTTATGCTCCAAACGCCTCCTTTAGGGCACGATGTCTGAATGTTAGGTCCCAAAGATTTGGTTAAGAGCCCAAAGCTTGGAGTCTAGGGTTGAAAGCCTGCTTTTTACTCTACAAACCCTCCTGTTTAGGGTACAAACCCTCCTTTTTGGTGCACAAGCCCTCGCTGTTAGGGTGCAAACACTCACGTTAAGATTCCCAAGCTTCGAGTCCAGGGTTGAAATCCACATCTTTATGCTCCAAACGACCGTCTTTAGGCTTCAAATCCGACTTTTAATTCTGAAATCCCACTTTTTTACGCTCCAAACGCTACATTAAGGGCACAAAGTCTCCATTTTAGGTCACAACGCTTCCTTTTTAGAGTCCGGAACGTTGGTTCCAGGGTTGAAAGCCTCCCTGTTCTGCTTCAAAGCGTCATTTAGAAGGTACAAGCCCTCATTTTTAGGGCGCAACGCCTCATTTTTTGGCCGCGAATCCTCCTTTTTAGGGGTCAATACGTCCTTTTTGCTGTAAAATCCCTCACTTCTATGTTCCGGACATCTCTTTTAGGGCACAAAGCCTTGTTTTGTGGTCCCAAAGCTTCCTCTTCAGAGTCCAAAGCTTTGATTCTGTGGTTGAATTCCTCGTTTTATAATCCAAACCCTCACGTTTATTGCACAAACCCTCATTTTTAGGGCCCAAACGCTCATTTTTATGCTGCAAATCATTTCACTGGAAAATGCCTCCTTTTTATGCTCCAAACGCCTCCTTTAGGGCACGATGTCTGAATGTTAGGTCCCAAAGATTTGGTTAAGAGCCCAAAGCTTGGAGTCTAGGGTTGAAAGCCTGCTTTTTACTCTACAAACCCTCCTGTTTAGGGTACAAACCCTCCTTTTTGGTGCACAAGCCCTCGCTGTTAGGGTGCAAACACTCACGTTAAGATTCCCAAGCTTCGAGTCCAGGGTTGAAATCCACATCTTTATGCTCCAAACGACCGTCTTTAGGCTTCAAATCCGACTTTTAATTCTGAAATCCCACTTTTTTACGCTCCAAACGCTACATTAAGGGCACAAAGTCTCCATTTTAGGTCACAACGCTTCCTTTTTAGAGTCCGGAACGTTGGTTCCAGGGTTGAAAGCCTCCCTGTTCTGCTTCAAAGCGTCATTTAGAAGGTACAAGCCCTCATTTTTAGGGCGCAACGCCTCATTTTTTGGCCGCGAATCCTCCTTTTTAGGGGTCAATACGTCCTTTTTGCTGTAAAATCCCTCACTTCTATGTTCCGGACATCTCTTTTAGGGCACAAAGCCTTGTTTTGTGGTCCCAAAGCTTCCTCTTCAGAGTCCAAAGCTTTGATTCTGTGGTTGAATTCCTCGTTTTATAATCCAAACCCTCACGTTTATTGCACAAACCCTCATTTTTAGGGCCCAAACGCTCATTTTTATGCTGCAAATCATTTCACTGGAAAATGCCTCCTTTTTATGCTCCAAACGCCTCCTTTAGGGCACGATGTCTGAATGTTAGGTCCCAAAGATTTGGTTAAGAGCCCAAAGCTTGGAGTCTAGGGTTGAAAGCCTGCTTTTTACTCTACAAACCCTCCTGTTTAGGGTACAAACCCTCCTTTTTGGTGCACAAGCCCTCGCTGTTAGGGTGCAAACACTCACGTTAAGATTCCCAAGCTTCGAGTCCAGGGTTGAAATCCACATCTTTATGCTCCAAACGACCGTCTTTAGGCTTCAAATCCGACTTTTAATTCTGAAATCCCACTTTTTTACGCTCCAAACGCTACATTAAGGGCACAAAGTCTCCATTTTAGGTCACAATGCTTCCTTTTTAGAGTCCGGAACGTTGGTTCCAGGGTTGAAAGCCTCCCTGTTCTGCTTCAAAGCGTCATTTAGAAGGTACAAGCCCTCATTTTTAGGGCGCAACGCCTCATTTTTTGGCCGCGAACCCTCCTTTTTAGGGGTCAATACGTCCTTTTTGCTGTAAAATCCCTCACTTCTATGTTCCGGACATCTCTTTTAGGGCACAAAGCCTTGTTTTGTGGTCCCAAAGCTTCCTCTTCAGAGTCCAAAGCTTTGATTCTGTGGTTGAATTCCTCGTTTTATAATCCAAACCCTCACGTTTATTGCACAAACCCTCATTTTTAGGGCCCAAACGCTCATTTTTATGCTGCAAATCATTTCACTGGAAAATGCCTCCTTTTTATGCTCCAAACGCCTCCTTTAGGGCACGATGTCTGAATGTTAGGTCCCAAAGATTTGGTTAAGAGCCCAAAGCTTGGAGTCTAGGGTTGAAAGCCTGCTTTTTACTCTACAAACCCTCCTGTTTAGGGTACAAACCCTCCTTTTTGGTGCACAAGCCCTCGCTGTTAGGGTGCAAACACTCACGTTAAGATTCCCAAGCTTCGAGTCCAGGGTTGAAATCCACATCTTTATGCTCCAAACGACCGTCTTTAGGCTTCAAATCCGACTTTTAATTCTGAAATCCCACTTTTTTACGCTCCAAACGCTACATTAAGGGCACAAAGTCTCCATTTTAGGTCACAACGCTTCCTTTTTAGAGTCCGGAACGTTGGTTCCAGGGTTGAAAGCCTCCCTGTTCTGCTTCAAAGCGTCATTTAGAAGGTACAAGCCCTCATTTTTAGGGCGCAACGCCTCATTTTTTGGCCGCGAATCCTCCTTTTTAGGGGTCAATACGTCCTTTTTGCTGTAAAATCCCTCACTTCTATGTTCCGGACATCTCTTTTAGGGCACAAAGCCTTGTTTTGTGGTCCCAAAGCTTCCTCTTCAGAGTCCAAAGCTTTGATTCTGTGGTTGAATTCCTCGTTTTATAATCCAAACCCTCACGTTTATTGCACAAACCCTCATTTTTAGGGCCCAAACGCTCATTTTTATGCTGCAAATCATTTCACTGGAAAATGCCTCCTTTTTATGCTCCAAACGCCTCCTTTAGGGCACGATGTCTGAATGTTAGGTCCCAAAGATTTGGTTAAGAGCCCAAAGCTTGGAGTCTAGGGTTGAAAGCCTGCTTTTTACTCTACAAACCCTCCTGTTTAGGGTACAAACCCTCCTTTTTGGTGCACAAGCCCTCGCTGTTAGGGTGCAAACACTCACGTTAAGATTCCCAAGCTTCGAGTCCAGGGTTGAAATCCACATCTTTATGCTCCAAACGACCGTCTTTAGGCTTCAAATCCGACTTTTAATTCTGAAATCCCACTTTTTTACGCTCCAAACGCTACATTAAGGGCACAAAGTCTCCATTTTAGGTCACAACGCTTCCTTTTTAGAGTCCGGAACGTTGGTTCCAGGGTTGAAAGCCTCCCTGTTCTGCTTCAAAGCGTCATTTAGAAGGTACAAGCCCTCATTTTTAGGGCGCAACGCCTCATTTTTTGGCCGCGAATCCTCCTTTTTAGGGGTCAATACGTCCTTTTTGCTGTAAAATCCCTCACTTCTATGTTCCGGACATCTCTTTTAGGGCACAAAGCCTTGTTTTGTGGTCCCAAAGCTTCCTCTTCAGAGTCCAAAGCTTTGATTCTGTGGTTGAATTCCTCGTTTTATAATCCAAACCCTCACGTTTATTGCACAAACCCTCATTTTTAGGGCCCAAACGCTCATTTTTATGCTGCAAATCATTTCACTGGAAAATGCCTCCTTTTTATGCTCCAAACGCCTCCTTTAGGGCACGATGTCTGAATGTTAGGTCCCAAAGATTTGGTTAAGAGCCCAAAGCTTGGAGTCTAGGGTTCAAAGCCTGCTTTTTACTCTACAAACCCTCCTGTTTAGGGTACAAACCCTCCTTTTTGGTGCACAAGCCCTCGCTGTTAGGGTGCAAACACTCACGTTAAGATTCCCAAGCTTCGAGTCCAGGGTTGAAATCCACATCTTTATGCTCCAAACGACCGTCTTTAGGCTTCAAATCCGACTTTTAATTCTGAAATCCCACTTTTTTACGCTCCAAACGCTACATTAAGGGCACAAAGTCTCCATTTTAGGTCACAACGCTTCCTTTTTAGAGTCCGGAACGTTGGTTCCAGGGTTGAAAGCCTCCCTGTTCTGCTTCAAAGCGTCATTTAGAAGGTACAAGCCCTCATTTTTAGGGCGCAACGCCTCATTTTTTGGCCGCGAACCCTCCTTTTTAGGGGTCAATACGTCTTTTTTGCTGTAAAATCCCTCACTTCTATGTTCCGGACATCTCTTTTAGGGCACAAAGCCTTGTTTTGTGGTCCCAAAGCTTCCTCTTCAGAGTCCAAAGCTTTGATTCTGTGGTTGAATTCCTCGTTTTATAATCCAAACCCTCACGTTTATTGCACAAACCCTCATTTTTAGGGCCCAAACGCTCATTTTTATGCTGCAAATCATTTCACTGGAAAATGCCTCCTTTTTATGCTCCAAACGCCTCCTTTAGGGCACGATGTCTGAATGTTAGGTCCCAAAGATTTGGTTAAGAGCCCAAAGCTTGGAGTCTAGGGTTGAAAGCCTGCTTTTTACTCTACAAACCCTCCTGTTTAGGGTACAAACCCTCCTTTTTGGTGCACAAGCCCTCGCTGTTAGGGTGCAAACACTCACGTTAAGATTCCCAAGCTTCGAGTCCAGGGTTGAAATCCACATCTTTATGCTCCAAACGACCGTCTTTAGGCTTCAAATCCGACTTTTAATTCTGAAATCCCACTTTTTTACGCTCCAAACGCTACATTAAGGGCACAAAGTCTCCATTTTAGGTCACAACGCTTCCTTTTTAGAGTCCGGAACGTTGGTTCCAGGGTTGAAAGCCTCCCTGTTCTGCTTCAAAGCGTCATTTAGAAGGTACAAGCCCTCATTTTTAGGGCGCAACGCCTCATTTTTTGGCCACGAACCCTCCTTTTTAGGGGTCAATACGTCTTTTTTGCTGTAAAATCCCTCACTTCTATGTTCCGGACATCTCTTTTAGGGCACAAAGCCTTGTTTTGTGGTCCCAAAGCTTCCTCTTCAGAGTCCAAAGCTTTGATTCTGTGGTTGAATTCCTCGTTTTATAATCCAAACCCTCACGTTTATTGCACAAACCCTCATTTTTAGGGCCCAAACGCTCATTTTTATGCTGCAAATCATTTCACTGGAAAATGCCTCCTTTTTATGCTCCAAACGCCTCCTTTAGGGCACGATGTCTGAATGTTAGGTCCCAAAGATTTGGTTAAGAGCCCAAAGCTTGGAGTCTAGGGTTGAAAGCCTGCTTTTTACTCTACAAACCCTCCTGTTTAGGGTACAAACCCTCCTTTTTGGTGCACAAGCCCTCGCTGTTAGGGTGCAAACACTCACGTTAAGATTCCCAAGCTTCGAGTCCAGGGTTGAAATCCACATCTTTATGCTCCAAACGACCGTCTTTAGGCTTCAAATCCGACTTTTAATTCTGAAATCCCACTTTTTTACGCTCCAAACGCTACATTAAGGGCACAAAGTCTCCATTTTAGGTCACAACGCTTCCTTTTTAGAGTCCGGAACGTTGGTTCCAGGGTTGAAAGCCTCCCTGTTCTGCTTCAAAGCGTCATTTAGAAGGTACAAGCCCTCATTTTTAGGGCGCAACGCCTCATTTTTTGGCCGCGAATCCTCCTTTTTAGGGGTCAATACGTCCTTTTTGCTGTAAAATCCCTCACTTTTATGTTCCGGACATCTCTTTTAGGGCACAAAGCCTTGTTTTGTGGTCCCAAAGCTTCCTCTTCAGAGTCCAAAGCTTTGATTCTGTGGTTGAATTCCTCGTTTTATAATCCAAACCCTCACGTTTATTGCACAAACCCTCATTTTTAGGGCCCAAACGCTCATTTTTATGCTGCAAATCATTTCACTGGAAAATGCCTCCTTTTTATGCTCCAAACGCCTCCTTTAGGGCACGATGTCTGAATGTTAGGTCCCAAAGATTTGGTTAAGAGCCCAAAGCTTGGAGTCTAGGGTTGAAAGCCTGCTTTTTACTCTACAAACCCTCCTGTTTAGGGTACAAACCCTCCTTTTTGGTGCACAAGCCCTCGCTGTTAGGGTGCAAACACTCACGTTAAGATTCCCAAGCTTCGAGTCCAGGGTTGAAATCCACATCTTTATGCTCCAAGCGACCGTCTTTAGGCTTCAAATCCGACTTTTAATTCTGAAATCCCACTTTTTTACGCTCCAAACGCTACATTAAGGGCACAAAGTCTCCATTTTAGGTCACAACGCTTCCTTTTTAGAGTCCGGAACGTTGGTTCCAGGGTTGAAAGCCTCCCTGTTCTGCTTCAAAGCGTCATTTAGAAGGTACAAGCCCTCATTTTTAGGGCGCAACGCCTCATTTTTTGGCCGCGAATCCTCCTTTTTAGGGGTCAATACGTCCTTTTTGCTGTAAAATCCCTCACTTCTATGTTCCGGACATCTCTTTTAGGGCACAAAGCCTTGTTTTGTGGTCCCAAAGCTTCCTCTTCAGAGTCTAAAGCTTTGATTCTGTGGTTGAATTCCTCGTTTTATAATCCAAACCCTCACGTTTATTGCGCAAACCCTCATTTTTAGGGCCCAAACGCTCATTTTTATGCTGCAAATCATTTCACTGGAAAATGCCTCCTTTTTATGCTCCAAACGCCTCCTTTAGGGCACGATGTCTGAATGTTAGGTCCCAAAGATTTGGTTAAGAGCCCAAAGCTTGGAGTCTAGGGTTGAAAGCCTGCCTTTTACTCTACAAACCCTCCTGTTTAGGGTACAAACCCTCCTTTTTGGTGCACAAGCCCTCGCTGTTAGGGTGCAAACACTCACGTTAAGATTCCCAAGCTTCGAGTCCAGGGTTGAAATCCACATCTTTATGCTCCAAACGACCGTCTTTAGGCTTCAAATCCGACTTTTAATTCTGAAATCCCACTTTTTTACGCTCCAAACGCTACATTAAGGGCACAAAGTCTCCATTTTAGGTCACAACGCTTCCTTTTTAGAGTCCGGAACGTTGGTTCCAGGGTTGAAAGCCTCCCTGTTCTGCTTCAAAGCGTCATTTAGAAGGTACAAGCCCTCATTTTTAGGGCGCAACGCCTCATTTTTTGGCCGCGAATCCTCCTTTTTAGGGGTCAATACGTCCTTTTTGCTGTAAAATCCCTCACTTCTATGTTCCGGACATCTCTTTTAGGGCACAAAGCCTTGTTTTGTGGTCCCAAAGCTTCCTCTTCAGAGTCCAAAGCTTTGATTCTGTGGTTGAATTCCTCGTTTTATAATCCAAACCCTCACGTTTATTGCACAAACCCTCATTTTTAGGGCCCAAACGCTCATTTTTATGCTGCAAATCATTTCACTGGAAAATGCCTCCTTTTTATGCTCCAAACGCCTCCTTTAGGGCACGATGTCTGAATGTTAGGTCCCAAAGATTTGGTTAAGAGCCCAAAGCTTGGAGTCTAGGGTTGAAAGCCTGCTTTTTACTCTACAAACCCTCCTGTTTAGGGTACAAACCCTCCTTTTTGGTGCACAAGCCCTCGCTGTTAGGGTGCAAACACTCACGTTAAGATTCCCAAGCTTCGAGTCCAGGGTTGAAATCCACATCTTTATGCTCCAAACGACCGTCTTTAGGCTTCAAATCCGACTTTTAATTCTGAAATCCCACTTTTTTACGCTCCAAACGCTACATTAAGGGCACAAAGTCTCCATTTTAGGTCACAACGCTTCCTTTTTAGAGTCCGGAACGTTGGTTCCAGGGTTGAAAGCCTCCCTGTTCTGCTTCAAAGCGTCATTTAGAAGGTACAAGCCCTCATTTTTAGGGCGCAACGCCTCATTTTTTGGCCGCGAACCCTCCTTTTTAGGGGTCAATACGTCCTTTTTGCTGTAAAATCCCTCACTTTTATGTTCCGGACATCTCATTTAGGGCACAAAGCCTTGTTTTGTGGTCCCAAAGCTTCCTCTTCAGAGTCCAAAGCTTTGATTCTGTGGTTGAATTCCTCGTTTTATAATCCAAACCCTCACGTTTATTGCACAAACCCTCATTTTTAGGGCCCAAACGCTCATTTTTATGCTGCAAATCATTTCACTGGAAAATGCCTCCTTTTTATGCTCCAAACGCCTCCTTTAGGGCACGATGTCTGAATGTTAGGTCCCAAAGATTTGGTTAAGAGCCCAAAGCTTGGAGTCTAGGGTTGAAAGCCTGCCTTTTACTCTACAAACCCTCCTGTTTAGGGTACAAACCCTCCTTTTTGGTGCACAAGCCCTCGCTGTTAGGGTGCAAACACTCACGTTAAGATTCCCAAGCTTCGAGTCCAGGGTTGAAATCCACATCTTTATGCTCCAAACGACCGTCTTTAGGCTTCAAATCCGACTTTTAATTCTGAAATCCCACTTTTTTACGCTCCAAACGCTACATTAAGGGCACAAAGTCTCCATTTTAGGTCACAACGCTTCCTTTTTAGAGTCCGGAACGTTGGTTCCAGGGTTGAAAGCCTCCCTGTTCTGCTTCAAAGCGTCATTTAGAAGGTACAAGCCCTCATTTTTAGGGCGCAACGCCTCATTTTTTGGCCGCGAACCCTCCTTTTTAGGGGTCAATACGTCCTTTTTGCTGTAAAATCCCTCACTTCTATGTTCCGGACATCTCATTTAGGGCACAAAGCCTTGTTTTGTGGTCCCAAAGCTTCCTCTTCAGAGTCCAAAGCTTTGATTCTGTGGTTGAATTCCTCGTTTTATAATCCAAACCCTCACGTTTATTGCACAAACCCTCATTTTTAGGGCCCAAACACTCATTTTTATGCTGCAAATCATTTCACTGGAAAATGCCTCCTTTTTATGATCCAAACGCCTCCTTTAGGGCACGATGTCTGAATGTTAGGTCCCAAAGATTTGGTTAAGAGCCCAAAGCTTGGAGTCTAGGGTTGAAAGCCTGCCTTTTACTCTACAAACCCTCCTGTTTAGGGTACAAACCCTCCTTTTTGGTGCACAAGCCCTCGCTGTTAGGGTGCAAACACTCACGTTAAGATTCCCAAGCTTCGAGTCCAGGGTTGAAATCCACATCTTTATGCTCCAAACGACCGTCTTTAGGCTTCAAATCCGACTTTTAATTCTGAAATCCCACTTTTTTACGCTCCAAACGCTACATTAAGGGCACAAAGTCTCCATTTTAGGTCACAACGCTTCCTTTTTAGAGTCCGGAACGTTGGTTCCAGGGTTGAAAGCCTCCCTGTTCTGCTTCAAAGCGTCATTTAGAAGGTACAAGCCCTCATTTTTAGGGCGCAACGCCTCATTTTTTGGCCGCGAATCCTCCTTTTTAGGGGTCAATACGTCCTTTTTGCTGTAAAATCCCTCACTTCTATGTTCCGGACATCTCTTTTAGGGCACAAAGCCTTGTTTTGTGGTCCCAAAGCTTCCTCTTCAGAGTCCAAAGCTTTGATTCTGTGGTTGAATTCCTCGTTTTATAATCCAAACCCTCACGTTTATTGCACAAACCCTCATTTTTAGGGCCCAAACGCTCATTTTTATGCTGCAAATCATTTCACTGGAAAATGCCTCCTTTTTATGCTCCAAACGCCTCCTTTAGGGCACGATGTCTGAATGTTAGGTCCCAAAGATTTGGTTAAGAGCCCAAAGCTTGGAGTCTAGGGTTGAAAGCCTGCTTTTTACTCTACAAACCCTCCTGTTTAGGGTACAAACCCTCCTTTTTGGTGCACAAGCCCTCGCTGTTAGGGTGCAAACACTCACGTTAAGATTCCCAAGCTTCGAGTCCAGGGTTGAAATCCACATCTTTATGCTCCAAACGACCGTCTTTAGGCTTCAAATCCGACTTTTAATTCTGAAATCCCACTTTTTTACGCTCCAAACGCTACATTAAGGGCACAAAGTCTCCATTTTAGGTCACAACGCTTCCTTTTTAGAGTCCGGAACGTTGGTTCCAGGGTTGAAAGCCTCCCTGTTCTGCTTCAAAGCGTCATTTAGAAGGTACAAGCCCTCATTTTTAGGGCGCAACGCCTCATTTTTTGGCCGCGAATCCTCCTTTTTAGGGGTCAATACGTCCTTTTTGCTGTAAAATCCCTCACTTTTATGTTCCGGACATCTCTTTTAGGGCACAAAGCCTTGTTTTGTGGTCCCAAAGCTTCCTCTTCAGAGTCCAAAGCTTTGATTCTGTGGTTGAATTCCTCGTTTTATAATCCAAACCCTCACGTTTATTGCGCAAACCCTCATTTTTAGGGCCCAAACGCTCATTTTTATGCTGCAAATCATTTCACTGGAAAATCCCTCCTTTTTATGCTCCAAACGCCTCCTTTAGGGCACGATGTCTGAATGTTAGGTCCCAAAGATTTGGTTAAGAGCCCAAAGCTTGGAGTCTAGGGTTGAAAGCCTGCTTTTTACTCTACAAACCCTCCTGTTTAGGGTACAAACCCTCCTTTTTGGTGCACAAGCCCTCGCTGTTAGGGTGCAAACACTCACGTTAAGATTCCCAAGCTTCGAGTCCAGGGTTGAAATCCACATCTTTATGCTCCAAACGACCGTCTTTAGGCTTCAAATCCGACTTTTAATTCTGAAATCCCACTTTTTTACGCTCCAAACGCTACATTAAGGGCACAAAGTCTCCATTTTAGGTCACAACGCTTCCTTTTTAGAGTCCGGAACGTTGGTTCCAGGGTTGAAAGCCTCCCTGTTCTGCTTCAAAGCGTCATTTAGAAGGTACAAGCCCTCATTTTTAGGGCGCAACGCCTCATTTTTTGGCCGCGAATCCTCCTTTTTAGGGGTCAATACGTCTTTTTTGCTGTAAAATCCCTCACTTCTATGTTCCGGACATCTCTTTTAGGGCACAAAGCCTTGTTTTGTGGTCCCAAAGCTTCCTCTTCAGAGTCCAAAGCTTTGATTCTGTGGTTGAATTCCTCGTTTTATAATCCAAACCCTCACGTTTATTGCACAAACCCTCATTTTTAGGGCCCAAACGCTCATTTTTATGCTGCAAATCATTTCACTGGAAAATGCCTCCTTTTTATGCTCCAAACGCCTCCTTTAGGGCACGATGTCTGAATGTTAGGTCCCAAAGATTTGGTTAAGAGCCCAAAGCTTGGAGTCTAGGGTTGAAAGCCTGCTTTTTACTCTACAAACCCTCCTGTTTAGGGTACAAACCCTCCTTTTTGGTGCACAAGCCCTCGCTGTTAGGGTGCAAACACTCACGTTAAGATTCCCAAGCTTCGAGTCCAGGGTTGAAATCCACATCTTTATGCTCCAAACGACCGTCTTTAGGCTTCAAATCCGACTTTTAATTCTGAAATCCCACTTTTTTACGCTCCAAACGCTACATTAAGGGCACAAAGTCTCCATTTTAGGTCACAACGCTTCCTTTTTAGAGTCCGGAACGTTGGTTCCAGGGTTGAAAGCCTCCCTGTTCTGCTTCAAAGCGTCATTTAGAAGGTACAAGCCCTCATTTTTAGGGCGCAACGCCTCATTTTTTGGCCGCGAATCCTCCTTTTTAGGGGTCAATACGTCCTTTTTGCTGTAAAATCCCTCACTTCTATGTTCCGGACATCTCATTTAGGGCACAAAGCCTTGTTTTGTGGTCCCAAAGCTTCCTCTTCAGAGTCCAAAGCTTTGATTCTGTGGTTGAATTCCTCGTTTTATAATCCAAACCCTCACGTTTATTGCACAAACCCTCATTTTTAGGGCCCAAACGCTCATTTTTATGCTGCAAATCATTTCACTGGAAAATGCCTCCTTTTTATGCTCCAAACGCCTCCTTTAGGGCACGATGTCTGAATGTTAGGTCCCAAAGATTTGGTTAAGAGCCCAAAGCTTGGAGTCTAGGGTTCAAAGCCTGCTTTTTACTCTACAAACCCTCCTGTTTAGGGTACAAACCCTCCTTTTTGGTGCACAAGCCCTCGCTGTTAGGGTGCAAACACTCACGTTAAGATTCCCAAGCTTCGAGTCCAGGGTTGAAATCCACATCTTTATGCTCCAAACGACCGTCTTTAGGCTTCAAATCCGACTTTTAATTCTGAAATCCCACTTTTTTACGCTCCAAACGCTACATTAAGGGCACAAAGTCTCCATTTTAGGTCACAACGCTTCCTTTTTAGAGTCCGGAACGTTGGTTCCAGGGTTGAAAGCCTCCCTGTTCTGCTTCAAAGCGTCATTTAGAAGGTACAAGCCCTCATTTTTAGGGCGCAACGCCTCATTTTTTGGCCGCGAATCCTCCTTTTTAGGGGTCAATACGTCCTTTTTGCTGTAAAATCCCTCACTTCTATGTTCCGGACATCTCTTTTAGGGCACAAAGCCTTGTTTTGTGGTCCCAAAGCTTCCTCTTCAGAGTCCAAAGCTTTGATTCTGTGGTTGAATTCCTCGTTTTATAATCCAAACCCTCACGTTTATTGCACAAACCCTCATTTTTAGGGCCCAAACGCTCATTTTTATGCTGCAAATCATTTCACTGGAAAATGCCTCCTTTTTATGCTCCAAACGCCTCCTTTAGGGCACGATGTCTGAATGTTAGGTCCCAAAGATTTGGTTAAGAGCCCAAAGCTTGGAGTCTAGGGTTGAAAGCCTGCTTTTTACTCTACAAACCCTCCTGTTTAGGGTACAAACCCTCCTTTTTGGTGCACAAGCCCTCGCTGTTAGGGTGCAAACACTCACGTTAAGATTCCCAAGCTTCGAGTCCAGGGTTGAAATCCACATCTTTATGCTCCAAACGACCGTCTTTAGGCTTCAAATCCGACTTTTAATTCTGAAATCCCACTTTTTTACGCTCCAAACGCTACATTAAGGGCACAAAGTCTCCATTTTAGGTCACAACGCTTCCTTTTTAGAGTCCGGAACGTTGGTTCCAGGGTTGAAAGCCTCCCTGTTCTGCTTCAAAGCGTCATTTAGAAGGTACAAGCCCTCATTTTTAGGGCGCAACGCCTCATTTTTTGGCCGCGAACCCTCCTTTTTAGGGGTCAATACGTCCTTTTTGCTGTAAAATCCCTCACTTCTATGTTCCGGACATCTCTTTTAGGGCACAAAGCCTTGTTTTGTGGTCCCAAAGCTTCCTCTTCAGAGTCCAAAGCTTTGATTCTGTGGTTGAATTCCTCGTTTTATAATCCAAACCCTCACGTTTATTGCACAAACCCTCATTTTTAGGGCCCAAACGCTCATTTTTATGCTGCAAATCATTTCACTGGAAAATGCCTCCTTTTTATGCTCCAAACGCCTCCTTTAGGGCACGATGTCTGAATGTTAGGTCCCAAAGATTTGGTTAAGAGCCCAAAGCTTGGAGTCTAGGGTTGAAAGCCTGCTTTTTACTCTACAAACCCTCCTGTTTAGGGTACAAACCCTCCTTTTTGGTGCACAAGCCCTCGCTGTTAGGGTGCAAACACTCACGTTAAGATTCCCAAGCTTCGAGTCCAGGGTTGAAATCCACATCTTTATGCTCCAAACGACCGTCTTTAGGCTTCAAATCCGACTTTTAATTCTGAAATCCCACTTTTTTACGCTCCAAACGCTACATTAAGGGCACAAAGTCTCCATTTTAGGTCACAACGCTTCCTTTTTAGAGTCCGGAACGTTGGTTCCAGGGTTGAAAGCCTCCCTGTTCTGCTTCAAAGCGTCATTTAGAAGGTACAAGCCCTCATTTTTAGGGCGCAACGCCTCATTTTTTGGCCGCGAATCCTCCTTTTTAGGGGTCAATACGTCCTTTTTGCTGTAAAATCCCTCACTTCTATGTTCCGGACATCTCATTTAGGGCACAAAGCCTTGTTTTGTGGTCCCAAAGCTTCCTCTTCAGAGTCCAAAGCTTTGATTCTGTGGTTGAATTCCTCGTTTTATAATCCAAACCCTCACGTTTATTGCACAAACCCTCATTTTTAGGGCCCAAACGCTCATTTTTATGCTGCAAATCATTTCACTGGAAAATGCCTCCTTTTTATGCTCCAAACGCCTCCTTTAGGGCACGATGTCTGAATGTTAGGTCCCAAAGATTTGGTTAAGAGCCCAAAGCTTGGAGTCTAGGGTTGAAAGCCTGCTTTTTACTCTACAAACCCTCCTGTTTAGGGTACAAACCCTCCTTTTTGGTGCACAAGCCCTCGCTGTTAGGGTGCAAACACTCACGTTAAGATTCCCAAGCTTCGAGTCCAGGGTTGAAATCCACATCTTTATGCTCCAAACGACCGTCTTTAGGCTTCAAATCCGACTTTTAATTCTGAAATCCCACTTTTTTACGCTCCAAACGCTACATTAAGGGCACAAAGTCTCCATTTTAGGTCACAACGCTTCCTTTTTAGAGTCCGGAACGTTGGTTCCAGGGTTGAAAGCCTCCCTGTTCTGCTTCAAAGCGTCATTTAGAAGGTACAAGCCCTCATTTTTAGGGCGCAACGCCTCATTTTTTGGCCGCGAATCCTCCTTTTTAGGGGTCAATACGTCCTTTTTGCTGTAAAATCCCTCACTTCTATGTTCCGGACATCTCTTTTAGGGCACAAAGCCTTGTTTTGTGGTCCCAAAGCTTCCTCTTCAGAGTCCAAAGCTTTGATTCTGTGGTTGAATTCCTCGTTTTATAATCCAAACCCTCACGTTTATTGCACAAACCCTCATTTTTAGGGCCCAAACGCTCATTTTTATGCTGCAAATCATTTCACTGGAAAATGCCTCCTTTTTATGCTCGAAACGCCTCCTTTAGGGCACGATGTCTGAATGTTAGGTCCCAAAGATTTGGTTAAGAGCCCAAAGCTTGGAGTCTAGGGTTGAAAGCCTGCTTTTTACTCTACAAACCCTCCTGTTTAGGGTACAAACCCTCCTTTTTGGTGCACAAGCCCTCGCTGTTAGGGTGCAAACACTCACGTTAAGATTCCCAAGCTTCGAGTCCAGGGTTGAAATCCACATCTTTATGCTCCAAACGACCGTCTTTAGGCTTCAAATCCGACTTTTAATTCTGAAATCCCACTTTTTTACGCTCCAAACGCTACATTAAGGGCACAAAGTCTCCATTTTAGGTCACAACGCTTCCTTTTTAGAGTCCGGAACGTTGGTTCCAGGGTTGAAAGCCTCCCTGTTCTGCTTCAAAGCGTCATTTAGAAGGTACAAGCCCTCATTTTTAGGACGCAACGCCTCATTTTTTGGCCGCGAATCCTCCTTTTTAGGGGTCAATACGTCCTTTTTGCTGTAAAATCCCTCACTTCTATCTTCCAGACATCTCTTTTAGGGCACAAAGCCTTGTTTTGTGGTCCCAAAGCTTCCTCTTCAGAGTCCAAAGCTTTGATTCTGTGGTTGAATTCCTCGTTTTATAATCCAAACCCTCACGTTTATTGCACAAACCCTCATTTTTAGGGCCCAAACGCTCATTTTTATGCTGCAAATCATTTCACTGGAAAATGCCTCCTTTTTATGCTCCAAACGCCTCCTTTAGGGCACGATGTCTGAATGTTAGGTCCCAAAGATTTGGTTAAGAGCCCAAAGCTTGGAGTCTAGGGTTGAAAGCCTGCTTTTTACTCTACAAACCCTCCTGTTTAGGGTACAAACCCTCCTTTTTGGTGCACAAGCCCTCGCTGTTAGGGTGCAAACACTCACGTTAAGATTCCCAAGCTTCGAGTCCAGGGTTGAAATCCACATCTTTATGCTCCAAACGACCGTCTTTAGGCTTCAAATCCGACTTTTAATTCTGAAATCCCACTTTTTTACGCTCCAAACGCTACATTAAGGGCACAAAGTCTCCATTTTAGGTCACAACGCTTCCTTTTTAGAGTCCGGAACGTTGGTTCCAGGGTTGAAAGCCTCCCTGTTCTGCTTCAAAGCGTCATTTAGAAGGTACAAGCCCTCATTTTTAGGACGCAACGCCTCATTTTTTGGCCGCGAATCCTCCTTTTTAGGGGTCAATACGTCCTTTTTGCTGTAAAATCCCTCACTTCTATCTTCCAGACATCTCTTTTAGGGCACAAAGCCTTGTTTTGTGGTCCCAAAGCTTCCTCTTCAGAGTCCAAAGCTTTGATTCTGTGGTTGAATTCCTCGTTTTATAATCCAAACCCTCACGTTTATTGCACAAACCCTCATTTTTAGGGCCCAAACGCTCATTTTTATGCTGCAAATCATTTCA
This sequence comes from Strix aluco, assembly GCF_031877795.1. Classification (NCBI taxonomy): domain Eukaryota; kingdom Metazoa; phylum Chordata; class Aves; order Strigiformes; family Strigidae; genus Strix; species Strix aluco. The sequence goes on from NC_133970.1 coordinate 8,337,586, forward strand.
CTGGAAAATGCCTCCTTTTTATGCTCCAAACGCCTCCTTTAGGGCACGATGTCTGAATGTTAGGTCCCAAAGATTTGGTTAAGAGCCCAAAGCTTGGAGTCTAGGGTTGAAAGCCTGCTTTTTACTCTACAAACCCTCCTGTTTAGGGTACAAACCCTCCTTTTTGGTGCACAAGCCCTCGCTGTTAGGGTGCAAACACTCACGTTAAGATTCCCAAGCTTCGAGTCCAGGGTTGAAATCCACATCTTTATGCTCCAAACGACCGTCTTTAGGCTTCAAATCCGACTTTTAATTCTGAAATCCCACTTTTTTACGCTCCAAACGCTACATTAAGGGCACAAAGTCTCCATTTTAGGTCACAACGCTTCCTTTTTAGAGTCCGGAACGTTGGTTCCAGGGTTGAAAGCCTCCCTGTTCTGCTTCAAAGCGTCATTTAGAAGGTACAAGCCCTCATTTTTAGGGCGCAACGCCTCATTTTTTGGCCGCGAATCCTCCTTTTTAGGGGTCAATACATCCTTTTTGCTGTAAAATCCCTCACTTCTATGTTCCGGACATCTCTTTTAGGGCACAAAGCCTTGTTTTGTGGTCCCAAAGCTTCCTCTTCAGAGTCCAAAGCTTTGATTCTGTGGTTGAATTCCTCGTTTTATAATCCAAACCCTCACGTTTATTGCACAAACCCTCATTTTTAGGGCCCAAACGCTCATTTTTATGCTGCAAATCATTTCACTGGAAAATGCCTCCTTTTTATGCTCCAAACGCCTCCTTTAGGGCACGATGTCTGAATGTTAGCTCCCAAAGATTTGGTTAAGAGCCCAAAGCTTGGAGTCTAGGGTTGAAAGCCTGCTTTTTACTCTACAAACCCTCCTGTTTAGGGTACAAACCCTCCTTTTTGGTGCACAAGCCCTCGCTGTTAGGGTGCAAACACTCACGTTAAGATTCCCAAGCTTCGAGTCCAGGGTTGAAATCCACATCTTTATGCTCCAAACGACCGTCTTTAGGCTTCAAATCCGACTTTTAATTCTGAAATCCCACTTTTTTACGCTCCAAACGCTACATTAAGGGCACAAAGTCTCCATTTTAGGTCACAACGCTTCCTTTTTAGAGTCCGGAACGTTGGTTCCAGGGTTGAAAGCCTCCCTGTTCTGCTTCAAAGCGTCATTTAGAAGGTACAAGCCCTCATTTTTAGGGCGCAACGCCTCATTTTTTGGCCGCGAATCCTCCTTTTTAGGGGTCAATACGTCCTTTTTGCTGTAAAATCCCTCACTTCTATGTTCCGGACATCTCTTTTAGGGCACAAAGCCTTGTTTTGTGGTCCCAAAGCTTCCTCTTCAGAGTCCAAAGCTTTGATTCTGTGGTTGAATTCCTCGTTTTATAATCCAAACCCTCACGTTTATTGCACAAACCCTCATTTTTAGGGCCCAAACGCTCATTTTTATGCTGCAAATCATTTCACTGGAAAATGCCTCCTTTTTATGCTCCAAACGCCTCCTTTAGGGCACGATGTCTGAATGTTAGGTCCCAAAGATTTGGTTAAGAGCCCAAAGCTTGGAGTCTAGGGTTGAAAGCCTGCTTTTTACTCTACAAACCCTCCTGTTTAGGGTACAAACCCTCCTTTTTGGTGCACAAGCCCTCGCTGTTAGGGTGCAAACACTCACGTTAAGATTCCCAAGCTTCGAGTCCAGGGTTGAAATCCACATCTTTATGCTCCAAACGACCGTCTTTAGGCTTCAAATCCGACTTTTAATTCTGAAATCCCACTTTTTTACGCTCCAAACGCTACATTAAGGGCACAAAGTCTCCATTTTAGGTCACAACGCTTCCTTTTTAGAGTCCGGAACGTTGGTTCCAGGGTTGAAAGCCTCCCTGTTCTGCTTCAAAGCGTCATTTAGAAGGTACAAGCCCTCATTTTTAGGGCGCAACGCCTCATTTTTTGGCCGCGAATCCTCCTTTTTAGGGGTCAATACGTCCTTTTTGCTGTAAAATCCCTCACTTCTATGTTCCGGACATCTCTTTTAGGGCACAAAGCCTTGTTTTGTGGTCCCAAAGCTTCCTCTTCAGAGTCCAAAGCTTTGATTCTGTGGTTGAATTCCTCGTTTTATAATCCAAACCCTCACGTTTATTGCACAAACCCTCATTTTTAGGGAACAAACGCTCATTTTTATGCTGCAAATCATTTCACTGGAAAATGCCTCCTTTTTATGCTCCAAACGCCTCCTTTAGGGCACGATGTCTGAATGTTAGGTCCCAAAGATTTGGTTAAGAGCCCAAAGCTTGGAGTCTAGGGTTGAAAGCCTGCTTTTTACTCTACAAACCCTCCTGTTTAGGGTACAAACCCTCCTTTTTGGTGCACAAGCCCTCGCTGTTAGGGTGCAAACACTCACGTTAAGATTCCCAAGCTTCGAGTCCAGGGTTGAAATCCACATCTTTATGCTCCAAACGACCGTCTTTAGGCTTCAAATCCGACTTTTAATTCTGAAATCCCACTTTTTTACGCTCCAAACGCTACATTAAGGGCACAAAGTCTCCATTTTAGGTCACAACGCTTCCTTTTTAGAGTCCGGAACGTTGGTTCCAGGGTTGAAAGCCTCCCTGTTCTGCTTCAAAGCGTCATTTAGAAGGTACAAGCCCTCATTTTTAGGGCGCAACGCCTCATTTTTTGGCCGCGAACCCTCCTTTTTAGGGGTCAATACGTCCTTTTTGCTGTAAAATCCCTCACTTCTATGTTCCGGACATCTCTTTTAGGGCACAAAGCCTTGTTTTGTGGTCCCAAAGCTTCCTCTTCAGAGTCCAAAGCTTTGATTCTGTGGTTGAATTCCTCGTTTTATAATCCAAACCCTCACGTTTATTGCACAAACCCTCATTTTTAGGGCCCAAACGCTCATTTTTATGCTGCAAATCATTTCACTGGAAAATGCCTCCTTTTTATGCTCCAAACGCCTCCTTTAGGGCACGATGTCTGAATGTTAGGTCCCAAAGATTTGGTTAAGAGCCCAAAGCTTGGAGTCTAGGGTTGAAAGCCTGCTTTTTACTCTACAAACCCTCCTGTTTAGGGTACAAACCCTCCTTTTTGGTGCACAAGCCCTCGCTGTTAGGGTGCAAACACTCACGTTAAGATTCCCAAGCTTCGAGTCCAGGGTTGAAATCCACATCTTTATGCTCCAAACGACCGTCTTTAGGCTTCAAATCCGACTTTTAATTCTGAAATCCCACTTTTTTACGCTCCAAACGCTACATTAAGGGCACAAAGTCTCCATTTTAGGTCACAACGCTTCCTTTTTAGAGTCCGGAACGTTGGTTCCAGGGTTGAAAGCCTCCCTGTTCTGCTTCAAAGCGTCATTTAGAAGGTACAAGCCCTCATTTTTAGGGCGCAACGCCTCATTTTTTGGCCGCGAATCCTCCTTTTTAGGGGTCAATACGTCCTTTTTGCTGTAAAATCCCTCACTTCTATGTTCCGGACATCTCTTTTAGGGCACAAAGCCTTGTTTTGTGGTCCCAAAGCTTCCTCTTCAGAGTCCAAAGCTTTGATTCTGTGGTTGAATTCCTCGTTTTATAATCCAAACCCTCACGTTTATTGCACAAACCCTCATTTTTAGGGCCCAAACGCTCATTTTTATGCTGCAAATCATTTCACTGGAAAATGCCTCCTTTTTATGCTCCAAACGCCTCCTTTAGGGCACGATGTCTGAATGTTAGGTCCCAAAGATTTGGTTAAGAGCCCAAAGCTTGGAGTCTAGGGTTGAAAGCCTGCTTTTTACTCTACAAACCCTCCTGTTTAGGGTACAAACCCTCCTTTTTGGTGCACAAGCCCTCGCTGTTAGGGTGCAAACACTCACGTTAAGATTCCCAAGCTTCGAGTCCAGGGTTGAAATCCACATCTTTATGCTCCAAACGACCGTCTTTAGGCTTCAAATCCGACTTTTAATTCTGAAATCCCACTTTTTTACGCTCCAAACGCTACATTAAGGGCACAAAGTCTCCATTTTAGGTCACAACGCTTCCTTTTTAGAGTCCGGAACGTTGGTTCCAGGGTTGAAAGCCTCCCTGTTCTGCTTCAAAGCGTCATTTAGAAGGTACAAGCCCTCATTTTTAGGGCGCAACGCCTCATTTCTTGGCCACGAACCCTCCTTTTTAGGGGTCAATACGTCTTTTTTGCTGTAAAATCCCTCACTTCTATGTTCCGGACATCTCTTTTAGGGCACAAAGCCTTGTTTTGTGGTCCCAAAGCTTCCTCTTCAGAGTCCAAAGCTTTGATTCTGTGGTTGAATTCCTCGTTTTATAATCCAAACCCTCACGTTTATTGCACAAACCCTCATTTTTAGGGCCCAAACGCTCATTTTTATGCTGCAAATCATTTCACTGGAAAATGCCTCCTTTTTATGCTCCAAACGCCTCCTTTAGGGCACGATGTCTGAATGTTAGGTCCCAAAGATTTGGTTAAGAGCCCAAAGCTTGGAGTCTAGGGTTGAAAGCCTGCTTTTTACTCTACAAACCCTCCTGTTTAGGGTACAAACCCTCCTTTTTGGTGCACAAGCCCTCGCTGTTAGGGTGCAAACACTCACGTTAAGATTCCCAAGCTTCGAGTCCAGGGTTGAAATCCACATCTTTATGCTCCAAACGACCGTCTTTAGGCTTCAAATCCGACTTTTAATTCTGAAATCCCACTTTTTTACGCTCCAAACGCTACATTAAGGGCACAAAGTCTCCATTTTAGGTCACAACGCTTCCTTTTTAGAGTCCGGAACGTTGGTTCCAGGGTTGAAAGCCTCCCTGTTCTGCTTCAAAGCGTCATTTAGAAGGTACAAGCCCTCATTTTTAGGGCGCAACGCCTCATTTTTTGGCCGCGAATCCTCCTTTTTAGGGGTCAATACGTCCTTTTTGCTGTAAAATCCCTCACTTTTATGTTCCGGACATCTCTTTTAGGGCACAAAGCCTTGTTTTGTGGTCCCAAAGCTTCCTCTTCAGAGTCCAAAGCTTTGATTCTGTGGTTGAATTCCTCGTTTTATAATCCAAACCCTCACGTTTATTGCACAAACCCTCATTTTTAGGGCCCAAACGCTCATTTTTATGCTGCAAATCATTTCACTGGAAAATGCCTCCTTTTTATGCTCCAAACGCCTCCTTTAGGGCACGATGTCTGAATGTTAGGTCCCAAAGATTTGGTTAAGAGCCCAAAGCTTGGAGTCTAGGGTTGAAAGCCTGCTTTTTACTCTACAAACCCTCCTGTTTAGGGTACAAACCCTCCTTTTTGGTGCACAAGCCCTCGCTGTTAGGGTGCAAACACTCACGTTAAGATTCCCAAGCTTCGAGTCCAGGGTTGAAATCCACATCTTTATGCTCCAAGCGACCGTCTTTAGGCTTCAAATCCGACTTTTAATTCTGAAATCCCACTTTTTTACGCTCCAAACGCTACATTAAGGGCACAAAGTCTCCATTTTAGGTCACAACGCTTCCTTTTTAGAGTCCGGAACGTTGGTTCCAGGGTTGAAAGCCTCCCTGTTCTGCTTCAAAGCGTCATTTAGAAGGTACAAGCCCTCATTTTTAGGGCGCAACGCCTCATTTTTTGGCCGCGAATCCTCCTTTTTAGGGGTCAATACGTCCTTTTTGCTGTAAAATCCCTCACTTCTATGTTCCGGACATCTCTTTTAGGGCACAAAGCCTTGTTTTGTGGTCCCAAAGCTTCCTCTTCAGAGTCCAAAGCTTTGATTCTGTGGTTGAATTCCTCGTTTTATAATCCAAACCCTCACGTTTATTGCACAAACCCTCATTTTTAGGGCCCAAACGCTCATTTTTATGCTGCAAATCATTTCACTGGAAAATGCCTCCTTTTTATGCTCCAAACGCCTCCTTTAGGGCACGATGTCTGAATGTTAGGTCCCAAAGATTTGGTTAAGAGCCCAAAGCTTGGAGTCTAGGGTTGAAAGCCTGCTTTTTACTCTACAAACCCTCCTGTTTAGGGTACAAACCCTCCTTTTTGGTGCACAAGCCCTCGCTGTTAGGGTGCAAACACTCACGTTAAGATTCCCAAGCTTCGAGTCCAGGGTTGAAATCCACATCTTTATGCTCCAAACGACCGTCTTTAGGCTTCAAATCCGACTTTTAATTCTGAAATCCCACTTTTTTACGCTCCAAACGCTACATTAAGGGCACAAAGTCTCCATTTTAGGTCACAACGCTTCCTTTTTAGAGTCCGGAACGTTGGTTCCAGGGTTGAAAGCCTCCCTGTTCTGCTTCAAAGCGTCATTTAGAAGGTACAAGCCCTCATTTTTAGGGCGCAACGCCTCATTTTTTGGCCGCGAACCCTCCTTTTTAGGGGTCAATACGTCTTTTTTGCTGTAAAATCCCTCACTTCTATGTTCCGGACATCTCTTTTAGGGCACAAAGCCTTGTTTTGTGGTCCCAAAGCTTCCTCTTCAGAGTCCAAAGCTTTGATTCTGTGGTTGAATTCCTCGTTTTATAATCCAAACCCTCACGTTTATTGCACAAACCCTCATTTTTAGGGCCCAAACGCTCATTTTTATGCTGCAAATCATTTCACTGGAAAATGCCTCCTTTTTATGCTCCAAACGCCTCCTTTAGGGCACGATGTCTGAATGTTAGGTCCCAAAGATTTGGTTAAGAGCCCAAAGCTTGGAGTCTAGGGTTGAAAGCCTGCTTTTTACTCTACAAACCCTCCTGTTTAGGGTACAAACCCTCCTTTTTGGTGCACAAGCCCTCGCTGTTAGGGTGCAAACACTCACGTTAAGATTCCCAAGCTTCGAGTCCAGGGTTGAAATCCACATCTTTATGCTCCAAACGACCGTCTTTAGGCTTCAAATCCGACTTTTAATTCTGAAATCCCACTTTTTTACGCTCCAAACGCTACATTAAGGGCACAAAGTCTCCATTTTAGGTCACAACGCTTCCTTTTTAGAGTCCGGAACGTTGGTTCCAGGGTTGAAAGCCTCCCTGTTCTGCTTCAAAGCGTCATTTAGAAGGTACAAGCCCTCATTTTTAGGGCGCAACGCCTCATTTTTTGGCCGCGAACCCTCCTTTTTAGGGGTCAATACGTCCTTTTTGCTGTAAAATCCCTCACTTCTATGTTCCGGACATCTCATTTAGGGCACAAAGCCTTGTTTTGTGGTCCCAAAGCTTCCTCTTCAGAGTCCAAAGCTTTGATTCTGTGGTTGAATTCCTCGTTTTATAATCCAAACCCTCACGTTTATTGCACAAACCCTCATTTTTAGGGCCCAAACACTCATTTTTATGCTGCAAATCATTTCACTGGAAAATGCCTCCTTTTTATGATCCAAACGCCTCCTTTAGGGCACGATGTCTGAATGTTAGGTCCCAAAGATTTGGTTAAGAGCCCAAAGCTTGGAGTCTAGGGTTGAAAGCCTGCCTTTTACTCTACAAACCCTCCTGTTTAGGGTACAAACCCTCCTTTTTGGTGCACAAGCCCTCGCTGTTAGGGTGCAAACACTCACGTTAAGATTCCCAAGCTTCGAGTCCAGGGTTGAAATCCACATCTTTATGCTCCAAACGACCGTCTTTAGGCTTCAAATCCGACTTTTAATTCTGAAATCCCACTTTTTTACGCTCCAAACGCTACATTAAGGGCACAAAGTCTCCATTTTAGGTCACAACGCTTCCTTTTTAGAGTCCGGAACGTTGGTTCCAGGGTTGAAAGCCTCCCTGTTCTGCTTCAAAGCGTCATTTAGAAGGTACAAGCCCTCATTTTTAGGGCGCAACGCCTCATTTTTTGGCCGCGAATCCTCCTTTTTAGGGGTCAATACGTCCTTTTTGCTGTAAAATCCCTCACTTCTATGTTCCGGACATCTCTTTTAGGGCACAAAGCCTTGTTTTGTGGTCCCAAAGCTTCCTCTTCAGAGTCCAAAGCTTTGATTCTGTGGTTGAATTCCTCGTTTTATAATCCAAACCCTCACGTTTATTGCACAAACCCTCATTTTTAGGGCCCAAACGCTCATTTTTATGCTGCAAATCATTTCACTGGAAAATGCCTCCTTTTTATGCTCCAAACGCCTCCTTTAGGGCACGATGTCTGAATGTTAGGTCCCAAAGATTTGGTTAAGAGCCCAAAGCTTGGAGTCTAGGGTTGAAAGCCTGCTTTTTACTCTACAAACCCTCCTGTTTAGGGTACAAACCCTCCTTTTTGGTGCACAAGCCCTCGCTGTTAGGGTGCAAACACTCACGTTAAGATTCCCAAGCTTCGAGTCCAGGGTTGAAATCCACATCTTTATGCTCCAAACGACCGTCTTTAGGCTTCAAATCCGACTTTTAATTCTGAAATCCCACTTTTTTACGCTCCAAACGCTACATTAAGGGCACAAAGTCTCCATTTTAGGTCACAACGCTTCCTTTTTAGAGTCCGGAACGTTGGTTCCAGGGTTGAAAGCCTCCCTGTTCTGCTTCAAAGCGTCATTTAGAAGGTACAAGCCCTCATTTTTAGGGCGCAACGCCTCATTTTTTGGCCGCGAATCCTCCTTTTTAGGGGTCAATACGTCCTTTTTGCTGTAAAATCCCTCACTTTTATGTTCCGGACATCTCTTTTAGGGCACAAAGCCTTGTTTTGTGGTCCCAAAGCTTCCTCTTCAGAGTCCAAAGCTTTGATTCTGTGGTTGAATTCCTCGTTTTATAATCCAAACCCTCACGTTTATTGCACAAACCCTCATTTTTAGGGCCCAAACGCTCATTTTTATGCTGCAAATCATTTCACTGGAAAATGCCTCCTTTTTATGCTCCAAACGCCTCCTTTAGGGCACGATGTCTGAATGTTAGGTCCCAAAGATTTGGTTAAGAGCCCAAAGCTTGGAGTCTAGGGTTGAAAGCCTGCTTTTTACTCTACAAACCCTCCTGTTTAGGGTACAAACCCTCCTTTTTGGTGCACAAGCCCTCGCTGTTAGGGTGCAAACACTCACGTTAAGATTCCCAAGCTTCGAGTCCAGGGTTGAAATCCACATCTTTATGCTCCAAACGACCGTCTTTAGGCTTCAAATCCGACTTTTAATTCTGAAATCCCACTTTTTTACGCTCCAAACGCTACATTAAGGGCACAAAGTCTCCATTTTAGGTCACAACGCTTCCTTTTTAGAGTCCGGAACGTTGGTTCCAGGGTTGAAAGCCTCCCTGTTCTGCTTCAAAGCGTCATTTAGAAGGTACAAGCCCTCATTTTTAGGGCGCAACGCCTCATTTTTTGGCCGCGAATCCTCCTTTTTAGGGGTCAATACGTCCTTTTTGCTGTAAAATCCCTCACTTTTATGTTCCGGACATCTCTTTTAGGGCACAAAGCCTTGTTTTGTGGTCCCAAAGCTTCCTCTTCAGAGTCCAAAGCTTTGATTCTGTGGTTGAATTCCTCGTTTTATAATCCAAACCCTCACGTTTATTGCACAAACCCTCATTTTTAGGGCCCAAACGCTCATTTTTATGCTGCAAATCATTTCACTGGAAAATGCCTCCTTTTTATGCTCCAAACGCCTCCTTTAGGGCACGATGTCTGAATGTTAGGTCCCAAAGATTTGGTTAAGAGCCCAAAGCTTGGAGTCTAGGGTTCAAAGCCTGCTTTTTACTCTACAAACCCTCCTGTTTAGGGTACAAACCCTCCTTTTTGGTGCACAAGCCCTCGCTGTTAGGGTGCAAACACTCACGTTAAGATTCCCAAGCTTCGAGTCCAGGGTTGAAATCCACATCTTTATGCTCCAAACGACCGTCTTTAGGCTTCAAATCCGACTTTTAATTCTGAAATCCCACTTTTTTACGCTCCAAACGCTACATTAAGGGCACAAAGTCTCCATTTTAGGTCACAACGCTTCCTTTTTAGAGTCCGGAACGTTGGTTCCAGGGTTGAAAGCCTCCCTGTTCTGCTTCAAAGCGTCATTTAGAAGGTACAAGCCCTCATTTTTAGGGCGCAACGCCTCATTTTTTGGCCGCGAATCCTCCTTTTTAGGGGTCAATACGTCCTTTTTGCTGTAAAATCCCTCACTTTTATGTTCCGGACATCTCTTTTAGGGCACAAAGCCTTGTTTTGTGGTCCCAAAGCTTCCTCTTCAGAGTCCAAAGCTTTGATTCTGTGGTTGAATTCCTCGTTTTATAATCCAAACCCTCACGTTTATTGCGCAAACCCTCATTTTTAGGGCCCAAACGCTCATTTTTATGCTGCAAATCATTTCACTGGAAAATGCCTCCTTTTTATGCTCCAAACGCCTCCTTTAGGGCACGATGTCTGAATGTTAGGTCCCAAAGATTTGGTTAAGAGCCCAAAGCTTGGAGTCTAGGGTTGAAAGCCTGCTTTTTACTCTACAAACCCTCCTGTTTAGGGTACAAACCCTCCTTTTTGGTGCACAAGCCCTCGCTGTTAGGGTGCAAACACTCACGTTAAGATTCCCAAGCTTCGAGTCCAGGGTTGAAATCCACATCTTTATGCTCCAACTGACCGTCTTTAGGCTTCAAATCCGACTTTTAATTCTGAAATCCCACTTTTTTACGCTCCAAACGCTACATTAAGGGCACAAAGTCTCCATTTTAGGTCACAACGCTTCCTTTTTAGAGTCCGGAACGTTGGTTCCAGGGTTGAAAGCCTCCCTGTTCTGCTTCAAAGCGTCATTTAGAAGGTACAAGCCCTCATTTTTAGGGCGCAACGCCTCATTTTTTGGCCGCGAACCCTCCTTTTTAGGGGTCAATACGTCCTTTTTGCTGTAAAATCCCTCACTTCTATGTTCCGGACATCTCTTTTAGGGCACAAAGCCTTGTTTTGTGGTCCCAAAGCTTCCTCTTCAGAGTCCAAAGCTTTGATTCTGTGGTTGAATTCCTCGTTTTATAATCCAAACCCTCACGTTTATTGCACAAACCCTCATTTTTAGGGCCCAAACGCTCATTTTTATGCTGCAAATCATTTCACTGGAAAATGCCTCCTTTTTATGCTCCAAACGCCTCCTTTAGGGCACGATGTCTGAATGTTAGGTCCCAAAGATTTGGTTAAGAGCCCAAAGCTTGGAGTCTAGGGTTGAAAGCCTGCTTTTTACTCTACAAACCCTCCTGTTTAGGGTACAAACCCTCCTTTTTGGTGCACAAGCCCTCGCTGTTAGGGTGCAAACACTCACGTTAAGATTCCCAAGCTTCGAGTCCAGGGTTGAAATCCACATCTTTATGCTCCAAACGACCGTCTTTAGGCTTCAAATCCGACTTTTAATTCTGAAATCCCACTTTTTTACGCTCCAAACGCTACATTAAGGGCACAAAGTCTCCATTTTAGGTCACAACGCTTCCTTTTTAGAGTCCGGAACGTTGGTTCCAGGGTTGAAAGCCTCCCTGTTCTGCTTCAAAGCGTCATTTAGAAGGTACAAGCCCTCATTTTTAGGGCGCAACGCCTCATTTTTTGGCCGCGAATCCTCCTTTTTAGGGGTCAATACGTCCTTTTTGCTGTAAAATCCCTCACTTTTATGTTCCGGACATCTCTTTTAGGGCACAAAGCCTTGTTTTGTGGTCCCAAAGCTTCCTCTTCAGAGTCCAAAGCTTTGATTCTGTGGTTGAATTCCTCGTTTTATAATCCAAACCCTCACGTTTATTGCACAAACCCTCATTTTTAGGGCCCAAACGCTCATTTTTATGCTGCAAATCATTTCACTGGAAAATGCCTCCTTTTTATGCTCCAAACGCCTCCTTTAGGGCACGATGTCTGAATGTTAGGTCCCAAAGATTTGGTTAAGAGCCCAAAGCTTGGAGTCTAGGGTTGAAAGCCTGCTTTTTACTCTACAAACCCTCCTGTTTAGGGTACAAACCCTCCTTTTTGGTGCACAAGCCCTCGCTGTTAGGGTGCAAACACTCACGTTAAGATTCCCAAGCTTCGAGTCCAGGGTTGAAATCCACATCTTTATGCTCCAAACGACCGTCTTTAGGCTTCAAATCCGACTTTTAATTCTGAAATCCCACTTTTTTACGCTCCAAACGCTACATTAAGGGCACAAAGTCTCCATTTTAGGTCACAACGCTTCCTTTTTAGAGTCCGGAACGTTGGTTCCAGGGTTGAAAGCCTCCCTGTTCTGCTTCAAAGCGTCATTTAGAAGGTACAAGCCCTCATTTTTAGGGCGCAACGCCTCATTTTTTGGCCACGAATCCTCCTTTTTAGGGGTCAATATGTCCTTTTTGCTGTAAAATCCCTCACTTTTATGTTCCGGACATCTCTTTTAGGGCACAAAGCCTTGTTTTGTGGTCCCAAAGCTTCCTCTTCAGAGTCCAAAGCTTTGATTCTGTGGTTGAATTCCTCGTTTTATAATCCAAACCCTCACGTTTATTGCGCAAACCCTCATTTTTAGGGCCCAAACGCTCATTTTTATGCTGCAAATCATTTCACTGGAAAATGCCTCCTTTTTATGCTCCAAACGCCTCCTTTAGGGCACGATGTCTGAATGTTAGGTCCCAAAGATTTGGTTAAGAGCCCAAAGCTTGGAGTCTAGGGTTGAAAGCCTGCTTTTTACTCTACAAACCCTCCTGTTTAGGGTACAAACCCTCCTTTTTGGTGCACAAGCCCTCGCTGTTAGGGTGCAAACACTCACGTTAAGATTCCCAAGCTTCGAGTCCAGGGTTGAAATCCACATCTTTATGCTCCAAACGACCGTCTTTAGGCTTCAAATCCGACTTTTAATTCTGAAATCCCACTTTTTCACGCTCCAAACGCTACATTAAGGGCACAAAGTCTCCATTTTAGGTCACAACGCTTCCTTTTTAGAGTCCGGAACGTTGGTTCCAGGGTTGAAAGCCTCCCTGTTCTGCTTCAAAGCGTCATTTAGAAGGTACAAGCCCTCATTTTTAGGGCGCAATGCCTCATTTTTTGGCCGCGAATCCTCCTTTTTAGGGGTCAATACGTCCTTTTTGCTGTAAAATCCCTCACTTCTATGTTCCGGACATCTCTTTTAGGGCACAAAGCCTTGTTTTGTGGTCCCAAAGCTTCCTCTTCAGAGTCCAAAGCTTTGATTCTGTGGTTGAATTCCTCGTTTTATAATCCAAACCCTCACGTTTATTGCACAAACCCTCATTTTTAGGGCCCAAACGCTCATTTTTATGCTGCAAATCATTTCACTGGAAAATGCCTCCTTTTTATGCTCCAAACGCCTCCTTTAGGGCACGATGTCTGAATGTTAGGTCCCAAAGATTTGGTTAAGAGCCCAAAGCTTGGAGTCTAGGGTTGAAAGCCTGCTTTTTACTCTACAAACCCTCCTGTTTAGGGTACAAACCCTCCTTTTTGGTGCACAAGCCCTCGCTGTTAGGGTGCAAACACTCACGTTAAGATTCCCAAGCTTCGAGTCCAGGGTTGAAATCCACATCTTTATGCTCCAAACGACCGTCTTTAGGCTTCAAATCCGACTTTTAATTCTGAAATCCCACTTTTTTACGCTCCAAACGCTACATTAAGGGCACAAAGTCTCCATTTTAGGTCACAACGCTTCCTTTTTAGAGTCCGGAACGTTGGTTCCAGGGTTGAAAGCCTCCCTGTTCTGCTTCAAAGCGTCATTTAGAAGGTACAAGCCCTCATTTTTAGGGCGCAACGCCTCATTTTTTGGCCGCGAATCCTCCTTTTTAGGGGTCAATATGTCCTTTTTGCTGTAAAATCCCTCACTTTTATGTTCCGGACATCTCTTTTAGGGCACAAAGCCTTGTTTTGTGGTCCCAAAGCTTCCTCTTCAGAGTCCAAAGCTTTGATTCTGTGGTTGAATTCCTCGTTTTATAATCCAAACCCTCACGTTTATTGCGCAAACCCTCATTTTTAGGGCCCAAACGCTCATTTTTATGCTGCAAATCATTTCACTGGAAAATGCCTCCTTTTTATGCTCCAAACGCCTCCTTTAGGGCACGATGTCTGAATGTTAGGTCCCAAAGATTTGGTTAAGAGCCCAAAGCTTGGAGTCTAGGGTTGAAAGCCTGCTTTTTACTCTACAAACCCTCCTGTTTAGGGTACAAACCCTCCTTTTTGGTGCACAAGCCCTCGCTGTTAGGGTGCAAACACTCACGTTAAGATTCCCAAGCTTCGAGTCCAGGGTTGAAATCCACATCTTTATGCTCCAAACGACCGTCTTTAGGCTTCAAATCCGACTTTTAATTCTGAAATCCCACTTTTTTACGCTCCAAACGCTACATTAAGGGCACAAAGTCTCCATTTTAGGTCACAACGCTTCCTTTTTAGAGTCCGGAACGTTGGTTCCAGGGTTGAAAGCCTCCCTGTTCTGCTTCAAAGCGTCATTTAGAAGGTACAAGCCCTCATTTTTAGGGCGCAACGCCTCATTTTTTGGCCGCGAATCCTCCTTTTTAGGGGTCAATATGTCCTTTTTGCTGTAAAATCCCTCACTTTTATGTTCCGGACATCTCTTTTAGGGCACAAAGCCTTGTTTTGTGGTCCCAAAGCTTCCTCTTCAGAGTCCAAAGCTTTGATTCTGTGGTTGAATTCCTCGTTTTATAATCCAAACCCTCACGTTTATTGCGCAAACCCTCATTTTTAGGGCCCAAACGCTCATTTTTATGCTGCAAATCATTTCACTGGAAAATCCCTCCTTTTTATGCTCCAAACGCCTCCTTTAGGGCACGATGTCTGAATGTTAGGTCCCAAAGATTTGGTTAAGAGCCCAAAGCTTGGAGTCTAGGGTTGAAAGCCTGCTTTTTACTCTACAAACCCTCCTGTTTAGGGTACAAACCCTCCTTTTTGGTGCACAAGCCCTCGCTGTTAGGGTGCAAACACTCATGTTAAGATTCCCAAGCTTCGAGTCCAGGGTTGAAATCCACATCTTTATGCTCCAAACGACCGTCTTTAGGCTTCAAATCCGACTTTTAATTCTGAAATCCCACTTTTTTACGCTCCAAACGCTACATTAAGGGCACAAAGTCTCCATTTTAGGTCACAACGCTTCCTTTTTAGAGTCCGGAACGTTGGTTCCAGGGTTGAAAGCCTCCCTGTTCTGCTTCAAAGCGTCATTTAGAAGGTACAAGCCCTCATTTTTAGGACGCAACGCCTCATTTTTTGGCCGCGAATCCTCCTTTTTAGGGGTCAATACGTCCTTTTTGCTGTAAAATCCCTCACTTCTATGTTCCGGACATCTCTTTTAGGGCACAAAGCCTTGTTTTGTGGTCCCAAAGCTTCCTCTTCAGAGTCCAAAGCTTTGATTCTGTGGTTGAATTCCTCGTTTTATAATCCAAACCCTCACGTTTATTGCACAAACCCTCATTTTTAGGGCCCAAACGCTCATTTTTATGCTGCAAATCATTTCACTGGAAAATGCCTCCTTTTTATGCTCCAAACGCCTCCTTTAGGGCACGATGTCTGAATGTTAGGTCCCAAAGATTTGGTTAAGAGCCCAAAGCTTGGAGTCTAGGGTTCAAAGCCTGCTTTTTACTCTACAAACCCTCCTGTTTAGGGTACAAACCCTCCTTTTTGGTGCACAAGCCCTCGCTGTTAGGGTGCAAACACTCACGTTAAGATTCCCAAGCTTCGAGTCCAGGGTTGAAATCCACATCTTTATGCTCCAAACGACCGTCTTTAGGCTTCAAATCTGACTTTTAATTCTGAAATCCCACTTTTTTACGCTCCAAACGCTACATTAAGGGCACAAAGTCTCCATTTTAGGTCACAACGCTTCCTTTTTAGAGTCCGGAACGTTGGTTCCAGGGTTGAAAGCCTCCCTGTTCTGCTTCAAAGCGTCATTTAGAAGGTACAAGCCCTCATTTTTAGGGCGCAACGCCTCATTTTTTGGCCGCGAATCCTCCTTTTTAGGGGTCAATACGTCCTTTTTGCTGTAAAATCCCTCACTTTTATGTTCCGGACATCTCTTTTAGGGCACAAAGCCTTGTTTTGTGGTCCCAAAGCTTCCTCTTCAGAGTCCAAAGCTTTGATTCTGTGGTTGAATTCCTCGTTTTATAATCCAAACCCTCACGTTTATTGCACAAACCCTCATTTTTAGGGCCCAAACGCTCATTTTTATGCTGCAAATCATTTCACTGGAAAATGCCTCCTTTTTATGCTCCAAACGCCTCCTTTAGGGCACGATGTCTGAATGTTAGGTCCCAAAGATTTGGTTAAGAGCCCAAAGCTTGGAGTCTAGGGTTCAAAGCCTGCTTTTTACTCTACAAACCCTCCTGTTTAGGGTACAAACCCTCCTTTTTGGTGCACAAGCCCTCGCTGTTAGGGTGCAAACACTCACGTTAAGATTCCCAAGCTTCGAGTCCAGGGTTGAAATCCACATCTTTATGCTCCAAACGACCGTCTTTAGGCTTCAAATCTGACTTTTAATTCTGAAATCCCACTTTTTTACGCTCCAAACGCTACATTAAGGGCACAAAGTCTCCATTTTAGGTCACAACGCTTCCTTTTTAGAGTCCGGAACGTTGGTTCCAGGGTTGAAAGCCTCCCTGTTCTGCTTCAAAGCGTCATTTAGAAGGTACAAGCCCTCATTTTTAGGGCGCAACGCCTCATTTTTTGGCCGCGAATCCTCCTTTTTAGGGGTCAATACGTCCTTTTTGCTGTAAAATCCCTCACTTTTATGTTCCGGACATCTCTTTTAGGGCACAAAGCCTTGTTTTGTGGTCCCAAAGCTTCCTCTTCAGAGTCCAAAGCTTTGATTCTGTGGTTGAATTCCTCGTTTTATAATCCAAACCCTCACGTTTATTGCACAAACCCTCATTTTTAGGGCCCAAACGCTCATTTTTATGCTGCAAATCATTTCACTGGAAAATGCCTCCTTTTTATGCTCCAAACGCCTCCTTTAGGGCACGATGTCTGAATGTTAGGTCCCAAAGATTTGGTTAAGAGCCCAAAGCTTGGAGTCTAGGGTTCAAAGCCTGCTTTTTACTCTACAAACCCTCCTGTTTAGGGTACAAACCCTCCTTTTTGGTGCACAAGCCCTCGCTGTTAGGGTGCAAACACTCACGTTAAGATTCCCAAGCTTCGAGTCCAGGGTTGAAATCCACATCTTTATGCTCCAAACGACCGTCTTTAGGCTTCAAATCCGACTTTTAATTCTGAAATCCCACTTTTTTACGCTCCAAACGCTACATTAAGGGCACAAAGTCTCCATTTTAGGTCACAACGCTTCCTTTTTAGAGTCCGGAACGTTGGTTCCAGGGTTGAAAGCCTCCCTGTTCTGCTTCAAAGCGTCATTTAGAAGGTACAAGCCCTCATTTTTAGGGCGCAACGCCTCATTTTTTGGCCGCGAATCCTCCTTTTTAGGGGTCAATACGTCCTTTTTGCTGTAAAATCCCTCACTTCTATGTTCCGGACATCTCATTTAGGGCACAAAGCCTTGTTTTGTGGTCCCAAAGCTTCCTCTTCAGAGTCCAAAGCTTTGATTCTGTGGTTGAATTCCTCGTTTTATAATCCAAACCCTCACGTTTATTGCACAAACCCTCATTTTTAGGGCCCAAACGCTCATTTTTATGCTGCAAATCATTTCACTGGAAAATGCCTCCTTTTTATGCTCCAAACGCCTCCTTTAGGGCACGATGTCTGAATGTTAGGTCCCAAAGATTTGGTTAAGAGCCCAAAGCTTGGAGTCTAGGGTTGAAAGCCTGCTTTTTACTCTACAAACCCTCCTGTTTAGGGTACAAACCCTCCTTTTTGGTGCACAAGCCCTCGCTGTTAGGGTGCAAACACTCACGTTAAGATTCCCAAGCTTCGAGTCCAGGGTTGAAATCCACATCTTTATGCTCCAAACGACCGTCTTTAGGCTTCAAATCCGACTTTTAATTCTGAAATCCCACTTTTTTACGCTCCAAACGCTACATTAAGGGCACAAAGTCTCCATTTTAGGTCACAACGCTTCCTTTTTAGAGTCCGGAACGTTGGTTCCAGGGTTGAAAGCCTCCCTGTTCTGCTTCAAAGCGTCATTTAGAAGGTACAAGCCCTCATTTTTAGGGCGCAACGCCTCATTTTTTGGCCGCGAATCCTCCTTTTTAGGGGTCAATACGTCCTTTTTGCTGTAAAATCCCTCACTTCTATGTTCCGGACATCTCATTTAGGGCACAAAGCCTTGTTTTGTGGTCCCAAAGCTTCCTCTTCAGAGTCCAAAGCTTTGATTCTGTGGTTGAATTCCTCGTTTTATAATCCAAACCCTCACGTTTATTGCACAAACCCTCATTTTTAGGGCCCAAACGCTCATTTTTATGCTGCAAATCATTTCACTGGAAAATGCCTCCTTTTTATGCTCCAAACGCCTCCTTTAGGGCACGATGTCTGAATGTTAGGTCCCAAAGATTTGGTTAAGAGCCCAAAGCTTGGAGTCTAGGGTTGAAAGCCTGCTTTTTACTCTACAAACCCTCCTGTTTAGGGTACAAACCCTCCTTTTTGGTGCACAAGCCCTCGCTGTTAGGGTGCAAACACTCACGTTAAGATTCCCAAGCTTCGAGTCCAGGGTTGAAATCCACATCTTTATGCTCCAAACGACCGTCTTTAGGCTTCAAATCCGACTTTTAATTCTGAAATCCCACTTTTTTACGCTCCAAACGCTACATTAAGGGCACAAAGTCTCCATTTTAGGTCACAACGCTTCCTTTTTAGAGTCCGGAACGTTGGTTCCAGGGTTGAAAGCCTCCCTGTTCTGCTTCAAAGCGTCATTTAGAAGGTACAAGCCCTCATTTTTAGGGCGCAACGCCTCATTTTTTGCCGCGAATCCTCCTTTTTAGGGGTCAATACGTCCTTTTTGCTGTAAAATCCCTCACTTCTATGTTCCGGACATCTCTTTTAGGGCACAAAGCCTTGTTTTGTGGTCCCAAAGCTTCCTCTTCAGAGTCCAAAGCTTTGATTCTGTGGTTGAATTCCTCGTTTTATAATCCAAACCCTCACGTTTATTGCACAAACCCTCATTTTTAGGGCCCAAACGCTCATTTTTATGCTGCAAATCATTTCACTGGAAAATGCCTCCTTTTTATGCTCCAAACGCCTCCTTTAGGGCACGATGTCTGAATGTTAGGTCCCAAAGATTTGGTTAAGAGCCCAAAGCTTGGAGTCTAGGGTTGAAAGCCTGCTTTTTACTCTACAAACCCTCCTGTTTAGGGTACAAACCCTCCTTTTTGGTGCACAAGCCCTCGCTGTTAGGGTGCAAACACTCACGTTAAGATTCCCAAGCTTCGAGTCCAGGGTTGAAATCCACATCTTTATGCTCCAAACGACCGTCTTTAGGCTTCAAATCCGACTTTTAATTCTGAAATCCCACTTTTTTACGCTCCAAACGCTACATTAAGGGCACAAAGTCTCCATTTTAGGTCACAACGCTTCCTTTTTAGAGTCCGGAACGTTGGTTCCAGGGTTGAAAGCCTCCCTGTTCTGCTTCAAAGCGTCATTTAGAAGGTACAAGCCCTCATTTTTAGGGCGCAACGCCTCATTTTTTGGCCGCGAATCCTCCTTTTTAGGGGTCAATACGTCCTTTTTGCTGTAAAATCCCTCACTTTTATGTTCCGGACATCTCATTTAGGGCACAAAGCCTTGTTTTGTGGTCCCAAAGCTTCCTCTTCAGAGTCCAAAGCTTTGATTCTGTGGTTGAATTCCTCGTTTTATAATCCAAACCCTCACGTTTATTGCACAAACCCTCATTTTTAGGGCCCAAACGCTCATTTTTATGCTGCAAATCATTTCACTGGAAAATGCCTCCTTTTTATGCTCCAAACGCCTCCTTTAGGGCACGATGTCTGAATGTTAGGTCCCAAAGATTTGGTTAAGAGCCCAAAGCTTGGAGTCTAGGGTTCAAAGCCTGCTTTTTACTCTACAAACCCTCCTGTTTAGGGTACAAACCCTCCTTTTTGGTGCACAAGCCCTCGCTGTTAGGGTGCAAACACTCACGTTAAGATTCCCAAGCTTCGAGTCCAGGGTTGAAATCCACATCTTTATGCTCCAAACGACCGTCTTTAGGCTTCAAATCCGACTTTTAATTCTGAAATCCACTTTTTTACGCTCCAAACGCTACATTAAGGGCACAAAGTCTCCATTTTAGGTCACAACGCTTCCTTTTTAGAGTCCGGACGTTGGTTCCAGGGTTGAAAGCCTCCCTGTTCTGCTTCAAAGCGTCATTTAGAAGGTACAAGCCCTCATTTTTAGGGCGCAACGCCTCATTTTTTGGCCGCGAATCCTCCTTTTTAGGGGTCAATACGTCCTTTTTGCTGTAAAATCCCTCACTTCTATGTTCCGGACATCTCATTTAGGGCACAAAGCCTTGTTTTGTGGTCCCAAAGCTTCCTCTTCAGAGTCCAAAGCTTTGATTCTGTGGTTGAATTCCTCGTTTTATAATCCAAACCCTCACGTTTATTGCACAAACCCTCATTTTTAGGGCCCAAACGCTCATTTTTATGCTGCAAATCATTTCACTGGAAAATGCCTCCTTTTTATGCTCCAAACGCCTCCTTTAGGGCACGATGTCTGAATGTTAGGTCCCAAAGATTTGGTTAAGAGCCCAAAGCTTGGAGTCTAGGGTTGAAAGCCTGCTTTTTACTCTACAAACCCTCCTGTTTAGGGTACAAACCCTCCTTTTTGGTGCACAAGCCCTCGCTGTTAGGGTGCAAACACTCACGTTAAGATTCCCAAGCTTCGAGTCCAGGGTTGAAATCCACATCTTTATGCTCCAAACGACCGTCTTTAGGCTTCAAATCCGACTTTTAATTCTGAAATCCCACTTTTTTACGCTCCAAACGCTACATTAAGGGCACAAAGTCTCCATTTTAGGTCACAACGCTTCCTTTTTAGAGTCCGGAACGTTGGTTCCAGGGTTGAAAGCCTCCCTGTTCTGCTTCAAAGCGTCATTTAGAAGGTACAAGCCCTCATTTTTAGGGCGCAACGCCTCATTTTTTGGCCGCAGCGAATCCTCCTTTTTAGGGGTCAATACGTCCTTTTTGCTGTAAAATCCCTCACTTCTATGTTCCGGACATCTCATTTAGGGCACAAAGCCTTGTTTTGTGGTCCCAAAGCTTCCTCTTCAGAGTCCAAAGCTTTGATTCTGTGGTTGAATTCCTCGTTTTATAATCCAAACCCTCACGTTTATTGCACAAACCCTCATTTTTAGGGCCCAAACGCTCATTTTTATGCTGCAAATCATTTCACTGGAAAATGCCTCCTTTTTATGCTCCAAACGCCTCCTTTAGGGCACGATGTCTGAATGTTAGGTCCCAAAGATTTGGTTAAGAGCCCAAAGCTTGGAGTCTAGGGTTGAAAGCCTGCTTTTTACTCTACAAACCCTCCTGTTTAGGGTACAAACCCTCCTTTTTGGTGCACAAGCCCTCGCTGTTAGGGTGCAAACACTCACGTTAAGATTCCCAAGCTTCGAGTCCAGGGTTGAAATCCACATCTTTATGCTCCAAACGACCGTCTTTAGGCTTCAAATCCGACTTTTAATTCTGAAATCCCACTTTTTTACGCTCCAAACGCTACATTAAGGGCACAAAGTCTCCATTTTAGGTCACAACGCTTCCTTTTTAGAGTCCGGAACGTTGGTTCCAGGGTTGAAAGCCTCCCTGTTCTGCTTCAAAGCGTCATTTAGAAGGTACAAGCCCTCATTTTTAGGGCGCAACGCCTCATTTTTTGGCCGCGAATCCTCCTTTTTAGGGGTCAATACGTCCTTTTTGCTGTAAAATCCCTCACTTTTATGTTCCGGACATCTCTTTTAGGGCACAAAGCCTTGTTTTGTGGTCCCAAAGCTTCCTCTTCAGAGTCCAAAGCTTTGATTCTGTGGTTGAATTCCTCGTTTTATAATCCAAACCCTCACGTTTATTGCACAAACCCTCATTTTTAGGGCCCAAACGCTCATTTTTATGCTGCAAATCATTTCACTGGAAAATGCCTCCTTTTTATGCTCCAAACGCCTCCTTTAGGGCACGATGTCTGAATGTTAGGTCCCAAAGATTTGGTTAAGAGCCCAAAGCTTGGAGTCTAGGGTTCAAAGCCTGCTTTTTACTCTACAAACCCTCCTGTTTAGGGTACAAACCCTCCTTTTTGGTGCACAAGCCCTCGCTGTTAGGGTGCAAACACTCACGTTAAGATTCCCAAGCTTCGAGTCCAGGGTTGAAATCCACATCTTTATGCTCCAAACGACCGTCTTTAGGCTTCAAATCCGACTTTTAATTCTGAAATCCCACTTT
Organism: Strix aluco; assembly: GCF_031877795.1. NCBI lineage: Eukaryota > Metazoa > Chordata > Aves > Strigiformes > Strigidae > Strix > Strix aluco. The sequence goes on from NC_133970.1 coordinate 8,359,675, forward strand.
TTTACGCTCCAAACGCTACATTAAGGGCACAAAGTCTCCATTTTAGGTCACAACGCTTCCTTTTTAGAGTCCGGAACGTTGGTTCCAGGGTTGAAAGCCTCCCTGTTCTGCTTCAAAGCGTCATTTAGAAGGTACAAGCCCTCATTTTTAGGGCGCAACGCCTCATTTTTTGGCCGCGAATCCTCCTTTTTAGGGGTCAATACATCCTTTTTGCTGTAAAATCCCTCACTTTTATGTTCCGGACATCTCTTTTAGGGCACAAAGCCTTGTTTTGTGGTCCCAAAGCTTCCTCTTCAGAGTCCAAAGCTTTGATTCTGTGGTTGAATTCCTCGTTTTATAATCCAAACCCTCACGTTTATTGCACAAACCCTCATTTTTAGGGCCCAAACGCTCATTTTTATGCTGCAAATCATTTCACTGGAAAATGCCTCCTTTTTATGCTCCAAACGCCTCCTTTAGGGCACGATGTCTGAATGTTAGGTCCCAAAGATTTGGTTAAGAGCCCAAAGCTTGGAGTCTAGGGTTGAAAGCCTGCTTTTTACTCTACAAACCCTCCTGTTTAGGGTACAAACCCTCCTTTTTGGTGCACAAGCCCTCGCTGTTAGGGTGCAAACACTCACGTTAAGATTCCCAAGCTTCGAGTCCAGGGTTGAAATCCACATCTTTATGCTCCAAACGACCATCTTTAGGCTTCAAATCCGACTTTTAATTCTGAAATCCCACTTTTTTACGCTCCAAACGCTACATTAAGGGCACAAAGTCTCCATTTTAGGTCACAACGCTTCCTTTTTAGAGTCCGGAACGTTGGTTCCAGGGTTGAAAGCCTCCCTGTTCTGCTTCAAAGCGTCATTTAGAAGGTACAAGCCCTCATTTTTAGGGCGCAACGCCTCATTTTTTGGCCGCGAATCCTCCTTTTTAGGGGTCAATACGTCCTTTTTGCTGTAAAATCCCTCACTTTTATGTTCCGGACATCTCATTTAGGGCACAAAGCCTTGTTTTGTGGTCCCAAAGCTTCCTCTTCAGAGTCCAAAGCTTTGATTCTGTGGTTGAATTCCTCGTTTTATAATCCAAACCCTCACGTTTATTGCGCAAACCCTCATTTTTAGGGCCCAAACGCTCATTTTTATGCTGCAAATCATTTCACTGGAAAATGCCTCCTTTTTATGCTCCAAACGCCTCCTTTAGGGCACGATGTCTGAATGTTAGGTCCCAAAGATTTGGTTAAGAGCCCAAAGCTTGGAGTCTAGGGTTGAAAGCCTGCTTTTTACTCTACAAACCCTCCTGTTTAGGGTACAAACCCTCCTTTTTGGTGCACAAGCCCTCGCTGTTAGGGTGCAAACACTCACGTTAAGATTCCCAAGCTTCGAGTCCAGGGTTGAAATCCACATCTTTATGCTCCAAACGACCGTCTTTAGGCTTCAAATCCGACTTTTAATTCTGAAATCCCACTTTTTTACGCTCCAAACGCTACATTAAGGGCACAAAGTCTCCATTTTAGGTCACAACGCTTCCTTTTTAGAGTCCGGAACGTTGGTTCCAGGGTTGAAAGCCTCCCTGTTCTGCTTCAAAGCGTCATTTAGAAGGTACAAGCCCTCATTTTTAGGGCGCAACGCCTCATTTTTTGGCCGCGAATCCTCCTTTTTAGGGGTCAATACATCCTTTTTGCTGTAAAATCCCTCACTTTTATGTTCCGGACATCTCTTTTAGGGCACAAAGCCTTGTTTTGTGGTCCCAAAGCTTCCTCTTCAGAGTCCAAAGCTTTGATTCTGTGGTTGAATTCCTCGTTTTATAATCCAAACCCTCACGTTTATTGCACAAACCCTCATTTTTAGGGCCCAAACGCTCATTTTTATGCTGCAAATCATTTCACTGGAAAATGCCTCCTTTTTATGCTCCAAACGCCTCCTTTAGGGCACGATGTCTGAATGTTAGGTCCCAAAGATTTGGTTAAGAGCCCAAAGCTTGGAGTCTAGGGTTGAAAGCCTGCTTTTTACTCTACAAACCCTCCTGTTTAGGGTACAAACCCTCCTTTTTGGTGCACAAGCCCTCGCTGTTAGGGTGCAAACACTCACGTTAAGATTCCCAAGCTTCGAGTCCAGGGTTGAAATCCACATCTTTATGCTCCAAACGACCGTCTTTAGGCTTCAAATCCGACTTTTAATTCTGAAATCCCACTTTTTTACGCTCCAAATGCTACATTAAGGGCACAAAGTCTCCATTTTAGGTCACAACGCTTCCTTTTTAGAGTCCGGAACGTTGGTTCCAGGGTTGAAAGCCTCCCTGTTCTGCTTCAAAGCGTCATTTAGAAGGTACAAGCCCTCATTTTTAGGGCGCAACGCCTCATTTTTTGGCCGCGAATCCTCCTTTTTAGGGGTCAATACGTCCTTTTTGCTGTAAAATCCCTCACTTTTATGTTCCGGACATCTCTTTTAGGGCACAAAGCCTTGTTTTGTGGTCCCAAAGCTTCCTCTTCAGAGTCCAAAGCTTTGATTCTGTGGTTGAATTCCTCGTTTTATAATCCAAACCCTCACGTTTATTGCGCAAACCCTCATTTTTAGGGCCCAAACGCTCATTTTTATGCTGCAAATCATTTCACTGGAAAATGCCTCCTTTTTATGCTCCAAACGCCTCCTTTAGGGCACGATGTCTGAATGTTAGGTCCCAAAGATTTGGTTAAGAGCCCAAAGCTTGGAGTCTAGGGTTGAAAGCCTGCTTTTTACTCTACAAACCCTCCTGTTTAGGGTACAAACCCTCCTTTTTGGTGCACAAGCCCTCGCTGTTAGGGTGCAAACACTCACGTTAAGATTCCCAAGCTTCGAGTCCAGGGTTGAAATCCACATCTTTATGCTCCAAACGACCGTCTTTAGGCTTCAAATCCGACTTTTAATTCTGAAATCCCACTTTTTTACGCTCCAAACGCTACATTAAGGGCACAAAGTCTCCATTTTAGGTCACAACGCTTCCTTTTTAGAGTCCGGAACGTTGGTTCCAGGGTTGAAAGCCTCCCTGTTCTGCTTCAAAGCGTCATTTAGAAGGTACAAGCCCTCATTTTTAGGGCGCAACGCCTCATTTTTTGGCCGCGAATCCTCCTTTTTAGGGGTCAGTACGTCCTTTTTGCTGTAAAATCCCTCACTTTTATGTTCCGGACATCTCATTTAGGGCACAAAGCCTTGTTTTGTGGTCCCAAAGCTTCCTCTTCAGAGTCCAAAGCTTTGATTCTGTGGTTGAATTCCTCGTTTTATAATCCAAACCCTCACGTTTATTGCACAAACCCTCATTTTTAGGGCCCAAACGCTCATTTTTATGCTGCAAATCATTTCACTGGAAAATGCCTCCTTTTTATGCTCCAAACGCCTCCTTTAGGGCACGATGTCTGAATGTTAGGTCCCAAAGATTTGGTTAAGAGCCCAAAGCTTGGAGTCTAGGGTTGAAAGCCTGCTTTTTACTCTACAAACCCTCCTGTTTAGGGTACAAACCCTCCTTTTTGGTGCACAAGCCCTCGCTGTTAGGGTGCAAACACTCACGTTAAGATTCCCAAGCTTCGAGTCCAGGGTTGAAATCCACATCTTTATGCTCCAAACGACCGTCTTTAGGCTTCAAATCCGACTTTTAATTCTGAAATCCCACTTTTTTACACTCCAAACGCTACATTAAGGGCACAAAGTCTCCATTTTAGGTCACAACGCTTCCTTTTTAGAGTCCGGAACGTTGGTTCCAGGGTTGAAAGCCTCCCTGTTCTGCTTCAAAGCGTCATTTAGAAGGTACAAGCCCTCATTTTTAGGGCGCAACGCCTCATTTTTTGGCCGCGAATCCTCCTTTTTAGGGGTCAATACGTCCTTTTTGCTGTAAAATCCCTCACTTCTATGTTCCGGACATCTCTTTTAGGGCACAAAGCCTTGTTTTGTGGTCCCAAAGCTTCCTCTTCAGAGTCCAAAGCTTTGATTCTGTGGTTGAATTCCTCGTTTTATAATCCAAACCCTCACGTTTATTGCACAAACCCTCATTTTTAGGGCCCAAACGCTCATTTTTATGCTGCAAATCATTTCACTGGAAAATGCCTCCTTTTTATGCTCCAAACGCCTCCTTTAGGGCACGATGTCTGAATGTTAGGTCCCAAAGATTTGGTTAAGAGTCCAAAGCTTGGAGTCTAGGGTTGAAAGCCTGCTTTTTACTCTACAAACCCTCCTGTTTAGGGTACAAACCCTCCTTTTTGGTGCACAAGCCCTCGCTGTTAGGGTGCAAACACTCACGTTAAGATTCCCAAGCTTCGAGTCCAGGGTTGAAATCCACATCTTTATGCTCCAAACGACCGTCTTTAGGCTTCAAATCCGACTTTTAATTCTGAAATCCCACTTTTTTACGCTCCAAACGCTACATTAAGGGCACAAAGTCTCCATTTTAGGTCACAACGCTTCCTTTTTAGAGTCCGGAACGTTGGTTCCAGGGTTGAAAGCCTCCCTGTTCTGCTTCAAAGCGTCATTTAGAAGGTACAAGCCCTCATTTTTAGGGCGCAACGCCTCATTTTTTGGCCGCGAATCCTCCTTTTTAGGGGTCAATACGTCCTTTTTGCTGTAAAATCCCTCACTTTTATGTTCCGGACATCTCATTTAGGGCACAAAGCCTTGTTTTGTGGTCCCAAAGCTTCCTCTTCAGAGTCCAAAGCTTTGATTCTGTGGTTGAATTCCTCGTTTTATAATCCAAACCCTCACGTTTATTGCGCAAACCCTCATTTTTAGGGCCCAAACGCTCATTTTTATGCTGCAAATCATTTCACTGGAAAATCCCTCCTTTTTATGCTCCAAACGCCTCCTTTAGGGCACGATGTCTGAATGTTAGGTCCCAAAGATTTGGTTAAGAGCCCAAAGCTTGGAGTCTAGGGTTGAAAGCCTGCTTTTTACTCTACAAACCCTCCTGTTTAGGGTACAAACCCTCCTTTTTGGTGCACAAGCCCTCGCTGTTAGGGTGCAAACACTCACGTTAAGATTCCCAAGCTTCGAGTCCAGGGTTGAAATCCACATCTTTATGCTCCAAACGACCGTCTTTAGGCTTCAAATCCGACTTTTAATTCTGAAATCCCACTTTTTTACGCTCCAAACGCTACATTAAGGGCACAAAGTCTCCATTTTAGGTCACAACGCTTCCTTTTTAGAGTCCGGAATGTTGGTTCCAGGGTTGAAAGCCTCCCTGTTCTGCTTCAAAGCGTCATTTAGAAGGTACAAGCCCTCATTTTTAGGGCGCAACGCCTCATTTTTTGGCCGCGAATCCTCCTTTTTAGGGGTCAGTACGTCCTTTTTGCTGTAAAATCCCTCACTTTTATGTTCCGGACATCTCATTTAGGGCACAAAGCCTTGTTTTGTGGTCCCAAAGCTTCCTCTTCAGAGTCCAAAGCTTTGATTCTGTGGTTGAATTCCTCGTTTTATAATCCAAACCCTCACGTTTATTGCACAAACCCTCATTTTTAGGGCCCAAACGCTCATTTTTATGCTGCAAATCATTTCACTGGAAAATGCCTCCTTTTTATGCTCCAAACGCCTCCTTTAGGGCACGATGTCTGAATGTTAGGTCCCAAAGATTTGGTTAAGAGCCCAAAGCTTGGAGTCTAGGGTTGAAAGCCTGCTTTTTACTCTACAAACCCTCCTGTTTAGGGTACAAACCCTCCTTTTTGGTGCACAAGCCCTCGCTGTTAGGGTGCAAACACTCACGTTAAGATTCCCAAGCTTCGAGTCCAGGGTTGAAATCCACATCTTTATGCTCCAAACGACCGTCTTTAGGCTTCAAATCCGACTTTTAATTCTGAAATCCCACTTTTTTACGCTCCAAACGCTACATTAAGGGCACAAAGTCTCCATTTTAGGTCACAACGCTTCCTTTTTAGAGTCCGGAACGTTGGTTCCAGGGTTGAAAGCCTCCCTGTTCTGCTTCAAAGCGTCATTTAGAAGGTACAAGCCCTCATTTTTAGGGCGCAACGCCTCATTTTTTGGCCGCGAATCCTCCTTTTTAGGGGTCAGTACGTCCTTTTTGCTGTAAAATCCCTCACTTCTATGTTCCGGACATCTCATTTAGGGCACAAAGCCTTGTTTTGTGGTCCCAAAGCTTCCTCTTCAGAGTCCAAAGCTTTGATTCTGTGGTTGAATTCCTCGTTTTATAATCCAAACCCTCACGTTTATTGCACAAACCCTCATTTTTAGGGCCCAAACGCTCATTTTTATGCTGCAAATCATTTCACTGGAAAATGCCTCCTTTTTATGCTCCAAACGCCTCCTTTAGGGCACGATGTCTGAATGTTAGGTCCCAAAGATTTGGTTAAGAGTCCAAAGCTTGGAGTCTAGGGTTGAAAGCCTGCTTTTTACTCTACAAACCCTCCTGTTTAGGGTACAAACCCTCCTTTTTGGTGCACAAGCCCTCGCTGTTAGGGTGCAAACACTCACGTTAAGATTCCCAAGCTTCGAGTCCAGGGTTGAAATCCACATCTTTATGCTCCAAACGACCGTCTTTAGGCTTCAAATCCGACTTTTAATTCTGAAATCCCACTTTTTTACGCTCCAAACGCTACATTAAGGGCACAAAGTCTCCATTTTAGGTCACAACGCTTCCTTTTTAGAGTCCGGAACGTTGGTTCCAGGGTTGAAAGCCTCCCTGTTCTGCTTCAAAGCATCATTTAGAAGGTACAAGCCCTCATTTTTAGGGCGCAACGCCTCATTTTTTGGCCGCGAATCCTCCTTTTTAGGGGTCAATACGTCCTTTTTGCTGTAAAATCCCTCACTTTTATGTTCCGGACATCTCATTTAGGGCACAAAGCCTTGTTTTGTGGTCCCAAAGCTTCCTCTTCAGAGTCCAAAGCTTTGATTCTGTGGTTGAATTCCTCGTTTTATAATCCAAACCCTCACGTTTATTGCGCAAACCCTCATTTTTAGGGCCCAAACGCTCATTTTTATGCTGCAAATCATTTCACTGGAAAATGCCTCCTTTTTATGCTCCAAACGCCTCCTTTAGGGCACGATGTCTGAATGTTAGGTCCCAAAGATTTGGTTAAGAGCCCAAAGCTTGGAGTCTAGGGTTGAAAGCCTGCTTTTTACTCTACAAACCCTCCTGTTTAGGGTACAAACCCTCCTTTTTGGTGCACAAGCCCTCGCTGTTAGGGTGCAAACACTCACGTTAAGATTCCCAAGCTTCGAGTCCAGGGTTGAAATCCACATCTTTATGCTCCAAACGACCGTCTTTAGGCTTCAAATCCGACTTTTAATTCTGAAATCCCACTTTTTTACGCTCCAAACGCTACATTAAGGGCACAAAGTCTCCATTTTAGGTCACAACGCTTCCTTTTTAGAGTCCGGAACGTTGGTTCCAGGGTTGAAAGCCTCCCTGTTCTGCTTCAAAGCGTCATTTAGAAGGTACAAGCCCTCATTTTTAGGGCGCAACGCCTCATTTTTTGGCCGCGAATCCTCCTTTTCAGGGGTCAGTACGTCCTTTTTGCTGTAAAATCCCTCACTTCTATGTTCCGGACATCTCTTTTAGGGCACAAAGCCTTGTTTTGTGGTCCCAAAGCTTCCTCTTCAGAGTCCAAAGCTTTGATTCTGTGGTTGAATTCCTCGTTTTATAATCCAAACCCTCACGTTTATTGCACAAACCCTCATTTTTAGGGCCCAAACGCTCATTTTTATGCTGCAAATCATTTCACTGGAAAATGCCTCCTTTTTATGCTCCAAACGCCTCCTTTAGGGCACGATGTCTGAATGTTAGGTCCCAAAGATTTGGTTAAGAGCCCAAAGCTTGGAGTCTAGGGTTGAAAGCCTGCTTTTTACTCTACAAACCCTCCTGTTTAGGGTACAAACCCTCCTTTTTGGTGCACAAGCCCTCGCTGTTAGGGTGCAAACACTCACGTTAAGATTCCCAAGCTTCGAGTCCAGGGTTGAAATCCACATCTTTATGCTCCAAACGACCGTCTTTAGGCTTCAAATCCGACTTTTAATTCTGAAATCCCACTTTTTTACGCTCCAAACGCTACATTAAGGGCACAAAGTCTCCATTTTAGGTCACAACGCTTCCTTTTTAGAGTCCGGAACGTTGGTTCCAGGGTTGAAAGCCTCCCTGTTCTGCTTCAAAGCGTCATTTAGAAGGTACAAGCCCTCATTTTTAGGGCGCAACGCCTCATTTTTTGGCCGCGAATCCTCCTTTTCAGGGGTCAGTACGTCCTTTTTGCTGTAAAATCCCTCACTTTTATGTTCCGGACATCTCATTTAGGGCACAAAGCCTTGTTTTGTGGTCCCAAAGCTTCCTCTTCAGAGTCCAAAGCTTTGATTCTGTGGTTGAATTCCTCGTTTTATAATCCAAACCCTCACGTTTATTGCACAAACCCTCATTTTTAGGGCCCAAACGCTCATTTTTATGCTGCAAATCATTTCACTGGAAAATGCCTCCTTTTTATGCTCCAAACGCCTCCTTTAGGGCACGATGTCTGAATGTTAGGTCCCAAAGATTTGGTTAAGAGCCCAAAGCTTGGAGTCTAGGGTTGAAAGCCTGCTTTTTACTCTACAAACCCTCCTGTTTAGGGTACAAACCCTCCTTTTTGGTGCACAAGCCCTCGCTGTTAGGGTGCAAACACTCACGTTAAGATTCCCAAGCTTCGAGTCCAGGGTTGAAATCCACATCTTTATGCTCCAAACGACCGTCTTTAGGCTTCAAATCCGACTTTTAATTCTGAAATCCCACTTTTTTACGCTCCAAACGCTACATTAAGGGCACAAAGTCTCCATTTTAGGTCACAACGCTTCCTTTTTAGAGTCCGGAACGTTGGTTCCAGGGTTGAAAGCCTCCCTGTTCTGCTTCAAAGCGTCATTTAGAAGGTACAAGCCCTCATTTTTAGGGCGCAACGCCTCATTTTTTGGCCGCGAATCCTCCTTTTTAGGGGTCAATACGTCCTTTTTGCTGTAAAATCCCTCACTTCTATGTTCCGGACATCTCTTTTAGGGCACAAAGCCTTGTTTTGTGGTCCCAAAGCTTCCTCTTCAGAGTCCAAAGCTTTGATTCTGTGGTTGAATTCCTCGTTTTATAATCCAAACCCTCACGTTTATTGCACAAACCCTCATTTTTAGGGCCCAAACGCTCATTTTTATGCTGCAAATCATTTCACTGGAAAATGCCTCCTTTTTATGCTCCAAACGCCTCCTTTAGGGCACGATGTCTGAATGTTAGGTCCCAAAGATTTGGTTAAGAGTCCAAAGCTTGGAGTCTAGGGTTGAAAGCCTGCTTTTTACTCTACAAACCCTCCTGTTTAGGGTACAAACCCTCCTTTTTGGTGCACAAGCCCTCGCTGTTAGGGTGCAAACACTCACGTTAAGATTCCCAAGCTTCGAGTCCAGGGTTGAAATCCACATCTTTATGCTCCAAACGACCGTCTTTAGGCTTCAAATCCGACTTTTAATTCTGAAATCCCACTTTTTTACGCTCCAAACGCTACATTAAGGGCACAAAGTCTCCATTTTAGGTCACAACGCTTCCTTTTTAGAGTCCGGAACGTTGGTTCCAGGGTTGAAAGCCTCCCTGTTCTGCTTCAAAGCGTCATTTAGAAGGTACAAGCCCTCATTTTTAGGGCGCAACGCCTCATTTTTTGGCCGCGAATCCTCCTTTTTAGGGGTCAATACGTCCTTTTTGCTGTAAAATCCCTCACTTTTATGTTCCGGACATCTCATTTAGGGCACAAAGCCTTGTTTTGTGGTCCCAAAGCTTCCTCTTCAGAGTCCAAAGCTTTGATTCTGTGGTTGAATTCCTCGTTTTATAATCCAAACCCTCACGTTTATTGCGCAAACCCTCATTTTTAGGGCCCAAACGCTCATTTTTATGCTGCAAATCATTTCACTGGAAAATGCCTCCTTTTTATGCTCCAAACGCCTCCTTTAGGGCACGATGTCTGAATGTTAGGTCCCAAAGATTTGGTTAAGAGCCCAAAGCTTGGAGTCTAGGGTTGAAAGCCTGCTTTTTACTCTACAAACCCTCCTGTTTAGGGTACAAACCCTCCTTTTTGGTGCACAAGCCCTCGCTGTTAGGGTGCAAACACTCACGTTAAGATTCCCAAGCTTCGAGTCCAGGGTTGAAATCCACATCTTTATGCTCCAAACGACCGTCTTTAGGCTTCAAATCCGACTTTTAATTCTGAAATCCCACTTTTTTACGCTCCAAACGCTACATTAAGGGCACAAAGTCTCCATTTTAGGTCACAACGCTTCCTTTTTAGAGTCCGGAACGTTGGTTCCAGGGTTGAAAGCCTCCCTGTTCTGCTTCAAAGCGTCATTTAGAAGGTACAAGCCCTCATTTTTAGGGCGCAACGCCTCATTTTTTGGCCGCGAATCCTCCTTTTTAGGGGTCAATACGTCCTTTTTGCTGTAAAATCCCTCACTTCTATGTTCCGGACATCTCTTTTAGGGCACAAAGCCTTGTTTTGTGGTCCCAAAGCTTCCTCTTCAGAGTCCAAAGCTTTGATTCTGTGGTTGAATTCCTCGTTTTATAATCCAAACCCTCACGTTTATTGCACAAACCCTCATTTTTAGGGCCCAAACGCTCATTTTTATGCTGCAAATCATTTCACTGGAAAATGCCTCCTTTTTATGCTCCAAACGCCTCCTTTAGGGCACGATGTCTGAATGTTAGGTCCCAAAGATTTGGTTAAGAGTCCAAAGCTTGGAGTCTAGGGTTGAAAGCCTGCTTTTTACTCTACAAACCCTCCTGTTTAGGGTACAAACCCTCCTTTTTGGTGCACAAGCCCTCGCTGTTAGGGTGCAAACACTCACGTTAAGATTCCCAAGCTTCGAGTCCAGGGTTGAAATCCACATCTTTATGCTCCAAACGACCGTCTTTAGGCTTCAAATCCGACTTTTAATTCTGAAATCCCACTTTTTTACGCTCCAAACGCTACATTAAGGGCACAAAGTCTCCATTTTAGGTCACAACGCTTCCTTTTTAGAGTCCGGAACGTTGGTTCCAGGGTTGAAAGCCTCCCTGTTCTGCTTCAAAGCGTCATTTAGAAGGTACAAGCCCTCATTTTTAGGGCGCAACGCCTCATTTTTTGGCCGCAAATCCTCCTTTTTAGGGGTCAATACGTCCTTTTTGCTGTAAAATCCCTCACTTTTATGTTCCGGACATCTCATTTAGGGCACAAAGCCTTGTTTTGTGGTCCCAAAGCTTCCTCTTCAGAGTCCAAAGCTTTGATTCTGTGGTTGAATTCCTCGTTTTATAATCCAAACCCTCACGTTTATTGCGCAAACCCTCATTTTTAGGGCCCAAACGCTCATTTTTATGCTGCAAATCATTTCACTGGAAAATGCCTCCTTTTTATGCTCCAAACGCCTCCTTTAGGGCACGATGTCTGAATGTTAGGTCCCAAAGATTTGGTTAAGAGCCCAAAGCTTGGAGTCTAGGGTTGAAAGCCTGCTTTTTACTCTACAAACCCTCCTGTTTAGGGTACAAACCCTCCTTTTTGGTGCACAAGCCCTCGCTGTTAGGGTGCAAACACTCACGTTAAGATTCCCAAGCTTCGAGTCCAGGGTTGAAATCCACATCTTTATGCTCCAAACGACCGTCTTTAGGCTTCAAATCCGACTTTTAATTCTGAAATCCCACTTTTTTACGCTCCAAACGCTACATTAAGGGCACAAAGTCTCCATTTTAGGTCACAACGCTTCCTTTTTAGAGTCCGGAACGTTGGTTCCAGGGTTGAAAGCCTCCCTGTTCTGCTTCAAAGCGTCATTTAGAAGGTACAAGCCCTCATTTTTAGGGCGCAACGCCTCATTTTTTGGCCGCGAATCCTCCTTTTTAGGGGTCAATACGTCCTTTTTGCTGTAAAATCCCTCACTTCTATGTTCCGGACATCTCTTTTAGGGCACAAAGCCTTGTTTTGTGGTCCCAAAGCTTCCTCTTCAGAGTCCAAAGCTTTGATTCTGTGGTTGAATTCCTCGTTTTATAATCCAAACCCTCACGTTTATTGCACAAACCCTCATTTTTAGGGCCCAAACGCTCATTTTTATGCTGCAAATCATTTCACTGGAAAATGCCTCCTTTTTATGCTCCAAACGCCTCCTTTAGGGCACGATGTCTGAATGTTAGGTCCCAAAGATTTGGTTAAGAGTCCAAAGCTTGGAGTCTAGGGTTGAAAGCCTGCTTTTTACTCTACAAACCCTCCTGTTTAGGGTACAAACCCTCCTTTTTGGTGCACAAGCCCTCGCTGTTAGGGTGCAAACACTCACGTTAAGATTCCCAAGCTTCGAGTCCAGGGTTGAAATCCACATCTTTATGCTCCAAACGACCGTCTTTAGGCTTCAAATCCGACTTTTAATTCTGAAATCCCACTTTTTTACGCTCCAAACGCTACATTAAGGGCACAAAGTCTCCATTTTAGGTCACAACGCTTCCTTTTTAGAGTCCGGAACGTTGGTTCCACGGTTGAAAGCCTCCCTGTTCTGCTTCAAAGCGTCATTTAGAAGGTACAAGCCCTCATTTTTAGGGCGCAACGCCTCATTTTTTGGCCGCGAATCCTCCTTTTTAGGGGTCAATACGTCCTTTTTGCTGTAAAATCCCTCACTTTTATGTTCCGGACATCTCATTTAGGGCACAAAGCCTTGTTTTGTGGTCCCAAAGCTTCCTCTTCAGAGTCCAAAGCTTTGATTCTGTGGTTGAATTCCTCGTTTTATAATCCAAACCCTCACGTTTATTGCGCAAACCCTCATTTTTAGGGCCCAAACGCTCATTTTTATGCTGCAAATCATTTCACTGGAAAATGCCTCCTTTTTATGCTCCAAACGCCTCCTTTAGGGCACGATGTCTGAATGTTAGGTCCCAAAGATTTGGTTAAGAGCCCAAAGCTTGGAGTCTAGGGTTGAAAGCCTGCTTTTTACTCTACAAACCCTCCTGTTTAGGGTACAAACCCTCCTTTTTGGTGCACAAGCCCTCGCTGTTAGGGTGCAAACACTCACGTTAAGATTCCCAAGCTTCGAGTCCAGGGTTGAAATCCACATCTTTATGCTCCAAACGACCGTCTTTAGGCTTCAAATCCGACTTTTAATTCTGAAATCCCACTTTTTTACGCTCCAAACGCTACATTAAGGGCACAAAGTCTCCATTTTAGGTCACAACGCTTCCTTTTTAGAGTCCGGAATGTTGGTTCCAGGGTTGAAAGCCTCCCTGTTCTGCTTCAAAGCGTCATTTAGAAGGTACAAGCCCTCATTTTTAGGGCGCAACGCCTCATTTTTTGGCCGCGAATCCTCCTTTTTAGGGGTCAGTACGTCCTTTTTGCTGTAAAATCCCTCACTTTTATGTTCCGGACATCTCATTTAGGGCACAAAGCCTTGTTTTGTGGTCCCAAAGCTTCCTCTTCAGAGTCCAAAGCTTTGATTCTGTGGTTGAATTCCTCGTTTTATAATCCAAACCCTCACGTTTATTGCACAAACCCTCATTTTTAGGGCCCAAACGCTCATTTTTATGCTGCAAATCATTTCACTGGAAAATGCCTCCTTTTTATGCTCCAAACGCCTCCTTTAGGGCACGATGTCTGAATGTTAGGTCCCAAAGATTTGGTTAAGAGCCCAAAGCTTGGAGTCTAGGGTTGAAAGCCTGCTTTTTACTCTACAAACCCTCCTGTTTAGGGTACAAACCCTCCTTTTTGGTGCACAAGCCCTCGCTGTTAGGGTGCAAACACTCACGTTAAGATTCCCAAGCTTCGAGTCCAGGGTTGAAATCCACATCTTTATGCTCCAAACGACCGTCTTTAGGCTTCAAATCCGACTTTTAATTCTGAAATCCCACTTTTTTACGCTCCAAACGCTACATTAAGGGCACAAAGTCTCCATTTTTGGTCACAACGCTTCCTTTTTAGAGTCCGGAACGTTGGTTCCAGGGTTGAAAGCCTCCCTGTTCTGCTTCAAAGCGTCATTTAGAAGGTACAAGCCCTCATTTTTAGGGCGCAACGCCTCATTTTTTGGCCGCGAATCCTCCTTTTTAGGGGTCAGTACGTCCTTTTTGCTGTAAAATCCCTCACTTCTATGTTCCGGACATCTCATTTAGGGCACAAAGCCTTGTTTTGTGGTCCCAAAGCTTCCTCTTCAGAGTCCAAAGCTTTGATTCTGTGGTTGAATTCCTCGTTTTATAATCCAAACCCTCACGTTTATTGCACAAACCCTCATTTTTAGGGCCCAAACGCTCATTTTTATGCTGCAAATCATTTCACTGGAAAATGCCTCCTTTTTATGCTCCAAACGCCTCCTTTAGGGCACGATGTCTGAATGTTAGGTCCCAAAGATTTGGTTAAGAGTCCAAAGCTTGGAGTCTAGGGTTGAAAGCCTGCTTTTTACTCTACAAACCCTCCTGTTTAGGGTACAAACCCTCCTTTTTGGTGCACAAGCCCTCGCTGTTAGGGTGCAAACACTCACGTTAAGATTCCCAAGCTTCGAGTCCAGGGTTGAAATCCACATCTTTATGCTCCAAACGACCGTCTTTAGGCTTCAAATCCGACTTTTAATTCTGAAATCCCACTTTTTTACGCTCCAAACGCTACATTAAGGGCACAAAGTCTCCATTTTAGGTCACAACGCTTCCTTTTTAGAGTCCGGAACGTTGGTTCCAGGGTTGAAAGCCTCCCTGTTCTGCTTCAAAGCGTCATTTAGAAGGTACAAGCCCTCATTTTTAGGGCGCAACGCCTCATTTTTTGGCCGCGAATCCTCCTTTTTAGGGGTCAATACGTCCTTTTTGCTGTAAAATCCCTCACTTTTATGTTCCGGACATCTCATTTAGGGCACAAAGCCTTGTTTTGTGGTCCCAAAGCTTCCTCTTCAGAGTCCAAAGCTTTGATTCTGTGGTTGAATTCCTCGTTTTATAATCCAAACCCTCACGTTTATTGCGCAAACCCTCATTTTTAGGGCCCAAACGCTCATTTTTATGCTGCAAATCATTTCACTGGAAAATGCCTCCTTTTTATGCTCCAAACGCCTCCTTTAGGGCACGATGTCTGAATGTTAGGTCCCAAAGATTTGGTTAAGAGCCCAAAGCTTGGAGTCTAGGGTTGAAAGCCTGCTTTTTACTCTACAAACCCTCCTGTTTAGGGTACAAACCCTCCTTTTTGGTGCACAAGCCCTCGCTGTTAGGGTGCAAACACTCACGTTAAGATTCCCAAGCTTCGAGTCCAGGGTTGAAATCCACATCTTTATGCTCCAAACGACCGTCTTTAGGCTTCAAATCCGACTTTTAATTCTGAAATCCCACTTTTTTACGCTCCAAACGCTACATTAAGGGCACAAAGTCTCCATTTTAGGTCACAACGCTTCCTTTTTAGCGTCCGGAACGTTGGTTCCAGGGTTGAAAGCCTCCCTGTTCTGCTTCAAAGCGTCATTTAGAAGGTACAAGCCCTCATTTTTAGGGCGCAACGCCTCATTTTTTGGCCGCGAATCCTCCTTTTCAGGGGTCAGTACGTCCTTTTTGCTGTAAAATCCCTCACTTTTATGTTCCGGGCATCTCTTTTAGGGCACAAAGCCTTGTTTTGTGGTCCCAAAGCTTCCTCTTCAGAGTCCAAAGCTTTGATTCTGTGGTTGAATTCCTCGTTTTATAATCCAAACCCTCACGTTTATTGCACAAACCCTCATTTTTAGGGCCCAAACGCTCATTTTTATGCTGCAAATCATTTCACTGGAAAATGCCTCCTTTTTATGCTCCAAACGCCTCCTTTAGGGCACGATGTCTGAATGTTAGGTCCCAAAGATTTGGTTAAGAGCCCAAAGCTTGGAGTCTAGGGTTGAAAGCCTGCTTTTTACTCTACAAACCCTCCTGTTTAGGGTACAAACCCTCCTTTTTGGTGCACAAGCCCTCGCTGTTAGGGTGCAAACACTCACGTTAAGATTCCCAAGCTTCGAGTCCAGGGTTGAAATCCACATCTTTATGCTCCAAACGACCGTCTTTAGGCTTCAAATCCGACTTTTAATTCTGAAATCCCACTTTTTTACGCTCCAAACGCTACATTAAGGGCACAAAGTCTCCATTTTAGGTCACAACGCTTCCTTTTTAGAGTCCGGAACGTTGGTTCCAGGGTTGAAAGCCTCCCTGTTCTGCTTCAAAGCGTCATTTAGAAGGTACAAGCCCTCATTTTTAGGGCGCAACGCCTCATTTTTTGGCCGCGAATCCTCCTTTTTAGGGGTCAATACGTCCTTTTTGCTGTAAAATCCCTCACTTCTATGTTCCGGACATCTCTTTTAGGGCACAAAGCCTTGTTTTGTGGTCCCAAAGCTTCCTCTTCAGAGTCCAAAGCTTTGATTCTGTGGTTGAATTCCTCGTTTTATAATCCAAACCCTCACGTTTATTGCACAAACCCTCATTTTTAGGGCCCAAACGCTCATTTTTATGCTGCAAATCATTTCACTGGAAAATGCCTCCTTTTTATGCTCCAAACGCCTCCTTTAGGGCACGATGTCTGAATGTTAGGTCCCAAAGATTTGGTTAAGAGCCCAAAGCTTGGAGTCTAGGGTTGAAAGCCTGCTTTTTACTCTACAAACCCTCCTGTTTAGGGTACAAACCCTCCTTTTTGGTGCACAAGCCCTCGCTGTTAGGGTGCAAACACTCACGTTAAGATTCCCAAGCTTCGAGTCCAGGGTTGAAATCCACATCTTTATGCTCCAAACGACCGTCTTTAGGCTTCAAATCCGACTTTTAATTCTGAAATCCCACTTTTTTACGCTCCAAACGCTACATTAAGGGCACAAAGTCTCCATTTTAGGTCACAACGCTTCCTTTTTAGAGTCCGGAACGTTGGTTCCAGGGTTGAAAGCCTCCCTGTTCTGCTTCAAAGCGTCATTTAGAAGGTACAAGCCCTCATTTTTAGGGCGCAACGCCTCATTTTTTGGCCGCGAATCCTCCTTTTCAGGGGTCAGTACGTCCTTTTTGCTGTAAAATCCCTCACTTTTATGTTCCGGGCATCTCTTTTAGGGCACAAAGCCTTGTTTTGTGGTCCCAAAGCTTCCTCTTCAGAGTCCAAAGCTTTGATTCTGTGGTTGAATTCCTCGTTTTATAATCCAAACCCTCACGTTTATTGCACAAACCCTCATTTTTAGGGCCCAAACGCTCATTTTTATGCTGCAAATCATTTCACTGGAAAATGCCTCCTTTTTATGCTCCAAACGCCTCCTTTAGGGCACGATGTCTGAATGTTAGGTCCCAAAGATTTGGTTAAGAGCCCAAAGCTTGGAGTCTAGGGTTGAAAGCCTGCTTTTTACTCTACAAACCCTCCTGTTTAGGGTACAAACCCTCCTTTTTGGTGCACAAGCCCTCGCTGTTAGGGTGCAAACACTCACGTTAAGATTCCCAAGCTTCGAGTCCAGGGTTGAAATCCACATCTTTATGCTCCAAACGACCGTCTTTAGGCTTCAAATCCGACTTTTAATTCTGAAATCCCACTTTTTTACGCTCCAAACGCTACATTAAGGGCACAAAGTCTCCATTTTAGGTCACAACGCTTCCTTTTTAGAGTCCGGAACGTTGGTTCCAGGGTTGAAAGCCTCCCTGTTCTGCTTCAAAGCGTCATTTAGAAGGTACAAGCCCTCATTTTTAGGGCGCAACGCCTCATTTTTTGGCCGCGAATCCTCCTTTTCAGGGGTCAGTACGTCCTTTTTGCTGTAAAATCCCTCACTTCTATGTTCCGGACATCTCTTTTAGGGCACAAAGCCTTGTTTTGTGGTCCCAAAGCTTCCTCTTCAGAGTCCAAAGCTTTGATTCTGTGGTTGAATTCCTCGTTTTATAATCCAAACCCTCACGTTTATTGCACAAACCCTCATTTTTAGGGCCCAAACGCTCATTTTTATGCTGCAAATCATTTCACTGGAAAATGCCTCCTTTTTATGCTCCAAACGCCTCCTTTAGGGCACGATGTCTGAATGTTAGGTCCCAAAGATTTGGTTAAGAGCCCAAAGCTTGGAGTCTAGGGTTCAAAGCCTGCTTTTTACTCTACAAACCCTCCTGTTTAGGGTACAAACCCTCCTTTTTGGTGCACAAGCCCTCGCTGTTAGGGTGCAAACACTCACGTTAAGATTCCCAAGCTTCGAGTCCAGGGTTGAAATCCACATCTTTATGCTCCAAACGACCGTCTTTAGGCTTCAAATCCGACTTTTAATTCTGAAATCCCACTTTTTTACGCTCCAAACGCTACATTAAGGGCACAAAGTCTCCATTTTAGGTCACAACGCTTCCTTTTTAGAGTCCGGAACGTTGGTTCCAGGGTTGAAAGCCTCCCTGTTCTGCTTCAAAGCGTCATTTAGAAGGTACAAGCCCTCATTTTTAGGGCGCAACGCCTCATTTTTTGGCCGCGAATCCTCCTTTTTAGGGGTCAATACGTCCTTTTTGCTGTAAAATCCCTCACTTCTATGTTCCGGACATCTCTTTTAGGGCACAAAGCCTTGTTTTGTGGTCCCAAAGCTTCCTCTTCAGAGTCCAAAGCTTTGATTCTGTGGTTGAATTCCTCGTTTTATAATCCAAACCCTCACGTTTATTGCACAAACCCTCATTTTTAGGGCCCAAACGCTCATTTTTATGCTGCAAATCATTTCACTGGAAAATGCCTCCTTTTTATGCTCCAAACGCCTCCTTTAGGGCACGATGTCTGAATGTTAGGTCCCAAAGATTTGGTTAAGAGCCCAAAGCTTGGAGTCTAGGGTTGAAAGCCTGCTTTTTACTCTACAAACCCTCCTGTTTAGGGTACAAACCCTCCTTTTTGGTGCACAAGCCCTCGCTGTTAGGGTGCAAACACTCACGTTAAGATTCTCAAGCTTCGAGTCCAGGGTTGAAATCCACATCTTTATGCTCCAAACGACCGTCTTTAGGCTTCAAATCCGACTTTTAATTCTGAAATCCCACTTTTTTACGCTCCAAACGCTACATTAAGGGCACAAAGTCTCCATTTTAGGTCACAACGCTTCCTTTTTAGAGTCCGGAACGTTGGTTCCAGGGTTGAAAGCCTCCCTGTTCTGCTTCAAAGCGTCATTTAGAAGGTACAAGCCCTCATTTTTAGGGCGCAACGCCTCATTTTTTGGCCGCGAATCCTCCTTTTTAGGGGTCAATACGTCCTTTTTGCTGTAAAATCCCTCACTTTTATGTTCCGGACATCTCATTTAGGGCACAAAGCCTTGTTTTGTGGTCCCAAAGCTTCCTCTTCAGAGTCCAAAGCTTTGATTCTGTGGTTGAATTCCTCGTTTTATAATCCAAACCCTCACGTTTATTGCACAAACCCTCATTTTTAGGGCCCAAAGGCTCATTTTTATGCTGCAAATCATTTCACTGGAAAATGCCTCCTTTTTATGATCCAAACGCCTCCTTTAGGGCACGATGTCTGAATGTTAGGTCCCAAAGATTTGGTTAAGAGCCCAAAGCTTGGAGTCTAGGGTTGAAAGCCTGCTTTTTACTCTACAAACCCTCCTGTTTAGGGTACAAACCCTCCTTTTTGGTGCACAAGCCCTCGCTGTTAGGGTGCAAACACTCACGTTAAGATTCCCAAGCTTCGAGTCCAGGGTTGAAATCCACATCTTTATGCTCCAAACGACCGTCTTTAGGCTTCAAATCCGACTTTTAATTCTGAAATCCCACTTTTTTACGCTCCAAACGCTACATTAAGGGCACAAAGTCTCCATTTTAGGTCACAACGCTTCCTTTTTAGAGTCCGGAACGTTGGTTCCAGGGTTGAAAGCCTCCCTGTTCTGCTTCAAAGCGTCATTTAGAAGGTACAAGCCCTCATTTTTAGGGCGCAACGCCTCATTTTTTGGCCGCGAATCCTCCTTTTTAGGGGTCAGTACGTCCTTTTTGCTGTAAAATCCCTCACTTCTATGTTCCGGACATCTCATTTAGGGCACAAAGCCTTGTTTTGTGGTCCCAAAGCTTCCTCTTCAGAGTCCAAAGCTTTGATTCTGTGGTTGAATTCCTCGTTTTATAATCCAAACCCTCACGTTTATTGCACAAACCCTCATTTTTAGGGCCCAAACGCTCATTTTTATGCTGCAAATCATTTCACTGGAAAATGCCTCCTTTTTATGCTCCAAACGCCTCCTTTAGGGCACGATGTCTGAATGTTAGGTCCCAAAGATTTGGTTAAGAGCCCAAAGCTTGGAGTCTAGGGTTGAAAGCCTGCTTTTTACTCTACAAACCCTCCTGTTTAGGGTACAAACCCTCCTTTTTGGTGCACAAGCCCTCGCTGTTAGGGTGCAAACACTCACGTTAAGATTCCCAAGCTTCGAGTCCAGGGTTGAAATCCACATCTTTATGCTCCAAACGACCGTCTTTAGGCTTCAAATCCGACTTTTAATTCTGAAATCCCACTTTTTTACGCTCCAAACGCTACATTAAGGGCACAAAGTCTCCATTTTAGGTCACAACGCTTCCTTTTTAGAGTCCGGAACGTTGGTTCCAGGGTTGAAAGCCTCCCTGTTCTGCTTCAAAGCGTCATTTAGAAGGTACAAGCCCTCATTTTTAGGGCGCAACGCCTCATTTTTTGGCCGCGAATCCTCCTTTTTAGGGGTCAATACGTCCTTTTTGCTGTAAAATCCCTCACTTCTATGTTCCGGACATCTCTTTTAGGGCACAAAGCCTTGTTTTGTGGTCCCAAAGCTTCCTCTTCAGAGTCCAAAGCTTTGATTCTGTGGTTGAATTCCTCGTTTTATAATCCAAACCCTCACGTTTATTGCACAAACCCTCATTTTTAGGGCCCAAACGCTCATTTTTATGCTGCAAATCATTTCACTGGAAAATGCCTCCTTTTTATGCTCCAAACGCCTCCTTTAGGGCACGATGTCTGAATGTTAGGTCCCAAAGATTTGGTTAAGAGCCCAAAGCTTGGAGTCTAGGGTTGAAAGCCTGCTTTTTACTCTACAAACCCTCCTGTTTAGGGTACAAACCCTCCTTTTTGGTGCACAAGCCCTCGCTGTTAGGGTGCAAACACTCACGTTAAGATTCCCAAGCTTCGAGTCCAGGGTTGAAATCCACATCTTTATGCTCCAAACGACCGTCTTTAGGCTTCAAATCCGACTTTTAATTCTGAAATCCCACTTTTTTACGCTCCAAACGCTACATTAAGGGCACAAAGTCTCCATTTTAGGTCACAACGCTTCCTTTTTAGAGTCCGGAACGTTGGTTCCAGGGTTGAAAGCCTCCCTGTTCTGCTTCAAAGCGTCATTTAGAAGGTACAAGCCCTCATTTTTAGGGCGCAACGCCTCATTTTTTGGCCGCGAATCCTCCTTTTCAGGGGTCAGTACGTCCTTTTTGCTGTAAAATCCCTCACTTTTATGTTCCGGGCATCTCTTTTAGGGCACAAAGCCTTGTTTTGTGGTCCCAAAGCTTCCTCTTCAGAGTCCAAAGCTTTGATTCTGTGGTTGAATTCCTCGTTTTATAATCCAAACCCTCACGTTTATTGCACAAACCCTCATTTTTAGGGCCCAAACGCTCATTTTTATGCTGCAAATCATTTCACTGGAAAATGCCTCCTTTTTATGCTCCAAACGCCTCCTTTAGGGCACGATGTCTGAATGTTAGGTCCCAAAGATTTGGTTAAGAGCCCAAAGCTTGGAGTCTAGGGTTGAAAGCCTGCTTTTTACTCTACAAACCCTCCTGTTTAGGGTACAAACCCTCCTTTTTGGTGCACAAGCCCTCGCTGTTAGGGTGCAAACACTCACGTTAAGATTCCCAAGCTTCGAGTCCAGGGTTGAAATCCACATCTTTATGCTCCAAACGACCGTCTTTAGGCTTCAAATCCGACTTTTAATTCTGAAATCCCACTTTTTTACGCTCCAAACGCTACATTAAGGGCACAAAGTCTCCATTTTAGGTCACAACGCTTCCTTTTTAGAGTCCGGAACGTTGGTTCCAGGGTTGAAAGCCTCCCTGTTCTGCTTCAAAGCGTCATTTAGAAGGTACAAGCCCTCATTTTTAGGGCGCAACGCCTCATTTTTTGGCCGCGAATCCTCCTTTTTAGGGGTCAATACGTCCTTTTTGCTGTAAAATCCCTCACTTTTATGTTCCGGACATCTCTTTTAGGGCACAAAGCCTTGTTTTGTGGTCCCAAAGCTTCCTCTTCAGAGTCCAAAGCTTTGATTCTGTGGTTGAATTCCTCGTTTTATAATCCAAACCCTCACGTTTATTGCACAAACCCTCATTTTTAGGGCCCAAACGCTCATTTTTATGCTGCAAATCATTTCACTGGAAAATGCCTCCTTTTTATGCTCCAAACGCCTCCTTTAGGGCACGATGTCTGAATGTTAGGTCCCAAAGATTTGGTTAAGAGCCCAAAGCTTGGAGTCTAGGGTTGAAAGCCTGCTTTTTACTCTACAAACCCTCCTGTTTAGGGTACAAACCCTCCTTTTTGGTGCACAAGCCCTCGCTGTTAGGGTGCAAACACTCACGTTAAGATTCCCAAGCTTCGAGTCCAGGGTTGAAATCCACATCTTTATGCTCCAAACGACCGTCTTTAGGCTTCAAATCCGACTTTTAATTCTGAAATCCCACTTTTTTACGCTCCAAACGCTACATTAAGGGCACAAAGTCTCCATTTTAGGTCACAACGCTTCCTTTTTAGAGTCCGGAACGTTGGTTCCAGGGTTGAAAGCCTCCCTGTTCTGCTTCAAAGCGTCATTTAGAAGGTACAAGCCCTCATTTTTAGGGCGCAACGCCTCATTTTTTGGCCGCGAATCCTCCTTTTCAGGGGTCAGTACGTCCTTTTTGCTGTAAAATCCCTCACTTCTATGTTCCGGACATCTCTTTTAGGGCACAAAGCCTTGTTTTGTGGTCCCAAAGCTTCCTCTTCAGAGTCCAAAGCTTTGATTCTGTGGTTGAATTCCTCGTTTTATAATCCAAACCCTCACGTTTATTGCACAAACCCTCATTTTTAGGGCCCAAACGCTCATTTTTATGCTGCAAATCATTTCACTGGAAAATGCCTCCTTTTTATGCTCCAAACGCCTCCTTTAGGGCACGATGTCTGAATGTTAGGTCCCAAAGATTTGGTTAAGAGCCCAAAGCTTGGAGTCTAGGGTTCAAAGCCTGCTTTTTACTCTACAAACCCTCCTGTTTAGGGTACAAACCCTCCTTTTTGGTGCACAAGCCCTCGCTGTTAGGGTGCAAACACTCACGTTAAGATTCCCAAGCTTCGAGTCCAGGGTTGAAATCCACATCTTTATGCTCCAAACGACCGTCTTTAGGCTTCAAATCCGACTTTTAATTCTGAAATCCCACTTTTTTACGCTCCAAACGCTACATTAAGGGCACAAAGTCTCCATTTTAGGTCACAACGCTTCCTTTTTAGAGTCCGGAACGTTGGTTCCAGGGTTGAAAGCCTCCCTGTTCTGCTTCAAAGCGTCATTTAGAAGGTACAAGCCCTCATTTTTAGGGCGCAACGCCTCATTTTTTGGCCGCGAATCCTCCTTTTTAGGGGTCAATACGTCCTTTTTGCTGTAAAATCCCTCACTTCTATGTTCCGGACATCTCTTTTAGGGCACAAAGCCTTGTTTTGTGGTCCCAAAGCTTCCTCTTCAGAGTCCAAAGCTTTGATTCTGTGGTTGAATTCCTCGTTTTATAATCCAAACCCTCACGTTTATTGCACAAACCCTCATTTTTAGGGCCCAAACGCTCATTTTTATGCTGCAAATCATTTCACTGGAAAATGCCTCCTTTTTATGCTCCAAACGCCTCCTTTAGGGCACGATGTCTGAATGTTAGGTCCCAAAGATTTGGTTAAGAGCCCAAAGCTTGGAGTCTAGGGTTGAAAGCCTGCTTTTTACTCTACAAACCCTCCTGTTTAGGGTACAAACCCTCCTTTTTGGTGCACAAGCCCTCGCTGTTAGGGTGCAAACACTCACGTTAAGATTCTCAAGCTTCGAGTCCAGGGTTGAAATCCACATCTTTATGCTCCAAACGACCGTCTTTAGGCTTCAAATCCGACTTTTAATTCTGAAATCCCACTTTTTTACGCTCCAAACGCTACATTAAGGGCACAAAGTCTCCATTTTAGGTCACAACGCTTCCTTTTTAGAGTCCGGAACGTTGGTTCCAGGGTTGAAAGCCTCCCTGTTCTGCTTCAAAGCGTCATTTAGAAGGTACAAGCCCTCATTTTTAGGGCGCAACGCCTCATTTTTTGGCCGCGAATCCTCCTTTTTAGGGGTCAGTACGTCCTTTTTGCTGTAAAATCCCTCACTTCTATGTTCCGGACATCTCATTTAGGGCACAAAGCCTTGTTTTGTGGTCCCAAAGCTTCCTCTTCAGAGTCCAAAGCTTTGATTCTGTGGTTGAATTCCTCGTTTTATAATCCAAACCCTCACGTTTATTGCACAAACCCTCATTTTTAGGGCCCAAACGCTCATTTTTATGCTGCAAATCATTTCACTGGAAAATGCCTCCTTTTTATGCTCCAAACGCCTCCTTTAGGGCACGATGTCTGAATGTTAGGTCCCAAAGATTTGGTTAAGAGCCCAAAGCTTGGAGTCTAGGGTTGAAAGCCTGCTTTTTACTCTACAAACCCTCCTGTTTAGGGTACAAACCCTCCTTTTTGGTGCACAAGCCCTCGCTGTTAGGGTGCAAACACTCACGTTAAGATTCCCAAGCTTCGAGTCCAGGGTTGAAATCCACATCTTTATGCTCCAAACGACCGTCTTTAGGCTTCAAATCCGACTTTTAATTCTGAAATCCCACTTTTTTACGCTCCAAACGCTACATTAAGGGCACAAAGTCTCCATTTTAGGTCACAACGCTTCCTTTTTAGAGTCCGGAACGTTGGTTCCAGGGTTGAAAGCCTCCCTGTTCTGCTTCAAAGCGTCATTTAGAAGGTACAAGCCCTCATTTTTAGGGCGCAACGCCTCATTTTTTGGCCGCGAATCCTCCTTTTTAGGGGTCAATACGTCCTTTTTGCTGTAAAATCCCTCACTTTTATGTTCCGGGCATCTCATTTAGGGCACAAAGCCTTGTTTTGTGGTCCCAAAGCTTCCTCTTCAGAGTCCAAAGCTTTGATTCTGTGGTTGAATTCCTCGTTTTATAATCCAAACCCTCACGTTTATTGCACAAACCCTCATTTTTAGGGCCCAAACGCTCATTTTTATGCTGCAAATCATTTCACTGGAAAATGCCTCCTTTTTATGCTCCAAACGCCTCCTTTAGGGCACGATGTCTGAATGTTAGGTCCCAAAGATTTGGTTAAGAGCCCAAAGCTTGGAGTCTAGGGTTCAAAGCCTGCTTTTTACTCTACAAACCCTCCTGTTTAGGGTACAAACCCTCCTTTTTGGTGCACAAGCCCTCGCTGTTAGGGTGCAAACACTCACGTTAAGATTCCCAAGCTTCGAGTCCAGGGTTGAAATCCACATCTTTATGCTCCAAACGACCGTCTTTAGGCTTCAAATCCGACTTTTAATTCTGAAATCCCACTTTTTTACGCTCCAAACGCTACATTAAGGGCACAAAGTCTCCATTTTAGGTCACAACGCTTCCTTTTTAGAGTCCGGAACTTTGGTTCCAGGGTTGAAAGCCTCCCTGTTCTGCTTCAAAGCGTCATTTAGAAGGTACAAGCCCTCATTTTTAGGGCGCAACGCCTCATTTTTTGGCCGCGAATCCTCCTTTTTAGGGGTCAATACGTCCTTTTTGCTGTAAAATCCCTCACTTTTATGTTCCGGACATCTCTTTTAGGGCACAAAGCCTTGTTTTGTGGTCCCAAAGCTTCCTCTTCAGAGTCCAAAGCTTTGATTCTGTGGTTGAATTCCTCGTTTTATAATCCAAACCCTCACGTTTATTGCACAAACCCTCATTTTTAGGGCCCAAACGCTCATTTTTATGCTGCAAATCATTTCACTGGAAAATGCCTCCTTTTTATGCTCCAAACGCCTCCTTTAGGGCACGATGTCTGAATGTTAGGTCCCAAAGATTTGGTTAAGAGCCCAAAGCTTGGAGTCTAGGGTTGAAAGCCTGCTTTTTACTCTACAAACCCTCCTGTTTAGGGTACAAACCCTCCTTTTTGGTGCACAAGCCCTCGCTGTTAGGGTGCAAACACTCACGTTAAGATTCCCAAGCTTCGAGTCCAGGGTTGAAATCCACATCTTTATGCTCCAAACGACCGTCTTTAGGCTTCAAATCCGACTTTTAATTCTGAAATCCCACTTTTTTACGCTCCAAACGCTACATTAAGGGCACAAAGTCTCCATTTTAGGTCACAACGCTTCCTTTTTAGAGTCCGGAACGTTGGTTCCAGGGTTGAAAGCCTCCCTGTTCTGCTTCAAAGCGTCATTTAGAAGGTACAAGCCCTCATTTTTAGGGCGCAACGCCTCATTTTTTGGCCGCGAATCCTCCTTTTTAGGGGTCAATACGTCCTTTTTGCTGTAAAATCCCTCACTTTTATGTTCCGGACATCTCATTTAGGGCACAAAGCCTTGTTTTGTGGTCCCAAAGCTTCCTCTTCAGAGTCCAAAGCTTTGATTCTGTGGTTGAATTCCTCGTTTTATAATCCAAACCCTCACGTTTATTGCACAAACCCTCATTTTTAGGGCCCAAACGCTCATTTTTATGCTGCAAATCATTTCACTGGAAAATGCCTCCTTTTTATGCTCCAAACGCCTCCTTTAGGGCACGATGTCTGAATGTTAGGTCCCAAAGATTTGGTTAAGAGCCCAAAGCTTGGAGTCTAGGGTTCAAAGCCTGCTTTTTACTCTACAAACCCTCCTGTTTAGGGTACAAACCCTCCTTTTTGGTGCACAAGCCCTCGCTGTTAGGGTGCAAACACTCACGTTAAGATTCCCAAGCTTCGAGTCCAGGGTTGAAATCCACATCTTTATGCTCCAAACGACCGTCTTTAGGCTTCAAATCCGACTTTTAATTCTGAAATCCCACTTTTTTACGCTCCAAACGCTACATTAAGGGCACAAAGTCTCCATTTTAGGTCACAACGCTTCCTTTTTAGAGTCCGGAACGTTGGTTCCAGGGTTGAAAGCCTCCCTGTTCTGCTTCAAAGCGTCATTTAGAAGGTACAAGCCCTCATTTTTAGGGCGCAACGCCTCATTTTTTGGCCGCGAATCCTCCTTTTTAGGGGTCAATACGTCCTTTTTGCTGTAAAATCCCTCACTTCTATGTTCCGGACATCTCATTTAGGGCACAAAGCCTTGTTTTGTGGTCCCAAAGCTTCCTCTTCAGAGTCCAAAGCTTTGATTCTGTGGTTGAATTCCTCGTTTTATA
The DNA here is from genome assembly GCF_031877795.1 of Strix aluco. Taxonomy (NCBI): domain Eukaryota; kingdom Metazoa; phylum Chordata; class Aves; order Strigiformes; family Strigidae; genus Strix; species Strix aluco. The sequence continues at coordinate 8,386,876 of NC_133970.1, forward strand.
ATCCAAACCCTCACGTTTATTGCACAAACCCTCATTTTTAGGGCCCAAACGCTCATTTTTATGCTGCAAATCATTTCACTGGAAAATGCCTCCTTTTTATGCTCCAAACGCCTCCTTTAGGGCACGATGTCTGAATGTTAGGTCCCAAAGATTTGGTTAAGAGCCCAAAGCTTGGAGTCTAGGGTTGAAAGCCTGCTTTTTACTCTACAAACCCTCCTGTTTAGGGTACAAACCCTCCTTTTTGGTGCACAAGCCCTCGCTGTTAGGGTGCAAACACTCACGTTAAGATTCTCAAGCTTCGAGTCCAGGGTTGAAATCCACATCTTTATGCTCCAAACGACCGTCTTTAGGCTTCAAATCCGACTTTTAATTCTGAAATCCCACTTTTTTACGCTCCAAACGCTACATTAAGGGCACAAAGTCTCCATTTTAGGTCACAACGCTTCCTTTTTAGAGTCCGGAACGTTGGTTCCAGGGTTGAAAGCCTCCCTGTTCTGCTTCAAAGCGTCATTTAGAAGGTACAAGCCCTCATTTTTAGGGCGCAATGCCTCATTTTTTGGCCGCGAATCCTCCTTTTTAGGGGTCAATACGTCCTTTTTGCTGTAAAATCCCTCACTTCTATGTTCCGGACATCTCATTTAGGGCACAAAGCCTTGTTTTGTGGTCCCAAAGCTTCCTCTTCAGAGTCCAAAGCTTTGATTCTGTGGTTGAATTCCTCGTTTTATAATCCAAACCCTCACGTTTATTGCACAAACCCTCATTTTTAGGGCCCAAAGGCTCATTTTTATGCTGCAAATCATTTCACTGGAAAATGCCTCCTTTTTATGATCCAAACGCCTCCTTTAGGGCACGATGTCTGAATGTTAGGTCCCAAAGATTTGGTTAAGAGCCCAAAGCTTGGAGTCTAGGGTTGAAAGCCTGCTTTTTACTCTACAAACCCTCCTGTTTAGGGTACAAACCCTCCTTTTTGGTGCACAAGCCCTCGCTGTTAGGGTGCAAACACTCACGTTAAGATTCCCAAGCTTCGAGTCCAGGGTTGAAATCCACATCTTTATGCTCCAAACGACCGTCTTTAGGCTTCAAATCCGACTTTTAATTCTGAAATCCCACTTTTTTACGCTCCAAACGCTACATTAAGGGCACAAAGTCTCCATTTTAGGTCACAACGCTTCCTTTTTAGAGTCCGGAACGTTGGTTCCAGGGTTGAAAGCCTCCCTGTTCTGCTTCAAAGCGTCATTTAGAAGGTACAAGCCCTCATTTTTAGGGCGCAACGCCTCATTTTTTGGCCGCGAATCCTCCTTTTTAGGGGTCAATACGTCCTTTTTGCTGTAAAATCCCTCACTTCTATGTTCCGGACATCTCTTTTAGGGCACAAAGCCTTGTTTTGTGGTCCCAAAGCTTCCTCTTCAGAGTCCAAAGCTTTGATTCTGTGGTTGAATTCCTCGTTTTATAATCCAAACCCTCACGTTTATTGCACAAACCCTCATTTTTAGGGCCCAAACGCTCATTTTTATGCTGCAAATCATTTCACTGGAAAATGCCTCCTTTTTATGCTCCAAACGCCTCCTTTAGGGCACGATGTCTGAATGTTAGGTCCCAAAGATTTGGTTAAGAGCCCAAAGCTTGGAGTCTAGGGTTGAAAGCCTGCTTTTTACTCTACAAACCCTCCTGTTTAGGGTACAAACCCTCCTTTTTGGTGCACAAGCCCTCGCTGTTAGGGTGCAAACACTCACGTTAAGATTCTCAAGCTTCGAGTCCAGGGTTGAAATCCACATCTTTATGCTCCAAACGACCGTCTTTAGGCTTCAAATCCGACTTTTAATTCTGAAATCCCACTTTTTTACGCTCCAAACGCTACATTAAGGGCACAAAGTCTCCATTTTAGGTCACAACGCTTCCTTTTTAGAGTCCGGAACGTTGGTTCCAGGGTTGAAAGCCTCCCTGTTCTGCTTCAAAGCGTCATTTAGAAGGTACAAGCCCTCATTTTTAGGGCGCAACGCCTCATTTTTTGGCCGCGAATCCTCCTTTTTAGGGGTCAATACGTCCTTTTTGCTGTAAAATCCCTCACTTTTATGTTCCGGACATCTCATTTAGGGCACAAAGCCTTGTTTTGTGGTCCCAAAGCTTCCTCTTCAGAGTCCAAAGCTTTGATTCTGTGGTTGAATTCCTCGTTTTATAATCCAAACCCTCACGTTTATTGCACAAACCCTCATTTTTAGGGCCCAAAGGCTCATTTTTATGCTGCAAATCATTTCACTGGAAAATGCCTCCTTTTTATGCTCCAAACGCCTCCTTTAGGGCACGATGTCTGAATGTTAGGTCCCAAAGATTTGGTTAAGAGCCCAAAGCTTGGAGTCTAGGGTTGAAAGCCTGCTTTTTACTCTACAAACCCTCCTGTTTAGGGTACAAACCCTCCTTTTTGGTGCACAAGCCCTCGCTGTTAGGGTGCAAACACTCACGTTAAGATTCCCAAGCTTCGAGTCCAGGGTTGAAATCCACATCTTTATGCTCCAAACGACCGTCTTTAGGCTTCAAATCCGACTTTTAATTCTGAAATCCCACTTTTTTACGCTCCAAACGCTACATTAAGGGCACAAAGTCTCCATTTTAGGTCACAACGCTTCCTTTTTAGAGTCCGGAACGTTGGTTCCAGGGTTGAAAGCCTCCCTGTTCTGCTTCAAAGCGTCATTTAGAAGGTACAAGCCCTCATTTTTAGGGCGCAACGCCTCATTTTTTGGCCGCGAATCCTCCTTTTTAGGGGTCAGTACGTCCTTTTTGCTGTAAAATCCCTCACTTCTATGTTCCGGACATCTCTTTTAGGGCACAAAGCCTTGTTTTGTGGTCCCAAAGCTTCCTCTTCAGAGTCCAAAGCTTTGATTCTGTGGTTGAATTCCTCGTTTTATAATCCAAACCCTCACGTTTATTGCACAAACCCTCATTTTTAGGGCCCAAACGCTCATTTTTATGCTGCAAATCATTTCACTGGAAAATGCCTCCTTTTTATGCTCCAAACGCCTCCTTTAGGGCACGATGTCTGAATGTTAGGTCCCAAAGATTTGGTTAAGAGCCCAAAGCTTGGAGTCTAGGGTTGAAAGCCTGCTTTTTACTCTACAAACCCTCCTGTTTAGGGTACAAACCCTCCTTTTTGGTGCACAAGCCCTCGCTGTTAGGGTGCAAACACTCACGTTAAGATTCCCAAGCTTCGAGTCCAGGGTTGAAATCCACATCTTTATGCTCCAAACGACCGTCTTTAGGCTTCAAATCCGACTTTTAATTCTGAAATCCCACTTTTTTACGCTCCAAACGCTACATTAAGGGCACAAAGTCTCCATTTTAGGTCACAACGCTTCCTTTTTAGAGTCCGGAACGTTGGTTCCAGGGTTGAAAGCCTCCCTGTTCTGCTTCAAAGCGTCATTTAGAAGGTACAAGCCCTCATTTTTAGGGCGCAACGCCTCATTTTTTGGCCGCGAATCCTCCTTTTTAGGGGTCAATACGTCCTTTTTGCTGTAAAATCCCTCACTTCTATGTTCCGGGCATCTCATTTAGGGCACAAAGCCTTGTTTTGTGGTCCCAAAGCTTCCTCTTCAGAGTCCAAAGCTTTGATTCTGTGGTTGAATTCCTCGTTTTATAATCCAAACCCTCACGTTTATTGCACAAACCCTCATTTTTAGGGCCCAAACGCTCATTTTTATGCTGCAAATCATTTCACTGGAAAATGCCTCCTTTTTATGCTCCAAACGCCTCCTTTAGGGCACGATGTCTGAATGTTAGGTCCCAAAGATTTGGTTAAGAGCCCAAAGCTTGGAGTCTAGGGTTCAAAGCCTGCTTTTTACTCTACAAACCCTCCTGTTTAGGGTACAAACCCTCCTTTTTGGTGCACAAGCCCTCGCTGTTAGGGTGCAAACACTCACGTTAAGATTCCCAAGCTTCGAGTCCAGGGTTGAAATCCACATCTTTATGCTCCAAACGACCGTCTTTAGGCTTCAAATCCGACTTTTAATTCTGAAATCCCACTTTTTTACGCTCCAAACGCTACATTAAGGGCACAAAGTCTCCATTTTAGGTCACAACGCTTCCTTTTTAGAGTCCGGAACTTTGGTTCCAGGGTTGAAAGCCTCCCTGTTCTGCTTCAAAGCGTCATTTAGAAGGTACAAGCCCTCATTTTTAGGGCGCAACGCCTCATTTTTTGGCCGCGAATCCTCCTTTTTAGGGGTCAATACGTCCTTTTTGCTGTAAAATCCCTCACTTCTATGTTCCGGACATCTCTTTTAGGGCACAAAGCCTTGTTTTGTGGTCCCAAAGCTTCCTCTTCAGAGTCCAAAGCTTTGATTCTGTGGTTGAATTCCTCGTTTTATAATCCAAACCCTCACGTTTATTGCACAAACCCTCATTTTTAGGGCCCAAACGCTCATTTTTATGCTGCAAATCATTTCACTGGAAAATGCCTCCTTTTTATGCTCCAAACGCCTCCTTTAGGGCACGAGCCTCAATGTTAGGTCCCAAAGATTTGGTTAAGAGCCCAAAGCTTGGAGTCTAGGGTTGAAAGCCTGCTTTTTACTCTACAAACCCTCTTTTTGGTGCACAAGCCCTCGCTGTTAGGGTGCAAACACTCACGTTAAGATTCCCAAGCTTCGAGTCCAGGGTTGAAATCCACATCTTTATGCTCCAAACGACCGTCTTTGGGCTTCAAATTCGACTTTTAATTCTGAAATCCCACTTTTTTACGCTCCAAACGCTACATTAAGGGCACAAAGTCTCCATTTTAGGTCACAACGCTTCCTTTTTAGAGTCCGGAACGTTGGTTCCAGGGTTGAAAGCCTCCCTGTTCTGCTTCAAAGCGTCATTTAGAAGGTACAAGCCCTCATTTTTAGGGCGCAACGCCTCATTTTTTGGCCGCGAATCCTCCTTTTTAGGGGTCAATACGTCCTTTTTGCTGTAAAATCCCTCACTTTTATGTTCCGGACATCTCATTTAGGGCACAAAGCCTTGTTTTGTGGTCCCAAAGCTTCCTCTTCAGAGTCCAAAGCTTTGATTCTGTGGTTGAATTCCTCGTTTTATAATCCAAACCCTCACGTTTATTGCACAAACCCTCATTTTTAGGGCCCAAACGCTCATTTTTATGCTGCAAATCATTTCACTGGAAAATGCCTCCTTTTTATGCTCCAAACGCCTCCTTTAGGGCACGATGTCTGAATGTTAGGTCCCAAAGATTTGGTTAAGAGCCCAAAGCTTGGAGTCTAGGGTTCAAAGCCTGCTTTTTACTCTACAAACCCTCCTGTTTAGGGTACAAACCCTCCTTTTTGGTGCACAAGCCCTCGCTGTTAGGGTGCAAACACTCACGTTAAGATTCCCAAGCTTCGAGTCCAGGGTTGAAATCCACATCTTTATGCTCCAAACGACCGTCTTTAGGCTTCAAATCTGACTTTTAATTCTGAAATCCCACTTTTTTACGCTCCAAACGCTACATTAAGGGCACAAAGTCTCCATTTTAGGTCACAACGCTTCCTTTTTAGAGTCCGGAACGTTGGTTCCAGGGTTGAAAGCCTCCCTGTTCTGCTTCAAAGCGTCATTTAGAAGGTACAAGCCCTCATTTTTAGGGCGCAACGCCTCATATTTTGGCCGCGAATCCTCCTTTTTAGGGGTCAATACGTCCTTTTTGCTGTAAAATCCCTCACTTCTATGTTCCGGACATCTCATTTAGGGCACAAAGCCTTGTTTTGTGGTCCCAAAGCTTCCTCTTCAGAGTCCAAAGCTTTGATTCTGTGGTTGAATTCCTCGTTTTATAATCCAAACCCTCACGTTTATTGCACAAACCCTCATTTTTAGGGCCCAAACGCTCATTTTTATGCTGCAAATCATTTCACTGGAAAATGCCTCCTTTTTATGATCCAAACGCCTCCTTTAGGGCACGATGTCTGAATGTTAGGTCCCAAAGATTTGGTTAAGAGCCCAAAGCTTGGAGTCTAGGGTTCAAAGCCTGCTTTTTACTCTACAAACCCTCCTGTTTAGGGTACAAACCCTCCTTTTTGGTGCACAAGCCCTCGCTGTTAGGGTGCAAACACTCACGTTAAGATTCCCAAGCTTCGAGTCCAGGGTTGAAATCCACATCTTTATGCTCCAAACGACCGTCTTTAGGCTTCAAATCCGACTTTTAATTCTGAAATCCCACTTTTTTACGCTCCAAACGCTACATTAAGGGCACAAAGTCTCCATTTTAGGTCACAACGCTTCCTTTTTAGAGTCCGGAACGTTGGTTCCAGGGTTGAAAGCCTCCCTGTTCTGCTTCAAAGCGTCATTTAGAAGGTACAAGCCCTCATTTTTAGGGCGCAACGCCTCATTTTTTGGCCGCGAATCCTCCTTTTTAGGGGTCAATACGTCCTTTTTGCTGTAAAATCCCTCACTTTTATGTTCCGGACATCTCTTTTAGGGCACAAAGCCTTGTTTTGTGGTCCCAAAGCTTCCTCTTCAGAGTCCAAAGCTTTGATTCTGTGGTTGAATTCCTCGTTTTATAATCCAAACCCTCACGTTTATTGCACAAACCCTCATTTTTAGGGCCCAAACGCTCATTTTTATGCTGCAAATCATTTCACTGGAAAATGCCTCCTTTTTATGATCCAAACGCCTCCTTTAGGGCACGATGTCTGAATGTTAGGTCCCAAAGATTTGGTTAAGAGCCCAAAGCTTGGAGTCTAGGGTTCAAAGCCTGCTTTTTACTCTACAAACCCTCCTGTTTAGGGTACAAACCCTCCTTTTTGGTGCACAAGCCCTCGCTGTTAGGGTGCAAACACTCACGTTAAGATTCCCAAGCTTCGAGTCCAGGGTTGAAATCCACATCTTTATGCTCCAAACGACCGTCTTTAGGCTTCAAATCCGACTTTTAATTCTGAAATCCCACTTTTTTACGCTCCAAACGCTACATTAAGGGCACAAAGTCTCCATTTTAGGTCACAACGCTTCCTTTTTAGAGTCCGGAACGTTGGTTCCAGGGTTGAAAGCCTCCCTGTTCTGCTTCAAAGCGTCATTTAGAAGGTACAAGCCCTCATTTTTAGGGCGCAACGCCTCATTTTTTGGCCGCGAATCCTCCTTTTTAGGGGTCAATACGTCCTTTTTGCTGTAAAATCCCTCACTTTTATGTTCCGGACATCTCTTTTAGGGCACAAAGCCTTGTTTTGTGGTCCCAAAGCTTCCTCTTCAGAGTCCAAAGCTTTGATTCTGTGGTTGACTTCCTCGTTTTATAATCCAAACCCTCACGTTTATTGTGCAAACCCTCATTTTTAGGGCCCAAACGCTCATTTTTATGCTGCAAATCATTTCACTGGAAAATGCCTCCTTTTTATGCTCCAAACGCCTCCTTTAGGGCACGATGTCTGAATGTTAGGTCCCAAAGATTTGGTTAAGAGCCCAAAGCTTGGAGTCTAGGGTTCAAAGCCTGCTTTTTACTCTACAAACCCTCCTGTTTAGGGTACAAACCCTCCTTTTTGGTGCACAAGCCCTCGCTGTTAGGGTGCAAACACTCACGTTAAGATTCCCAAGCTTCGTGTCCAGGGTTGAAATCCACATCTTTATGCTCCAAACGACCGTCTTTAGGCTTCAAATCCGACTTTTAATTCTGAAATCCCACTTTTTTACGCTCCAAACGCTACATTAAGGGCACAAAGTCTCCATTTTAGGTCACAACGCTTCCTTTTTAGAGTCCGGAACGTTGGTTCCAGGGTTGAAAGCCTCCCTGTTCTGCTTCAAAGCGTCATTTAGAAGGTACAAGCCCTCATTTTTAGGGCGCAACGCCTCATTTTTTGGCCGCGAACCCTCCTTTTTAGGGGTCAATACGTCCTTTTTGCTGTAAAATCCCTCACTTCTATGTTCCGGACATCTCTTTTAGGGCACAAAGCCTTGTTTTGTGGTCCCAAAGCTTCCTCTTCAGAGTCCAAAGCTTTGATTCTGTGGTTGAATTCCTCGTTTTATAATCCAAACCCTCACGTTTATTGCACAAACCCTCATTTTTAGGGCCCAAACGCTCATTTTTATGCTGCAAATCATTTCACTGGAAAATGCCTCCTTTTTATGCTCCAAACGCCTCCTTTAGGGCACGATGTCTGAATGTTAGGTCCCAAAGATTTGGTTAAGAGCCCAAAGCTTGGAGTCTAGGGTTCAAAGCCTGCTTTTTACTCTACAAACCCTCCTTTTTGGTGCACAAGCCCTCGCTGTTAGGGTGCAAACACTCACGTTAAGATTCCCAAGCTTCGAGTCCAGGGTTGAAATCCACATCTTTATGCTCCAAACGACCGTCTTTAGGCTTCAAATCCGACTTTTAATTCTGAAATCCCACTTTTTTACGCTCCAAACGCTACATTAAGGGCACAAAGTCTCCATTTTAGGTCACAACGCTTCCTTTTTAGAGTCCGGAACGTTGGTTCCAGGGTTGAAAGCCTCCCTGTTCTGCTTCAAAGCGTCATTTAGAAGGTACAAGCCCTCATTTTTAGGGCGCAACGCCTCATTTTTTGGCCGCGAATCCTCCTTTTTAGGGGTCAATACGTCCTTTTTGCTGTAAAATCCCTCACTTCTATGTTCCGGGCATCTCATTTAGGGCACAAAGCCTTGTTTTGTGGTCCCAAAGCTTCCTCTTCAGAGTCCAAAGCTTTGATTCTGTGGTTGAATTCCTCGTTTTATAATCCAAACCCTCACGTTTATTGCACAAACCCTCATTTTTAGGGCCCAAACGCTCATTTTTATGCTGCAAATCATTTCACTGGAAAATGCCTCCTTTTTATGCTCCAAACGCCTCCTTTAGGGCACGATGTCTGAATGTTAGGTCCCAAAGATTTGGTTAAGAGCCCAAAGCTTGGAGTCTAGGGTTGAAAGCCTGCTTTTTACTCTACAAACCCTCCTTTTTGGTGCACAAGCCCTCGCTGTTAGGGTGCAAACACTCACGTTAAGATTCCCAAGCTTCGAGTCCAGGGTTGAAATCCACATCTTTATGCTCCAAACGACCGTCTTTGGGCTTCAAATCCGACTTTTAATTCTGAATTCCCACTTTTTTACGCTCCAAACGCTACATTAAGGGCACAAAGTCTCCATTTTAGGTCACAACGCTTCCTTTTTAGAGTCCGGAACGTTGGTTCCAGGGTTGAAAGCCTCCCTGTTCTGCTTCAAAGCGTCATTTAGAAGGTACAAGCCCTCATTTTTAGGGCGCAACGCCTCATTTTTTGGCCGCGAATCCTCCTTTTTAGGGGTCAATACGTCCTTTTTGCTGTAAAATCCCTCACTTCTATGTTCCGGACATCTCATTTAGGGCACAAAGCCTTGTTTTGTGGTCCCAAAGCTTCCTCTTCAGAGTCCAAAGCTTTGATTCTGTGGTTGAATTCCTCGTTTTATAATCCAAACCCTCACGTTTATTGCACAAACCCTCATTTTTAGGGCCCAAACGCTCATTTTTATGCTGCAAATCATTTCACTGGAAAATGCCTCCTTTTTATGCTCCAAACGCCTCCTTTAGGGCACGAGCCTCAATGTTAGGTCCCAAAGATTTGGTTAAGAGCCCAAAGCTTTGAGTCTAGGGTTGAAAGCCTGCTTTTTACTCTACAAACCCTCCTTTTTGGTGCACAAGCCCTCGCTGTTAGGGTGCAAACACTCACGTTAAGATTCCCAAGCTTCGAGTCCAGGGTTGAAATCCACATCTTTATGCTCCAAACGACCGTCTTTAGGCTTCAAATCCGACTTTTAATTCTGAAATCCCACTTTTTTACGCTCCAAACGCTACATTAAGGGCACAAAGTCTCCATTTTAGGTCACAACGCTTCCTTTTTAGAGTCCGGAACGTTGGTTCCAGGGTTGAAAGCCTCCCTGTTCTGCTTCAAAGCGTCATTTAGAAGGTACAAGCCCTCATTTTTAGGGCGCAACGCCTCATTTTTTGGCCGCGAATCCTCCTTTTTAGGGGTCAATACGTCCTTTTTGCTGTAAAATCCCTCACTTCTATGTTCCGGACATCTCTTTTAGGGCACAAAGCCTTGTTTTGTGGTCCCAAAGCTTCCTCTTCAGAGTCCAAAGCTTTGATTCTGTGGTTGAATTCCTCGTTTTATAATCCAAACCCTCACGTTTATTGCACAAACCCTCATTTTTAGGGCCCAAACGCTCATTTTTATGCTGCAAATCATTTCACTGGAAAATGCCTCCTTTTTATGATCCAAACGCCTCCTTTAGGGCACGATGTCTGAATGTTAGGTCCCAAAGATTTGGTTAAGAGCCCAAAGCTTGGAGTCTAGGGTTCAAAGCCTGCTTTTTACTCTACAAACCCTCCTGTTTAGGGTACAAACCCTCCTTTTTGGTGCACAAGCCCTCGCTGTTAGGGTGCAAACACTCACGTTAAGATTCCCAAGCTTCGAGTCCAGGGTTGAAATCCACATCTTTATGCTCCAAACGACCGTCTTTAGGCTTCAAATCCGACTTTTAATTCTGAAATCCCACTTTTTTACGCTCCAAACGCTACATTAAGGGCACAAAGTCTCCATTTTAGGTCACAACGCTTCCTTTTTAGAGTCCGGAACGTTGGTTCCAGGGTTGAAAGCCTCCCTGTTCTGCTTCAAAGCGTCATTTAGAAGGTACAAGCCCTCATTTTTAGGGCGCAACGCCTCATATTTTGGCCGCGAATCCTCCTTTTTAGGGGTCAATACGTCCTTTTTGCTGTAAAATCCCTCACTTTTATGTTCCGGACATCTCTTTTAGGGCACAAAGCCTTGTTTTGTGGTCCCAAAGCTTCCTCTTCAGAGTCCAAAGCTTTGATTCTGTGGTTGAATTCCTCGTTTTATAATCCAAACCCTCACGTTTATTGCGCAAACCCTCATTTTTAGGGCCCAAACGCTCATTTTTATGCTGCAAATCATTTCACTGGAAAATCCCTCCTTTTTATGCTCCAAACGCCTCCTTTAGGGCACGATGTCTGAATGTTAGGTCCCAAAGATTTGGTTAAGAGCCCAAAGCTTGGAGTCTAGGGTTGAAAGCCTGCTTTTTACTCTACAAACCCTCCTGTTTAGGGTACAAACCCTCCTTTTTGGTGCACAAGCCCTCGCTGTTAGGGTGCAAACACTCACGTTAAGATTCCCAAGCTTCGTGTCCAGGGTTGAAATCCACATCTTTATGCTCCAAACGACCGTCTTTAGGCTTCAAATCCGACTTTTAATTCTGAAATCCCACTTTTTTACGCTCCAAACGCTACATTAAGGGCACAAAGTCTCCATTTTAGGTCACAACGCTTCCTTTTTAGAGTCCGGAACGTTGGTTCCAGGGTTGAAAGCCTCCCTGTTCTGCTTCAAAGCGTCATTTAGAAGGTACAAGCCCTCATTTTTAGGGCGCAACGCCTCATTTTTTGGCCGCGAACCCTCCTTTTCAGGGGTCAATACGTCCTTTTTGCTGTAAAATCCCTCACTTCTATGTTCCGGACATCTCTTTTAGGGCACAAAGCCTTGTTTTGTGGTCCCAAAGCTTCCTCTTCAGAGTCCAAAGCTTTGATTCTGTGGTTGAATTCCTCGTTTTATAATCCAAACCCTCACGTTTATTGCACAAACCCTCATTTTTAGGGCCCAAACGCTCATTTTTATGCTGCAAATCATTTCACTGGAAAATGCCTCCTTTTTATGCTCCAAACGCCTCCTTTAGGGCACGATGTCTGAATGTTAGGTCCCAAAGATTTGGTTAAGAGCCCAAAGCTTGGAGTCTAGGGTTGAAAGCCTGCTTTTTACTCTACAAACCCTCCTGTTTAGGGTACAAACCCTCCTTTTTGGTGCACAAGCCCTCGCTGTTAGGGTGCAAACACTCACGTTAAGATTCCCAAGCTTCGAGTCCAGGGTTGAAATCCACATCTTTATGCTCCAAACGACCGTCTTTAGGCTTCAAATCCGACTTTTAATTCTGAAATCCCACTTTTTTACGCTCCAAACGCTACATTAAGGGCACAAAGTCTCCATTTTAGGTCACAACGCTTCCTTTTTAGAGTCCGGAACGTTGGTTCCAGGGTTGAAAGCCTCCCTGTTCTGCTTCAAAGCGTCATTTAGAAGGTACAAGCCCTCATTTTTAGGGCGCAACGCCTCATTTTTTGGCCGCGAATCCTCCTTTTTAGGGGTCAATACGTCCTTTTTGCTGTAAAATCCCTCACTTTTATGTTCCGGACATCTCTTTTAGGGCACAAAGCCTTGTTTTGTGGTCCCAAAGCTTCCTCTTCAGAGTCCAAAGCTTTGATTCTGTGGTTGAATTCCTCGTTTTATAATCCAAACCCTCACGTTTATTGCACAAACCCTCATTTTTAGGGCCCAAACGCTCATTTTTATGCTGCAAATCATTTCACTGGAAAATGCCTCCTTTTTATGATCCAAACGCCTCCTTTAGGGCACGATGTCTGAATGTTAGGTCCCAAAGATTTGGTTAAGAGCCCAAAGCTTGGAGTCTAGGGTTCAAAGCCTGCTTTTTACTCTACAAACCCTCCTGTTTAGGGTACAAACCCTCCTTTTTGGTGCACAAGCCCTCGCTGTTAGGGTGCAAACACTCACGTTAAGATTCCCAAGCTTCGAGTCCAGGGTTGAAATCCACATCTTTATGCTCCAAACGACCGTCTTTAGGCTTCAAATCCGACTTTTAATTCTGAAATCCCACTTTTTTACGCTCCAAACGCTACATTAAGGGCACAAAGTCTCCATTTTAGGTCACAACGCTTCCTTTTTAGAGTCCGGAACGTTGGTTCCAGGGTTGAAAGCCTCCCTGTTCTGCTTCAAAGCGTCATTTAGAAGGTACAAGCCCTCATTTTTAGGGCGCAACGCCTCATATTTTGGCCGCGAATCCTCCTTTTTAGGGGTCAATGTTATAGACTATCTTGCCAAAATGATGCAAGTTAGGACAAATTAAATTTCAATTATTTATTTTAGTAAGCGGCAATAAGCAAAATAGTGTTGGGCGGCCGGGGAGTCCCTGCTCCACCAACGGCGCGCGCCCACTTCCCGAGGGTCCGTCTTTTTTATATTCTCCGTCTTCCGTTATCGGGTCTCTCTGAGAGGTGTATCCTGCGTCTGCGCACTTTGCAGCTAGGGGGTCGCTCCATCCGGGTTTTCCTCACGTCACCAGCTTCTCGTATTTCCTACTTTTCTGAGAGTGGTTCACAAAGTCTTTGTTTATATTTTACAGAATATAGACACTACCCCCTTTTTTTTTTTTTTTTTTTTTTTTTTTCCCTTTGTCTTTCTCCTCTTTGTCCTTCTTCCCTTTCTCCCTCTTTTCAGTCTTTTGCTTAGTAGGAGTCCTTGTTTCAGCATTTCAACTTAGATAAGCACTTACAGTCAGTTAGTCGTTACACAGTGTAATAGTTAAGATTAAGTTTAGGCCAACATAGTTTATGGAATAACATGTTACGAGCTCCCAGTATCTTCAATGGAATTTGATGAACAAACAGTTTACTGTCTATTACAATCCCCCCTTTTTCTTTTTATCATTTTGTTCATCAAATCGTTGTAATTCTTGTTGACTTAACAGGAGAGTTTTTTTTAATTTAAAGTTATCATCTAATTGATTGTTTTTGGTTTTAATGAGTATTGGACGGGCGACAGACATCAGATATGTTACTCGTTGTATCATTGTCCAAGTTATGACATATAATATTATTGACAAAGTCAAACTGATTAAGATTAATATTAAGAGAACCACAATGGGGTGACACAACTTGTTCAAGATGTCTGTAGTAGTAGGTGACTATTCAAAAAGGGTGTCCCACCAGTTATGTTTTGTATTCTTTTTTGTTCTTTCCAAGACTCGGTGTATTTCTTCTACATTGTGATGAACAGTTATTAGAGTTTTCTGTTCGTTTTCTCTAACTTTCTCTAAAATTCTAACTAAGTCTTTGTGTTGAAGTAACTGCTTAATCAAAGTGAGGTTCATTCCAATGGGTGTAGGTTGTAGATTATGTATTAATGTATAATTGGATTGCAGGAGTTGGTAAGACGTGATTGGGGTTAAATAGGAAAAGTCACATCCGATTACTTTTGTGAAGTTGCAAACACAGAGATTTGAATAATTTTTTGTCTCTATTATGATCTTGTCTACAGTTAAGAATTCACAAACTGTCCTCAAACATACACAACTTTCGCCAATATATATAAGTACTGTTTTAGGATTTTCATTGGGATGGATCTCAAAGTGACAAATATTTTGTTCGGTATCTAAACAAATATCTTGTGTCTCAATTGTATTGCCTTCACAAATGAATCCTTGTTGTTTCCGTACAATGTAGGACTCTAGATTGACAGTTTGTCATTTTTCGTTTACCTTTTGGGCCCATACTCTATGCTCAGAAGGATAGAGTATGGTTCCGTTGTGATTCAGCCCTAATGTAATGATAGGATAAATTTGGTATATGGTGGTATTGTAAATAGTGAGTATAAAGGTAGTAGCTGTGTTTGTGATGGGGTTATAGGTAAAGTTTACCAGGTTCCACTAGGATTGGAGTTTCTTTTCAAAATTAGTAGTACTGTTCCAAATTATTCTTCGAATTTCAGTAGGAAGAATACCTTCTTTACCTTCTCTTATAATTGAGGTAGCTATCGACTGCATCCATATTTGAGCTTGGATGCAGCTGAGAGCTAAAGAGAGGTTATTTTGGAGCACACTGAGTGTGTCTGTAATCAATTCATGATCCTTTATATTTACCTTTTCCTCTTTTGGTAATATATTCGACAACAGTCACTGGTTAGCCCTCAAAGCTAATAAGGAAGATTGTAAAGGTCTTTGTATATTAGTTAAATTACTAATTGAGGTAGTCAATTTGTTTATTATTACTTCCGAATTAATACTATTTAAAACTCCCAATCCTGTTCCCAAAGCACCGGTTAAGTCTCTTTGTGTTTTTTTTGTGTGAGGAGTTTGTTTTTGTAGCCAGGTTGTCCATCTCTCGTAAGAAGTCTTTAGGAAAGGTGAACATGCTGGCTGAATATTTGAAACATTATTTTGCATTAATAATTCAACTTGCTTGAGAGACCATGCCGGGTTAAATAGTATTTGTTGTTTACCTGTATTTCTAATTGTATATGGTCCAATTTTAAAAATTCTTGGGTTAAGCACGACTGTTGGTTGTGTTGGAACAGTATGAGTAGTCTGAGTAGTCTCTTTGGGAGCGTGGGTTGTGATTGTTGTAGTTTCCTCCTGTATATTCAATGGAAATCGGAAAGATATAGCTTGATCTCCTGACTTGGTTCCTTTCAAATAAACTATGGACACCGGTTGGGTTGCAGTAAATGCATACCAACAGGTTTCTGACTCACAACGGGTTTGAGTTATTTTAGATTTCGTTTTGTTTCTGATAACGATTTGAGTAAAAGGGGGTTGACGGACGGTTTGAATTAAAGGGTGTCGACTTATTATCACATTTACATTGAATACTCTGTAGTCTATCTGTATTTCATTTTCTTTTTTAGCTGTCCAGGTATGGGATGAATTCTCCCATTTATATGTTTGGAGTGTTAGGTTATTGCTTAGTATGGTAGTTGCTAACTTTGTCCCATACAAATCTGCATCCATACTTCCTGTATGTTTATAATAAGCATCTGTCCAAGGTCATATAATTTGATTAGTTAGGGTATGTTCAAAAGGTTGGTGGGATTGGTTAGTCGTTCTAGTCCATCCTGGTAGTGTATTCATTGTAGTTAATACACCTAGCCAGACTATCCAATAGTTCCAATAGAAGGCTGACGGGATTTTATAGATTTGCATATTTTTTCTTAGTCTCTTTTGTATCGGGGTGTCTGACACTCTCGTCTGGCTCTTCTCCCTCAGAGGTCCTTTTTTCTTCAGAGTAGGGTAGTAAAGTTTTCCCCACTTTGATACGTCTCTGTCTCCTTTGCCTACTCTGTTGCTTAGAGCAGCAGGGTGTTCCATCTTCTCGGCAGCAGCCGTATTCTTCAGGGGTACGTTTGCCTCTACTCCGGGACACATAGGTCTCCCAGTTTTTATCTTTGACCTCGGGTTCACGACAGGGGACCCAGAGGATGTGCTTTCTACAGATCACCCTTAGGATCTGAGAGTGTTATTGAGTAGGTCAATTAGAGTGAGTGCACTTTCTTTAGTAAATATTTTCTACCAAGTTTTAGAATCTTCAGTTTTAGGGCCTGATTAGTTAATCGCTATTCTCGTTAATAACACTGATTACAACTAGACCGAAGATTTATTCTATGTGTATTATGAATCCCCCAGCCTTCTTTACATACATTACACTTTACACTTTATGCATATAAAAGGAAAACAAATATAAGTTTCAATTGGACAAAAATATCAGGGTCTCACTCATCGAGTCCTTCGTAGGTTCTTATTTCACAATGTGTAGAGAGTTCTTTCAGGTTTTCCGAAGGGTGACTCGTAGATCCCCAGGAGGGTTGGTCACTTTCCAGGTCGGATCCTGTATAGGTCCCTTTACTCGGTTTGTGTGTGTCCACCCTTTCTCAGCAGTCCGAACAGCAGTTTCTGTAGTGATAAGAGTAACATAGGGTCCTTCCCAACGGGGGGTCAAAGAAGATTCTTTTCATGATTTGATTAGTATTTTATCTCCTGGTTGGATTTGATGCATGGCCACATCCAATGGAGGTCTTTGTATTACCATCCCCCGAGCCTGTAGTTGTTTTCTCCTTGCTATTAGCTGTATCAGGTAGGACTTTATCTTTAATTCTTCAAGTTGGGGGTGATCCGGTGGTATTTCTAAATCATAGGGTATCCCATATAGCATTTCAAAGGGAGAAATGTCTACATCAGTTCGGGGTTGAGTTTTGATATTTAATAAGGTTAAAGGGAGATACTTTATCCATGACATTTTAGTTTCTAACATTAGTTTGGTAAGTTGTTTTTTTATTTCTCCGTTTATACGTTCAACTTTCCCTGAGTTCTGCGGGTGTCACGGAGTATGGTATTGCCACTGTGTACCCAGGGCAGCCAAAGTCTCTTTGGCTACTCTGGATATAAAGTGTGGACTCCTATCTGAGTCTATTGCTTCTATTGTTCCATACCGAGGTATGATTTCTTTAAGTAATATCTTTGTTACTGTGTGAGTTGTGGTTCGGGCTGTGGGAAAGGTTTCTACGAATTGAGTTAAATGATCTATAATTATTAATAGGTATTTATACCTCCCCATCTTTGGTAATTCAGTAAAGTCTATTTGTATTCTTGTAAAAGGTCTATGAGTCAATTCTCGCCCCCCATATACTCGTTTTCTTATTTGATGTTTATTTACTTTTTGACAAACGAGACATTCTTCTATCACTCGTTTGGTTATATCATATATCCTAATGCACATGTATTTAGTTGTAAATTGATCCACTAATGCCTGAGTTCCCCAATGAGTGTTTTTATGGAATTGCTGCATTATCTTGGTAGTTATGGGTTTTGGGAGAACTTCTCGGTCATTCGGGAGTTCCCATTTTCCATTAGCTTTCTGTTTAATCTCCATTTGATTTAATTTTGCTTGTTCTTGAATAGTAAAACTTAAAAGTTCATAGGATTTTCCATGGAAAAAGTACCACTTAAACCCTGGTCTTTCACATACACATTCTATACCGTCTACTCCGTATTTTTTCCAGCAACCATAACAGGGGAGGTAATTATCTCCACAATTAACACACTGCTTTCTGTCCTCTATCGGATCATCCAAGTCCAGTGCTGATAGCGTTGCTCTCTTTGCCTCTTGATCAGTAAGGTTATTCCTCCGTACTAAAGGATTTAGTCCCCTCTGGTGTCCTTTTACGTGTACTACCGCAATTTCGCTGGGTCCTCGTATAGCTTGCAAAATTTGTGATATTAACTCCTGATGTACTAGGCTCTTCCCCCGAGAATTGATTAAACCTCTTTTTTCTCATATTTTCCCAAAGGTATGTACTATTCCGAAGGTATATCTAGAATCAGTGTATATAGTTCCCACTTTTCCATTTAGTAATTGTAAAGTCTTTAATACTGCATATAATTCACATGCCTGTGCTGACCAGCTGGGACTCAAGGGTCCTGATTCTATCACCTTAAAAGTTTTTCCATCAATTATGGCATACCCTGATTTTCTTTTCCCTTTTACCACTCGAGAGGATCCATTTACAAATAATTTTTCTCCTTTCCCTAATTCCTCCTCTTCCAAATCTGGTCTTATCTTAGTCTGTTCCTCGATGTTACGGAGGCAATCATGAAAAAGATCTTGACTAGGTTCTCCATACAAAAATTGGGTTGGATTTTGTAACGATGTTGTTTCAAGGGTCAGGTGGGGGGACGTAATGAGGATTGCCTCATATTTTATTAGTCTAGTATTGGTTATCCATTTTTCTGCTTTTTGTTGTAACACACTTCTAATATTATGGGGTGATAGTACCCTTAATTCACTACCAAAAGTTATTTTATGTGTTTCCTCAACTAACAAAGCAGCTGCCACCACAACTTGTAGGTACGTAGGCCATCCCCGACTTACGGGGTCCAATAATTTTGAGATATATGCTACTGGTTTCTTTTTTCCTGCCCATTCCTGGGCTAATACTCCAAATGCAGTTTCTTCCTCTGTGTTGACAAATAAGAAAAATGGTCTTTTCAGGTCGGGCAAGTTCAGAACAGGAGTATTTACTAATTTAGTTTTTAGTTCTTTTAACCGTTGATCATCTTCCTGAGTCCATTTTAATAATCCATTTTTAGTTATTTTGGTGTATAAAAACTTTACTTTTCCACTATACCCTTCGATCCACTGTTTACAATATCCAAATAGCTCTAATAGCTGCCGGACCTTGTTGATGCTGTTGATCTCAAATTCTCATTCCTGCTCTCCTGATCATATCCCTTTCTTCAACAGTGAATAGTATAGCCATTATGGCTTGTATTTCATCCCAGGTATAGATGTTTGGTCCTAAAAACTGATCCACCCGCTCCGCCACACCTAAGGGATCCTCCAATAGATTCCCCATCTCTTTTTTAAATTCTCTGACGTCCCCTGAATTAAGAGGGACAGTCACATATCCCATGCCAGGTTGGGGTCCCCCCATCGCAACCTCCCTTAGGGGGTACAAGCCACTATCACCCCACCCCATTCTAGTTTGACTACGGGTTATTCGTCTCGGTTCTTTCGGGGATTTAGGTGGGGAGTCTGAATTCTCTGGGTCCTCCGGCGCAGTCGGAGGAGGTGAAGGCGCCGGAGGTGGGGGTGGAGGTATGTAAGGAGGAGGAGAGGTGGGAGGTTCGTCCTCATCACGTACCTTCTTTTTCTTAACTTTTTCTTTTAGAGGATATAGTTTTATTTGGGTATCTGATGCTATCCATACCTGTGCATATTCACTCTCCTCTAAATTAAAGGGTTCCCTTGAGTTGACATAAATGTTTAGGGTTTGGCAGACCCATTCTTCAAAGGACCCAAAAACAGGTCAATAGAGATGATCGCCTCTGATTTGTTTCTCTCTCCAAACTTCCATACAATAATAAATCATTTTTGCTTTGTCCTTACCCCGCCTAGAGGGGTAATCTTCCCAATGGTTTAACATCAAGCCTAAAGGGCTATCTGGTGGTATTTGGGGGTACCTCACCTCGGGTCCCAAATCACCCATGGGATCAGAAGGCTTGCTTTTCTTCTGTCCCATCTTCCGGAGCGCCTTCACACACTCACACAATTCGCTTCTCCTTTTTCGTGACCCAGTCCCTCGCGGGATATGGGAACTGCACTACTGAGGGGTCCGCACTCGCTTCGCCCTGCTGGGCGTCTCACACACCACGCTCCGGGAAACCCAACCCCAACCGAACGGTAACCGGTCTATACTCACGCAACCCTGCGTCTTCGTCCGGGGTTTCGTGCACAAAGATTACGGGGTTACCGGTATTTTTTTTTTGCTTGTTGTCGAGTTTTGGAGTTCGTCGGTAGAGGGCGTGATGTGATAGCACTCAGCTGGGGTCGCTGAACTCAGCGGGGCGCGCCTCCCCGTATGGGGCTTCCCACCAGATTGCCTCTATCCGAGTCACGGCACCAATTTTTGTTATAGACTATCTTGCCAAAATGATGCAAGTTAGGACAAATTAAATTTCAATTATTTATTTTAGCAAGCGGCAATAAGCAAAACAGCGCTGGGCGGCCGGGGAGTCCCTGCTCCACCAACGGCGCGCGCCCACTTCCCGAGGGTCCGTCTTTTTTATATTCTCCGCCTTCCGTTATCGGGTCTCTCTGAGAGGTGTATCCTGCGTCTGCGCACTTTGCAGCTAGGGGGTCGCTCCATCCGGGTCTTCCTCACGTCACCAGCTTCTCGTATTTCCTACTTTTCTGAGAGTGGCTCACAAAGTCTTTGTTTATATTTTACAGAATATAGACACTACTCCCTTTTTTTTTTTTTTTTTTTTTTTTTTTTTTTTTTTCCCTTTGTCTTTCTCCCCTTTGTCCTTCTTCCCTTTCTCCCTCTTTTCAGTCTTTTGCCTAGTAGGAGTCCTTGCTTCAGCATTTCAACTTAGATAAGCACTTACAGTCAGTTAGTCGTTACACAGTGTAATAGTTAAGATTAAGCTTAGGCCAACATAGTTTATGGAATAACATGTCACGAGCTCCCAGTATCTTCAATGGAATTTGATGAACAAACAGTTTACTGTCTATCACAGTCAATACGTCCTTTTTGCTGTAAAATCCCTCACTTTTATGTTCCGGACATCTCTTTTAGGGCACAAAGCCTTGTTTTGTGGTCCCAAAGCTTCCTCTTCAGAGTCCAAAGCTTTGATTCTGTGGTTGAATTCCTCGTTTTATAATCCAAACCCTCACGTTTATTGTGCAAACCCTCATTTTTAGGGCCCAAACGCTCATTTTTATGCTGCAAATCATTTCACTGGAAAATCCCTCCTTTTTATGCTCCAAACGCCTCCTTTAGGGCACGATGTCTGAATGTTAGGTCCCAAAGATTTGGTTAAGAGCCCAAAGCTTGGAGTCTAGGGTTGAAAGCCTGCTTTTTACTCTACAAACCCTCCTGTTTAGGGTACAAACCCTCCTTTTTGGTGCACAAGCCCTCGCTGTTAGGGTGCAAACACTCACGTTAAGATTCCCAAGCTTCGTGTCCAGGGTTGAAATCCACATCTTTATGCTCCAAACGACCGTCTTTAGGCTTCAAATCCGACTTTTAATTCTGAAATCCCACTTTTTTACGCTCCAAACGCTACATTAAGGGCACAAAGTCTCCATTTTAGGTCACAACGCTTCCTTTTTAGAGTCCGGAACGTTGGTTCCAGGGTTGAAAGCCTCCCTGTTCTGCTTCAAAGCGTCATTTAGAAGGTACAAGCCCTCATTTTTAGGGCGCAACGCCTCATTTTTTGGCCGCGAACCCTCCTTTTCAGGGGTCAATACGTCCTTTTTGCTGTAAAATCCCTCACTTCTATGTTCCGGACATCTCTTTTAGGGCACAAAGCCTTGTTTTGTGGTCCCAAAGCTTCCTCTTCAGAGTCCAAAGCTTTGATTCTGTGGTTGAATTCCTCGTTTTATAATCCAAACCCTCACGTTTATTGCACAAACCCTCATTTTTAGGGCCCAAACGCTCATTTTTATGCTGCAAATCATTTCACTGGAAAATGCCTCCTTTTTATGCTCCAAACGCCTCCTTTAGGGCACGATGTCTGAATGTTAGGTCCCAAAGATTTGGTTAAGAGCCCAAAGCTTGGAGTCTAGGGTTCAAAGCCTGCTTTTTACTCTACAAACCCTCCTGTTTAGGGTACAAACCCTCCTTTTTGGTGCACAAGCCCTCGCTGTTAGGGTGCAAACACTCACGTTAAGATTCCCAAGCTTCGAGTCCAGGGTTGAAATCCACATCTTTATGCTCCAAACGACCGTCTTTAGGCTTCAAATCCGACTTTTAATTCTGAAATCCCACTTTTTTACGCTCCAAACGCTACATTAAGGGCACAAAGTCTCCATTTTAGGTCACAACGCTTCCTTTTTAGAGTCCGGAACGTTGGTTCCAGGGTTGAAAGCCTCCCTGTTCTGCTTCAAAGCGTCATTTAGAAGGTACAAGCCCTCATTTTTAGGGCGCAACGCCTCATTTTTTGGCCGCGAATCCTCCTTTTTAGGGGTCAATACGTCCTTTTTGCTGTAAAATCCCTCACTTCTATGTTCCGGGCATCTCATTTAGGGCACAAAGCCTTGTTTTGTGGTCCCAAAGCTTCCTCTTCAGAGTCCAAAGCTTTGATTCTGTGGTTGAATTCCTCGTTTTATAATCCAAACCCTCACGTTTATTGCACAAACCCTCATTTTTAGGGCCCAAACGCTCATTTTTATGCTGCAAATCATTTCACTGGAAAATGCCTCCTTTTTATGCTCCAAACGCCTCCTTTAGGGCACGATGTCTGAATGTTAGGTCCCAAAGATTTGGTTAAGAGCCCAAAGCTTGGAGTCTAGGGTTCAAAGCCTGCTTTTTACTCTACAAACCCTCCTTTTTGGTGCACAAGCCCTCGCTGTTAGGGTGCAAACACTCACGTTAAGATTCCCAAGCTTCGAGTCCAGGGTTGAAATCCACATCTTTATGCTCCAAACGACCGTCTTTAGGCTTCAAATCCGACTTTTAATTCTGAAATCCCACTTTTTTACGCTCCAAACGCTACATTAAGGGCACAAAGTCTCCATTTTAGGTCACAACGCTTCCTTTTTAGAGTCCGGAACGTTGGTTCCAGGGTTGAAAGCCTCCCTGTTCTGCTTCAAAGCGTCATTTAGAAGGTACAAGCCCTCATTTTTAGGGCGCAACGCCTCATTTTTTGGCCGCGAATCCTCCTTTTTAGGGGTCAATACGTCCTTTTTGCTGTAAAATCCCTCACTTTTATGTTCCGGACATCTCATTTAGGGCACAAAGCCTTGTTTTGTGGTCCCAAAGCTTCCTCTTCAGAGTCCAAAGCTTTGATTCTGTGGTTGAATTCCTCGTTTTATAATCCAAACCCTCACGTTTATTGCGCAAACCCTCATTTTTAGGGCCCAAACGCTCATTTTTATGCTGCAAATCATTTCACTGGAAAATGCCTCCTTTTTATGCTCCAAACGCCTCCTTTAGGGCACGATGTCTGAATGTTAGGTCCCAAAGATTTGGTTAAGAGCCCAAAGCTTGGAGTCTAGGGTTGAAAGCCTGCTTTTTACTCTACAAACCCTCCTTTTTGGTGCACAAGCCCTCGCTGTTAGGGTGCAAACACTCACGTTAAGATTCCCAAGCTTCGAGTCCAGGGTTGAAATCCACATCTTTATGCTCCAAACGACCGTCTTTAGGCTTCAAATCTGACTTTTAATTCTGAATTCCCACTTTTTTACGCTCCAAACGCTACATTAAGGGCACAAAGTCTCCATTTTAGGTCACAACGCTTCCTTTTTAGAGTCCGGAACGTTGGTTCCAGGGTTGAAAGCCTCCCTGTTCTGCTTCAAAGCGTCATTTAGAAGGTACAAGCCCTCATTTTTAGGGCGCAACGCCTCATTTTTTGGCCGCGAATCCTCCTTTTTAGGGGTCAATACGTCCTTTTTGCTGTAAAATCCCTCACTTCTATGTTCCGGACATCTCATTTAGGGCACAAAGCCTTGTTTTGTGGTCCCAAAGTTTCCTCTTCAGAGTCCAAAGCTTTGATTCTGTGGTTGAATTCCTCGTTTTATAATCCAAACCCTCACGTTTATTGTGCAAACCCTCATTTTTAGGGCCCAAACGCTCATTTTTATGCTGCAAATCATTTCACTGGAAAATGCCTCCTTTTTATGCTCCAAACGCCTCCTTTAGGGCACGATGTCTGAATGTTAGGTCCCAAAGATTTGGTTAAGAGCCCAAAGCTTGGAGTCTAGGGTTGAAAGCATGCTTTTTACACTACAAACCCTCCTGTTTAGGGTACAAACCCTCCTTTTTGGTGCACAAGCCCTCGCTGTTAGGGTGCAAACACTCACGTTAAGATTCCCAAGCTTCGAGTCCAGGGTTGAAATCCACATCTTTATGCTCCAAACGACCGTCTTTGGGCTTCAAATCCGACTTTTAATTCTGAAATCCCACTTTTTTACGCTCCAAACGCTACATTAAGGGCACAAAGTCTCCATTTTAGGTCACAACGCTTCCTTTTTAGAGTCCGGAACGTTGGTTCCAGGGTTGAAAGCCTCCCTGTTCTGCTTCAAAGCGTCATTTAGAAGGTACAAGCCCTCATTTTTAGGGCGCAACGCCTCATTTTTTGGCCACGAATCTTCCTTTTTAGGGGTCAATACATCCTTTTTGCTGTAAAATCCCTCACTTTTATGTTCCGGACATCTCATTTAGGGCACAAAGCCTTGTTTTGTGGTCCCAAAGCTTCCTCTTCAGAGTCCAAAGCTTTGATTCTGTGGTTGAATTCCTCGTTTTATAATCCAAACCCTCACGTTTATTGCGCAAACCCTCATTTTTAGGGCCCAAACGCTCATTTTTATGCTGCAAATCATTTCACTGGAAAATGCCTCCTTTTTATGCTCCAAACGCCTCCTTTAGGGCACGATGTCTGAATGTTAGGTCCCAAAGATTTGGTTAAGAGCCCAAAGCTTGGAGTCTAGGGTTGAAAGCCTGCTTTTTACTCTACAAACCCTCCTGTTTAGGGTACAAACCCTCCTTTTTGGTGCACAAGCCCTCGCTGTTAGGGTGCAAACACTCACGTTAAGATTCCCAAGCTTCGAGTCCAGGGTTGAAATCCACATCTTTATGCTCCAAACGACCGTCTTTAGGCTTCAAATCCGACTTTTAATTCTGAAATCCCACTTTTTTACGCTCCAAACGCTACATTAAGGGCACAAAGTCTCCATTTTAGGTCACAACGCTTCCTTTTTAGAGTCCGGAACGTTGGTTCCAGGGTTGAAAGCCTCCCTGTTCTGCTTCAAAGCGTCATTTAGAAGGTACAAGCCCTCATTTTTAGGGCGCAATGCCTCATTTTTTGGCCGCGAATCCTCCTTTTTAGGGGTCAATACGTCCTTTTTGCTGTAAAATCCCTCACTTCTATGTTCCGGACATCTCATTTAGGGCACAAAGCCTTGTTTTGTGGTCCCAAAGTTTCCTCTTCAGAGTCCAAAGCTTTGATTCTGTGGTTGAATTCCTCGTTTTATAATCCAAACCCTCACGTTTATTGCACAAACCCTCATTTTTAGGGCCCAAACGCTCATTTTTATGCTGCAAATCATTTCACTGGAAAATGCCTCCTTTTTATGCTCCAAACGCCTCCTTTAGGGCACGATGTCTGAATGTTAGGTCCCAAAGATTTGGTTAAGAGCCCAAAGCTTGGAGTCTAGGGTTGAAAGCCTGCTTTTTACTCTACAAACCCTCCTTTTTGGTGCACAAGCCCTCGCTGTTAGGGTGCAAACACTCACGTTAAGATTCCCAAGCTTCGAGTCCAGGGTTGAAATCCACATCTTTATGCTCCAAACGACCGTCTTTGGGCTTCAAATTCGACTTTTAATTCTGAAATCCCACTTTTTTACGCTCCAAACGCTACATTAAGGGCACAACGTCTCCATTTTAGGTCACAACGCTTCCTTTTTAGAGTCCGGAACGTTGGTTCCAGGGTTGAAAGCCTCCCTGTTCTGCTTCAAAGCGTCATTTAGAAGGTACAAGCCCTCATTTTTAGGGCGCAACGCCTCATTTTTTGGCCGCGAATCCTCCTTTTTAGGGGTCAATACGTCCTTTTTGCTGTAAAATCCCTCACTTCTATGTTCCGGACATCTCTTTTAGGGCACAAAGCCTTGTTTTGTGGTCCCAAAGTTTCCTCTTCAGAGTCCAAAGCTTTGATTCTGTGGTTGAATTCCTCGTTTTATAATCCAAACCCTCACGTTTATTGTGCAAACCCTCATTTTTAGGGCCCAAACGCTCATTTTTATGCTGCAAATCATTTCACTGGAAAATGCCTCCTTTTTATGCTCCAAACGCCTCCTTTAGGGCACGATGTCTGAATGTTAGGTCCCAAAGATTTGGTTAAGAGCCCAAAGCTTGGAGTCTAGGGTTGAAAGCCTGCTTTTTACTCTACAAACCCTCCTGTTTAGGGTACAAACCCTCCTTTTTGGTGCACAAGCCCTCGCTGTTAGGGTGCAAACACTCACGTTAAGATTCCCAAGCTTCGAGTCCAGGGTTGAAATCCACATCTTTATGCTCCAAACGACCGTCTTTGGGCTTCAAATCCGACTTTTAATTCTGAAATCCCACTTTTTTACGCTCCAAACGCTACATTAAGGGCACAAAGTCTCCATTTTAGGTCACAACGCTTCCTTTTTAGAGTCCGGAACGTTGGTTCCAGGGTTGAAAGCCTCCCTGTTCTGCTTCAAAGCGTCATTTAGAAGGTACAAGCCCTCATTTTTAGGGTGCAACGCCTCATTTTTTGGCCGCGAATCCTCCTTTTTAGGGGTCAATACGTCCTTTTTGCTGTAAAATCCCTCACTTCTATGTTCCGGACATCTCATTTAGGGCACAAAGCCTTGTTTTGTGGTCCCAAAGTTTCCTCTTCAGAGTCCAAAGCTTTGATTCTGTGGTTGAATTCCTCGTTTTATAATCCAAACCCTCACGTTTATTGTGCAAACCCTCATTTTTAGGGCCCAAACGCTCATTTTTATGCTGCAAATCATTTCACTGGAAAATGCCTCCTTTTTATGCTCCAAACGCCTCCTTTAGGGCACGAGCCTCAATGTTAGGTCCCAAAGATTTGGTTAAGAGCCCAAAGCTTTGAGTCTAGGGTTGAAAGCCTGCTTTTTACTCTACAAACCCTCCTTTTTGGTGCACAAGCCCTCGCTGTTAGGGTGCAAACACTCACGTTAAGATTCCCAAGCTTCGAGTCCAGGGTTGAAATCCACATCTTTATGCTCCAAACGACCGTCTTTAGGCTTCAAATCCGACTTTTAATTCTGAAATCCCACTTTTTTACGCTCCAAACGCTACATTAAGGGCACAAAGTCTCCATTTTAGGTCACAACGCTTCCTTTTTAGAGTCCGGAACGTTGGTTCCAGGGTTGAAAGCCTCCCTGTTCTGCTTCAAAGCGTCATTTAGAAGGTACAAGCCCTCATTTTTAGGGCGCAACGCCTCATTTTTTGGCCACGAATCTTCCTTTTTAGGGGTCAATACGTCCTTTTTGCTGTAAAATCCCTCACTTTTATGTTCCGGGCATCTCATTTAGGGCACAAAGCCTTGTTTTGTGGTCCCAAAGCTTCCTCTTCAGAGTCCAAAGCTTTGATTCTGTGGTTGAATTCCTCGTTTTATAATCCAAACCCTCACGTTTATTGCGCAAACCCTCATTTTTAGGGCCCAAACGCTCATTTTTATGCTGCAAATCATTTCACTGGAAAATGCCTCCTTTTTATGCTCCAAACGCCTCCTTTAGGGCACGATGTCTGAATGTTAGGTCCCAAAGATTTGGTTAAGAGCCCAAAGCTTGGAGTCTAGGGTTGAAAGCCTGCTTTTTACTCTACAAACCCTCCTTTTTGGTGCACAAGCCCTCGCTGTTAGGGTGCAAACACTCACGTTAAGATTCCCAAGCTTCGAGTCCAGGGTTGAAATCCACATCTTTATGCTCCAAACGACCGTCTTTAGGCTTCAAATCTGACTTTTAATTCTGAAATCCCACTTTTTTACGCTCCAAACGCTACATTAAGGGCACAAAGTCTCCATTTTAGGTCACAACGCTTCCTTTTTAGAGTCCGGAACGTTGGTTCCAGGGTTGAAAGCCTCCCTGTTCTGCTTCAAAGCGTCATTTAGAAGGTACAAGCCCTCATTTTTAGGGCGCAACGCCTCATTTTTTGGCCGCGAATCCTCCTTTTTAGGGGTCAATACGTCCTTTTTGCTGTAAAATCCCTCACTTTTATGTTCCGGACATCTCTTTTAGGGCACAAAGCCTTGTTTTGTGGTCCCAAAGCTTCCTCTTCAGAGTCCAAAGCTTTGATTCTGTGGTTGAATTCCTCGTTTTATAATCCAAACCCTCACGTTTATTGCGCAAACCCTCATTTTTAGGGCCCAAACGCTCATTTTTATGCTGCAAATCATTTCACTGGAAAATGCCTCCTTTTTATGCTCCAAACGCCTCCTTTAGGGCACGATGTCTGAATGTTAGGTCCCAAAGATTTGGTTAAGAGCCCAAAGCTTGGAGTCTAGGGTTGAAAGCCTGCTTTTTACTCTACAAACCCTCCTGTTTAGGGTACAAACCCTCCTTTTTGGTGCACAAGCCCTCGCTGTTAGGGTGCAAACACTCACGTTAAGATTCCCAAGCTTCGAGTCCAGGGTTGAAATCCACATCTTTATGCTCCAAACGACCGTCTTTGGGCTTCAAATCCGACTTTTAATTCTGAAATCCCACTTTTTTACGCTCCAAACGCTACATTAAGGGCACAAAGTCTCCATTTTAGGTCACAACGCTTCCTTTTTAGAGTCCGGAACGTTGGTTCCAGGGTTGAAAGCCTCCCTGTTCTGCTTCAAAGCGTCATTTAGAAGGTACAAGCCCTCATTTTTAGGGTGCAACGCCTCATTTTTTGGCCGCGAATCCTCCTTTTTAGGGGTCAATACGTCCTTTTTGCTGTAAAATCCCTCACTTCTATGTTCCGGACATCTCATTTAGGGCACAAAGCCTTGTTTTGTGGTCCCAAAGTTTCCTCTTCAGAGTCCAAAGCTTTGATTCTGTGGTTGAATTCTTCGTTTTATAATCCAAACCCTCACGTTTATTGTGCAAACCCTCATTTTTAGGGCCCAAACGCTCATTTTTATGCTGCAAATCATTTCACTGGAAAATGCCTCCTTTTTATGCTCCAAACGCCTCCTTTAGGGCACGAGCCTCAATGTTAGGTCCCAAAGATTTGGTTAAGAGCCCAAAGCTTGGAGTCTAGGGTTGAAAGCCTGCTTTTTACTCTACAAACCCTCCTTTTTGGTGCACAAGCCCTCGCTGTTAGGGTGCAAACACTCACGTTAAGATTCCCAAGCTTCGAGTCCAGGGTTGAAATCCACATCTTTATGCTCCAAACGACCGTCTTTAGGCTTCAAATCCGACTTTTAATTCTGAAATCCCACTTTTTTACGCTCCAAACGCTACATTAAGGGCACAAAGTCTCCATTTTAGGTCACAACGCTTCCTTTTTAGAGTCCGGAACGTTGGTTCCAGGGTTGAAAGCCTCCCTGTTCTGCTTCAAAGCGTCATTTAGAAGGTACAAGCCCTCATTTTTAGGGCGCAACGCCTCATTTTTTGGCCGCGAATCCTCCTTTTTAGGGGTCAATACGTCCTTTTTGCTGTAAAATCCCTCACTTCTATGTTCCGGACATCTCATTTAGGGCACAAAGCCTTGTTTTGTGGTCCCAAAGCTTCCTCTTCAGAGTCCAAAGCTTTGATTCTGTGGTTGAATTCCTCGTTTTATAATCCAAACCCTCACGTTTATTGCACAAACCCTCATTTTTAGGGCCCAAACGCTCATTTTTATGCTGCAAATCATTTCACTGGAAAATGCCTCCTTTTTATGCTCCAAACGCCTCCTTTAGGGCACAATGTCTGAATGTTAGGTCCCAAAGATTTGGTTAAGAGCCCAAAGCTTGGAGTCTAGGGTTCAAAGCCTGCTTTTTACTCTACAAACCCTCCTGTTTAGGGTACAAACCCTCCTTTTTGGTGCACAAGCCCTCGCTGTTAGGGTGCAAACACTCACGTTAAGATTCCCAAGCTTCGAGTCCAGGGTTGAAATCCACATCTTTATGCTCCAAACGACCGTCTTTAGGCTTCAAATCCGACTTTTAATTCTGAAATCCCACTTTTTTACGCTCCAAACGCTACATTAAGGGCACAAAGTCTCCATTTTAGGTCACAACGCTTCCTTTTTAGAGTCCGGAACGTTGGTTCCAGGGTTGAAAGCCTCCCTGTTCTGCTTCAAAGCGTCATTTAGAAGGTACAAGCCCTCATTTTTAGGGCGCAACGCCTCATTTTTTGGCCGCGAATCCTCCTTTTTAGGGGTCAATACGTCCTTTTTGCTGTAAAATCCCTCACTTCTATGTTCCGGACATCTCATTTAGGGCACAAAGCCTTGTTTTGTGGTCCCAAAGTTTCCTCTTCAGAGTCCAAAGCTTTGATTCTGTGGTTGAATTCCTCGTTTTATAATCCAAACCCTCACGTTTATTGTGCAAACCCTCATTTTTAGGGCCCAAACGCTCATTTTTATGCTGCAAATCATTTCACTGGAAAATGCCTCCTTTTTATGCTCCAAACGCCTCCTTTAGGGCACGAGCCTCAATGTTAGGTCCCAAAGATTTGGTTAAGAGCCCAAAGCTTTGAGTCTAGGGTTGAAAGCCTGCTTTTTACTCTACAAACCCTCCTTTTTGGTGCACAAGCCCTCGCTGTTAGGGTGCAAACACTCACGTTAAGATTCCCAAGCTTCGAGTCCAGGGTTGAAATCCACATCTCTATGCTCCAAACGACCGTCTTTAGGCTTCAAATCCAACTTTTAATTCTGAAATCCCACTTTTTTACGCTCCAAACGCTACATTAAGGGCACAAAGTCTCCATTTTAGGTCACAACGCTTCCTTTTTAGAGTCCGGAACGTTGGTTCCAGGGTTGAAAGCCTCCCTGTTCTGCTTCAAAGCGTCATTTAGAAGGTACAAGCCCTCATTTTTAGGGCGCAACGCCTCATTTTTTGGCCGCGAATCCTCCTTTTTAGGGGTCAATACGTCCTTTTTGCTGTAAAATCCCTCACTTCTATGTTCCGGACATCTCATTTAGGGCACAAAGCCTTGTTTTGTGGTCCCAAAGTTTCCTCTTCAGAGTCCAAAGCTTTGATTCTGTGGTTGAATTCCTCGTTTTATAATCCAAACCCTCACGTTTATTGTACAAACCCTCATTTTTAGGGCCCAAACGCTCATTTTTATGCTGCAAATCATTTCACTGGAAAATGCCTCCTTTTTATGCTCCAAACGCCTCCTTTAGGGCACGATGTCTGAATGTTAGGTCCCAAAGATTTGGTTAAGAGCCCAAAGCTTGGAGTCTAGGGTTGAAAGCCTGCTTTTTACTCTACAAACCCTCCTGTTTAGGGTACAAACCCTCCTTTTTGGTGCACAAGCCCTCGCTGTTAGGGTGCAAACACTCACGTTAAGATTCCCAAGCTTCGAGTCCAGGGTTGAAATCCACATCTTTATGCTCCAAACGACCGTCTTTAGGCTTCAAATCCAACTTTTAATTCTGAAATCCCACTTTTTTACGCTCCAAACGCTACATTAAGGGCACAAAGTCTCCATTTTAGGTCACAACGCTTCCTTTTTAGAGTCCGGAACGTTGGTTCCAGGGTTGAAAGCCTCCCTGTTCTGCTTCAAAGCGTCATTTAGAAGGTACAAGCCCTCATTTTTAGGGCGCAACGCCTCATTTTTTGGCCGCGAATCCTCCTTTTTAGGGGTCAATACGTCCTTTTTGCTGTAAAATCCCTCACTTCTATGTTCCGGACATCTCATTTAGGGCACAAAGCCTTGTTTTGTGGTCCCAAAGTTTCCTCTTCAGAGTCCAAAGCTTTGATTCTGTGGTTGAATTCCTCGTTTTATAATCCAAACCCTCACGTTTATTGCACAAACCCTCATTTTTAGGGCCCAAACGCTCATTTTTATGCTGCAAATCATTTCACTGGAAAATGCCTCCTTTTTATGCTCCAAACGCCTCCTTTAGGGCACGATGTCTGAATGTTAGGTCCCAAAGATTTGGTTAAGAGCCCAAAGCTTGGAGTCTAGGGTTGAAAGCCTGCTTTTTACTCTACAAACCCTCCTTTTTGGTGCACAAGCCCTCGCTGTTAGGGTGCAAACACTCACGTTAAGATTCCCAAGTTTCGAGTCCAGGGTTGAAATCCACATCTTTATGCTCCAAACGACCGTCTTTAGGCTTCAAATCTGACTTTTAATTCTGAAATCCCACTTTTTTACGCTCCAAACGCTACATTAAGGGCACAAAGTCTCCATTTTAGGTCACAACGCTTCCTTTTTAGAGTCCGGAACGTTGGTTCCAGGGTTGAAAGCCTCCCTGTTCTGCTTCAAAGCGTCATTTAGAAGGTACAAGCCCTCATTTTTAGGGCGCAACGCCTCATTTTTTGGCCGCGAATCCTCCTTTTTAGGGGTCAATACGTCCTTTTTGCTGTAAAATCCCTCACTTCTATGTTCCGGACATCTCATTTAGGGCACAAAGCCTTGTTTTGTGGTCCCAAAGCTTCCTCTTCAGAGTCCAAAGCTTTGATTCTGTGGTTGAATTCCTCGTTTTATAATCCAAACCCTCACGTTTATTGCACAAACCCTCATTTTTAGGGCCCAAACGCTCATTTTTATGCTGCAAATCATTTCACTGGAAAATGCCTCCTTTTTATGCTCCAAACGCCTCCTTTAGGGCACGAGCCTCAATGTTAGGTCCCAAAGATTTGGTTAAGAGCCCAAAGCTTGGAGTCTAGGGTTGAAAGCCTGCTTTTTACTCTACAAACCCTCCTTTTTGGTGCACAAGCCCTCGCTGTTAGGGTGCAAACACTCACGTTAAGATTCCCAAGCTTCGAGTCCAGGGTTGAAATCCACATCTTTATGCTCCAAACGACCGTCTTTAGGCTTCAAATCTGACTTTTAATTCTGAAATCCCACTTTTTTACGCTCCAAACGCTACATTAAGGGCACAAAGTCTCCATTTTAGGTCACAACGCTTCCTTTTTAGAGTCCGGAACGTTGGTTCCAGGGTTGAAAGCCTCCCTGTTCTGCTTCAAAGCGTCATTTAGAAGGTACAAGCCCTCATTTTTAGGGCGCAACGCCTCATTTTTTGGCCGCGAATCCTCCTTTTTAGGGGTCAGTACGTCCTTTTTGCTGTAAAATCCCTCACTTCTATGTTCCGGACATCTCATTTAGGGCACAAAGCCTTGTTTTGTGGTCCCAAAGTTTCCTCTTCAGAGTCCAAAGCTTTGATTCTGTGGTTGAATTCCTCGTTTTATAATCCAAACCCTCACGTTTATTGCGCAAACCCTCATTTTTAGGGCCCAAACGCTCATTTTTATGCTGCAAATCATTTCACTGGAAAATCCCTCCTTTTTATGCTCCAAACGCCTCCTTTAGGGCAGGATGTCTGAATGTTAGGTCCCAAAGATTTGGTTAAGAGCCCAAAGCTTTGAGTCTAGGGTTGAAAGCCTGCTTTTTACTCTACAAACCCTCCTTTTTGGTGCACAAGCCCTCGCTGTTAGGGTGCAAACACTCACGTTAAGATTCCCAAGCTTCGAGTCCAGGGTTGAAATCCACATCTTTATGCTCCAAACGACCGTCTTTAGGCTTCAAATCCAACTTTTAATTCTGAAATCCCACTTTTTTACGCTCCAAACGCTACATTAAGGGCACAAAGTCTCCATTTTAGGTCACAACGCTTCCTTTTTAGAGTCCGGAACGTTGGTTCCAGGGTTGAAAGCCTCCCTGTTCTGCTTCAAAGCGTCATTTAGAAGGTACAAGCCCTCATTTTTAGGGCGCAACGCCTCATTTTTTGGCCGCGAATCCTCCTTTTTAGGGGTCAATATGTCCTTTTTGCTGTAAAATCCCTCACTTTTATGTTCCGGACATCTCATTTAGGGCACAAAGCCTTGTTTTGTGGTCCCAAAGCTTCCTCTTCAGAGTCCAAAGCTTTGATTCTGTGGTTGAATTCCTCGTTTTATAATCCAAACCCTCACGTTTATTGCACAAACCCTCATTTTTAGGGCCCAAACGCTCATTTTTATGCTGCAAATCATTTCACTGGAAAATGCCTCCTTTTTATGCTCCAAACGCCTCCTTTAGGGCACGATGTCTGAATGTTAGGTCCCAAAGATTTGGTTAAGAGCCCAAAGCTTGGAGTCTAGGGTTGAAAGCCTGCTTTTTACTCTACAAACCCTCCTGTTTAGGGTACAAACCCTCCTTTTTGGTGCACAAGCCCTCGCTGTTAGGGTGCAAACACTCACGTTAAGATTCCCAAGCTTCGAGTCCAGGGTTGAAATCCACATCTTTATGCTCCAAACGACCGTCTTTAGGCTTCAAATCCAACTTTTAATTCTGAAATCCCACTTTTTTACGCTCCAAACGCTACATTAAGGGCACAAAGTCTCCATTTTAGGTCACAACGCTTCCTTTTTAGAGTCCGGAACGTTGGTTCCAGGGTTGAAAGCCTCCCTGTTCTGCTTCAAAGCGTCATTTAGAAGGTACAAGCCCTCATTTTTAGGGCGCAACGCCTCATTTTTTGGCCGCGAATCCTCCTTTTTAGGGGTCAATACGTCCTTTTTGCTGTAAAATCCCTCACTTCTATGTTCCGGACATCTCATTTAGGGCACAAAGCCTTGTTTTGTGGTCCCAAAGCTTCCTCTTCAGAGTCCAAAGCTTTGATTCTGTGGTTGAATTCCTCGTTTTATAATCCAAACCCTCACGTTTATTGTACAAACCCTCATTTTTAGGGCCCAAACGCTCATTTTTATGCTGCAAATCATTTCACTGGAAAATGCCTCCTTTTTATGCTCCAAACGCCTCCTTTAGGGCACGATGTCTGAATGTTAGGTCCCAAAGATTTGGTTAAGAGCCCAAAGCTTGGAGTCTAGGGTTGAAAGCCTGCTTTTTACTCTACAAACCCTCCTGTTTAGGGTACAAACCCTCCTTTTTGGTGCACAAGCCCTCGCTGTTAGGGTGCAAACACTCACGTTAAGATTCCCAAGCTTCGAGTCCAGGGTTGAAATCCACATCTTTATGCTCCAAACGACCGTCTTTAGGCTTCAAATCCGACTTTTAATTCTGAAATCCCACTTTTTTACGCTCCAAACGCTACATTAAGGGCACAAAGTCTCCATTTTAGGTCACAACGCTTCCTTTTTAGAGTCCGGAACGTTGGTTCCAGGGTTGAAAGCCTCCCTGTTCTGCTTCAAAGCGTCATTTAGAAGGTACAAGCCCTCATTTTTAGGGCGCAACGCCTCATTTTTTGGCCGCGAATCCTCCTTTTTAGGGGTCAGTACGTCCTTTTTGCTGTAAAATCCCTCACTTCTATGTTCCGGACATCTCATTTAGGGCACAAAGCCTTGTTTTGTGGTCCCAAAGTTTCCTCTTCAGAGTCCAAAGCTTTGATTCTGTGGTTGAATTCCTCGTTTTATAATCCAAACCCTCACGTTTATTGCGCAAACCCTCATTTTTAGGGCCCAAACGCTCATTTTTATGCTGCAAATCATTTCACTGGAAAATCCCTCCTTTTTATGCTCCAAACGCCTCCTTTAGGGCAGGATGTCTGAATGTTAGGTCCCAAAGATTTGGTTAAGAGCCCAAAGCTTTGAGTCTAGGGTTGAAAGCCTGCTTTTTACTCTACAAACCCTCCTTTTTGGTGCACAAGCCCTCGCTGTTAGGGTGCAAACACTCACGTTAAGATTCCCAAGCTTCGAGTCCAGGGTTGAAATCCACATCTTTATGCTCCAAACGACCGTCTTTAGGCTTCAAATCTGACTTTTAATTCTGAAATCCCACTTTTTTACGCTCCAAACGCTACATTAAGGGCACAAAGTCTCCATTTTAGGTCACAACGCTTCCTTTTTAGAGTCCGGAACGTTGGTTCCAGGGTTGAAAGCCTCCCTGTTCTGCTTCAAAGCGTCATTTAGAAGGTACAAGCCCTCATTTTTAGGGCGCAACGCCTCATTTTTTGGCCGCGAATCCTCCTTTTTAGGGGTCAATACGTCCTTTTTGCTGTAAAATCCCTCACTTTTATGTTCCGGACATCTCATTTAGGGCACAAAGCCTTGTTTTGTGGTCCCAAAGCTTCCTCTTCAGAGTCCAAAGCTTTGATTCTGTGGTTGAATTCCTCGTTTTATAATCCAAACCCTCACGTTTATTGCACAAACCCTCATTTTTAGGGCCCAAACGCTCATTTTTATGCTGCAAATCATTTCACTGGAAAATGCCTCCTTTTTATGCTCCAAACGCCTCCTTTAGGGCACGATGTCTGAATGTTAGGTCCCAAAGATTTGGTTAAGAGCCCAAAGCTTGGAGTCTAGGGTTCAAAGCCTGCTTTTTACTCTACAAACCCTCCTTTTTGGTGCACAAGCCCTCGCTGTTAGGGTGCAAACACTCACGTTAAGATTCCCAAGCTTCGAGTCCAGGGTTGAAATCCACATCTTTATGCTCCAAACGACCGTCTTTAGGCTTCAAATCTGACTTTTAATTCTGAAATCCCACTTTTTTACGCTCCAAACGCTACATTAAGGGCACAAAGTCTCCATTTTAGGTCACAACGCTTCCTTTTTAGAGTCCGGAACGTTGGTTCCAGGGTTGAAAGCCTCCCTGTTCTGCTTCAAAGCGTCATTTAGAAGGTACAAGCCCTCATTTTTAGGGCGCAACGCCTCATATTTTGGCCGCGAATCCTCCTTTTTAGGGGTCAATACGTCCTTTTTGCTGTAAAATCCCTCACTTTTATGTTCCGGACATCTCATTTAGGGCACAAAGCCTTGTTTTGTGGTCCCAAAGCTTCCTCTTCAGAGTCCAAAGCTTTGATTCTGTGGTTGAATTCCCCGTTTTATAATCCAAACCCTCACGTTTATTGCACAAACCCTCATTTTTAGGGCCCAAACGCTCATTTTTATGCTGCAAATCATTTCACTGGAAAATGCCTCCTTTTTATGCTCCAAACGCCTCCTTTAGGGCACGATGTCTGAATGTTAGGTCCCAAAGATTTGGTTAAGAGCCCAAAGCTTGGAGTCTAGGGTTGAAAGCCTGCTTTTTACTCTACAAACCCTCCTGTTTAGGGTACAAACCCTCCTTTTTGGTGCACAAGCCCTCGCTGTTAGGGTGCAAACACTCACGTTAAGATTCCCAAGCTTCGAGTCCAGGGTTGAAATCCACATCTTTATGCTCCAAACGACCGTCTTTAGGCTTCAAATCCAACTTTTAATTCTGAAATCCCACTTTTTTACGCTCCAAACGCTACATTAAGGGCACAAAGTCTCCATTTTAGGTCACAACGCTTCCTTTTTAGAGTCCGGAACGTTGGTTCCAGGGTTGAAAGCCTCCCTGTTCTGCTTCAAAGCGTCATTTAGAAGGTACAAGCCCTCATTTTTAGGGCGCAACGCCTCATTTTTTGGCCGCGAATCCTCCTTTTTAGGGGTCAATACGTCCTTTTTGCTGTAAAATCCCTCACTTCTATGTTCCGGACATCTCATTTAGGGCACAAAGCCTTGTTTTGTGGTCCCAAAGCTTCCTCTTCAGAGTCCAAAGCTTTGATTCTGTGGTTGAATTCCTCGTTTTATAATCCAAACCCTCACGTTTATTGCACAAACCCTCATTTTTAGGGCCCAAACGCTCATTTTTATGCTGCAAATCATTTCACTGGAAAATGCCTCCTTTTTATGCTCCAAACGCCTCCTTTAGGGCACGATGTCTGAATGTTAGGTCCCAAAGATTTGGTTAAGAGCCCAAAGCTTGGAGTCTAGGGTTGAAAGCCTGCTTTTTACTCTACAAACCCTCCTTTTTGGTGCACAAGCCCTCGCTGTTAGGGTGCAAACACTCACGTTAAGATTCCCAAGCTTCGAGTCCAGGGTTGAAATCCACATCTTTATGCTCCAAACGACCGTCTTTAGGCTTCAAATCCGACTTTTAATTCTGAAATCCCACTTTTTTACGCTCCAAACGCTACATTAAGGGCACAAAGTCTCCATTTTAGGTCACAACGCTTCCTTTTTAGAGTCCGGAACGTTGGTTCCAGGGTTGAAAGCCTCCCTGTTCTGCTTCAAAGCGTCATTTAGAAGGTACAAGCCCTCATTTTTAGGGCGCAACGCCTCATTTTTTGGCCGCGAATCCTCCTTTTTAGGGGTCAATACGTCCTTTTTGCTGTAAAATCCCTCACTTTTATGTTCCGGACATCTCATTTAGGGCACAAAGCCTTGTTTTGTGGTCCCAAAGCTTCCTCTTCAGAGTCCAAAGCTTTGATTCTGTGGTTGAATTCCTCGTTTTATAATCCAAACCCTCACGTTTATTGCACAAACCCTCATTTTTAGGGCCCAAACGCTCATTTTTATGCTGCAAATCATTTCACTGGAAAATGCCTCCTTTTTATGCTCCAAACGCCTCCTTTAGGGCACGATGTCTGAATGTTAGGTCCCAAAGATTTGGTTAAGAGCCCAAAGCTTGGAGTCTAGGGTTGAAAGCCTGCTTTTTACTCTACAAACCCTCCTGTTTAGGGTACAAACCCTCCTTTTTGGTGCACAAGCCCTCGCTGTTAGGGTGCAAACACTCACGTTAAGATTCCCAAGCTTCGAGTCCAGGGTTGAAATCCACATCTTTATGCTCCAAACGACCGTCTTTAGGCTTCAAATCCGACTTTTAATTCTGAAATCCCACTTTTTTACGCTCCAAACGCTACATTAAGGGCACAAAGTCTCCATTTTAGGTCACAACGCTTCCTTTTTAGAGTCCGGAACGTTGGTTCCAGGGTTGAAAGCCTCCCTGTTCTGCTTCAAAGCGTCATTTAGAAGGTACAAGCCCTCATTTTTAGGGCGCAACGCCTCATTTTTTGGCCGCGAATCCTCCTTTTTAGGGGTCAATACGTCCTTTTTGCTGTAAAATCCCTCACTTTTATGTTCCGGACATCTCATTTAGGGCACAAAGCCTTGTTTTGTGGTCCCAAAGTTTCCTCTTCAGAGTCCAAAGCTTTGATTCTGTGGTTGAATTCCTCGTTTTATAATCCAAACCCTCACGTTTATTGCACAAACCCTCATTTTTAGGGCCCAAACGCTCATTTTTATGCTGCAAATCATTTCACTGGAAAATGCCTCCTTTTTATGCTCCAAACGCCTCCTTTAGGGCACGATGTCTGAATGTTAGGTCCCAAAGATTTGGTTAAGAGCCCAAAGCTTGGAGTCTAGGGTTGAAAGCCTGCTTTTTACTCTACAAACCCTCCTGTTTAGGGTACAAACCCTCCTTTTTGGTGCACAAGCCCTCGCTGTTAGGGTGCAAACACTCACGTTAAGATTCCCAAGCTTCGAGTCCAGGGTTGAAATCCACATCTTTATGCTCCAAACGACCGTCTTTAGGCTTCAAATCCGACTTTTAATTCTGAAATCCCACTTTTTTACGCTCCAAACGCTACATTAAGGGCACAAAGTCTCCATTTTAGGTCACAACGCTTCCTTTTTAGAGTCCGGAACGTTGGTTCCAGGGTTGAAAGCCTCCCTGTTCTGCTTCAAAGCGTCATTTAGAAGGTACAAGCCCTCATTTTTAGGGCGCAACGCCTCATTTTTTGGCCGCGAATCCTCCTTTTTAGGGGTCAATACGTCCTTTTTGCTGTAAAATCCCTCACTTTTATGTTCCGGACATCTCATTTAGGGCACAAAGCCTTGTTTTGTGGTCCCAAAGTTTCCTCTTCAGAGTCCAAAGCTTTGATTCTGTGGTTGAATTCCTCGTTTTATAATCCAAACCCTCACGTTTATTGTGCAAACCCTCATTTTTAGGTCCCAAACGCTCATTTTTATGCTGTAAATAATTTCACTGGAAAATGCCTCCTTTTTATGATCCAAACGCCTCCTTTAGGGCACGAGCCTCAATGTTAGGTCCCAAAGATTTGGTTAAGAGCCCAAAGCTTGGAGTCTAGGGTTGAAAGCCTGCTTTTTACTCTACAAACCCTCTTTTTTGGTGCACAAGCCCTCGCTGTTAGGGTGCAAACACTCACGTTAAGATTCCCAAGCTTCGAGTCCAGGGTTGAAATCCACATCTTTATGCTCCAAACGACCGTCTTTGGGCTTCAAATCCGACTTTTAATTCTGAAATCCCACTTTTTTACGCTCCAAACGCTACATTAAGGGCACAAAGTCTCCATTTTAGGTCACAACGCTTCCTTTTTAGAGTCCGGAACGTTGGTTCCAGGGTTGAAAGCCTCCCTGTTCTGCTTCAAAGCGTCATTTAGAAGGTACAAGCCCTCATTTTTAGGGCGCAACGCCTCATTTTTTGGCCGCGAATCCTCCTTTTTAGGGGTCAATACGTCCTTTTTGCTGTAAAATCCCTCACTTTTATGTTCCGGACATCTCATTTAGGGCACAAAGCCTTGTTTTGTGGTCCCAAAGCTTCCTCTTCAGAGTCCAAAGCTTTGATTCTGTGGTTGAATTCCTCGTTTTATAATCCAAACCCTCACGTTTATTGCACAAACCCTCATTTTTAGGGCCCAAACGCTCATTTTTATGCTGCAAATCATTTCACTGGAAAATGCCTCCTTTTTATGCTCCAAACGCCTCCTTTAGGGCACGATGTCTGAATGTTAGGTCCCAAAGATTTGGTTAAGAGCCCAAAGCTTGGAGTCTAGGGTTGAAAGCCTGCTTTTTACTCTACAAACCCTCCTGTTTAGGGTACAAACCCTCCTTTTTGGTGCACAAGCCCTCGCTGTTAGGGTGCAAACACTCCTGTTAAGATTCCCAAGCTTCGAGTCCAGGGTTGAAATCCACATCTTTATGCTCCAAACGACCGTCTTTAGGCTTCAAATCCGACTTTTAATTCTGAAATCCCACTTTTTTACGCTCCAAACGCTACATTAAGGGCACAAAGTCTCCATTTTAGGTCACAACGCTTCCTTTTTAGAGTCCGGAACGTTGGTTCCAGGGTTGAAAGCCTCCCTGTTCTGCTTCAAAGCGTCATTTAGAAGGTACAAGCCCTCATTTTTAGGGCGCAACGCCTCATTTTTTGGCCGCGAATCCTCCTTTTTAGGGGTCAATACGTCCTTTTTGCTGTAAAATCCCTCACTTCTATGTTCCGGACATCTCATTTAGGGCACAAAGCCTTGTTTTGTGGTCCCAAAGCTTCCTCTTCAGAGTCCAAAGCTTTGATTCTGTGGTTGAATTCCTCGTTTTATAATCCAAACCCTCACGTTTATTGCACAAACCCTCATTTTTAGGGCCCAAACGCTCATTTTTATGCTGCAAATCATTTCACTGGAAAATGCCTCCTTTTTATGCTCCAAACGCCTCCTTTAGGGCACGATGTCTGAATGTTAGGTCCCAAAGATTTGGTTAAGAGCCCAAAGCTTGGAGTCTAGGGTTGAAAGCCTGCTTTTTACTCTACAAACCCTCCTGTTTAGGGTACAAACCCTCCTTTTTGGTGCACAAGCCCTCGCTGTTAGGGTGCAAACACTCACGTTACGATTCCCAAGCTTCGAGTCCAGGGTTGAAATCCACATCTTTATGCTCCAAACGACCGTCTTTGGGCTTCAAATCCGACTTTTAATTCTGAAATCCCACTTTTTTACGCTCCAAACGCTACATTAAGGGCACAAAGTCTCCATTTTAGGTCACAACGCTTCCTTTTTAGAGTCCGGAACGTTGGTTCCAGGGTTGAAAGCCTCCCTGTTCTGCTTCAAAGCGTCATTTAGAAGGTACAAGCCCTCATTTTTAGGGCGCAACGCCTCATTTTTTGGCCGCGAATCCTCCTTTTTAGGGGTCAATACGTCCTTTTTGCTGTAAAATCCCTCACTTTTATGTTCCGGACATCTCTTTTAGGGCACAAAGCCTTGTTTTGTGGTCCCAAAGCTTCCTCTTCAGAGTCCAAAGCTTTGATTCTGTGGTTGAATTCCTCGTTTTATAATCCAAACCCTCACGTTTATTGCACAAACCCTCATTTTTAGGGCCCAAACGCTCATTTTTATGCTGCAAATCATTTCACTGGAAAATGCCTCCTTTTTATGCTCCAAACGCCTCCTTTAGGGCACGATGTCTGAATGTTAGGTCCCAAAGATTTGGTTAAGAGCCCAAAGCTTGGAGTCTAGGGTTCAAAGCCTGCTTTTTACTCTACAAACCCTCCTGTTTAGGGTACAAACCCTCCTTTTTGGTGCACAAGCCCTCGCTGTTAGGGTGCAAACACTCACGTTAAGATTCCCAAGCTTCGAGTCCAGGGTTGAAATCCACATCTTTATGCTCCAAACGACCGTCTTTAGGCTTCAAATCCGACTTTTAATTCTGAAATCCCACTTTTTTACGCTCCAAACGCTACATTAAGGGCACAAAGTCTCCATTTTAGGTCACAACGCTTCCTTTTTAGAGTCCGGAACGTTGGTTCCAGGGTTGAAAGCCTCCCTGTTCTGCTTCAAAGCGTCATTTAGAAGGTACAAGCCCTCATTTTTAGGGCGCAACGCCTCATTTTTTGGCCGCGAATCCTCCTTTTTAAGGGTCAATACGTCCTTTTTGCTGTAAAATCCCTCACTTCTATGTTCCGGACATCTCTTTTAGGGCACAAAGCCTTGTTTTGTGGTCCCAAAGCTTCCTCTTCAGAGTCCAAAGCTTTGATTCTGTGGTTGAATTCCTCGTTTTATAATCCAAACCCTCACGTTTATTGCACAAACCCTCATTTTTAGGGCCCAAACGCTCATTTTTATGCTGCAAATCATTTCACTGGAAAATGCCTCCTTTTTATGCTCCAAACGCCTCCTTTAGGGCACGATGTCTGAATGTTAGGTCCCAAAGATTTGGTTAAGAGCCCAAAGCTTGGAGTCTAGGGTTGAAAGCCTGCTTTTTACTCTACAAACCCTCCTGTTTAGGGTACAAACCCTCCTTTTTGGTGCACAAGCCCTCGCTGTTAGGGTGCAAACACTCACGTTAAGATTCTCAAGCTTCGAGTCCAGGGTTGAAATCCACATCTTTATGCTCCAAACGACCGTCTTTAGGCTTCAAATCCGACTTTTAATTCTGAAATCCCACTTTTTTACGCTCCAAACGCTACATTAAG
Source organism: Strix aluco (assembly GCF_031877795.1). Classification (NCBI taxonomy): domain Eukaryota; kingdom Metazoa; phylum Chordata; class Aves; order Strigiformes; family Strigidae; genus Strix; species Strix aluco. The sequence continues at coordinate 8,429,522 of NC_133970.1, forward strand.
GGCACAAAGTCTCCATTTTAGGTCACAACGCTTCCTTTTTAGAGTCCGGAACGTTGGTTCCAGGGTTGAAAGCCTCCCTGTTCTGCTTCAAAGCGTCATTTAGAAGGTACAAGCCCTCATTTTTAGGGCGCAACGCCTCATTTTTTGGCCGCGAATCCTCCTTTTTAGGGGTCAATACGTCCTTTTTGCTGTAAAATCCCTCACTTCTATGTTCCGGACATCTCTTTTAGGGCACAAAGCCTTGTTTTGTGGTCCCAAAGCTTCCTCTTCAGAGTCCAAAGCTTTGATTCTGTGGTTGAATTCCTCGTTTTATAATCCAAACCCTCACGTTTATTGCACAAACCCTCATTTTTAGGGCCCAAACGCTCATTTTTATGCTGCAAATCATTTCACTGGAAAATGCCTCCTTTTTATGCTCCAAACGCCTCCTTTAGGGCACGATGTCTGAATGTTAGGTCCCAAAGATTTGGTTAAGAGCCCAAAGCTTGGAGTCTAGGGTTCAAAGCCTGCTTTTTACTCTACAAACCCTCCTGTTTAGGGTACAAACCCTCCTTTTTGGTGCACAAGCCCTCGCTGTTAGGGTGCAAACACTCACGTTAAGATTCCCAAGCTTCGAGTCCAGGGTTGAAATCCACATCTTTATGCTCCAAACGACCGTCTTTAGGCTTCAAATCCGACTTTTAATTCTGAAATCCCACTTTTTTACGCTCCAAACGCTACATTAAGGGCACAAAGTCTCCATTTTAGGTCACAACGCTTCCTTTTTAGAGTCCGGAACGTTGGTTCCAGGGTTGAAAGCCTCCCTGTTCTGCTTCAAAGCGTCATTTAGAAGGTACAAGCCCTCATTTTTAGGGCGCAACGCCTCATTTTTTGGCCGCGAATCCTCCTTTTTAGGGGTCAGTACGTCCTTTTTGCTGTAAAATCCCTCACTTCTATGTTCCGGACATCTCATTTAGGGCACAAAGCCTTGTTTTGTGGTCCCAAAGCTTCCTCTTCAGAGTCCAAAGCTTTGATTCTGTGGTTGAATTCCTCGTTTTATAATCCAAACCCTCACGTTTATTGCACAAACCCTCATTTTTAGGGCCCAAACGCTCATTTTTATGCTGCAAATCATTTCACTGGAAAATGCCTCCTTTTTATGCTCCAAACGCCTCCTTTAGGGCACGATGTCTGAATGTTAGGTCCCAAAGATTTGGTTAAGAGCCCAAAGCTTGGAGTCTAGGGTTCAAAGCCTGCTTTTTACTCTACAAACCCTCCTGTTTAGGGTACAAACCCTCCTTTTTGGTGCACAAGCCCTCGCTGTTAGGGTGCAAACACTCCTGTTAAGATTCCCAAGCTTCGTGTCCAGGGTTGAAATCCACATCTTTATGCTCCAAACGACCGTCTTTAGGCTTCAAATCCGACTTTTAATTCTGAAATCCCACTTTTTTACGCTCCAAACGCTACATTAAGGGCACAAAGTCTCCATTTTAGGTCACAACGCTTCCTTTTTAGAGTCCGGAACGTTGGTTCCAGGGTTGAAAGCCTCCCTGTTCTGCTTCAAAGCGTCATTTAGAAGGTACAAGCCCTCATTTTTAGGGCGCAACGCCTCATTTTTTGGCCGCGAATCCTCCTTTTTAGGGGTCAATACGTCCTTTTTGCTGTAAAATCCCTCACTTTTATGTTCCGGGCATCTCTTTTAGGGCACAAAGCCTTGTTTTGTGGTCCCAAAGCTTCCTCTTCAGAGTCCAAAGCTTTGATTCTGTGGTTGAATTCCTCGTTTTATAATCCAAACCCTCACGTTTATTGCACAAACCCTCATTTTTAGGGCCCAAACGCTCATTTTTATGCTGCAAATCATTTCACTGGAAAATGCCTCCTTTTTATGATCCAAACGCCTCCTTTAGGGCACGATGTCTGAATGTTAGGTCCCAAAGATTTGGTTAAGAGCCCAAAGCTTGGAGTCTAGGGTTCAAAGCCTGCTTTTTACTCTACAAACCCTCCTGTTTAGGGTACAAACCCTCCTTTTTGGTGCACAAGCCCTCGCTGTTAGGGTGCAAACACTCACGTTAAGATTCCCAAGCTTCGAGTCCAGGGTTGAAATCCACATCTTTATGCTCCAAACGACCGTCTTTAGGCTTCAAATCCGACTTTTAATTCTGAAATCCCACTTTTTTACGCTCCAAACGCTACATTAAGGGCACAAAGTCTCCATTTTAGGTCACAACGCTTCCTTTTTAGAGTCCGGAACGTTGGTTCCAGGGTTGAAAGCCTCCCTGTTCTGCTTCAAAGCGTCATTTAGAAGGTACAAGCCCTCATTTTTAGGGCGCAACGCCTCATTTTTTGGCCGCGAATCCTCCTTTTTAGGGGTCAATACGTCCTTTTTGCTGTAAAATCCCTCACTTCTATGTTCCGGACATCTCTTTTAGGGCACAAAGCCTTGTTTTGTGGTCCCAAAGCTTCCTCTTCAGAGTCCAAAGCTTTGATTCTGTGGTTGAATTCCTCGTTTTATAATCCAAACCCTCACGTTTATTGCACAAACCCTCATTTTTAGGGCCCAAACGCTCATTTTTATGCTGCAAATCATTTCACTGGAAAATGCCTCCTTTTTATGCTCCAAACGCCTCCTTTAGGGCACGATGTCTGAATGTTAGGTCCCAAAGATTTGGTTAAGAGCCCAAAGCTTGGAGTCTAGGGTTCAAAGCCTGCTTTTTACTCTACAAACCCTCCTGTTTAGGGTACAAACCCTCCTTTTTGGTGCACAAGCCCTCGCTGTTAGGGTGCAAACACTCACGTTAAGATTCCCAAGCTTCGAGTCCAGGGTTGAAATCCACATCTTTATGCTCCAAACGACCGTCTTTAGGCTTCAAATCCGACTTTTAATTCTGAAATCCCACTTTTTTACGCTCCAAACGCTACATTAAGGGCACAAAGTCTCCATTTTAGGTCACAACGCTTCCTTTTTAGAGTCCGGAACGTTGGTTCCAGGGTTGAAAGCCTCCCTGTTCTGCTTCAAAGCGTCATTTAGAAGGTACAAGCCCTCATTTTTAGGGCGCAACGCCTCATTTTTTGGCCGCGAATCCTCCTTTTTAGGGGTCAATACGTCCTTTTTGCTGTAAAATCCCTCACTTTTATGTTCCGGACATCTCATTTAGGGCACAAAGCCTTGTTTTGTGGTCCCAAAGCTTCCTCTTCAGAGTCCAAAGCTTTGATTCTGTGGTTGAATTCCTCGTTTTATAATCCAAACCCTCACGTTTATTGCACAAACCCTCATTTTTAGGGCCCAAACGCTCATTTTTATGCTGCAAATCATTTCACTGGAAAATGCCTCCTTTTTATGCTCCAAACGCCTCCTTTAGGGCACGATGTCTGAATGTTAGGTCCCAAAGATTTGGTTAAGAGCCCAAAGCTTGGAGTCTAGGGTTCAAAGCCTGCTTTTTACTCTACAAACCCTCCTGTTTAGGGTACAAACCCTCCTTTTTGGTGCACAAGCCCTCGCTGTTAGGGTGCAAACACTCACGTTAAGATTCCCAAGCTTCGAGTCCAGGGTTGAAATCCACATCTTTATGCTCCAAACGACCGTCTTTAGGCTTCAAATCTGACTTTTAATTCTGAAATCCCACTTTTTTACGCTCCAAACGCTACATTAAGGGCACAAAGTCTCCATTTTAGGTCACAACGCTTCCTTTTTAGAGTCCGGAACGTTGGTTCCAGGGTTGAAAGCCTCCCTGTTCTGCTTCAAAGCGTCATTTAGAAGGTACAAGCCCTCATTTTTAGGGCGCAACGCCTCATATTTTGGCCGCGAATCCTCCTTTTTAGGGGTCAATACGTCCTTTTTGCTGTAAAATCCCTCACTTCTATGTTCCGGACATCTCTTTTAGGGCACAAAGCCTTGTTTTGTGGTCCCAAAGCTTCCTCTTCAGAGTCCAAAGCTTTGATTCTGTGGTTGAATTCCTCGTTTTATAATCCAAACCCTCACATTTATTGCACAAACCCTCATTTTTAGGGCCCAAACGCTCATTTTTATGCTGCAAATCATTTCACTGGAAAATGCCTCCTTTTTATGCTCCAAACGCCTCCTTTAGGGCACGATGTCTGAATGTTAGGTCCCAAAGATTTGGTTAAGAGCCCAAAGCTTGGAGTCTAGGGTTCAAAGCCTGCTTTTTACTCTACAAACCCTCCTGTTTAGGGTACAAACCCTCCTTTTTGGTGCACAAGCCCTCGCTGTTAGGGTGCAAACACTCACGTTAAGATTCCCAAGCTTCGAGTCCAGGGTTGAAATCCACATCTTTATGCTCCAAACGACCGTCTTTAGGCTTCAAATCCGACTTTTAATTCTGAAATCCCACTTTTTTACGCTCCAAACGCTACATTAAGGGCACAAAGTCTCCATTTTAGGTCACAACGCTTCCTTTTTAGAGTCCGGAACGTTGGTTCCAGGGTTGAAAGCCTCCCTGTTCTGCTTCAAAGCGTCATTTAGAAGGTACAAGCCCTCATTTTTAGGGCGCAACGCCTCATTTTTTGGCCGCGAATCCTCCTTTTTAGGGGTCAATACGTCCTTTTTGCTGTAAAATCCCTCACTTTTATGTTCCGGACATCTCTTTTAGGGCACAAAGCCTTGTTTTGTGGTCCCAAAGCTTCCTCTTCAGAGTCCAAAGCTTTGATTCTGTGGTTGAATTCCTCGTTTTATAATCCAAACCCTCACGTTTATTGCACAAACCCTCATTTTTAGGGCCCAAACGCTCATTTTTATGCTGCAAATCATTTCACTGGAAAATGCCTCCTTTTTATGATCCAAACGCCTCCTTTAGGGCACGATGTCTGAATGTTAGGTCCCAAAGATTTGGTTAAGAGCCCAAAGCTTGGAGTCTAGGGTTCAAAGCCTGCTTTTTACTCTACAAACCCTCCTGTTTAGGGTACAAACCCTCCTTTTTGGTGCACAAGCCCTCGCTGTTAGGGTGCAAACACTCACGTTAAGATTCCCAAGCTTCGAGTCCAGGGTTGAAATCCACATCTTTATGCTCCAAACGACCGTCTTTAGGCTTCAAATCCGACTTTTAATTCTGAAATCCCACTTTTTTACGCTCCAAACGCTACATTAAGGGCACAAAGTCTCCATTTTAGGTCACAACGCTTCCTTTTTAGAGTCCGGAACGTTGGTTCCAGGGTTGAAAGCCTCCCTGTTCTGCTTCAAAGCGTCATTTAGAAGGTACAAGCCCTCATTTTTAGGGCGCAACGCCTCATATTTTGGCCGCGAATCCTCCTTTTTAGGGGTCAATACGTCCTTTTTGCTGTAAAATCCCTCACTTTTATGTTCCGGACATCTCTTTTAGGGCACAAAGCCTTGTTTTGTGGTCCCAAAGCTTCCTCTTCAGAGTCCAAAGCTTTGATTCTGTGGTTGACTTCCTCGTTTTATAATCCAAACCCTCACGTTTATTGTGCAAACCCTCATTTTTAGGGCCCAAACGCTCATTTTTATGCTGCAAATCATTTCACTGGAAAATGCCTCCTTTTTATGCTCCAAACGCCTCCTTTAGGGCACGATGTCTGAATGTTAGGTCCCAAAGATTTGGTTAAGAGCCCAAAGCTTGGAGTCTAGGGTTGAAAGCCTGCTTTTTACTCTACAAACCCTCCTGTTTAGGGTACAAACCCTCCTTTTTGGTGCACAAGCCCTCGCTGTTAGGGTGCAAACACTCACGTTAAGATTCCCAAGCTTCGAGTCCAGGGTTGAAATCCACATCTTTATGCTCCAAACGACCGTCTTTAGGCTTCAAATCCGACTTTTAATTCTGAAATCCCACTTTTTTACGCTCCAAACGCTACATTAAGGGCACAAAGTCTCCATTTTAGGTCACAACGCTTCCTTTTTAGAGTCCGGAACGTTGGTTCCAGGGTTGAAAGCCTCCCTGTTCTGCTTCAAAGCGTCATTTAGAAGGTACAAGCCCTCATTTTTAGGGCGCAACGCCTCATTTTTTGGCCGCGAATCCTCCTTTTTAGGGGTCAGTACGTCCTTTTTGCTGTAAAATCCCTCACTTCTATGTTCCGGACATCTCATTTAGGGCACAAAGCCTTGTTTTGTGGTCCCAAAGCTTCCTCTTCAGAGTCCAAAGCTTTGATTCTGTGGTTGAATTCCTCGTTTTATAATCCAAACCCTCACGTTTATTGCACAAACCCTCATTTTTAGGGCCCAAACGCTCATTTTTATGCTGCAAATCATTTCACTGGAAAATGCCTCCTTTTTATGCTCCAAACGCCTCCTTTAGGGCACGATGTCTGAATGTTAGGTCCCAAAGATTTGGTTAAGAGCCCAAAGCTTGGAGTCTAGGGTTGAAAGCCTGCTTTTTACTCTACAAACCCTCCTTTTTGGTGCACAAGCCCTCGCTGTTAGGGTGCAAACACTCACGTTAAGATTCCCAAGCTTCGAGTCCAGGGTTGAAATCCACATCTTTATGCTCCAAACGACCGTCTTTAGGCTTCAAATCCGACTTTTAATTCTGAAATCCCACTTTTTTACGCTCCAAACGCTACATTAAGGGCACAAAGTCTCCATTTTAGGTCACAACGCTTCCTTTTTAGAGTCCGGAACGTTGGTTCCAGGGTTGAAAGCCTCCCTGTTCTGCTTCAAAGCGTCATTTAGAAGGTACAAGCCCTCATTTTTAGGGCGCAACGCCTCATATTTTGGCCGCGAATCCTCCTTTTTAGGGGTCAATACGTCCTTTTTGCTGTAAAATCCCTCACTTTTATGTTCCGGACATCTCTTTTAGGGCACAAAGCCTTGTTTTGTGGTCCCAAAGCTTCCTCTTCAGAGTCCAAAGCTTTGATTCTGTGGTTGACTTCCTCGTTTTATAATCCAAACCCTCACGTTTATTGTGCAAACCCTCATTTTTAGGGCCCAAACGCTCATTTTTATGCTGCAAATCATTTCACTGGAAAATGCCTCCTTTTTATGCTCCAAACGCCTCCTTTAGGGCACGATGTCTGAATGTTAGGTCCCAAAGATTTGGTTAAGAGCCCAAAGCTTGGAGTCTAGGGTTGAAAGCCTGCTTTTTACTCTACAAACCCTCCTGTTTAGGGTACAAACCCTCCTTTTTGGTGCACAAGCCCTCGCTGTTAGGGTGCAAACACTCACGTTAAGATTCCCAAGCTTCGAGTCCAGGGTTGAAATCCACATCTTTATGCTCCAAACGACCGTCTTTAGGCTTCAAATCCGACTTTTAATTCTGAAATCCCACTTTTTTACGCTCCAAACGCTACATTAAGGGCACAAAGTCTCCATTTTAGGTCACAACGCTTCCTTTTTAGAGTCCGGAACGTTGGTTCCAGGGTTGAAAGCCTCCCTGTTCTGCTTCAAAGCGTCATTTAGAAGGTACAAGCCCTCATTTTTAGGGCGCAACGCCTCATTTTTTGGCCGCGAATCCTCCTTTTTAGGGGTCAGTACGTCCTTTTTGCTGTAAAATCCCTCACTTCTATGTTCCGGACATCTCATTTAGGGCACAAAGCCTTGTTTTGTGGTCCCAAAGCTTCCTCTTCAGAGTCCAAAGCTTTGATTCTGTGGTTGAATTCCTCGTTTTATAATCCAAACCCTCACGTTTATTGCACAAACCCTCATTTTTAGGGCCCAAACGCTCATTTTTATGCTGCAAATCATTTCACTGGAAAATGCCTCCTTTTTATGCTCCAAACGCCTCCTTTAGGGCACGATGTCTGAATGTTAGGTCCCAAAGATTTGGTTAAGAGCCCAAAGCTTGGAGTCTAGGGTTGAAAGCCTGCTTTTTACTCTACAAACCCTCCTTTTTGGTGCACAAGCCCTCGCTGTTAGGGTGCAAACACTCACGTTAAGATTCCCAAGCTTCGAGTCCAGGGTTGAAATCCACATCTTTATGCTCCAAACGACCGTCTTTAGGCTTCAAATCCGACTTTTAATTCTGAAATCCCACTTTTTTACGCTCCAAACGCTACATTAAGGGCACAAAGTCTCCATTTTAGGTCACAACGCTTCCTTTTTAGAGTCCGGAACGTTGGTTCCAGGGTTGAAAGCCTCCCTGTTCTGCTTCAAAGCGTCATTTAGAAGGTACAAGCCCTCATTTTTAGGGCGCAACGCCTCATATTTTGGCCGCGAATCCTCCTTTTTAGGGGTCAATACGTCCTTTTTGCTGTAAAATCCCTCACTTTTATGTTCCGGACATCTCTTTTAGGGCACAAAGCCTTGTTTTGTGGTCCCAAAGCTTCCTCTTCAGAGTCCAAAGCTTTGATTCTGTGGTTGAATTCCTCGTTTTATAATCCAAACCCTCACGTTTATTGTGCAAACCCTCATTTTTAGGGCCCAAACGCTCATTTTTATGCTGCAAATCATTTCACTGGAAAATGCCTCCTTTTTATGCTCCAAACGCCTCCTTTAGGGCACGATGTCTGAATGTTAGGTCCCAAAGATTTGGTTAAGAGCCCAAAGCTTGGAGTCTAGGGTTGAAAGCCTGCTTTTTACTCTACAAACCCTCCTGTTTAGGGTACAAACCCTCCTTTTTGGTGCACAAGCCCTCGCTGTTAGGGTGCAAACACTCACGTTAAGATTCCCAAGCTTCGTGTCCAGGGTTGAAATCCACATCTTTATGCTCCAAACGACCGTCTTTAGGCTTCAAATCCGACTTTTAATTCTGAAATCCCACTTTTTTACGCTCCAAACGCTACATTAAGGGCACAAAGTCTCCATTTTAGGTCACAACGCTTCCTTTTTAGAGTCCGGAACGTTGGTTCCAGGGTTGAAAGCCTCCCTGTTCTGCTTCAAAGCGTCATTTAGAAGGTACAAGCCCTCATTTTTAGGGCGCAACGCCTCATTTTTTGGCCGCGAACCCTCCTTTTCAGGGGTCAATACGTCCTTTTTGCTGTAAAATCCCTCACTTTTATGTTCCGGACATCTCTTTTAGGGCACAAAGCCTTGTTTTGTGGTCCCAAAGCTTCCTCTTCAGAGTCCAAAGCTTTGATTCTGTGGTTGACTTCCTCGTTTTATAATCCAAACCCTCACGTTTATTGTGCAAACCCTCATTTTTAGGGCCCAAACGCTCATTTTTATGCTGCAAATCATTTCACTGGAAAATGCCTCCTTTTTATGCTCCAAACGCCTCCTTTAGGGCACGATGTCTGAATGTTAGGTCCCAAAGATTTGGTTAAGAGCCCAAAGCTTGGAGTCTAGGGTTGAAAGCCTGCTTTTTACTCTACAAACCCTCCTGTTTAGGGTACAAACCCTCCTTTTTGGTGCACAAGCCCTCGCTGTTAGGGTGCAAACACTCACGTTAAGATTCCCAAGCTTCGAGTCCAGGGTTGAAATCCACATCTTTATGCTCCAAACGACCGTCTTTAGGCTTCAAATCCGACTTTTAATTCTGAAATCCCACTTTTTTACGCTCCAAACGCTACATTAAGGGCACAAAGTCTCCATTTTAGGTCACAACGCTTCCTTTTTAGAGTCCGGAACGTTGGTTCCAGGGTTGAAAGCCTCCCTGTTCTGCTTCAAAGCGTCATTTAGAAGGTACAAGCCCTCATTTTTAGGGCGCAACGCCTCATTTTTTGGCCGCGAATCCTCCTTTTTAGGGGTCAATACGTCCTTTTTGCTGTAAAATCCCTCACTTTTATGTTCCGGACATCTCTTTTAGGGCACAAAGCCTTGTTTTGTGGTCCCAAAGCTTCCTCTTCAGAGTCCAAAGCTTTGATTCTGTGGTTGAATTCCTCGTTTTATAATCCAAACCCTCACGTTTATTGCACAAACCCTCATTTTTAGGGCCCAAACGCTCATTTTTATGCTGCAAATCATTTCACTGGAAAATGCCTCCTTTTTATGATCCAAACGCCTCCTTTAGGGCACGATGTCTGAATGTTAGGTCCCAAAGATTTGGTTAAGAGCCCAAAGCTTGGAGTCTAGGGTTCAAAGCCTGCTTTTTACTCTACAAACCCTCCTGTTTAGGGTACAAACCCTCCTTTTTGGTGCACAAGCCCTCGCTGTTAGGGTGCAAACACTCACGTTAAGATTCCCAAGCTTCGAGTCCAGGGTTGAAATCCACATCTTTATGCTCCAAACGACCGTCTTTAGGCTTCAAATCCGACTTTTAATTCTGAAATCCCACTTTTTCACGCTCCAAACGCTACATTAAGGGCACAAAGTCTCCATTTTAGGTCACAACGCTTCCTTTTTAGAGTCCGGAACGTTGGTTCCAGGGTTGAAAGCCTCCCTGTTCTGCTTCAAAGCGTCATTTAGAAGGTACAAGCCCTCATTTTTAGGGCGCAACGCCTCATTTTTTGGCCGCGAATCCTCCTTTTTAGGGGTCAATACGTCCTTTTTGCTGTAAAATCCCTCACTTCTATGTTCCGGACATCTCTTTTAGGGCACAAAGCCTTGTTTTGTGGTCCCAAAGCTTCCTCTTCAGAGTCCAAAGCTTTGATTCTGTGGTTGAATTCCTCGTTTTATAATCCAAACCCTCACGTTTATTGTGCAAACCCTCATTTTTAGGGCCCAAACGCTCATTTTTATGCTGCAAATCATTTCACTGGAAAATCCCTCCTTTTTATGCTCCAAACGCCTCCTTTAGGGCACGATGTCTGAATGTTAGGTCCCAAAGATTTGGTTAAGAGCCCAAAGCTTGGAGTCTAGGGTTGAAAGCCTGCTTTTTACTCTACAAACCCTCCTGTTTAGGGTACAAACCCTCCTTTTTGGTGCACAAGCCCTCGCTGTTAGGGTGCAAACACTCACGTTAAGATTCCCAAGCTTCGTGTCCAGGGTTGAAATCCACATCTTTATGCTCCAAACGACCGTCTTTAGGCTTCAAATCCGACTTTTAATTCTGAAATCCCACTTTTTTACGCTCCAAACGCTACATTAAGGGCACAAAGTCTCCATTTTAGGTCACAACGCTTCCTTTTTAGAGTCCGGAACGTTGGTTCCAGGGTTGAAAGCCTCCCTGTTCTGCTTCAAAGCGTCATTTAGAAGGTACAAGCCCTCATTTTTAGGGCGCAACGCCTCATTTTTTGGCCGCGAACCCTCCTTTTCAGGGGTCAATACGTCCTTTTTGCTGTAAAATCCCTCACTTCTATGTTCCGGACATCTCTTTTAGGGCACAAAGCCTTGTTTTGTGGTCCCAAAGCTTCCTCTTCAGAGTCCAAAGCTTTGATTCTGTGGTTGAATTCCTCGTTTTATAATCCAAACCCTCACGTTTATTGCACAAACCCTCATTTTTAGGGCCCAAACGCTCATTTTTATGCTGCAAATCATTTCACTGGAAAATGCCTCCTTTTTATGCTCCAAACGCCTCCTTTAGGGCACGATGTCTGAATGTTAGGTCCCAAAGATTTGGTTAAGAGCCCAAAGCTTGGAGTCTAGGGTTGAAAGCCTGCTTTTTACTCTACAAACCCTCCTGTTTAGGGTACAAACCCTCCTTTTTGGTGCACAAGCCCTCGCTGTTAGGGTGCAAACACTCACGTTAAGATTCCCAAGCTTCGAGTCCAGGGTTGAAATCCACATCTTTATGCTCCAAACGACCGTCTTTAGGCTTCAAATCCGACTTTTAATTCTGAAATCCCACTTTTTTACGCTCCAAACGCTACATTAAGGGCACAAAGTCTCCATTTTAGGTCACAACGCTTCCTTTTTAGAGTCCGGAACATTGGTTCCAGGGTTGAAAGCCTCCCTGTTCTGCTTCAAAGCGTCATTTAGAAGGTACAAGCCCTCATTTTTAGGGCGCAACGCCTCATTTTTTGGCCGCGAATCCTCCTTTTTAGGGGTCAATACGTCCTTTTTGCTGTAAAATCCCTCACTTCTATGTTCCGGGCATCTCATTTAGGGCACAAAGCCTTGTTTTGTGGTCCCAAAGCTTCCTCTTCAGAGTCCAAAGCTTTGATTCTGTGGTTGAATTCCTCGTTTTATAATCCAAACCCTCACGTTTATTGTGCAAACCCTCATTTTTAGGGCCCAAACGCTCATTTTTATGCTGCAAATCATTTCACTGGAAAATGCCTCCTTTTTATGCTCCAAACGCCTCCTTTAGGGCACGATGTCTGAATGTTAGGTCCCAAAGATTTGGTTAAGAGCCCAAAGCTTGGAGTCTAGGGTTGAAAGCATGCTTTTTACACTACAAACCCTCCTGTTTAGGGTACAAACCCTCCTTTTTGGTGCACAAGCCCTCGCTGTTAGGGTGCAAACACTCACGTTAAGATTCCCAAGCTTCGAGTCCAGGGTTGAAATCCACATCTTTATGCTCCAAACGACCGTCTTTGGGCTTCAAATTCGACTTTTAATTCTGAAATCCCACTTTTTTACGCTCCAAACGCTACATTAAGGGCACAAAGTCTCCATTTTAGGTCACAACGCTTCCTTTTTAGAGTCCGGAACGTTGGTTCCAGGGTTGAAAGCCTCCCTGTTCTGCTTCAAAGCGTCATTTAGAAGGTACAAGCCCTCATTTTTAGGGCGCAACGCCTCATTTTTTGGCCGCGAATCCTCCTTTTTAGGGGTCAATATGTCCTTTTTGCTGTAAAATCCCTCACTTCTATGTTCCGGACATCTCATTTAGGGCACAAAGCCTTGTTTTGTGGTCCCAAAGTTTCCTCTTCAGAGTCCAAAGCTTTGATTCTGTGGTTGAATTCCTCGTTTTATAATCCAAACCCTCACGTTTATTGCGCAAACCCTCATTTTTAGGGCCCAAACGCTCATTTTTATGCTGCAAATCATTTCACTGGAAAATGCCTCCTTTTTATGCTCCAAACGCCTCCTTTAGGGCACGATGTCTGAATGTTAGGTCCCAAAGATTTGGTTAAGAGCCCAAAGCTTGGAGTCTAGGGTTGAAAGCCTGCTTTTTACTCTACAAACCCTCCTGTTTAGGGTACAAACCCTCCTTTTTGGTGCACAAGCCCTCGCTGTTAGGGTGCAAACACTCACGTTAAGATTCCCAAGCTTCGAGTCCAGGGTTGAAATCCACATCTTTATGCTCCAAACGACCGTCTTTGGGCTTCAAATCCGACTTTTAATTCTGAATTCCCACTTTTTTACGCTCCAAACGCTACATTAAGGGCACAAAGTCTCCATTTTAGGTCACAACGCTTCCTTTTTAGAGTCCGGAACGTTGGTTCCAGGGTTGAAAGCCTCCCTGTTCTGCTTCAAAGCGTCATTTAGAAGGTACAAGCCCTCATTTTTAGGGCGCAACGCCTCATTTTTTGGCCGCGAATCCTCCTTTTTAGGGGTCAATACGTCCTTTTTGCTGTAAAATCCCTCACTTCTATGTTCCGGACATCTCATTTAGGGCACAAAGCCTTGTTTTGTGGTCCCAAAGCTTCCTCTTCAGAGTCCAAAGCTTTGATTCTGTGGTTGAATTCCTCGTTTTATAATCCAAACCCTCACGTTTATTGCACAAACCCTCATTTTTAGGGCCCAAACGCTCATTTTTATGCTGCAAATCATTTCACTGGAAAATGCCTCCTTTTTATGCTCCAAACGCCTCCTTTAGGGCACGAGCCTCAATGTTAGGTCCCAAAGATTTGGTTAAGAGCCCAAAGCTTTGAGTCTAGGGTTGAAAGCCTGCTTTTTACTCTACAAACCCTCCTTTTTGGTGCACAAGCCCTCGCTGTTAGGGTGCAAACACTCACGTTAAGATTCCCAAGCTTCGAGTCCAGGGTTGAAATCCACATCTTTATGCTCCAAACGACCGTCTTTAGGCTTCAAATCCGACTTTTAATTCTGAAATCCCACTTTTTTACGCTCCAAACGCTACATTAAGGGCACAAAGTCTCCATTTTAGGTCACAACGCTTCCTTTTTAGAGTCCGGAACGTTGGTTCCAGGGTTGAAAGCCTCCCTGTTCTGCTTCAAAGCGTCATTTAGAAGGTACAAGCCCTCATTTTTAGGGCGCAACGCCTCATTTTTTGGCCACGAATCTTCCTTTTTAGGGGTCAATACGTCCTTTTTGCTGTAAAATCCCTCACTTTTATGTTCCGGGCATCTCATTTAGGGCACAAAGCCTTGTTTTGTGGTCCCAAAGCTTCCTCTTCAGAGTCCAAAGCTTTGATTCTGTGGTTGAATTCCTCGTTTTATAATCCAAACCCTCACGTTTATTGCGCAAACCCTCATTTTTAGGGCCCAAACGCTCATTTTTATGCTGCAAATCATTTCACTGGAAAATGCCTCCTTTTTATGCTCCAAACGCCTCCTTTAGGGCACGATGTCTGAATGTTAGGTCCCAAAGATTTGGTTAAGAGCCCAAAGCTTGGAGTCTAGGGTTGAAAGCCTGCTTTTTACTCTACAAACCCTCCTTTTTGGTGCACAAGCCCTCGCTGTTAGGGTGCAAACACTCACGTTAAGATTCCCAAGCTTCGAGTCCAGGGTTGAAATCCACATCTTTATGCTCCAAACGACCGTCTTTAGGCTTCAAATCTGACTTTTAATTCTGAAATCCCACTTTTTTACGCTCCAAACGCTACATTAAGGGCACAAAGTCTCCATTTTAGGTCACAACGCTTCCTTTTTAGAGTCCGGAACGTTGGTTCCAGGGTTGAAAGCCTCCCTGTTCTGCTTCAAAGCGTCATTTAGAAGGTACAAGCCCTCATTTTTAGGGCGCAACGCCTCATTTTTTGGCCGCGAATCCTCCTTTTTAGGGGTCAATACGTCCTTTTTGCTGTAAAATCCCTCACTTTTATGTTCCGGACATCTCATTTAGGGCACAAAGCCTTGTTTTGTGGTCCCAAAGCTTCCTCTTCAGAGTCCAAAGCTTTGATTCTGTGGTTGAATTCCTCGTTTTATAATCCAAACCCTCACGTTTATTGCGCAAACCCTCATTTTTAGGGCCCAAACGCTCATTTTTATGCTGCAAATCATTTCACTGGAAAATGCCTCCTTTTTATGCTCCAAACGCCTCCTTTAGGGCACGATGTCTGAATGTTAGGTCCCAAAGATTTGGTTAAGAGCCCAAAGCTTGGAGTCTAGGGTTGAAAGCCTGCTTTTTACTCTACAAACCCTCCTTTTTGGTGCACAAGCCCTCGCTGTTAGGGTGCAAACACTCACGTTAAGATTCCCAAGCTTCGAGTCCAGGGTTGAAATCCACATCTTTATGCTCCAAACGACCGTCTTTAGGCTTCAAATCTGACTTTTAATTCTGAAATCCCACTTTTTTACGCTCCAAACGCTACATTAAGGGCACAAAGTCTCCATTTTAGGTCACAACGCTTCCTTTTTAGAGTCCGGAACGTTGGTTCCAGGGTTGAAAGCCTCCCTGTTCTGCTTCAAAGCGTCATTTAGAAGGTACAAGCCCTCATTTTTAGGGCGCAACGCCTCATTTTTTGGCCGCGAATCCTCCTTTTTAGGGGTCAATACGTCCTTTTTGCTGTAAAATCCCTCACTTTTATGTTCCGGACATCTCATTTAGGGCACAAAGCCTTGTTTTGTGGTCCCAAAGCTTCCTCTTCAGAGTCCAAAGCTTTGATTCTGTGGTTGAATTCCCCGTTTTATAATCCAAACCCTCACGTTTATTGCACAAACCCTCATTTTTAGGGCCCAAACGCTCATTTTTATGCTGCAAATCATTTCACTGGAAAATGCCTCCTTTTTATGCTCCAAACGCCTCCTTTAGGGCACGATGTCTGAATGTTAGGTCCCAAAGATTTGGTTAAGAGCCCAAAGCTTGGAGTCTAGGGTTGAAAGCCTGCTTTTTACTCTACAAACCCTCCTGTTTAGGGTACAAACCCTCCTTTTTGGTGCACAAGCCCTCGCTGTTAGGGTGCAAACACTCACGTTAAGATTCCCAAGCTTCGAGTCCAGGGTTGAAATCCACATCTTTATGCTCCAAACGACCGTCTTTAGGCTTCAAATCCAACTTTTAATTCTGAAATCCCACTTTTTTACGCTCCAAACGCTACATTAAGGGCACAAAGTCTCCATTTTAGGTCACAACGCTTCCTTTTTAGAGTCCGGAACGTTGGTTCCAGGGTTGAAAGCCTCCCTGTTCTGCTTCAAAGCGTCATTTAGAAGGTACAAGCCCTCATTTTTAGGGCGCAACGCCTCATTTTTTGGCCGCGAATCCTCCTTTTTAGGGGTCAATACGTCCTTTTTGCTGTAAAATCCCTCACTTCTATGTTCCGGACATCTCATTTAGGGCACAAAGCCTTGTTTTGTGGTCCCAAAGCTTCCTCTTCAGAGTCCAAAGCTTTGATTCTGTGGTTGAATTCCTCGTTTTATAATCCAAACCCTCACGTTTATTGCACAAACCCTCATTTTTAGGGCCCAAACGCTCATTTTTATGCTGCAAATCATTTCACTGGAAAATGCCTCCTTTTTATGCTCCAAACGCCTCCTTTAGGGCACGATGTCTGAATGTTAGGTCCCAAAGATTTGGTTAAGAGCCCAAAGCTTTGAGTCTAGGGTTGAAAGCCTGCTTTTTACTCTACAAACCCTCCTTTTTGGTGCACAAGCCCTCGCTGTTAGGGTGCAAACACTCACGTTAAGATTCCCAAGCTTCGAGTCCAGGGTTGAAATCCACATCTTTATGCTCCAAACGACCGTCTTTAGGCTTCAAATCCGACTTTTAATTCTGAAATCCCACTTTTTTACGCTCCAAACGCTACATTAAGGGCACAAAGTCTCCATTTTAGGTCACAACGCTTCCTTTTTAGAGTCCGGAACGTTGGTTCCAGGGTTGAAAGCCTCCCTGTTCTGCTTCAAAGCGTCATTTAGAAGGTACAAGCCCTCATTTTTAGGGCGCAACGCCTCATTTTTTGGCCGCGAATCCTCCTTTTTAGGGGTCAATACGTCCTTTTTGCTGTAAAATCCCTCACTTTTATGTTCCGGACATCTCATTTAGGGCACAAAGCCTTGTTTTGTGGTCCCAAAGCTTCCTCTTCAGAGTCCAAAGCTTTGATTCTGTG
Organism: Strix aluco; assembly: GCF_031877795.1. Lineage (NCBI taxonomy): Eukaryota > Metazoa > Chordata > Aves > Strigiformes > Strigidae > Strix > Strix aluco. The sequence continues at coordinate 8,446,387 of NC_133970.1, forward strand.
GTTGAATTCCTCGTTTTATAATCCAAACCCTCACGTTTATTGCACAAACCCTCATTTTTAGGGCCCAAACGCTCATTTTTATGCTGCAAATCATTTCACTGGAAAATGCCTCCTTTTTATGATCCAAACGCCTCCTTTAGGGCACGAGCCTCAATGTTAGGTCCCAAAGATTTGGTTAAGAGCCCAAAGCTTGGAGTCTAGGGTTGAAAGCCTGCTTTTTACTCTACAAACCCTCTTTTTTGGTGCACAAGCCCTCGCTGTTAGGGTGCAAACACTCACGTTAAGATTCCCAAGCTTCGAGTCCAGGGTTGAAATCCACATCTTTATGCTCCAAACGACCGTCTTTGGGCTTCAAATTCGACTTTTAATTCTGAAATCCCACTTTTTTACGCTCCAAACGCTACATTAAGGGCACAAAGTCTCCATTTTAGGTCACAACGCTTCCTTTTTAGAGTCCGGAACGTTGGTTCCAGGGTTGAAAGCCTCCCTGTTCTGCTTCAAAGCGTCATTTAGAAGGTACAAGCCCTCATTTTTAGGGCGCAACGCCTCATTTTTTGGCCGCGAATCCTCCTTTTTAGGGGTCAGTACGTCCTTTTTGCTGTAAAATCCCTCACTTCTATGTTCCGGACATCTCTTTTAGGGCACAAAGCCTTGTTTTGTGGTCCCAAAGCTTCCTCTTCAGAGTCCAAAGCTTTGATTCTGTGGTTGAATTCCTCGTTTTATAATCCAAACCCTCACGTTTATTGCACAAACCCTCATTTTTAGGGCCCAAACGCTCATTTTTATGCTGCAAATCATTTCACTGGAAAATGCCTCCTTTTTATGCTCCAAACGCCTCCTTTAGGGCACGATGTCTGAATGTTAGGTCCCAAAGATTTGGTTAAGAGCCCAAAGCTTGGAGTCTAGGGTTGAAAGCCTGCTTTTTACTCTACAAACCCTCCTGTTTAGGGTACAAACCCTCCTTTTTGGTGCACAAGCCCTCGCTGTTAGGGTGCAAACACTCACGTTAAGATTCCCAAGCTTCGAGTCCAGGGTTGAAATCCACATCTTTATGCTCCAAACGACCGTCTTTGGGCTTCAAATCCGACTTTTAATTCTGAAATCCCACTTTTTTACGCTCCAAACGCTACATTAAGGGCACAAAGTCTCCATTTTAGGTCACAACGCTTCCTTTTTAGAGTCCGGAACGTTGGTTCCAGGGTTGAAAGCCTCCCTGTTCTGCTTCAAAGCGTCATTTAGAAGGTACAAGCCCTCATTTTTAGGGCGCAACGCCTCATTTTTTGGCCGCGAATCCTCCTTTTTAGGGGTCAATACGTCCTTTTTGCTGTAAAATCCCTCACTTTTATGTTCCGGACATCTCATTTAGGGCACAAAGCCTTGTTTTGTGGTCCCAAAGCTTCCTCTTCAGAGTCCAAAGCTTTGATTCTGTGGTTGAATTCCTCGTTTTATAATCCAAACCCTCACGTTTATTGCACAAACCCTCATTTTTAGGGCCCAAACGCTCATTTTTATGCTGCAAATCATTTCACTGGAAAATGCCTCCTTTTTATGCTCCAAACGCCTCCTTTAGGGCACGATGTCTGAATGTTAGGTCCCAAAGATTTGGTTAAGAGCCCAAAGCTTTGAGTCTAGGGTTGAAAGCCTGCTTTTTACTCTACAAACCCTCCTGTTTAGGGTACAAACCCTCCTTTTTGGTGCACAAGCCCTCGCTGTTAGGGTGCAAACACTCACGTTAAGATTCCCAAGCTTCGAGTCCAGGGTTGAAATCCACATCTTTATGCTCCAAACGACCGTCTTTGGGCTTCAAATCCGACTTTTAATTCTGAAATCCCACTTTTTTACGCTCCAAACGCTACATTAAGGGCACAAAGTCTCCATTTTAGGTCACAACGCTTCCTTTTCGGAGTCCGGAACGTTGGTTCCAGGGTTGAAAGCCTCCCTGTTCTGCTTCAAAGCGTCATTTAGAAGGTACAAGCCCTCATTTTTAGGGCGCAACGCCTCATTTTTTGGCCGCGAATCCTCCTTTTTAGGGGTCAGTACGTCCTTTTTGCTGTAAAATCCCTCACTTCTATGTTCCGGACATCTCATTTAGGGCACAAAGCCGTGTTTTGTGGTCCCAAAGTTTCCTCTTCAGAGTCCAAAGCTTTGATTCTGTGGTTGAATTCCTCGTTTTATAATCCAAACCCTCACGTTTATTGTGCAAACCCTCATTTTTAGGGCCCAAACGCTCATTTTTATGCTGTAAATAATTTCACTGGAAAATGCCTCCTTTTTATGATCCAAACGCCTCCTTTAGGGCACGAGCCTCAATTTTAGGTCCCAAAGATTTGGTTAAGAGCCCAAAGCTTGGAGTCTAGGGTTGAAAGCCTGCTTTTTACTCTACAAACCCTCTTTTTTGGTGCACAAGCCCTCGCTGTTAGGGTGCAAACACTCACGTTAAGATTCCCAAGCTTCGAGTCCAGGGTTGAAATCCACATCTTTATGCTCCAAACGACCGTCTTTGGGCTTCAAATTCGACTTTTAATTCTGAAATCCCACTTTTTTACGCTCCAAACGCTACATTAAGGGCACAAAGTCTCCATTTTAGGTCACAACGCTTCCTTTTTAGAGTCCGGAACGTTGGTTCCAGGGTTGAAAGCCTCCCTGTTCTGCTTCAAAGCGTCATTTAGAAGGTACAAGCCCTCATTTTTAGGGCGCAACGCCTCATTTTTTGGCCGCGAATCCTCCTTTTTAGGGGTCAATACGTCCTTTTTGCTGTAAAATCCCTCACTTCTATGTTCCGGACATCTCTTTTAGGGCACAAAGCCTTGTTTTGTGGTCCCAAAGCTTCCTCTTCAGAGTCCAAAGCTTTGATTCTGTGGTTGAATTCCTCGTTTTATAATCCAAACCCTCACGTTTATTGCACAAACCCTCATTTTTAGGGCCCAAACGCTCATTTTTATGCTGCAAATCATTTCACTGGAAAATGCCTCCTTTTTATGCTCCAAACGCCTCCTTTAGGGCACGATGTCTGAATGTTAGGTCCCAAAGATTTGGTTAAGAGCCCAAAGCTTTGAGTCTAGGGTTGAAAGCCTGCTTTTTACTCTACAAACCCTCCTGTTTAGGGTACAAACCCTCCTTTTTGGTGCACAAGCCCTCGCTGTTAGGGTGCAAACACTCACGTTAAGATTCCCAAGCTTCGAGTCCAGGGTTGAAATCCACATCTTTATGCTCCAAACGACCGTCTTTGGGCTTCAAATCCGACTTTTAATTCTGAAATCCCACTTTTTTACGCTCCAAACGCTACATTAAGGGCACAAAGTCTCCATTTTAGGTCACAACGCTTCCTTTTCGGAGTCCGGAACGTTGGTTCCAGGGTTGAAAGCCTCCCTGTTCTGCTTCAAAGCGTCATTTAGAAGGTACAAGCCCTCATTTTTAGGGCGCAACGCCTCATTTTTTGGCCGCGAATCCTCCTTTTTAGGGGTCAGTACGTCCTTTTTGCTGTAAAATCCCTCACTTCTATGTTCCGGACATCTCATTTAGGGCACAAAGCCGTGTTTTGTGGTCCCAAAGTTTCCTCTTCAGAGTCCAAAGCTTTGATTCTGTGGTTGAATTCCTCGTTTTATAATCCAAACCCTCACGTTTATTGTGCAAACCCTCATTTTTAGGGCCCAAACGCTCATTTTTATGCTGTAAATAATTTCACTGGAAAATGCCTCCTTTTTATGATCCAAACGCCTCCTTTAGGGCACGAGCCTCAATTTTAGGTCCCAAAGATTTGGTTAAGAGCCCAAAGCTTGGAGTCTAGGGTTGAAAGCCTGCTTTTTACTCTACAAACCCTCTTTTTTGGTGCACAAGCCCTCGCTGTTAGGGTGCAAACACTCACGTTAAGATTCCCAAGCTTCGAGTCCAGGGTTGAAATCCACATCTTTATGCTCCAAACGACCGTCTTTGGGCTTCAAATTCGACTTTTAATTCTGAAATCCCACTTTTTTACGCTCCAAACGCTACATTAAGGGCACAAAGTCTCCATTTTAGGTCACAACGCTTCCTTTTTAGAGTCCGGAACGTTGGTTCCAGGGTTGAAAGCCTCCCTGTTCTGCTTCAAAGCGTCATTTAGAAGGTACAAGCCCTCATTTTTAGGGCGCAACGCCTCATTTTTTGGCCGCGAATCCTCCTTTTTAGGGGTCAATACGTCCTTTTTGCTGTAAAATCCCTCACTTCTATGTTCCGGACATCTCTTTTAGGGCACAAAGCCTTGTTTTGTGGTCCCAAAGCTTCCTCTTCAGAGTCCAAAGCTTTGATTCTGTGGTTGAATTCCTCGTTTTATAATCCAAACCCTCACGTTTATTGCACAAACCCTCATTTTTAGGGCCCAAACGCTCATTTTTATGCTGCAAATCATTTCACTGGAAAATGCCTCCTTTTTATGCTCCAAACGCCTCCTTTAGGGCACGATGTCTGAATGTTAGGTCCCAAAGATTTGGTTAAGAGCCCAAAGCTTGGAGTCTAGGGTTGAAAGCCTGCTTTTTACTCTACAAACCCTCCTGTTTAGGGTACAAACCCTCCTTTTTGGTGCACAAGCCCTCGCTGTTAGGGTGCAAACACTCACGTTAAGATTCCCAAGCTTCGAGTCCAGGGTTGAAATCCACATCTTTATGCTCCAAACGACCGTCTTTGGGCTTCAAATCCGACTTTTAATTCTGAAATCCCACTTTTTTACGCTCCAAACGCTACATTAAGGGCACAAAGTCTCCATTTTAGGTCACAACGCTTCCTTTTTAGAGTCCGGAACGTTGGTTCCAGGGTTGAAAGCCTCCCTGTTCTGCTTCAAAGCGTCATTTAGAAGGTACAAGCCCTCATTTTTAGGGCGCAACGCCTCATTTTTTGGCCGCGAATCCTCCTTTTTAGGGGTCAATACGTCCTTTTTGCTGTAAAATCCCTCACTTTTATGTTCCGGACATCTCATTTAGGGCACAAAGCCGTGTTTTGTGGTCCCAAAGTTTCCTCTTCAGAGTCCAAAGCTTTGATTCTGTGGTTGAATTCCTCGTTTTATAATCCAAACCCTCACGTTTATTGCACAAACCCTCATTTTTAGGGCCCAAACGCTCATTTTTATGCTGTAAATAATTTCACTGGAAAATGCCTCCTTTTTATGATCCAAACGCCTCCTTTAGGGCACGAGCCTCAATGTTAGGTCCCAAAGATTTGGTTAAGAGCCCAAAGCTTGGAGTCTAGGGTTGAAAGCCTGCTTTTTACTCTACAAACCCTCTTTTTTGGTGCACAAGCCCTCGCTGTTAGGGTGCAAACACTCACGTTACGATTCCCAAGCTTCGAGTCCAGGGTTGAAATCCACATCTTTATGCTCCAAACGACCGTCTTTAGGCTTCAAATCCAACTTTTAATTCTGAAATCCCACTTTTTTACGCTCCAAACGCTACATTAAGGGCACAAAGTCTCCATTTTAGGTCACAACGCTTCCTTTTTAGAGTCCGGAACGTTGGTTCCAGGGTTGAAAGCCTCCCTGTTCTGCTTCAAAGCGTCATTTAGAAGGTACAAGCCCTCATTTTTAGGGCGCAACGCCTCATTTTTTGGCCGCGAATCCTCCTTTTTAGGGGTCAATACGTCCTTTTTGCTGTAAAATCCCTCACTTTTATGTTCCGGACATCTCATTTAGGGCACAAAGCCTTGTTTTGTGGTCCCAAAGCTTCCTCTTCAGAGTCCAAAGCTTTGATTCTGTGGTTGAATTCCTCGTTTTATAATCCAAACCCTCACGTTTATTGCACAAACCCTCATTTTTAGGGCCCAAACGCTCATTTTTATGCTGCAAATCATTTCACTGGAAAATGCCTCCTTTTTATGCTCCAAACGCCTCCTTTAGGGCACGATGTCTGAATGTTAGGTCCCAAAGATTTGGTTAAGAGCCCAAAGCTTTGAGTCTAGGGTTGAAAGCCTGCTTTTTACTCTACAAACCCTCCTGTTTAGGGTACAAACCCTCCTTTTTGGTGCACAAGCCCTCGCTGTTAGGGTGCAAACACTCACGTTAAGATTCCCAAGCTTCGAGTCCAGGGTTGAAATCCACATCTTTATGCTCCAAACGACCGTCTTTGGGCTTCAAATCCGACTTTTAATTCTGAAATCCCACTTTTTTACGCTCCAAACGCTACATTAAGGGCACAAAGTCTCCATTTTAGGTCACAACGCTTCCTTTTCGGAGTCCGGAACGTTGGTTCCAGGGTTGAAAGCCTCCCTGTTCTGCTTCAAAGCGTCATTTAGAAGGTACAAGCCCTCATTTTTAGGGCGCAACGCCTCATTTTTTGGCCGCGAATCCTCCTTTTTAGGGGTCAGTACGTCCTTTTTGCTGTAAAATCCCTCACTTCTATGTTCCGGACATCTCATTTAGGGCACAAAGCCGTGTTTTGTGGTCCCAAAGTTTCCTCTTCAGAGTCCAAAGCTTTGATTCTGTGGTTGAATTCCTCGTTTTATAATCCAAACCCTCACGTTTATTGTGCAAACCCTCATTTTTAGGGCCCAAACGCTCATTTTTATGCTGTAAATAATTTCACTGGAAAATGCCTCCTTTTTATGATCCAAACGCCTCCTTTAGGGCACGAGCCTCAATTTTAGGTCCCAAAGATTTGGTTAAGAGCCCAAAGCTTGGAGTCTAGGGTTGAAAGCCTGCTTTTTACTCTACAAACCCTCTTTTTTGGTGCACAAGCCCTCGCTGTTAGGGTGCAAACACTCACGTTAAGATTCCCAAGCTTCGAGTCCAGGGTTGAAATCCACATCTTTATGCTCCAAACGACCGTCTTTGGGCTTCAAATTCGACTTTTAATTCTGAAATCCCACTTTTTTACGCTCCAAACGCTACATTAAGGGCACAAAGTCTCCATTTTAGGTCACAACGCTTCCTTTTTAGAGTCCGGAACGTTGGTTCCAGGGTTGAAAGCCTCCCTGTTCTGCTTCAAAGCGTCATTTAGAAGGTACAAGCCCTCATTTTTAGGGCGCAACGCCTCATTTTTTGGCCGCGAATCCTCCTTTTTAGGGGTCAATACGTCCTTTTTGCTGTAAAATCCCTCACTTCTATGTTCCGGACATCTCTTTTAGGGCACAAAGCCTTGTTTTGTGGTCCCAAAGCTTCCTCTTCAGAGTCCAAAGCTTTGATTCTGTGGTTGAATTCCTCGTTTTATAATCCAAACCCTCACGTTTATTGCACAAACCCTCATTTTTAGGGCCCAAACGCTCATTTTTATGCTGCAAATCATTTCACTGGAAAATGCCTCCTTTTTATGCTCCAAACGCCTCCTTTAGGGCACGATGTCTGAATGTTAGGTCCCAAAGATTTGGTTAAGAGCCCAAAGCTTTGAGTCTAGGGTTGAAAGCCTGCTTTTTACTCTACAAACCCTCCTGTTTAGGGTACAAACCCTCCTTTTTGGTGCACAAGCCCTCGCTGTTAGGGTGCAAACACTCACGTTAAGATTCCCAAGCTTCGAGTCCAGGGTTGAAATCCACATCTTTATGCTCCAAACGACCGTCTTTGGGCTTCAAATCCGACTTTTAATTCTGAAATCCCACTTTTTTACGCTCCAAACGCTACATTAAGGGCACAAAGTCTCCATTTTAGGTCACAACGCTTCCTTTTCGGAGTCCGGAACGTTGGTTCCAGGGTTGAAAGCCTCCCTGTTCTGCTTCAAAGCGTCATTTAGAAGGTACAAGCCCTCATTTTTAGGGCGCAACGCCTCATTTTTTGGCCGCGAATCCTCCTTTTTAGGGGTCAGTACGTCCTTTTTGCTGTAAAATCCCTCACTTCTATGTTCCGGACATCTCATTTAGGGCACAAAGCCGTGTTTTGTGGTCCCAAAGTTTCCTCTTCAGAGTCCAAAGCTTTGATTCTGTGGTTGAATTCCTCGTTTTATAATCCAAACCCTCACGTTTATTGTGCAAACCCTCATTTTTAGGGCCCAAACGCTCATTTTTATGCTGTAAATAATTTCACTGGAAAATGCCTCCTTTTTATGATCCAAACGCCTCCTTTAGGGCACGAGCCTCAATTTTAGGTCCCAAAGATTTGGTTAAGAGCCCAAAGCTTGGAGTCTAGGGTTGAAAGCCTGCTTTTTACTCTACAAACCCTCTTTTTTGGTGCACAAGCCCTCGCTGTTAGGGTGCAAACACTCACGTTAAGATTCCCAAGCTTCGAGTCCAGGGTTGAAATCCACATCTTTATGCTCCAAACGACCGTCTTTGGGCTTCAAATTCGACTTTTAATTCTGAAATCCCACTTTTTTACGCTCCAAACGCTACATTAAGGGCACAAAGTCTCCATTTTAGGTCACAACGCTTCCTTTTTAGAGTCCGGAACGTTGGTTCCAGGGTTGAAAGCCTCCCTGTTCTGCTTCAAAGCGTCATTTAGAAGGTACAAGCCCTCATTTTTAGGGCGCAACGCCTCATTTTTTGGCCGCGAATCCTCCTTTTTAGGGGTCAATACGTCCTTTTTGCTGTAAAATCCCTCACTTCTATGTTCCGGACATCTCTTTTAGGGCACAAAGCCTTGTTTTGTGGTCCCAAAGCTTCCTCTTCAGAGTCCAAAGCTTTGATTCTGTGGTTGAATTCCTCGTTTTATAATCCAAACCCTCACGTTTATTGCACAAACCCTCATTTTTAGGGCCCAAACGCTCATTTTTATGCTGCAAATCATTTCACTGGAAAATGCCTCCTTTTTATGCTCCAAACGCCTCCTTTAGGGCACGATGTCTGAATGTTAGGTCCCAAAGATTTGGTTAAGAGCCCAAAGCTTGGAGTCTAGGGTTCAAAGCCTGCTTTTTACTCTACAAACCCTCCTGTTTAGGGTACAAACCCTCCTTTTTGGTGCACAAGCCCTCGCTGTTAGGGTGCAAACACTCACGTTAAGATTCCCAAGCTTCGAGTCCAGGGTTGAAATCCACATCTTTATGCTCCAAACGACCGTCTTTGGGCTTCAAATCCGACTTTTAATTCTGAAATCCCACTTTTTTACGCTCCAAACGCTACATTAAGGGCACAAAGTCTCCATTTTAGGTCACAACGCTTCCTTTTTAGAGTCCGGAACGTTGGTTCCAGGGTTGAAAGCCTCCCTGTTCTGCTTCAAAGCGTCATTTAGAAGGTACAAGCCCTCATTTTTAGGGCGCAACGCCTCATTTTTTGGCCGCGAATCCTCCTTTTTAGGGGTCAATACGTCCTTTTTGCTGTAAAATCCCTCACTTTTATGTTCCGGACATCTCATTTAGGGCACAAAGCCGTGTTTTGTGGTCCCAAAGTTTCCTCTTCAGAGTCCAAAGCTTTGATTCTGTGGTTGAATTCCTCGTTTTATAATCCAAACCCTCACGTTTATTGCACAAACCCTCATTTTTAGGGCCCAAACGCTCATTTTTATGCTGTAAATAATTTCACTGGAAAATGCCTCCTTTTTATGATCCAAACGCCTCCTTTAGGGCACGAGCCTCAATGTTAGGTCCCAAAGATTTGGTTAAGAGCCCAAAGCTTGGAGTCTAGGGTTGAAAGCCTGCTTTTTACTCTACAAACCCTCTTTTTTGGTGCACAAGCCCTCGCTGTTAGGGTGCAAACACTCACGTTACGATTCCCAAGCTTCGAGTCCAGGGTTGAAATCCACATCTTTATGCTCCAAACGACCGTCTTTAGGCTTCAAATCCAACTTTTAATTCTGAAATCCCACTTTTTTACGCTCCAAACGCTACATTAAGGGCACAAAGTCTCCATTTTAGGTCACAACGCTTCCTTTTTAGAGTCCGGAACGTTGGTTCCAGGGTTGAAAGCCTCCCTGTTCTGCTTCAAAGCGTCATTTAGAAGGTACAAGCCCTCATTTTTAGGGCGCAACGCCTCATTTTTTGGCCGCGAATCCTCCTTTTTAGGGGTCAATACGTCCTTTTTGCTGTAAAATCCCTCACTTTTATGTTCCGGACATCTCATTTAGGGCACAAAGCCTTGTTTTGTGGTCCCAAAGCTTCCTCTTCAGAGTCCAAAGCTTTGATTCTGTGGTTGAATTCCTCGTTTTATAATCCAAACCCTCACGTTTATTGCACAAACCCTCATTTTTAGGGCCCAAACGCTCATTTTTATGCTGCAAATCATTTCACTGGAAAATGCCTCCTTTTTATGCTCCAAACGCCTCCTTTAGGGCACGATGTCTGAATGTTAGGTCCCAAAGATTTGGTTAAGAGCCCAAAGCTTTGAGTCTAGGGTTGAAAGCCTGCTTTTTACTCTACAAACCCTCCTGTTTAGGGTACAAACCCTCCTTTTTGGTGCACAAGCCCTCGCTGTTAGGGTGCAAACACTCACGTTAAGATTCCCAAGCTTCGAGTCCAGGGTTGAAATCCACATCTTTATGCTCCAAACGACCGTCTTTGGGCTTCAAATCCGACTTTTAATTCTGAAATCCCACTTTTTTACGCTCCAAACGCTACATTAAGGGCACAAAGTCTCCATTTTAGGTCACAACGCTTCCTTTTCGGAGTCCGGAACGTTGGTTCCAGGGTTGAAAGCCTCCCTGTTCTGCTTCAAAGCGTCATTTAGAAGGTACAAGCCCTCATTTTTAGGGCGCAACGCCTCATTTTTTGGCCGCGAATCCTCCTTTTTAGGGGTCAGTACGTCCTTTTTGCTGTAAAATCCCTCACTTCTATGTTCCGGACATCTCATTTAGGGCACAAAGCCGTGTTTTGTGGTCCCAAAGTTTCCTCTTCAGAGTCCAAAGCTTTGATTCTGTGGTTGAATTCCTCGTTTTATAATCCAAACCCTCACGTTTATTGTGCAAACCCTCATTTTTAGGGCCCAAACGCTCATTTTTATGCTGTAAATAATTTCACTGGAAAATGCCTCCTTTTTATGATCCAAACGCCTCCTTTAGGGCACGAGCCTCAATTTTAGGTCCCAAAGATTTGGTTAAGAGCCCAAAGCTTGGAGTCTAGGGTTGAAAGCCTGCTTTTTACTCTACAAACCCTCTTTTTTGGTGCACAAGCCCTCGCTGTTAGGGTGCAAACACTCACGTTAAGATTCCCAAGCTTCGAGTCCAGGGTTGAAATCCACATCTTTATGCTCCAAACGACCGTCTTTGGGCTTCAAATTCGACTTTTAATTCTGAAATCCCACTTTTTTACGCTCCAAACGCTACATTAAGGGCACAAAGTCTCCATTTTAGGTCACAACGCTTCCTTTTTAGAGTCCGGAACGTTGGTTCCAGGGTTGAAAGCCTCCCTGTTCTGCTTCAAAGCGTCATTTAGAAGGTACAAGCCCTCATTTTTAGGGCGCAACGCCTCATTTTTTGGCCGCGAATCCTCCTTTTTAGGGGTCAATACGTCCTTTTTGCTGTAAAATCCCTCACTTCTATGTTCCGGACATCTCTTTTAGGGCACAAAGCCTTGTTTTGTGGTCCCAAAGCTTCCTCTTCAGAGTCCAAAGCTTTGATTCTGTGGTTGAATTCCTCGTTTTATAATCCAAACCCTCACGTTTATTGCACAAACCCTCATTTTTAGGGCCCAAACGCTCATTTTTATGCTGCAAATCATTTCACTGGAAAATGCCTCCTTTTTATGCTCCAAACGCCTCCTTTAGGGCACGATGTCTGAATGTTAGGTCCCAAAGATTTGGTTAAGAGCCCAAAGCTTGGAGTCTAGGGTTGAAAGCCTGCTTTTTACTCTACAAACCCTCCTGTTTAGGGTACAAACCCTCCTTTTTGGTGCACAAGCCCTCGCTGTTAGGGTGCAAACACTCACGTTAAGATTCCCAAGCTTCGAGTCCAGGGTTGAAATCCACATCTTTATGCTCCAAACGACCGTCTTTGGGCTTCAAATCCGACTTTTAATTCTGAAATCCCACTTTTTTACGCTCCAAACGCTACATTAAGGGCACAAAGTCTCCATTTTAGGTCACAACGCTTCCTTTTTAGAGTCCGGAACGTTGGTTCCAGGGTTGAAAGCCTCCCTGTTCTGCTTCAAAGCGTCATTTAGAAGGTACAAGCCCTCATTTTTAGGGCGCAACGCCTCATTTTTTGGCCGCGAATCCTCCTTTTTAGGGGTCAATACGTCCTTTTTGCTGTAAAATCCCTCACTTTTATGTTCCGGACATCTCATTTAGGGCACAAAGCCGTGTTTTGTGGTCCCAAAGTTTCCTCTTCAGAGTCCAAAGCTTTGATTCTGTGGTTGAATTCCTCGTTTTATAATCCAAACCCTCACGTTTATTGCACAAACCCTCATTTTTAGGGCCCAAACGCTCATTTTTATGCTGTAAATAATTTCACTGGAAAATGCCTCCTTTTTATGATCCAAACGCCTCCTTTAGGGCACGAGCCTCAATGTTAGGTCCCAAAGATTTGGTTAAGAGCCCAAAGCTTGGAGTCTAGGGTTGAAAGCCTGCTTTTTACTCTACAAACCCTCTTTTTTGGTGCACAAGCCCTCGCTGTTAGGGTGCAAACACTCACGTTACGATTCCCAAGCTTCGAGTCCAGGGTTGAAATCCACATCTTTATGCTCCAAACGACCGTCTTTAGGCTTCAAATCCAACTTTTAATTCTGAAATCCCACTTTTTTACGCTCCAAACGCTACATTAAGGGCACAAAGTCTCCATTTTAGGTCACAACGCTTCCTTTTTAGAGTCCGGAACGTTGGTTCCAGGGTTGAAAGCCTCCCTGTTCTGCTTCAAAGCGTCATTTAGAAGGTACAAGCCCTCATTTTTAGGGCGCAACGCCTCATTTTTTGGCCGCGAATCCTCCTTTTTAGGGGTCAATACGTCCTTTTTGCTGTAAAATCCCTCACTTTTATGTTCCGGACATCTCATTTAGGGCACAAAGCCTTGTTTTGTGGTCCCAAAGCTTCCTCTTCAGGGTCCAAAGCTTTGATTCTGTGGTTGAATTCCTCGTTTTATAATCCAAACCCTCACGTTTATTGCACAAACCCTCATTTTTAGGGCCCAAACGCTCATTTTTATGCTGCAAATCATTTCACTGGAAAATGCCTCCTTTTTATGCTCCAAACGCCTCCTTTAGGGCACGATGTCTGAATGTTAGGTCCCAAAGATTTGGTTAAGAGCCCAAAGCTTGGAGTCTAGGGTTCAAAGCCTGCTTTTTACTCTACAAACCCTCCTGTTTAGGGTACAAACCCTCCTTTTTGGTGCACAAGCCCTCGCTGTTAGGGTGCAAACACTCACGTTAAGATTCCCAAGCTTCGAGTCCAGGGTTGAAATCCACATCTTTATGCTCCAAACGACCGTCTTTAGGCTTCAAATCCGACTTTTAATTCTGAAATCCCACTTTTTTACGCTCCAAACGCTACATTAAGGGCACAAAGTCTCCATTTTAGGTCACAACGCTTCCTTTTTAGAGTCCGGAACGTTGGTTCCAGGGTTGAAAGCCTCCCTGTTCTGCTTCAAAGCGTCATTTAGAAGGTACAAGCCCTCATTTTTAGGGCGCAACGCCTCATTTTTTGGCCGCGAATCCTCCTTTTCAGGGGTCAGTACGTCCTTTTTGCTGTAAAATCCCTCACTTCTATGTTCCGGACATCTCTTTTAGGGCACAAAGCCTTGTTTTGTGGTCCCAAAGCTTCCTCTTCAGAGTCCAAAGCTTTGATTCTGTGGTTGAATTCCTCGTTTTATAATCCAAACCCTCACGTTTATTGCACAAACCCTCATTTTTAGGGCCCAAACGCTCATTTTTATGCTGCAAATCATTTCACTGGAAAATGCCTCCTTTTTATGCTCCAAACGCCTCCTTTAGGGCACGATGTCTGAATGTTAGGTCCCAAAGATTTGGTTAAGAGCCCAAAGCTTGGAGTCTAGGGTTCAAAGCCTGCTTTTTACTCTACAAACCCTCCTGTTTAGGGTACAAACCCTCCTTTTTGGTGCACAAGCCCTCGCTGTTAGGGTGCAAACACTCACGTTAAGATTCCCAAGCTTCGAGTCCAGGGTTGAAATCCACATCTTTATGCTCCAAACGACCGTCTTTAGGCTTCAAATCCGACTTTTAATTCTGAAATCCCACTTTTTTACGCTCCAAACGCTACATTAAGGGCACAAAGTCTCCATTTTAGGTCACAACGCTTCCTTTTTAGAGTCCGGAACGTTGGTTCCAGGGTTGAAAGCCTCCCTGTTCTGCTTCAAAGCGTCATTTAGAAGGTACAAGCCCTCATTTTTAGGGCGCAACGCCTCATTTTTTGGCCGCGAATCCTCCTTTTTAGGGGTCAATACGTCCTTTTTGCTGTAAAATCCCTCACTTCTATGTTCCGGACATCTCTTTTAGGGCACAAAGCCTTGTTTTGTGGTCCCAAAGCTTCCTCTTCAGAGTCCAAAGCTTTGATTCTGTGGTTGAATTCCTCGTTTTATAATCCAAACCCTCACGTTTATTGTGCAAACCCTCATTTTTAGGGCCCAAACGCTCATTTTTATGCTGCAAATCATTTCACTGGAAAATGCCTCCTTTTTATGCTCCAAACGCCTCCTTTAGGGCACGATGTCTGAATGTTAGGTCCCAAAGATTTGGTTAAGAGCCCAAAGCTTGGAGTCTAGGGTTGAAAGCCTGCTTTTTACTCTACAAACCCTCCTGTTTAGGGTACAAACCCTCCTTTTTGGTGCACAAGCCCTCGCTGTTAGGGTGCAAACACTCACGTTAAGATTCTCAAGCTTCGAGTCCAGGGTTGAAATCCACATCTTTATGCTCCAAACGACCGTCTTTAGGCTTCAAATCCGACTTTTAATTCTGAAATCCCACTTTTTTACGCTCCAAACGCTACATTAAGGGCACAAAGTCTCCATTTTAGGTCACAACGCTTCCTTTTTAGAGTCCGGAACGTTGGTTCCAGGGTTGAAAGCCTCCCTGTTCTGCTTCAAAGCGTCATTTAGAAGGTACAAGCCCTCATTTTTAGGGCGCAATGCCTCATTTTTTGGCCGCGAATCCTCCTTTTTAGGGGTCAATACGTCCTTTTTGCTGTAAAATCCCTCACTTTTATGTTCCGGACATCTCATTTAGGGCACAAAGCCTTGTTTTGTGGTCCCAAAGCTTCCTCTTCAGAGTCCAAAGATTTGATTCTGTGGTTGAATTCCTCGTTTTATAATCCAAACCCTCACGTTTATTGCACAAACCCTCATTTTTAGGGCCCAAAGGCTCATTTTTATGCTGCAAATCATTTCACTGGAAAATGCCTCCTTTTTATGCTCCAAACGCCTCCTTTAGGGCACGATGTCTGAATGTTAGGTCCCAAAGATTTGGTTAAGAGCCCAAAGCTTGGAGTCTAGGGTTGAAAGCCTGCTTTTTACTCTACAAACCCTCCTGTTTAGGGTACAAACCCTCCTTTTTGGTGCACAAGCCCTCGCTGTTAGGGTGCAAACACTCACGTTAAGATTCCCAAGCTTCGAGTCCAGGGTTGAAATCCACATCTTTATGCTCCAAACGACCGTCTTTAGGCTTCAAATCCGACTTTTAATTCTGAAATCCCACTTTTTTACGCTCCAAACGCTACATTAAGGGCACAAAGTCTCCATTTTAGGTCACAACGCTTCCTTTTTAGAGTCCGGAACGTTGGTTCCAGGGTTGAAAGCCTCCCTGTTCTGCTTCAAAGCGTCATTTAGAAGGTACAAGCCCTCATTTTTAGGGCGCAACGCCTCATTTTTTGGCCGCGAATCCTCCTTTTTAGGGGTCAGTACGTCCTTTTTGCTGTAAAATCCCTCACTTTTATGTTCCGGGCATCTCATTTAGGGCACAAAGCCTTGTTTTGTGGTCCCAAAGCTTCCTCTTCAGAGTCCAAAGCTTTGATTCTGTGGTTGAATTCCTCGTTTTATAATCCAAACCCTCACGTTTATTGCACAAACCCTCATTTTTAGGGCCCAAAGGCTCATTTTTATGCTGCAAATCATTTCACTGGAAAATGCCTCCTTTTTATGCTCCAAACGCCTCCTTTAGGGCACGATGTCTGAATGTTAGGTCCCAAAGATTTGGTTAAGAGCCCAAAGCTTGGAGTCTAGGGTTGAAAGCCTGCTTTTTACTCTACAAACCCTCCTGTTTAGGGTACAAACCCTCCTTTTTGGTGCACAAGCCCTCGCTGTTAGGGTGCAAACACTCACGTTAAGATTCCCAAGCTTCGAGTCCAGGGTTGAAATCCACATCTTTATGCTCCAAACGACCGTCTTTAGGCTTCAAATCCGACTTTTAATTCTGAAATCCCACTTTTTTACGCTCCAAACGCTACATTAAGGGCACAAAGTCTCCATTTTAGGTCACAACGCTTCCTTTTTAGAGTCCGGAACGTTGGTTCCAGGGTTGAAAGCCTCCCTGTTCTGCTTCAAAGCGTCATTTAGAAGGTACAAGCCCTCATTTTTAGGGCGCAACGCCTCATTTTTTGGCCGCGAATCCTCCTTTTTAGGGGTCAGTACGTCCTTTTTGCTGTAAAATCCCTCACTTTTATGTTCCGGGCATCTCATTTAGGGCACAAAGCCTTGTTTTGTGGTCCCAAAGCTTCCTCTTCAGAGTCCAAAGCTTTGATTCTGTGGTTGAATTCCTCGTTTTATAATCCAAACCCTCACGTTTATTGCGCAAACCCTCATTTTTAGGGCCCAAACGCTCATTTTTATGCTGCAAATCATTTCACTGGAAAATGCCTCCTTTTTATGCTCCAAACGCCTCCTTTAGGGCACGATGTCTGAATGTTAGGTCCCAAAGATTTGGTTAAGAGCCCAAAGCTTGGAGTCTAGGGTTGAAAGCCTGCTTTTTACTCTACAAACCCTCCTTTTTGGTGCACAAGCCCTCGCTGTTAGGGTGCAAACACTCACGTTAAGATTCCCAAGCTTCGAGTCCAGGGTTGAAATCCACATCTTTATGCTCCAAACGACCGTCTTTAGGCTTCAAATCCGACTTTTAATTCTGAAATCCCACTTTTTTACGCTCCAAACGCTACATTAAGGGCACAAAGTCTCCATTTTAGGTCACAACGCTTCCTTTTTAGAGTCCGGAACGTTGGTTCCAGGGTTGAAAGCCTCCCTGTTCTGCTTCAAAGCGTCATTTAGAAGGTACAAGCCCTCATTTTTAGGGCGCAACGCCTCATTTTTTGGCCGCGAATCCTCCTTTTTAGGGGTCAATACGTCCTTTTTGCTGTAAAATCCCTCACTTTTATGTTCCGGACATCTCATTTAGGGCACAAAGCCTTGTTTTGTGGTCCCAAAGCTTCCTCTTCAGAGTCCAAAGATTTGATTCTGTGGTTGAATTCCTCGTTTTATAATCCAAACCCTCACGTTTATTGCACAAACCCTCATTTTTAGGGCCCAAAGGCTCATTTTTATGCTGCAAATCATTTCACTGGAAAATGCCTCCTTTTTATGATCCAAACGCCTCCTTTAGGGCACGATGTCTGAATGTTAGGTCCCAAAGATTTGGTTAAGAGCCCAAAGCTTGGAGTCTAGGGTTGAAAGCCTGCTTTTTACTCTACAAACCCTCCTGTTTAGGGTACAAACCCTCCTTTTTGGTGCACAAGCCCTCGCTGTTAGGGTGCAAACACTCACGTTAAGATTCCCAAGCTTCGAGTCCAGGGTTGAAATCCACATCTTTATGCTCCAAACGACCGTCTTTAGGCTTCAAATCCAACTTTTAATTCTGAAATCCCACTTTTTTACGCTCCAAACGCTACATTAAGGGCACAAAGTCTCCATTTTAGGTCACAACGCTTCCTTTTTAGAGTCCGGAACGTTGGTTCCAGGGTTGAAAGCCTCCCTGTTCTGCTTCAAAGCGTCATTTAGAAGGTACAAGCCCTCCTTTTTAGGGCGCAACGCCTCATTTTTTGGCCGCGAATCCTCCTTTTTAGGGGTCAATACGTCCTTTTTGCTGTAAAATCCCTCACTTCTATGTTCCGGACATCTCTTTTAGGGCACAAAGCCTTGTTTTGTGGTCCCAAAGCTTCCTCTTCAGAGTCCAAAGCTTTGATTCTGTGGTTGAATTCCTCGTTTTATAATCCAAACCCTCACGTTTATTGCACAAACCCTCATTTTTAGGGCCCAAACGCTCATTTTTATGCTGCAAATCATTTCACTGGAAAATGCCTCCTTTTTATGCTCCAAACGCCTCCTTTAGGGCACGAGCCTCAATGTTAGGTCCCAAAGATTTGGTTAAGAGCCCAAAGCTTTGAGTCTAGGGTTGAAAGCCTGCTTTTTACTCTACAAACCCTCCTTTTTGGTGCACAAGCCCTCGCTGTTAGGGTGCAAACACTCACGTTAAGATTCCCAAGCTTCGAGTCCAGGGTTGAAATCCACATCTTTATGCTCCAAACGACCGTCTTTAGGCTTCAAATCCGACTTTTAATTCTGAAATCCCACTTTTTTACGCTCCAAACGCTACATTAAGGGCACAAAGTCTCCATTTTAGGTCACAATGCTTCCTTTTTAGAGTCCGGAACGTTGGTTCCAGGGTTGAAAGCCTCCCTGTTCTGCTTCAAAGCGTCATTTAGAAGGTACAAGCCCTCATTTTTAGGGCGCAACGCCTCATTTTTTGGCCGCGAATCCTCCTTTTTAGGGGTCAATACGTCCTTTTTGCTGTAAAATCCCTCACTTTTATGTTCCGGACATCTCTTTTAGGGCACAAAGCCTTGTTTTGTGGTCCCAAAGCTTCCTCTTCAGAGTCCAAAGCTTTGATTCTGTGGTTGAATTCCTCGTTTTATAATCCAAACCCTCACGTTTATTGCACAAACCCTCATTTTTAGGGCCCAAACGCTCATTTTTATGCTGCAAATCATTTCACTGGAAAATGCCTCCTTTTTATGCTCCAAACGCCTCCTTTAGGGCACGATGTCTGAATGTTAGGTCCCAAAGATTTGGTTAAGAGCCCAAAGCTTGGAGTCTAGGGTTCAAAGCCTGCTTTTTACTCTACAAACCCTCCTGTTTAGGGTACAAACCCTCCTTTTTGGTGCACAAGCCCTCGCTGTTAGGGTGCAAACACTCACGTTAAGATTCCCAAGCTTCGAGTCCAGGGTTGAAATCCACATCTTTATGCTCCAAACGACCGTCTTTAGGCTTCAAATCCGACTTTTAATTCTGAAATCCCACTTTTTTACGCTCCAAACGCTACATTAAGGGCACAAAGTCTCCATTTTAGGTCACAACGCTTCCTTTTTAGAGTCCGGAACGTTGGTTCCAGGGTTGAAAGCCTCCCTGTTCTGCTTCAAAGCGTCATTTAGAAGGTACAAGCCCTCATTTTTAGGGCGCAACGCCTCATTTTTTGGCCGCGAATCCTCCTTTTTAGGGGTCAATACGTCCTTTTTGCTGTAAAATCCCTCACTTTTATGTTCCGGACATCTCATTTAGGGCACAAAGCCTTGTTTTGTGGTCCCAAAGTTTCCTCTTCAGAGTCCAAAGCTTTGATTCTGTGGTTGAATTCCTCGTTTTATAATCCAAACCCTCACGTTTATTGTGCAAACCCTCATTTTTAGGGCCCAAACGCTCATTTTTATGCTGTAAATAATTTCACTGGAAAATGCCTCCTTTTTATGATCCAAACGCCTCCTTTAGGGCACGAGCCTCAATGTTAGGTCCCAAAGATTTGGTTAAGAGCCCAAAGCTTGGAGTCTAGGGTTGAAAGCCTGCTTTTTACTCTACAAACCCTCTTTTTTGGTGCACAAGCCCTCGCTGTTAGGGTGCAAACACTCACGTTAAGATTCCCAAGCTTCGAGTCCAGGGTTGAAATCCACATCTTTATGCTCCAAACGACCGTCTTTGGGCTTCAAATTCGACTTTTAATTCTGAAATCCCACTTTTTTACGCTCCAAACGCTACATTAAGGGCACAAAGTCTCCATTTTAGGTCACAACGCTTCCTTTTTAGAGTCCGGAACGTTGGTTCCAGGGTTGAAAGCCTCCCTGTTCTGCTTCAAAGCGTCATTTAGAAGGTACAAGCCCTCATTTTTAGGGCGCAACGCCTCATTTTTTGGCCGCGAATCCTCCTTTTTAGGGGTCAGTACGTCCTTTTTGCTGTAAAATCCCTCACTTCTATGTTCCGGACATCTCTTTTAGGGCACAAAGCCTTGTTTTGTGGTCCCAAAGCTTCCTCTTCAGAGTCCAAAGCTTTGATTCTGTGGTTGAATTCCTCGTTTTATAATCCAAACCCTCACGTTTATTGCACAAACCCTCATTTTTAGGGCCCAAACGCTCATTTTTATGCTGCAAATCATTTCACTGGAAAATGCCTCCTTTTTATGCTCCAAACGCCTCCTTTAGGGCACGATGTCTGAATGTTAGGTCCCAAAGATTTGGTTAAGAGCCCAAAGCTTGGAGTCTAGGGTTGAAAGCCTGCTTTTTACTCTACAAACCCTCCTGTTTAGGGTACAAACCCTCCTTTTTGGTGCACAAGCCCTCGCTGTTAGGGTGCAAACACTCACGTTAAGATTCCCAAGCTTCGAGTCCAGGGTTGAAATCCACATCTTTATGCTCCAAACGACCGTCTTTGGGCTTCAAATCCGACTTTTAATTCTGAAATCCCACTTTTTTACGCTCCAAACGCTACATTAAGGGCACAAAGTCTCCATTTTAGGTCACAACGCTTCCTTTTTAGAGTCCGGAACGTTGGTTCCAGGGTTGAAAGCCTCCCTGTTCTGCTTCAAAGCGTCATTTAGAAGGTACAAGCCCTCATTTTTAGGGCGCAACGCCTCATTTTTTGGCCGCGAATCCTCCTTTTTAGGGGTCAATACGTCCTTTTTGCTGTAAAATCCCTCACTTTTATGTTCCGGACATCTCATTTAGGGCACAAAGCCTTGTTTTGTGGTCCCAAAGCTTCCTCTTCAGAGTCCAAAGCTTTGATTCTGTGGTTGAATTCCTCGTTTTATAATCCAAACCCTCACGTTTATTGCACAAACCCTCATTTTTAGGGCCCAAACGCTCATTTTTATGCTGCAAATCATTTCACTGGAAAATGCCTCCTTTTTATGCTCCAAACGCCTCCTTTAGGGCACGATGTCTGAATGTTAGGTCCCAAAGATTTGGTTAAGAGCCCAAAGCTTGGAGTCTAGGGTTGAAAGCCTGCTTTTTACTCTACAAACCCTCCTGTTTAGGGTACAAACCCTCCTTTTTGGTGCACAAGCCCTCGCTGTTAGGGTGCAAACACTCCTGTTAAGATTCCCAAGCTTCGAGTCCAGGGTTGAAATCCACATCTTTATGCTCCAAACGACCGTCTTTAGGCTTCAAATCCGACTTTTAATTCTGAAATCCCACTTTTTTACGCTCCAAACGCTACATTAAGGGCACAAAGTCTCCATTTTAGGTCACAACGCTTCCTTTTTAGAGTCCGGAACGTTGGTTCCAGGGTTGAAAGCCTCCCTGTTCTGCTTCAAAGCGTCATTTAGAAGGTACAAGCCCTCATTTTTAGGGCGCAACGCCTCATTTTTTGGCCGCGAATCCTCCTTTTTAGGGGTCAATACGTCCTTTTTGCTGTAAAATCCCTCACTTTTATGTTCCGGACATCTCATTTAGGGCACAAAGCCTTGTTTTGTGGTCCCAAAGCTTCCTCTTCAGAGTCCAAAGCTTTGATTCTGTGGTTGAATTCCTCGTTTTATAATCCAAACCCTCACGTTTATTGCACAAACCCTCATTTTTAGGGCCCAAACGCTCATTTTTATGCTGCAAATCATTTCACTGGAAAATGCCTCCTTTTTATGCTCCAAACGCCTCCTTTAGGGCACGATGTCTGAATGTTAGGTCCCAAAGATTTGGTTAAGAGCCCAAAGCTTTGAGTCTAGGGTTGAAAGCCTGCTTTTTACTCTACAAACCCTCCTGTTTAGGGTACAAACCCTCCTTTTTGGTGCACAAGCCCTCGCTGTTAGGGTGCAAACACTCACGTTAAGATTCCCAAGCTTCGAGTCCAGGGTTGAAATCCACATCTTTATGCTCCAAACGACCGTCTTTGGGCTTCAAATCCGACTTTTAATTCTGAAATCCCACTTTTTTACGCTCCAAACGCTACATTAAGGGCACAAAGTCTCCATTTTAGGTCACAACGCTTCCTTTTCGGAGTCCGGAACGTTGGTTCCAGGGTTGAAAGCCTCCCTGTTCTGCTTCAAAGCGTCATTTAGAAGGTACAAGCCCTCATTTTTAGGGCGCAACGCCTCATTTTTTGGCCGCGAATCCTCCTTTTTAGGGGTCAGTACGTCCTTTTTGCTGTAAAATCCCTCACTTCTATGTTCCGGACATCTCATTTAGGGCACAAAGCCGTGTTTTGTGGTCCCAAAGTTTCCTCTTCAGAGTCCAAAGCTTTGATTCTGTGGTTGAATTCCTCGTTTTATAATCCAAACCCTCACGTTTATTGTGCAAACCCTCATTTTTAGGGCCCAAACGCTCATTTTTATGCTGTAAATAATTTCACTGGAAAATGCCTCCTTTTTATGATCCAAACGCCTCCTTTAGGGCACGATGTCTGAATGTTAGGTCCCAAAGATTTGGTTAAGAGCCCAAAGCTTGGAGTCTAGGGTTGAAAGCCTGCTTTTTACTCTACAAACCCTCTTTTTTGGTGCACAAGCCCTCGCTGTTAGGGTGCAAACACTCACGTTAAGATTCCCAAGCTTCGAGTCCAGGGTTGAAATCCACATCTTTATGCTCCAAACGACCGTCTTTGGGCTTCAAATTCGACTTTTAATTCTGAAATCCCACTTTTTTACGCTCCAAACGCTACATTAAGGGCACAAAGTCTCCATTTTAGGTCACAACGCTTCCTTTTTAGAGTCCGGAACGTTGGTTCCAGGGTTGAAAGCCTCCCTGTTCTGCTTCAAAGCGTCATTTAGAAGGTACAAGCCCTCATTTTTAGGGCGCAACGCCTCATTTTTTGGCCGCGAATCCTCCTTTTTAGGGGTCAATACGTCCTTTTTGCTGTAAAATCCCTCACTTCTATGTTCCGGACATCTCTTTTAGGGCACAAAGCCTTGTTTTGTGGTCCCAAAGCTTCCTCTTCAGAGTCCAAAGCTTTGATTCTGTGGTTGAATTCCTCGTTTTATAATCCAAACCCTCACGTTTATTGCACAAACCCTCATTTTTAGGGCCCAAACGCTCATTTTTATGCTGCAAATCATTTCACTGGAAAATGCCTCCTTTTTATGCTCCAAACGCCTCCTTTAGGGCACGATGTCTGAATGTTAGGTCCCAAAGATTTGGTTAAGAGCCCAAAGCTTGGAGTCTAGGGTTGAAAGCCTGCTTTTTACTCTACAAACCCTCCTGTTTAGGGTACAAACCCTCCTTTTTGGTGCACAAGCCCTCGCTGTTAGGGTGCAAACACTCACGTTAAGATTCCCAAGCTTCGAGTCCAGGGTTGAAATCCACATCTTTATGCTCCAAACGACCGTCTTTGGGCTTCAAATCCGACTTTTAATTCTGAAATCCCACTTTTTTACGCTCCAAACGCTACATTAAGGGCACAAAGTCTCCATTTTAGGTCACAACGCTTCCTTTTTAGAGTCCGGAACGTTGGTTCCAGGGTTGAAAGCCTCCCTGTTCTGCTTCAAAGCGTCATTTAGAAGGTACAAGCCCTCATTTTTAGGGCGCAACGCCTCATTTTTTGGCCGCGAATCCTCCTTTTTAGGGGTCAATACGTCCTTTTTGCTGTAAAATCCCTCACTTTTATGTTCCGGACATCTCATTTAGGGCACAAAGCCTTGTTTTGTGGTCCCAAAGTTTCCTCTTCAGAGTCCAAAGCTTTGATTCTGTGGTTGAATTCCTCGTTTTATAATCCAAACCCTCACGTTTATTGCACAAACCCTCATTTTTAGGGCCCAAACGCTCATTTTTATGCTGTAAATAATTTCACTGGAAAATGCCTCCTTTTTATGCTCCAAACGCCTCCTTTAGGGCACGATGTCTGAATGTTAGGTCCCAAAGATTTGGTTAAGAGCCCAAAGCTTGGAGTCTAGGGTTCAAAGCCTGCTTTTTACTCTACAAACCCTCCTGTTTAGGGTACAAACCCTCCTTTTTGGTGCACAAGCCCTCGCTGTTAGGGTGCAAACACTCACGTTACGATTCCCAAGCTTCGAGTCCAGGGTTGAAATCCACATCTTTATGCTCCAAACGACCGTCTTTAGGCTTCAAATCCGACTTTTAATTCTGAAATCCCACTTTTTTACGCTCCAAACGCTACATTAAGGGCACAAAGTCTCCATTTTAGGTCACAACGCTTCCTTTTTAGAGTCCGGAACGTTGGTTCCAGGGTTGAAAGCCTCCCTGTTCTGCTTCAAAGCGTCATTTAGAAGGTACAAGCCCTCATTTTTAGGGCGCAACGCCTCATTTTTTGGCCGCGAATCCTCCTTTTCAGGGGTCAGTACGTCCTTTTTGCTGTAAAATCCCTCACTTCTATGTTCCGGACATCTCTTTTAGGGCACAAAGCCTTGTTTTGTGGTCCCAAAGCTTCCTCTTCAGAGTCCAAAGCTTTGATTCTGTGGTTGAATTCCTCGTTTTATAATCCAAACCCTCACGTTTATTGCACAAACCCTCATTTTTAGGGCCCAAACGCTCATTTTTATGCTGCAAATCATTTCACTGGAAAATGACTCCTTTTTATGCTCCAAACGCCTCCTTTAGGGCACGATGTCTGAATGTTAGGTCCCAAAGATTTGGTTAAGAGCCCAAAGCTTGGAGTCTAGGGTTCAAAGCCTGCTTTTTACTCTACAAACCCTCCTGTTTAGGGTACAAACCCTCCTTTTTGGTGCACAAGCCCTCGCTGTTAGGGTGCAAACACTCACGTTAAGATTCCCAAGCTTCGAGTCCAGGGTTGAAATCCACATCTTTATGCTCCAAACGACCGTCTTTAGGCTTCAAATCCGACTTTTAATTCTGAAATCCCACTTTTTTACGCTCCAAACGCTACATTAAGGGCACAAAGTCTCCATTTTAGGTCACAACGCTTCCTTTTTAGAGTCCGGAACGTTGGTTCCAGGGTTGAAAGCCTCCCTGTTCTGCTTCAAAGCGTCATTTAGAAGGTACAAGCCCTCATTTTTAGGGCGCAACGCCTCATTTTTTGGCCGCGAATCCTCCTTTTTAGGGGTCAATACGTCCTTTTTGCTGTAAAATCCCTCACTTCTATGTTCCGGACATCTCTTTTAGGGCACAAAGCCTTGTTTTGTGGTCCCAAAGCTTCCTCTTCAGAGTCCAAAGCTTTGATTCTGTGGTTGAATTCCTCGTTTTATAATCCAAACCCTCACGTTTATTGCACAAACCCTCATTTTTAGGGCCCAAACGCTCATTTTTATGCTGCAAATCATTTCACTGGAAAATGCCTCCTTTTTATGCTCCAAACGCCTCCTTTAGGGCACGATGTCTGAATGTTAGGTCCCAAAGATTTGGTTAAGAGCCCAAAGCTTGGAGTCTAGGGTTCAAAGCCTGCTTTTTACTCTACAAACCCTCCTGTTTAGGGTACAAACCCTCCTTTTTGGTGCACAAGCCCTCGCTGTTAGGGTGCAAACACTCACGTTAAGATTCCCAAGCTTCGAGTCCAGGGTTGAAATCCACATCTTTATGCTCCAAACGACCGTCTTTAGGCTTCAAATCCGACTTTTAATTCTGAAATCCCACTTTTTTACGCTCCAAACGCTACATTAAGGGCACAAAGTCTCCATTTTAGGTCACAACGCTTCCTTTTTAGAGTCCGGAACGTTGGTTCCAGGGTTGAAAGCCTCCCTGTTCTGCTTCAAAGCGTCATTTAGAAGGTACAAGCCCTCATTTTTAGGGCGCAACGCCTCATTTTTTGGCCGCGAATCCTCCTTTTTAGGGGTCAATACGTCCTTTTTGCTGTAAAATCCCTCACTTTTATGTTCCGGACATCTCATTTAGGGCACAAAGCCTTGTTTTGTGGTCCCAAAGCTTCCTCTTCAGAGTCCAAAGCTTTGATTCTGTGGTTGAATTCCTCGTTTTATAATCCAAACCCTCACGTTTATTGCACAAACCCTCATTTTTAGGGCCCAAAGGCTCATTTTTATGCTGCAAATCATTTCACTGGAAAATGCCTCCTTTTTATGATCCAAACGCCTCCTTTAGGGCACGATGTCTGAATGTTAGGTCCCAAAGATTTGGTTAAGAGCCCAAAGCTTGGAGTCTAGGGTTGAAAGCCTGCTTTTTACTCTACAAACCCTCCTGTTTAGGGTACAAACCCTCCTTTTTGGTGCACAAGCCCTCGCTGTTAGGGTGCAAACACTCACGTTAAGATTCCCAAGCTTCGAGTCCAGGGTTGAAATCCACATCTTTATGCTCCAAACGACCGTCTTTAGGCTTCAAATCCGACTTTTAATTCTGAAATCCCACTTTTTTACGCTCCAAACGCTACATTAAGGGCACAAAGTCTCCATTTTAGGTCACAACGCTTCCTTTTTAGAGTCCGGAACGTTGGTTCCAGGGTTGAAAGCCTCCCTGTTCTGCTTCAAAGCGTCATTTAGAAGGTACAAGCCCTCATTTTTAGGGCGCAACGCCTCATTTTTTGGCCGCGAATCCTCCTTTTTAGGGGTCAGTACGTCCTTTTTGCTGTAAAATCCCTCACTTCTATGTTCCGGACATCTCATTTAGGGCACAAAGCCTTGTTTTGTGGTCCCAAAGCTTCCTCTTCAGAGTCCAAAGCTTTGATTCTGTGGTTGAATTCCTCGTTTTATAATCCAAACCCTCACGTTTATTGCACAAACCCTCATTTTTAGGGCCCAAACGCTCATTTTTATGCTGCAAATCATTTCACTGGAAAATGCCTCCTTTTTATGCTCCAAACGCCTCCTTTAGGGCACGATGTCTGAATGTTAGGTCCCAAAGATTTGGTTAAGAGCCCAAAGCTTGGAGTCTAGGGTTGAAAGCCTGCTTTTTACTCTACAAACCCTCCTGTTTAGGGTACAAACCCTCCTTTTTGGTGCACAAGCCCTCGCTGTTAGGGTGCAAACACTCACGTTAAGATTCCCAAGCTTCGAGTCCAGGGTTGAAATCCACATCTTTATGCTCCAAACGACCGTCTTTAGGCTTCAAATCCGACTTTTAATTCTGAAATCCCACTTTTTTACGCTCCAAACGCTACATTAAGGGCACAAAGTCTCCATTTTAGGTCACAACGCTTCCTTTTTAGAGTCCGGAACGTTGGTTCCAGGGTTGAAAGCCTCCCTGTTCTGCTTCAAAGCGTCATTTAGAAGGTACAAGCCCTCATTTTTAGGGCGCAACGCCTCATTTTTTGGCCGCGAATCCTCCTTTTCAGGGGTCAGTACGTCCTTTTTGCTGTAAAATCCCTCACTTCTATGTTCCGGACATCTCTTTTAGGGCACAAAGCCTTGTTTTGTGGTCCCAAAGCTTCCTCTTCAGAGTCCAAAGCTTTGATTCTGTGGTTGAATTCCTCGTTTTATAATCCAAACCCTCACGTTTATTGCACAAACCCTCATTTTTAGGGCCCAAACGCTCATTTTTATGCTGCAAATCATTTCACTGGAAAATGCCTCCTTTTTATGCTCCAAACGCCTCCTTTAGGGCACGATGTCTGAATGTTAGGTCCCAAAGATTTGGTTAAGAGCCCAAAGCTTGGAGTCTAGGGTTCAAAGCCTGCTTTTTACTCTACAAACCCTCCTGTTTAGGGTACAAACCCTCCTTTTTGGTGCACAAGCCCTCGCTGTTAGGGTGCAAACACTCACGTTAAGATTCCCAAGCTTCGAGTCCAGGGTTGAAATCCACATCTTTATGCTCCAAACGACCGTCTTTAGGCTTCAAATCCGACTTTTAATTCTGAAATCCCACTTTTTTACGCTCCAAACGCTACATTAAGGGCACAAAGTCTCCATTTTAGGTCACAACGCTTCCTTTTTAGAGTCCGGAACGTTGGTTCCAGGGTTGAAAGCCTCCCTGTTCTGCTTCAAAGCGTCATTTAGAAGGTACAAGCCCTCATTTTTAGGGCGCAACGCCTCATTTTTTGGCCGCGAATCCTCCTTTTCAGGGGTCAGTACGTCCTTTTTGCTGTAAAATCCCTCACTTCTATGTTCCGGACATCTCTTTTAGGGCACAAAGCCTTGTTTTGTGGTCCCAAAGCTTCCTCTTCAGAGTCCAAAGCTTTGATTCTGTGGTTGAATTCCTCGTTTTATAATCCAAACCCTCACGTTTATTGCACAAACCCTCATTTTTAGGGCCCAAACGCTCATTTTTATGCTGCAAATCATTTCACTGGAAAATGCCTCCTTTTTATGCTCCAAACGCCTCCTTTAGGGCACGATGTCTGAATGTTAGGTCCCAAAGATTTGGTTAAGAGCCCAAAGCTTGGAGTCTAGGGTTCAAAGCCTGCTTTTTACTCTACAAACCCTCCTGTTTAGGGTACAAACCCTCCTTTTTGGTGCACAAGCCCTCGCTGTTAGGGTGCAAACACTCACGTTAAGATTCCCAAGCTTCGAGTCCAGGGTTGAAATCCACATCTTTATGCTCCAAACGACCGTCTTTAGGCTTCAAATCCGACTTTTAATTCTGAAATCCCACTTTTTTACGCTCCAAACGCTACATTAAGGGCACAAAGTCTCCATTTTAGGTCACAACGCTTCCTTTTTAGAGTCCGGAACGTTGGTTCCAGGGTTGAAAGCCTCCCTGTTCTGCTTCAAAGCGTCATTTAGAAGGTACAAGCCCTCATTTTTAGGGCGCAACGCCTCATTTTTTGGCCGCGAATCCTCCTTTTCAGGGGTCAGTACGTCCTTTTTGCTGTAAAATCCCTCACTTCTATGTTCCGGACATCTCTTTTAGGGCACAAAGCCTTGTTTTGTGGTCCCAAAGCTTCCTCTTCAGAGTCCAAAGCTTTGATTCTGTGGTTGAATTCCTCGTTTTATAATCCAAACCCTCACGTTTATTGCACAAACCCTCATTTTTAGGGCCCAAACGCTCATTTTTATGCTGCAAATCATTTCACTGGAAAATGCCTCCTTTTTATGCTCCAAACGCCTCCTTTAGGGCACGATGTCTGAATGTTAGGTCCCAAAGATTTGGTTAAGAGCCCAAAGCTTGGAGTCTAGGGTTCAAAGCCTGCTTTTTACTCTACAAACCCTCCTGTTTAGGGTACAAACCCTCCTTTTTGGTGCACAAGCCCTCGCTGTTAGGGTGCAAACACTCACGTTAAGATTCCCAAGCTTCGAGTCCAGGGTTGAAATCCACATCTTTATGCTCCAAACGACCGTCTTTAGGCTTCAAATCCGACTTTTAATTCTGAAATCCCACTTTTTTACGCTCCAAACGCTACATTAAGGGCACAAAGTCTCCATTTTAGGTCACAACGCTTCCTTTTTAGAGTCCGGAACGTTGGTTCCAGGGTTGAAAGCCTCCCTGTTCTGCTTCAAAGCGTCATTTAGAAGGTACAAGCCCTCATTTTTAGGGCGCAACGCCTCATTTTTTGGCCGCGAATCCTCCTTTTTAGGGGTCAATACGTCCTTTTTGCTGTAAAATCCCTCACTTCTATGTTCCGGACATCTCTTTTAGGGCACAAAGCCTTGTTTTGTGGTCCCAAAGCTTCCTCTTCAGAGTCCAAAGCTTTGATTCTGTGGTTGAATTCCTCGTTTTATAATCCAAACCCTCACGTTTATTGCACAAACCCTCATTTTTAGGGCCCAAACGCTCATTTTTATGCTGCAAATCATTTCACTGGAAAATGCCTCCTTTTTATGCTCCAAACGCCTCCTTTAGGGCACGATGTCTGAATGTTAGGTCCCAAAGATTTGGTTAAGAGCCCAAAGCTTGGAGTCTAGGGTTGAAAGCCTGCTTTTTACTCTACAAACCCTCCTGTTTAGGGTACAAACCCTCCTTTTTGGTGCACAAGCCCTCGCTGTTAGGGTGCAAACACTCACGTTAAGATTCTCAAGCTTCGAGTCCAGGGTTGAAATCCACATCTTTATGCTCCAAACGACCGTCTTTAGGCTTCAAATCCGACTTTTAATTCTGAAATCCCACTTTTTTACGCTCCAAACGCTACATTAAGGGCACAAAGTCTCCATTTTAGGTCACAACGCTTCCTTTTTAGAGTCCGGAACGTTGGTTCCAGGGTTGAAAGCCTCCCTGTTCTGCTTCAAAGCGTCATTTAGAAGGTACAAGCCCTCATTTTTAGGGCGCAATGCCTCATTTTTTGGCCGCGAATCCTCCTTTTTAGGGGTCAATACGTCCTTTTTGCTGTAAAATCCCTCACTTTTATGTTCCGGACATCTCATTTAGGGCACAAAGCCTTGTTTTGTGGTCCCAAAGCTTCCTCTTCAGAGTCCAAAGATTTGATTCTGTGGTTGAATTCCTCGTTTTATAATCCAAACCCTCACGTTTATTGCACAAACCCTCATTTTTAGGGCCCAAAGGCTCATTTTTATGCTGCAAATCATTTCACTGGAAAATGCCTCCTTTTTATGATCCAAACGCCTCCTTTAGGGCACGATGTCTGAATGTTAGGTCCCAAAGATTTGGTTAAGAGCCCAAAGCTTGGAGTCTAGGGTTCAAAGCCTGCTTTTTACTCTACAAACCCTCCTGTTTAGGGTACAAACCCTCCTTTTTGGTGCACAAGCCCTCGCTGTTAGGGTGCAAACACTCACGTTAAGATTCCCAAGCTTCGAGTCCAGGGTTGAAATCCACATCTTTATGCTCCAAACGACCGTCTTTAGGCTTCAAATCCGACTTTTAATTCTGAAATCCCACTTTTTTACGCTCCAAACGCTACATTAAGGGCACAAAGTCTCCATTTTAGGTCACAACGCTTCCTTTTTAGAGTCCGGAACGTTGGTTCCAGGGTTGAAAGCCTCCCTGTTCTGCTTCAAAGCGTCATTTAGAAGGTACAAGCCCTCATTTTTAGGGCGCAACGCCTCATTTTTTGGCCGCGAATCCTCCTTTTTAGGGGTCAATACGTCCTTTTTGCTGTAAAATCCCTCACTTCTATGTTCCGGACATCTCTTTTAGGGCACAAAGCCTTGTTTTGTGGTCCCAAAGCTTCCTCTTCAGAGTCCAAAGCTTTGATTCTGTGGTTGAATTCCTCGTTTTATAATCCAAACCCTCACGTTTATTGCACAAACCCTCATTTTTAGGGCCCAAACGCTCATTTTTATGCTGCAAATCATTTCACTGGAAAATGCCTCCTTTTTATGCTCCAAACGCCTCCTTTAGGGCACGATGTCTGAATGTTAGGTCCCAAAGATTTGGTTAAGAGCCCAAAGCTTGGAGTCTAGGGTTGAAAGCCTGCTTTTTACTCTACAAACCCTCCTGTTTAGGGTACAAACCCTCCTTTTTGGTGCACAAGCCCTCGCTGTTAGGGTGCAAACACTCACGTTAAGATTCTCAAGCTTCGAGTCCAGGGTTGAAATCCACATCTTTATGCTCCAAACGACCGTCTTTAGGCTTCAAATCCGACTTTTAATTCTGAAATCCCACTTTTTTACGCTCCAAACGCTACATTAAGGGCACAAAGTCTCCATTTTAGGTCACAACGCTTCCTTTTTAGAGTCCGGAACGTTGGTTCCAGGGTTGAAAGCCTCCCTGTTCTGCTTCAAAGCGTCATTTAGAAGGTACAAGCCCTCATTTTTAGGGCGCAATGCCTCATTTTTTGGCCGCGAATCCTCCTTTTTAGGGGTCAATACGTCCTTTTTGCTGTAAAATCCCTCACTTTTATGTTCCGGACATCTCATTTAGGGCACAAAGCCTTGTTTTGTGGTCCCAAAGCTTCCTCTTCAGAGTCCAAAGATTTGATTCTGTGGTTGAATTCCTCGTTTTATAATCCAAACCCTCACGTTTATTGCACAAACCCTCATTTTTAGGGCCCAAAGGCTCATTTTTATGCTGCAAATCATTTCACTGGAAAATGCCTCCTTTTTATGATCCAAACGCCTCCTTTAGGGCACGATGTCTGAATGTTAGGTCCCAAAGATTTGGTTAAGAGCCCAAAGCTTGGAGTCTAGGGTTGAAAGCCTGCTTTTTACTCTACAAACCCTCCTGTTTAGGGTACAAACCCTCCTTTTTGGTGCACAAGCCCTCGCTGTTAGGGTGCAAACACTCACGTTAAGATTCCCAAGCTTCGAGTCCAGGGTTGAAATCCACATCTTTATGCTCCAAACGACCGTCTTTAGGCTTCAAATCCGACTTTTAATTCTGAAATCCCACTTTTTTACGCTCCAAACGCTACATTAAGGGCACAAAGTCTCCATTTTAGGTCACAACGCTTCCTTTTTAGAGTCCGGAACGTTGGTTCCAGGGTTGAAAGCCTCCCTGTTCTGCTTCAAAGCGTCATTTAGAAGGTACAAGCCCTCATTTTTAGGGCGCAACGCCTCATTTTTTGGCCGCGAATCCTCCTTTTTAGGGGTCAGTACGTCCTTTTTGCTGTAAAATCCCTCACTTCTATGTTCCGGACATCTCATTTAGGGCACAAAGCCTTGTTTTGTGGTCCCAAAGCTTCCTCTTCAGAGTCCAAAGCTTTGATTCTGTGGTTGAATTCCTCGTTTTATAATCCAAACCCTCACGTTTATTGCACAAACCCTCATTTTTAGGGCCCAAACGCTCATTTTTATGCTGCAAATCATTTCACTGGAAAATGCCTCCTTTTTATGCTCCAAACGCCTCCTTTAGGGCACGATGTCTGAATGTTAGGTCCCAAAGATTTGGTTAAGAGCCCAAAGCTTGGAGTCTAGGGTTGAAAGCCTGCTTTTTACTCTACAAACCCTCCTGTTTAGGGTACAAACCCTCCTTTTTGGTGCACAAGCCCTCGCTGTTAGGGTGCAAACACTCACGTTAAGATTCCCAAGCTTCGAGTCCAGGGTTGAAATCCACATCTTTATGCTCCAAACGACCGTCTTTAGGCTTCAAATCCGACTTTTAATTCTGAAATCCCACTTTTTTACGCTCCAAACGCTACATTAAGGGCACAAAGTCTCCATTTTAGGTCACAACGCTTCCTTTTTAGAGTCCGGAACGTTGGTTCCAGGGTTGAAAGCCTCCCTGTTCTGCTTCAAAGCGTCATTTAGAAGGTACAAGCCCTCATTTTTAGGGCGCAACGCCTCATTTTTTGGCCGCGAATCCTCCTTTTTAGGGGTCAATACGTCCTTTTTGCTGTAAAATCCCTCACTTTTATGTTCCGGGCATCTCTTTTAGGGCACAAAGCCTTGTTTTGTGGTCCCAAAGCTTCCTCTTCAGAGTCCAAAGCTTTGATTCTGTGGTTGAATTCCTCGTTTTATAATCCAAACCCTCACGTTTATTGCACAAACCCTCATTTTTAGGGCCCAAACGCTCATTTTTATGCTGCAAATCATTTCACTGGAAAATGCCTCCTTTTTATGATCCAAACGCCTCCTTTAGGGCACGATGTCTGAATGTTAGGTCCCAAAGATTTGGTTAAGAGCCCAAAGCTTGGAGTCTAGGGTTCAAAGCCTGCTTTTTACTCTACAAACCCTCCTGTTTAGGGTACAAACCCTCCTTTTTGGTGCACAAGCCCTCGCTGTTAGGGTGCAAACACTCACGTTAAGATTCCCAAGCTTCGAGTCCAGGGTTGAAATCCACATCTTTATGCTCCAAACGACCGTCTTTAGGCTTCAAATCCGACTTTTAATTCTGAAATCCCACTTTTTTACGCTCCAAACGCTACATTAAGGGCACAAAGTCTCCATTTTAGGTCACAACGCTTCCTTTTTAGAGTCCGGAACTTTGGTTCCAGGGTTGAAAGCCTCCCTGTTCTGCTTCAAAGCGTCATTTAGAAGGTACAAGCCCTCATTTTTAGGGCGCAACGCCTCATTTTTTGGCCGCGAATCCTCCTTTTTAGGGGTCAATACGTCCTTTTTGCTGTAAAATCCCTCACTTTTATGTTCCGGACATCTCATTTAGGGCACAAAGCCTTGTTTTGTGGTCCCAAAGCTTCCTCTTCAGAGTCCAAAGCTTTGATTCTGTGGTTGAATTCCTCGTTTTATAATCCAAACCCTCACGTTTATTGCACAAACCCTCATTTTTAGGGCCCAAACGCTCATTTTTATGCTGCAAATCATTTCACTGGAAAATGCCTCCTTTTTATGCTCCAAACGCCTCCTTTAGGGCACGAGCCTCAATGTTAGGTCCCAAAGATTTGGTTAAGAGCCCAAAGCTTTGAGTCTAGGGTTGAAAGCCTGCTTTTTACTCTACAAACCCTCCTTTTTGGTGCACAAGCCCTCGCTGTTAGGGTGCAAACACTCACGTTAAGATTCCCAAGCTTCGAGTCCAGGGTTGAAATCCACATCTTTATGCTCCAAACGACCGTCTTTAGGCTTCAAATCCTAATTTTAATTCTGAAATCCCACTTTTTTACGCTCCAAACGCTACATTAAGGGCACAAAGTCTCCATTTTAGGTCACAACGCTTCCTTTTTAGAGTCCGGAACGTTGGTTCCAGGGTTGAAAGCCTCCCTGTTCTGCTTCAAAGCGTCATTTAGAAGGTACAAGCCCTCATTTTTAGGGCGCAACGCCTCATTTTTTGGCCGCGAATCCTCCTTTTTAGGGGTCAATACGTCCTTTTTGCTGTAAAATCCCTCACTTTTATGTTCCGGACATCTCTTTTAGGGCACAAAGCCTTGTTTTGTGGTCCCAAAGCTTCCTCTTCAGAGTCCAAAGCTTTGATTCTGTGGTTGAATTCCTCGTTTTATAATCCAAACCCTCACGTTTATTGCACAAACCCTCATTTTTAGGGCCCAAACGCTCATTTTTATGCTGCAAATCATTTCACTGGAAAATGCCTCCTTTTTATGATCCAAACGCCTCCTTTAGGGCACGATGTCTGAATGTTAGGTCCCAAAGATTTGGTTAAGAGCCCAAAGCTTGGAGTCTAGGGTTCAAAGCCTGCTTTTTACTCTACAAACCCTCCTGTTTAGGGTACAAACCCTCCTTTTTGGTGCACAAGCCCTCGCTGTTAGGGTGCAAACACTCACGTTAAGATTCCCAAGCTTCGAGTCCAGGGTTGAAATCCACATCTTTATGCTCCAAACGACCGTCTTTAGGCTTCAAATCCGACTTTTAATTCTGAAATCCCACTTTTTTACGCTCCAAACGCTACATTAAGGGCACAAAGTCTCCATTTTAGGTCACAACGCTTCCTTTTTAGAGTCCGGAACGTTGGTTCCAGGGTTGAAAGCCTCCCTGTTCTGCTTCAAAGCGTCATTTAGAAGGTACAAGCCCTCATTTTTAGGGCGCAACGCCTCATATTTTGGCCGCGAATCCTCCTTTTTAGGGGTCAATACGTCCTTTTTGCTGTAAAATCCCTCACTTTTATGTTCCGGACATCTCTTTTAGGGCACAAAGCCTTGTTTTGTGGTCCCAAAGCTTCCTCTTCAGAGTCCAAAGCTTTGATTCTGTGGTTGACTTCCTCGTTTTATAATCCAAACCCTCACGTTTATTGTGCAAACCCTCATTTTTAGGGCCCAAACGCTCATTTTTATGCTGCAAATCATTTCACTGGAAAATGCCTCCTTTTTATGCTCCAAACGCCTCCTTTAGGGCACGATGTCTGAATGTTAGGTCCCAAAGATTTGGTTAAGAGCCCAAAGCTTGGAGTCTAGGGTTCAAAGCCTGCTTTTTACTCTACAAACCCTCCTGTTTAGGGTACAAACCCTCCTTTTTGGTGCACAAGCCCTCGCTGTTAGGGTGCAAACACTCACGTTAAGATTCCCAAGCTTCGTGTCCAGGGTTGAAATCCACATCTTTATGCTCCAAACGACCGTCTTTAGGCTTCAAATCCGACTTTTAATTCTGAAATCCCACTTTTTTACGCTCCAAACGCTACATTAAGGGCACAAAGTCTCCATTTTAGGTCACAACGCTTCCTTTTTAGAGTCCGGAACGTTGGTTCCAGGGTTGAAAGCCTCCCTGTTCTGCTTCAAAGCGTCATTTAGAAGGTACAAGCCCTCATTTTTAGGGCGCAACGCCTCATTTTTTGGCCGCGAACCCTCCTTTTTAGGGGTCAATACGTCCTTTTTGCTGTAAAATCCCTCACTTCTATGTTCCGGACATCTCTTTTAGGGCACAAAGCCTTGTTTTGTGGTCCCAAAGCTTCCTCTTCAGAGTCCAAAGCTTTGATTCTGTGGTTGAATTCCTCGTTTTATAATCCAAACCCTCACGTTTATTGCACAAACCCTCATTTTTAGGGCCCAAACGCTCATTTTTATGCTGCAAATCATTTCACTGGAAAATGCCTCCTTTTTATGCTCCAAACGCCTCCTTTAGGGCACGATGTCTGAATGTTAGGTCCCAAAGATTTGGTTAAGAGCCCAAAGCTTGGAGTCTAGGGTTGAAAGCCTGCTTTTTACTCTACAAACCCTCCTGTTTAGGGTACAAACCCTCCTTTTTGGTGCACAAGCCCTCGCTGTTAGGGTGCAAACACTCACGTTAAGATTCCCAAGCTTCGAGTCCAGGGTTGAAATCCACATCTTTATGCTCCAAACGACCGTCTTTAGGCTTCAAATCCGACTTTTAATTCTGAAATCCCACTTTTTTACGCTCCAAACGCTACATTAAGGGCACAAAGTCTCCATTTTAGGTCACAACGCTTCCTTTTTAGAGTCCGGAACATTAGTTCCAGGGTTGAAAGCCTCCCTGTTCTGCTTCAAAGCGTCATTTAGAAGGTACAAGCCCTCATTTTTAGGGCGCAACGCCTCATTTTTTGGCCGCGAATCCTCCTTTTTAGGGGTCAATACGTCCTTTTTGCTGTAAAATCCCTCACTTCTATGTTCCGGGCATCTCATTTAGGGCACAAAGCCTTGTTTTGTGGTCCCAAAGCTTCCTCTTCAGAGTCCAAAGCTTTGATTCTGTGGTTGAATTCCTCGTTTTATAATCCAAACCCTCACGTTTATTGCACAAACCCTCATTTTTAGGGCCCAAACGCTCATTTTTATGCTGCAAATCATTTCACTGGAAAATGCCTCCTTTTTATGCTCCAAACGCCTCCTTTAGGGCACGATGTCTGAATGTTAGGTCCCAAAGATTTGGTTAAGAGCCCAAAGCTTGGAGTCTAGGGTTGAAAGCCTGCTTTTTACTCTACAAACCCTCCTTTTTGGTGCACAAGCCCTCGCTGTTAGGGTGCAAACACTCACGTTAAGATTCCCAAGCTTCGAGTCCAGGGTTGAAATCCACATCTTTATGCTCCAAATGACCGTCTTTGGGCTTCAAATCCGACTTTTAATTCTGAATTCCCACTTTTTTACGCTCCAAACGCTACATTAAGGGCACAAAGTCTCCATTTTAGGTCACAACGCTTCCTTTTTAGAGTCCGGAACGTTGGTTCCAGGGTTGAAAGCCTCCCTGTTCTGCTTCAAAGCGTCATTTAGAAGGTACAAGCCCTCATTTTTAGGGCGCAACGCCTCATTTTTTGGCCGCGAATCCTCCTTTTTAGGGGTCAATACGTCCTTTTTGCTGTAAAATCCCTCACTTCTATGTTCCGGACATCTCATTTAGGGCACAAAGCCTTGTTTTGTGGTCCCAAAGCTTCCTCTTCAGAGTCCAAAGCTTTGATTCTGTGGTTGAATTCCTCGTTTTATAATCCAAACCCTCACGTTTATTGCACAAACCCTCATTTTTAGGGCCCAAACGCTCATTTTTATGCTGCAAATCATTTCACTGGAAAATGCCTCCTTTTTATGCTCCAAACGCCTCCTTTAGGGCACGAGCCTCAATGTTAGGTCCCAAAGATTTGGTTAAGAGCCCAAAGCTTTGAGTCTAGGGTTGAAAGCCTGCTTTTTACTCTACAAACCCTCCTTTTTGGTGCACAAGCCCTCGCTGTTAGGGTGCAAACACTCACGTTAAGATTCCCAAGCTTCGAGTCCAGGGTTGAAATCCACATCTTTATGCTCCAAACGACCGTCTTTAGGCTTCAAATCCGACTTTTAATTCTGAAATCCCACTTTTTTACGCTCCAAACGCTACATTAAGGGCACAAAGTCTCCATTTTAGGTCACAACGCTTCCTTTTTAGAGTCCGGAACGTTGGTTCCAGGGTTGAAAGCCTCCCTGTTCTGCTTCAAAGCGTCATTTAGAAGGTACAAGCCCTCATTTTTAGGGCGCAACGCCTCATTTTTTGGCCGCGAATCCTCCTTTTTAGGGGTCAATACGTCCTTTTTGCTGTAAAATCCCTCACTTTTATGTTCCGGACATCTCTTTTAGGGCACAAAGCCTTGTTTTGTGGTCCCAAAGCTTCCTCTTCAGAGTCCAAAGCTTTGATTCTGTGGTTGAATTCCTCGTTTTATAATCCAAACCCTCACGTTTATTGTGCAAACCCTCATTTTTAGGGCCCAAACGCTCATTTTTATGCTGCAAATCATTTCACTGGAAAATCCCTCCTTTTTATGCTCCAAACGCCTCCTTTAGGGCACGATGTCTGAATGTTAGGTCCCAAAGATTTGGTTAAGAGCCCAAAGCTTGGAGTCTAGGGTTGAAAGCCTGCTTTTTACTCTACAAACCCTCCTGTTTAGGGTACAAACCCTCCTTTTTGGTGCACAAGCCCTCGCTGTTAGGGTGCAAACACTCACGTTAAGATTCCCAAGCTTCGTGTCCAGGGTTGAAATCCACATCTTTATGCTCCAAACGACCGTCTTTAGGCTTCAAATCCGACTTTTAATTCTGAAATCCCACTTTTTTACGCTCCAAACGCTACATTAAGGGCACAAAGTCTCCATTTTAGGTCACAACGCTTCCTTTTTAGAGTCCGGAACGTTGGTTCCAGGGTTGAAAGCCTCCCTGTTCTGCTTCAAAGCGTCATTTAGAAGGTACAAGCCCTCATTTTTAGGGCGCAACGCCTCATTTTTTGGCCGCGAATCCTCCTTTTTAGGGGTCAGTACGTCCTTTTTGCTGTAAAATCCCTCACTTCTATGTTCCGGACATCTCATTTAGGGCACAAAGCCTTGTTTTGTGGTCCCAAAGCTTCCTCTTCAGAGTCCAAAGCTTTGATTCTGTGGTTGAATTCCTCGTTTTATAATCCAAACCCTCACGTTTATTGCACAAACCCTCATTTTTAGGGCCCAAACGCTCATTTTTATGCTGCAAATCATTTCACTGGAAAATGCCTCCTTTTTATGCTCCAAACGCCTCCTTTAGGGCACGATGTCTGAATGTTAGGTCCCAAAGATTTGGTTAAGAGCCCAAAGCTTGGAGTCTAGGGTTGAAAGCCTGCTTTTTACTCTACAAACCCTCCTGTTTAGGGTACAAACCCTCCTTTTTGGTGCACAAGCCCTCGCTGTTAGGGTGCAAACACTCACGTTAAGATTCCCAAGCTTCGAGTCCAGGGTTGAAATCCACATCTTTATGCTCCAAACGACCGTCTTTAGGCTTCAAATCCGAC
Organism: Strix aluco; assembly: GCF_031877795.1. Lineage (NCBI taxonomy): Eukaryota > Metazoa > Chordata > Aves > Strigiformes > Strigidae > Strix > Strix aluco. Next base: position 8,485,626 of record NC_133970.1, read on the forward strand.
TTTTAATTCTGAAATCCCACTTTTTTACGCTCCAAACGCTACATTAAGGGCACAAAGTCTCCATTTTAGGTCACAACGCTTCCTTTTTAGAGTCCGGAACGTTGGTTCCAGGGTTGAAAGCCTCCCTGTTCTGCTTCAAAGCGTCATTTAGAAGGTACAAGCCCTCATTTTTAGGGCGCAACGCCTCATTTTTTGGCCGCGAATCCTCCTTTTTAGGGGTCAATACGTCCTTTTTGCTGTAAAATCCCTCACTTTTATGTTCCGGGCATCTCTTTTAGGGCACAAAGCCTTGTTTTGTGGTCCCAAAGCTTCCTCTTCAGAGTCCAAAGCTTTGATTCTGTGGTTGAATTCCTCGTTTTATAATCCAAACCCTCACGTTTATTGCACAAACCCTCATTTTTAGGGCCCAAACGCTCATTTTTATGCTGCAAATCATTTCACTGGAAAATGCCTCCTTTTTATGATCCAAACGCCTCCTTTAGGGCACGATGTCTGAATGTTAGGTCCCAAAGATTTGGTTAAGAGCCCAAAGCTTGGAGTCTAGGGTTCAAAGCCTGCTTTTTACTCTACAAACCCTCCTGTTTAGGGTACAAACCCTCCTTTTTGGTGCACAAGCCCTCGCTGTTAGGGTGCAAACACTCACGTTAAGATTCCCAAGCTTCGAGTCCAGGGTTGAAATCCACATCTTTATGCTCCAAACGACCGTCTTTAGGCTTCAAATCCGACTTTTAATTCTGAAATCCCACTTTTTTACGCTCCAAACGCTACATTAAGGGCACAAAGTCTCCATTTTAGGTCACAACGCTTCCTTTTTAGAGTCCGGAACTTTGGTTCCAGGGTTGAAAGCCTCCCTGTTCTGCTTCAAAGCGTCATTTAGAAGGTACAAGCCCTCATTTTTAGGGCGCAACGCCTCATTTTTTGGCCGCGAATCCTCCTTTTTAGGGGTCAATACGTCCTTTTTGCTGTAAAATCCCTCACTTTTATGTTCCGGACATCTCATTTAGGGCACAAAGCCTTGTTTTGTGGTCCCAAAGCTTCCTCTTCAGAGTCCAAAGCTTTGATTCTGTGGTTGAATTCCTCGTTTTATAATCCAAACCCTCACGTTTATTGCACAAACCCTCATTTTTAGGGCCCAAACGCTCATTTTTATGCTGCAAATCATTTCACTGGAAAATGCCTCCTTTTTATGCTCCAAACGCCTCCTTTAGGGCACGAGCCTCAATGTTAGGTCCCAAAGATTTGGTTAAGAGCCCAAAGCTTTGAGTCTAGGGTTGAAAGCCTGCTTTTTACTCTACAAACCCTCCTTTTTGGTGCACAAGCCCTCGCTGTTAGGGTGCAAACACTCACGTTAAGATTCCCAAGCTTCGAGTCCAGGGTTGAAATCCACATCTTTATGCTCCAAACGACCGTCTTTAGGCTTCAAATCCTAATTTTAATTCTGAAATCCCACTTTTTTACGCTCCAAACGCTACATTAAGGGCACAAAGTCTCCATTTTAGGTCACAACGCTTCCTTTTTAGAGTCCGGAACGTTGGTTCCAGGGTTGAAAGCCTCCCTGTTCTGCTTCAAAGCGTCATTTAGAAGGTACAAGCCCTCATTTTTAGGGCGCAACGCCTCATTTTTTGGCCGCGAATCCTCCTTTTTAGGGGTCAATACGTCCTTTTTGCTGTAAAATCCCTCACTTTTATGTTCCGGACATCTCTTTTAGGGCACAAAGCCTTGTTTTGTGGTCCCAAAGCTTCCTCTTCAGAGTCCAAAGCTTTGATTCTGTGGTTGAATTCCTCGTTTTATAATCCAAACCCTCACGTTTATTGCACAAACCCTCATTTTTAGGGCCCAAACGCTCATTTTTATGCTGCAAATCATTTCACTGGAAAATGCCTCCTTTTTATGATCCAAACGCCTCCTTTAGGGCACGATGTCTGAATGTTAGGTCCCAAAGATTTGGTTAAGAGCCCAAAGCTTGGAGTCTAGGGTTCAAAGCCTGCTTTTTACTCTACAAACCCTCCTGTTTAGGGTACAAACCCTCCTTTTTGGTGCACAAGCCCTCGCTGTTAGGGTGCAAACACTCACGTTAAGATTCCCAAGCTTCGAGTCCAGGGTTGAAATCCACATCTTTATGCTCCAAACGACCGTCTTTAGGCTTCAAATCCGACTTTTAATTCTGAAATCCCACTTTTTTACGCTCCAAACGCTACATTAAGGGCACAAAGTCTCCATTTTAGGTCACAACGCTTCCTTTTTAGAGTCCGGAACGTTGGTTCCAGGGTTGAAAGCCTCCCTGTTCTGCTTCAAAGCGTCATTTAGAAGGTACAAGCCCTCATTTTTAGGGCGCAACGCCTCATATTTTGGCCGCGAATCCTCCTTTTTAGGGGTCAATACGTCCTTTTTGCTGTAAAATCCCTCACTTTTATGTTCCGGACATCTCTTTTAGGGCACAAAGCCTTGTTTTGTGGTCCCAAAGCTTCCTCTTCAGAGTCCAAAGCTTTGATTCTGTGGTTGACTTCCTCGTTTTATAATCCAAACCCTCACGTTTATTGTGCAAACCCTCATTTTTAGGGCCCAAACGCTCATTTTTATGCTGCAAATCATTTCACTGGAAAATGCCTCCTTTTTATGCTCCAAACGCCTCCTTTAGGGCACGATGTCTGAATGTTAGGTCCCAAAGATTTGGTTAAGAGCCCAAAGCTTGGAGTCTAGGGTTGAAAGCCTGCTTTTTACTCTACAAACCCTCCTGTTTAGGGTACAAACCCTCCTTTTTGGTGCACAAGCCCTCGCTGTTAGGGTGCAAACACTCACGTTAAGATTCCCAAGCTTCGTGTCCAGGGTTGAAATCCACATCTTTATGCTCCAAACGACCGTCTTTAGGCTTCAAATCCGACTTTTAATTCTGAAATCCCACTTTTTTACGCTCCAAACGCTACATTAAGGGCACAAAGTCTCCATTTTAGGTCACAACGCTTCCTTTTTAGAGTCCGGAACGTTGGTTCCAGGGTTGAAAGCCTCCCTGTTCTGCTTCAAAGCGTCATTTAGAAGGTACAAGCCCTCATTTTTAGGGCGCAACGCCTCATTTTTTGGCCGCGAACCCTCCTTTTTAGGGGTCAATACGTCCTTTTTGCTGTAAAATCCCTCACTTCTATGTTCCGGACATCTCTTTTAGGGCACAAAGCCTTGTTTTGTGGTCCCAAAGCTTCCTCTTCAGAGTCCAAAGCTTTGATTCTGTGGTTGAATTCCTCGTTTTATAATCCAAACCCTCACGTTTATTGCACAAACCCTCATTTTTAGGGCCCAAACGCTCATTTTTATGCTGCAAATCATTTCACTGGAAAATGCCTCCTTTTTATGCTCCAAACGCCTCCTTTAGGGCACGATGTCTGAATGTTAGGTCCCAAAGATTTGGTTAAGAGCCCAAAGCTTGGAGTCTAGGGTTGAAAGCCTGCTTTTTACTCTACAAACCCTCCTGTTTAGGGTACAAACCCTCCTTTTTGGTGCACAAGCCCTCGCTGTTAGGGTGCAAACACTCACGTTAAGATTCCCAAGCTTCGAGTCCAGGGTTGAAATCCACATCTTTATGCTCCAAACGACCGTCTTTAGGCTTCAAATCCGACTTTTAATTCTGAAATCCCACTTTTTTACGCTCCAAACGCTACATTAAGGGCACAAAGTCTCCATTTTAGGTCACAACGCTTCCTTTTTAGAGTCCGGAACATTAGTTCCAGGGTTGAAAGCCTCCCTGTTCTGCTTCAAAGCGTCATTTAGAAGGTACAAGCCCTCATTTTTAGGGCGCAACGCCTCATTTTTTGGCCGCGAATCCTCCTTTTTAGGGGTCAATACGTCCTTTTTGCTGTAAAATCCCTCACTTCTATGTTCCGGGCATCTCATTTAGGGCACAAAGCCTTGTTTTGTGGTCCCAAAGCTTCCTCTTCAGAGTCCAAAGCTTTGATTCTGTGGTTGAATTCCTCGTTTTATAATCCAAACCCTCACGTTTATTGCACAAACCCTCATTTTTAGGGCCCAAACGCTCATTTTTATGCTGCAAATCATTTCACTGGAAAATGCCTCCTTTTTATGCTCCAAACGCCTCCTTTAGGGCACGATGTCTGAATGTTAGGTCCCAAAGATTTGGTTAAGAGCCCAAAGCTTGGAGTCTAGGGTTGAAAGCCTGCTTTTTACTCTACAAACCCTCCTTTTTGGTGCACAAGCCCTCGCTGTTAGGGTGCAAACACTCACGTTAAGATTCCCAAGCTTCGAGTCCAGGGTTGAAATCCACATCTTTATGCTCCAAATGACCGTCTTTGGGCTTCAAATCCGACTTTTAATTCTGAATTCCCACTTTTTTACGCTCCAAACGCTACATTAAGGGCACAAAGTCTCCATTTTAGGTCACAACGCTTCCTTTTTAGAGTCCGGAACGTTGGTTCCAGGGTTGAAAGCCTCCCTGTTCTGCTTCAAAGCGTCATTTAGAAGGTACAAGCCCTCATTTTTAGGGCGCAACGCCTCATTTTTTGGCCGCGAATCCTCCTTTTTAGGGGTCAATACGTCCTTTTTGCTGTAAAATCCCTCACTTCTATGTTCCGGACATCTCATTTAGGGCACAAAGCCTTGTTTTGTGGTCCCAAAGCTTCCTCTTCAGAGTCCAAAGCTTTGATTCTGTGGTTGAATTCCTCGTTTTATAATCCAAACCCTCACGTTTATTGCACAAACCCTCATTTTTAGGGCCCAAACGCTCATTTTTATGCTGCAAATCATTTCACTGGAAAATGCCTCCTTTTTATGCTCCAAACGCCTCCTTTAGGGCACGAGCCTCAATGTTAGGTCCCAAAGATTTGGTTAAGAGCCCAAAGCTTTGAGTCTAGGGTTGAAAGCCTGCTTTTTACTCTACAAACCCTCCTTTTTGGTGCACAAGCCCTCGCTGTTAGGGTGCAAACACTCACGTTAAGATTCCCAAGCTTCGAGTCCAGGGTTGAAATCCACATCTTTATGCTCCAAACGACCGTCTTTAGGCTTCAAATCCGACTTTTAATTCTGAAATCCCACTTTTTTACGCTCCAAACGCTACATTAAGGGCACAAAGTCTCCATTTTAGGTCACAACGCTTCCTTTTTAGAGTCCGGAACGTTGGTTCCAGGGTTGAAAGCCTCCCTGTTCTGCTTCAAAGCGTCATTTAGAAGGTACAAGCCCTCATTTTTAGGGCGCAACGCCTCATTTTTTGGCCGCGAATCCTCCTTTTTAGGGGTCAATACGTCCTTTTTGCTGTAAAATCCCTCACTTTTATGTTCCGGACATCTCTTTTAGGGCACAAAGCCTTGTTTTGTGGTCCCAAAGCTTCCTCTTCAGAGTCCAAAGCTTTGATTCTGTGGTTGAATTCCTCGTTTTATAATCCAAACCCTCACGTTTATTGTGCAAACCCTCATTTTTAGGGCCCAAACGCTCATTTTTATGCTGCAAATCATTTCACTGGAAAATCCCTCCTTTTTATGCTCCAAACGCCTCCTTTAGGGCACGATGTCTGAATGTTAGGTCCCAAAGATTTGGTTAAGAGCCCAAAGCTTGGAGTCTAGGGTTGAAAGCCTGCTTTTTACTCTACAAACCCTCCTGTTTAGGGTACAAACCCTCCTTTTTGGTGCACAAGCCCTCGCTGTTAGGGTGCAAACACTCACGTTAAGATTCCCAAGCTTCGTGTCCAGGGTTGAAATCCACATCTTTATGCTCCAAACGACCGTCTTTAGGCTTCAAATCCGACTTTTAATTCTGAAATCCCACTTTTTTACGCTCCAAACGCTACATTAAGGGCACAAAGTCTCCATTTTAGGTCACAACGCTTCCTTTTTAGAGTCCGGAACGTTGGTTCCAGGGTTGAAAGCCTCCCTGTTCTGCTTCAAAGCGTCATTTAGAAGGTACAAGCCCTCATTTTTAGGGCGCAACGCCTCATTTTTTGGCCGCGAACCCTCCTTTTCAGGGGTCAATACGTCCTTTTTGCTGTAAAATCCCTCACTTCTATGTTCCGGACATCTCTTTTAGGGCACAAAGCCTTGTTTTGTGGTCCCAAAGCTTCCTCTTCAGAGTCCAAAGCTTTGATTCTGTGGTTGAATTCCTCGTTTTATAATCCAAACCCTCACGTTTATTGCACAAACCCTCATTTTTAGGGCCCAAACGCTCATTTTTATGCTGCAAATCATTTCACTGGAAAATGCCTCCTTTTTATGCTCCAAACGCCTCCTTTAGGGCACGATGTCTGAATGTTAGGTCCCAAAGATTTGGTTAAGAGCCCAAAGCTTGGAGTCTAGGGTTGAAAGCCTGCTTTTTACTCTACAAACCCTCCTGTTTAGGGTACAAACCCTCCTTTTTGGTGCACAAGCCCTCGCTGTTAGGGTGCAAACACTCACGTTAAGATTCCCAAGCTTCGAGTCCAGGGTTGAAATCCACATCTTTATGCTCCAAACGACCGTCTTTAGGCTTCAAATCCGACTTTTAATTCTGAAATCCCACTTTTTTACGCTCCAAACGCTACATTAAGGGCACAAAGTCTCCATTTTAGGTCACAACGCTTCCTTTTTAGAGTCCGGAACGTTGGTTCCAGGGTTGAAAGCCTCCCTGTTCTGCTTCAAAGCGTCATTTAGAAGGTACAAGCCCTCATTTTTAGGGCGCAACGCCTCATTTTTTGGCCGCGAATCCTCCTTTTTAGGGGTCAATACGTCCTTTTTGCTGTAAAATCCCTCACTTTTATGTTCCGGACATCTCTTTTAGGGCACAAAGCCTTGTTTTGTGGTCCCAAAGCTTCCTCTTCAGAGTCCAAAGCTTTGATTCTGTGGTTGAATTCCTCGTTTTATAATCCAAACCCTCACGTTTATTGCACAAACCCTCATTTTTAGGGCCCAAACGCTCATTTTTATGCTGCAAATCATTTCACTGGAAAATGCCTCCTTTTTATGATCCAAACGCCTCCTTTAGGGCACGATGTCTGAATGTTAGGTCCCAAAGATTTGGTTAAGAGCCCAAAGCTTGGAGTCTAGGGTTGAAAGCATGCTTTTTACACTACAAACCCTCCTGTTTAGGGTACAAACCCTCCTTTTTGGTGCACAAGCCCTCGCTGTTAGGGTGCAAACACTCACGTTAAGATTCCCAAGCTTCGAGTCCAGGGTTGAAATCCACATCTTTATGCTCCAAACGACCGTCTTTGGGCTTCAAATCCGACTTTTAATTCTGAAATCCCACTTTTTTACGCTCCAAACGCTACATTAAGGGCACAAAGTCTCCATTTTAGGTCACAACGCTTCCTTTTTAGAGTCCGGAACGTTGGTTCCAGGGTTGAAAGCCTCCCTGTTCTGCTTCAAAGCGTCATTTAGAAGGTACAAGCCCTCATTTTTAGGGCGCAATGCCTCATTTTTTGGCCACGAATCTTCCTTTTTAGGGGTCAATACGTCCTTTTTGCTGTAAAATCCCTCACTTTTATGTTCCGGACATCTCTTTTAGGGCACAAAGCCTTGTTTTGTGGTCCCAAAGCTTCCTCTTCAGAGTCCAAAGCTTTGATTCTGTGGTTGAATTCCTCGTTTTATAATCCAAACCCTCACGTTTATTGCGCAAACCCTCATTTTTAGGGCCCAAACGCTCATTTTTATGCTGCAAATCATTTCACTGGAAAATGCCTCCTTTTTATGCTCCAAACGCCTCCTTTAGGGCACGATGTCTGAATGTTAGGTCCCAAAGATTTGGTTAAGAGCCCAAAGCTTGGAGTCTAGGGTTGAAAGCCTGCTTTTTACTCTACAAACCCTCCTTTTTGGTGCACAAGCCCTCGCTGTTAGGGTGCAAACACTCACGTTAAGATTCCCAAGCTTCGAGTCCAGGGTTGAAATCCACATCTTTATGCTCCAAACGACCGTCTTTGGGCTTCAAATTCGACTTTTAATTCTGAAATCCCACTTTTTTACGCTCCAAACGCTACATTAAGGGCACAAAGTCTCCATTTTAGGTCACAACGCTTCCTTTTTAGAGTCCGGAACGTTGGTTCCAGGGTTGAAAGCCTCCCTGTTCTGCTTCAAAGCGTCATTTAGAAGGTACAAGCCCTCATTTTTAGGGCGCAACGCCTCATTTTTTGGCCGCGAATCCTCCTTTTTAGGGGTCAATATGTCCTTTTTGCTGTAAAATCCCTCACTTCTATGTTCCGGACATCTCATTTAGGGCACAAAGCCTTGTTTTGTGGTCCCAAAGTTTCCTCTTCAGAGTCCAAAGCTTTGATTCTGTGGTTGAATTCCTCGTTTTATAATCCAAACCCTCACGTTTATTGTGCAAACCCTCATTTTTAGGGCCCAAACGCTCATTTTTATGCTGCAAATCATTTCACTGGAAAATGCCTCCTTTTTATGCTCCAAACGCCTCCTTTAGGGCACGATGTCTGAATGTTAGGTCCCAAAGATTTGGTTAAGAGCCCAAAGCTTGGAGTCTAGGGTTGAAAGCCTGCTTTTTACTCTACAAACCCTCCTGTTTAGGGTACAAACCCTCCTTTTTGGTGCACAAGCCCTCGCTGTTAGGGTGCAAACACTCACGTTAAGATTCCCAAGCTTCGAGTCCAGGGTTGAAATCCACATCTTTATGCTCCAAACGACCGTCTTTAGGCTTCAAATCCGACTTTTAATTCTGAAATCCCACTTTTTTACGCTCCAAACGCTACATTAAGGGCACAAAGTCTCCATTTTAGGTCACAACGCTTCCTTTTTAGAGTCCGGAACGTTGGTTCCAGGGTTGAAAGCCTCCCTGTTCTGCTTCAAAGCGTCATTTAGAAGGTACAAGCCCTCATTTTTAGGGTGCAACGCCTCATTTTTTGGCCGCGAATCCTCCTTTTTAGGGGTCAATACGTCCTTTTTGCTGTAAAATCCCTCACTTCTATGTTCCGGACATCTCATTTAGGGCACAAAGCCTTGTTTTGTGGTCCCAAAGTTTCCTCTTCAGAGTCCAAAGCTTTGATTCTGTGGTTGAATTCCTCGTTTTATAATCCAAACCCTCACGTTTATTGTGCAAACCCTCATTTTTAGGGCCCAAACGCTCATTTTTATGCTGCAAATCATTTCACTGGAAAATGCCTCCTTTTTATGCTCCAAACGCCTCCTTTAGGGCACGAGCCTCAATGTTAGGTCCCAAAGATTTGGTTAAGAGCCCAAAGCTTGGAGTCTAGGGTTGAAAGCCTGCTTTTTACTCTACAAACCCTCCTTTTTGGTGCACAAGCCCTCGCTGTTAGGGTGCAAACACTCACGTTAAGATTCCCAAGCTTCGAGTCCAGGGTTGAAATCCACATCTTTATGCTCCAAACGACCGTCTTTAGGCTTCAAATCCGACTTTTAATTCTGAAATCCCACTTTTTTACGCTCCAAACGCTACATTAAGGGCACAAAGTCTCCATTTTAGGTCACAACGCTTCCTTTTTAGAGTCCGGAACGTTGGTTCCAGGGTTGAAAGCCTCCCTGTTCTGCTTCAAAGCGTCATTTAGAAGGTACAAGCCCTCATTTTTAGGGCGCAACGCCTCATTTTTTGGCCGCGAATCCTCCTTTTTAGGGGTCAATACGTCCTTTTTGCTGTAAAATCCCTCACTTTTATGTTCCGGACATCTCTTTTAGGGCACAAAGCCTTGTTTTGTGGTCCCAAAGCTTCCTCTTCAGAGTCCAAAGCTTTGATTCTGTGGTTGAATTCCTCGTTTTATAATCCAAACCCTCACGTTTATTGCACAAACCCTCATTTTTAGGGCCCAAACGCTCATTTTTATGCTGCAAATCATTTCACTGGAAAATGCCTCCTTTTTATGCTCCAAACGCCTCCTTTAGGGCACGATGTCTGAATGTTAGGTCCCAAAGATTTGGTTAAGAGCCCAAAGCTTGGAGTCTAGGGTTGAAAGCCTGCTTTTTACTCTACAAACCCTCCTTTTTGGTGCACAAGCCCTCGCTGTTAGGGTGCAAACACTCACGTTAAGATTCCCAAGCTTCGAGTCCAGGGTTGAAATCCACATCTTTATGCTCCAAACGACCGTCTTTGGGCTTCAAATTCGACTTTTAATTCTGAAATCCCACTTTTTTACGCTCCAAACGCTACATTAAGGGCACAAAGTCTCCATTTTAGGTCACAACGCTTCCTTTTTAGAGTCCGGAACGTTGGTTCCAGGGTTGAAAGCCTCCCTGTTCTGCTTCAAAGCGTCATTTAGAAGGTACAAGCCCTCATTTTTAGGGCGCAACGCCTCATTTTTTGGCCGCGAATCCTCCTTTTTAGGGGTCAATATGTCCTTTTTGCTGTAAAATCCCTCACTTCTATGTTCCGGACATCTCATTTAGGGCACAAAGCCTTGTTTTGTGGTCCCAAAGTTTCCTCTTCAGAGTCCAAAGCTTTGATTCTGTGGTTGAATTCCTCGTTTTATAATCCAAACCCTCACGTTTATTGTGCAAACCCTCATTTTTAGGGCCCAAACGCTCATTTTTATGCTGCAAATCATTTCACTGGAAAATGCCTCCTTTTTATGCTCCAAACGCCTCCTTTAGGGCACGATGTCTGAATGTTAGGTCCCAAAGATTTGGTTAAGAGCCCAAAGCTTGGAGTCTAGGGTTGAAAGCCTGCTTTTTACTCTACAAACCCTCCTGTTTAGGGTACAAACCCTCCTTTTTGGTGCACAAGCCCTCGCTGTTAGGGTGCAAACACTCACGTTAAGATTCCCAAGCTTCGAGTCCAGGGTTGAAATCCACATCTTTATGCTCCAAACGACCGTCTTTGGGCTTCAAATCCGACTTTTAATTCTGAAATCCCACTTTTTTACGCTCCAAACGCTACATTAAGGGCACAAAGTCTCCATTTTAGGTCACAACGCTTCCTTTTTAGAGTCCGGAACGTTGGTTCCAGGGTTGAAAGCCTCCCTGTTCTGCTTCAAAGCGTCATTTAGAAGGTACAAGCCCTCATTTTTAGGGTGCAACGCCTCATTTTTTGGCCGCGAATCCTCCTTTTTAGGGGTCAATACGTCCTTTTTGCTGTAAAATCCCTCACTTCTATGTTCCGGACATCTCATTTAGGGCACAAAGCCTTGTTTTGTGGTCCCAAAGTTTCCTCTTCAGAGTCCAAAGCTTTGATTCTGTGGTTGAATTCCTCGTTTTATAATCCAAACCCTCACGTTTATTGTGCAAACCCTCATTTTTAGGGCCCAAACGCTCATTTTTATGCTGCAAATCATTTCACTGGAAAATGCCTCCTTTTTATGCTCCAAACGCCTCCTTTAGGGCACGAGCCTCAATGTTAGGTCCCAAAGATTTGGTTAAGAGCCCAAAGCTTTGAGTCTAGGGTTGAAAGCCTGCTTTTTACTCTACAAACCCTCCTTTTTGGTGCACAAGCCCTCGCTGTTAGGGTGCAAACACTCACGTTAAGATTCCCAAGCTTCGAGTCCAGGGTTGAAATCCACATCTTTATGCTCCAAACGACCGTCTTTAGGCTTCAAATCCGACTTTTAATTCTGAAATCCCACTTTTTTATGCTCCAAACGCTACATTAAGGGCACAAAGTCTCCATTTTAGGTCACAACGCTTCCTTTTTAGAGTCCGGAACGTTGGTTCCAGGGTTGAAAGCCTCCCTGTTCTGCTTCAAAGCGTCATTTAGAAGGTACAAGCCCTCATTTTTAGGGCGCAACGCCTCATTTTTTGGCCGCGAATCCTCCTTTTTAGGGGTCAATACGTCCTTTTTGCTGTAAAATCCCTCACTTCTATGTTCCGGACATCTCTTTTAGGGCACAAAGCCTTGTTTTGTGGTCCCAAAGCTTCCTCTTCAGAGTCCAAAGCTTTGATTCTGTGGTTGAATTCCTCGTTTTATAATCCAAACCCTCACGTTTATTGCACAAACCCTCATTTTTAGGGCCCAAACGCTCATTTTTATGCTGCAAATCATTTCACTGGAAAATGCCTCCTTTTTATGCTCCAAACGCCTCCTTTAGGGCACGATGTCTGAATGTTAGGTCCCAAAGATTTGGTTAAGAGCCCAAAGCTTGGAGTCTAGGGTTCAAAGCCTGCTTTTTACTCTACAAACCCTCCTGTTTAGGGTACAAACCCTCCTTTTTGGTGCACAAGCCCTCGCTGTTAGGGTGCAAACACTCACGTTAAGATTCCCAAGCTTCGAGTCCAGGGTTGAAATCCACATCTTTATGCTCCAAACGACCGTCTTTAGGCTTCAAATCCGACTTTTAATTCTGAAATCCCACTTTTTTACGCTCCAAACGCTACATTAAGGGCACAAAGTCTCCATTTTAGGTCACAACGCTTCCTTTTTAGAGTCCGGAACGTTGGTTCCAGGGTTGAAAGCCTCCCTGTTCTGCTTCAAAGCGTCATTTAGAAGGTACAAGCCCTCATTTTTAGGGCGCAATGCCTCATTTTTTGGCCACGAATCTTCCTTTTTAGGGGTCAATACGTCCTTTTTGCTGTAAAATCCCTCACTTTTATGTTCCGGACATCTCATTTAGGGCACAAAGCCTTGTTTTGTGGTCCCAAAGCTTCCTCTTCAGAGTCCAAAGCTTTGATTCTGTGGTTGAATTCCTCGTTTTATAATCCAAACCCTCACGTTTATTGCGCAAACCCTCATTTTTAGGGCCCAAACGCTCATTTTTATGCTGCAAATCATTTCACTGGAAAATGCCTCCTTTTTATGCTCCAAACGCCTCCTTTAGGGCACGATGTCTGAATGTTAGGTCCCAAAGATTTGGTTAAGAGCCCAAAGCTTGGAGTCTAGGGTTGAAAGCCTGCTTTTTACTCTACAAACCCTCCTTTTTGGTGCACAAGCCCTCGCTGTTAGGGTGCAAACACTCACGTTAAGATTCCCAAGCTTCGAGTCCAGGGTTGAAATCCACATCTTTATGCTCCAAACGACCGTCTTTAGGCTTCAAATCCGACTTTTAATTCTGAAATCCCACTTTTTTACGCTCCAAACGCTACATTAAGGGCACAAAGTCTCCATTTTAGGTCACAACGCTTCCTTTTTAGAGTCCGGAACGTTGGTTCCAGGGTTGAAAGCCTCCCTGTTCTGCTTCAAAGCGTCATTTAGAAGGTACAAGCCCTCATTTTTAGGGCGCAACGCCTCATTTTTTGGCCGCGAATCCTCCTTTTTAGGGGTCAATATGTCCTTTTTGCTGTAAAATCCCTCACTTCTATGTTCCGGACATCTCATTTAGGGCACAAAGCCTTGTTTTGTGGTCCCAAAGTTTCCTCTTCAGAGTCCAAAGCTTTGATTCTGTGGTTGAATTCCTCGTTTTATAATCCAAACCCTCACGTTTATTGTGCAAACCCTCATTTTTAGGGCCCAAACGCTCATTTTTATGCTGCAAATCATTTCACTGGAAAATGCCTCCTTTTTATGCTCCAAACGCCTCCTTTAGGGCACGATGTCTGAATGTTAGGTCCCAAAGATTTGGTTAAGAGCCCAAAGCTTGGAGTCTAGGGTTGAAAGCCTGCTTTTTACTCTACAAACCCTCCTGTTTAGGGTACAAACCCTCCTTTTTGGTGCACAAGCCCTCGCTGTTAGGGTGCAAACACTCACGTTAAGATTCCCAAGCTTCGAGTCCAGGGTTGAAATCCACATCTTTATGCTCCAAACGACCGTCTTTGGGCTTCAAATCCGACTTTTAATTCTGAAATCCCACTTTTTTACGCTCCAAACGCTACATTAAGGGCACAAAGTCTCCATTTTAGGTCACAACGCTTCCTTTTTAGAGTCCGGAACGTTGGTTCCAGGGTTGAAAGCCTCCCTGTTCTGCTTCAAAGCGTCATTTAGAAGGTACAAGCCCTCATTTTTAGGGCGCAACGCCTCATTTTTTGGCTGCGAATCCTCCTTTTTAGGGGTCAATACGTCCTTTTTGCTGTAAAATCCCTCACTTCTATGTTCCGGACATCTCATTTAGGGCACAAAGCCTTGTTTTGTGGTCCCAAAGTTTCCTCTTCAGAGTCCAAAGCTTTGATTCTGTGGTTGAATTCCTCGTTTTATAATCCAAACCCTCACGTTTATTGTGCAAACCCTCATTTTTAGGGCCCAAACGCTCATTTTTATGCTGCAAATCATTTCACTGGAAAATGCCTCCTTTTTATGCTCCAAACGCCTCCTTTAGGGCACGAGCCTCAATGTTAGGTCCCAAAGATTTGGTTAAGAGCCCAAAGCTTTGAGTCTAGGGTTGAAAGCCTGCTTTTTACTCTACAAACCCTCCTTTTTGGTGCACAAGCCCTCGCTGTTAGGGTGCAAACACTCACGTTAAGATTCCCAAGCTTCGAGTCCAGGGTTGAAATCCACATCTTTATGCTCCAAACGACCGTCTTTAGGCTTCAAATCCGACTTTTAATTCTGAAATCCCACTTTTTTACGCTCCAAACGCTACATTAAGGGCACAAAGTCTCCATTTTAGGTCACAACGCTTCCTTTTTAGAGTCCGGAACGTTGGTTCCAGGGTTGAAAGCCTCCCTGTTCTGCTTCAAAGCGTCATTTAGAAGGTACAAGCCCTCATTTTTAGGGCGCAACGCCTCATTTTTTGGCCGCGAATCCTCCTTTTTAGGGGTCAATACGTCCTTTTTGCTGTAAAATCCCTCACTTCTATGTTCCGGACATCTCTTTTAGGGCACAAAGCCTTGTTTTGTGGTCCCAAAGCTTCCTCTTCAGAGTCCAAAGCTTTGATTCTGTGGTTGAATTCCTCGTTTTATAATCCAAACCCTCACGTTTATTGCACAAACCCTCATTTTTAGGGCCCAAACGCTCATTTTTATGCTGCAAATCATTTCACTGGAAAATGCCTCCTTTTTATGCTCCAAACGCCTCCTTTAGGGCACGATGTCTGAATGTTAGGTCCCAAAGATTTGGTTAAGAGCCCAAAGCTTGGAGTCTAGGGTTCAAAGCCTGCTTTTTACTCTACAAACCCTCCTGTTTAGGGTACAAACCCTCCTTTTTGGTGCACAAGCCCTCGCTGTTAGGGTGCAAACACTCACGTTAAGATTCCCAAGCTTCGAGTCCAGGGTTGAAATCCACATCTTTATGCTCCAAACGACCGTCTTTAGGCTTCAAATCCGACTTTTAATTCTGAAATCCCACTTTTTTACGCTCCAAACGCTACATTAAGGGCACAAAGTCTCCATTTTAGGTCACAACGCTTCCTTTTTAGAGTCCGGAACGTTGGTTCCAGGGTTGAAAGCCTCCCTGTTCTGCTTCAAAGCGTCATTTAGAAGGTACAAGCCCTCATTTTTAGGGCGCAACGCCTCATTTTTTGGCCGCGAATCCTCCTTTTTAGGGGTCAATACGTCCTTTTTGCTGTAAAATCCCTCACTTCTATGTTCCGGGCATCTCATTTAGGGCACAAAGCCTTGTTTTGTGGTCCCAAAGCTTCCTCTTCAGAGTCCAAAGCTTTGATTCTGTGGTTGAATTCCTCGTTTTATAATCCAAACCCTCACGTTTATTGCACAAACCCTCATTTTTAGGGCCCAAACGCTCATTTTTATGCTGCAAATCATTTCACTGGAAAATGCCTCCTTTTTATGCTCCAAACGCCTCCTTTAGGGCACGATGTCTGAATGTTAGGTCCCAAAGATTTGGTTAAGAGCCCAAAGCTTGGAGTCTAGGGTTGAAAGCCTGCTTTTTACTCTACAAACCCTCCTTTTTGGTGCACAAGCCCTCGCTGTTAGGGTGCAAACACTCACGTTAAGATTCCCAAGCTTCGAGTCCAGGGTTGAAATCCACATCTTTATGCTCCAAACGACCGTCTTTGGGCTTCAAATCCGACTTTTAATTCTGAATTCCCACTTTTTTACGCTCCAAACGCTACATTAAGGGCACAAAGTCTCCATTTTAGGTCACAACGCTTCCTTTTTAGAGTCCGGAACGTTGGTTCCAGGGTTGAAAGCCTCCCTGTTCTGCTTCAAAGCGTCATTTAGAAGGTACAAGCCCTCATTTTTAGGGCGCAACGCCTCATTTTTTGGCCACGAATCTTCCTTTTTAGGGGTCAATACGTCCTTTTTGCTGTAAAATCCCTCACTTTTATGTTCCGGGCATCTCATTTAGGGCACAAAGCCTTGTTTTGTGGTCCCAAAGCTTCCTCTTCAGAGTCCAAAGCTTTGATTCTGTGGTTGAATTCCTCGTTTTATAATCCAAACCCTCACGTTTATTGCGCAAACCCTCATTTTTAGGGCCCAAACGCTCATTTTTATGCTGCAAATCATTTCACTGGAAAATGCCTCCTTTTTATGCTCCAAACGCCTCCTTTAGGGCACGATGTCTGAATGTTAGGTCCCAAAGATTTGGTTAAGAGCCCAAAGCTTGGAGTCTAGGGTTGAAAGCCTGCTTTTTACTCTACAAACCCTCCTTTTTGGTGCACAAGCCCTCGCTGTTAGGGTGCAAACACTCACGTTAAGATTCCCAAGCTTCGAGTCCAGGGTTGAAATCCACATCTTTATGCTCCAAACGACCGTCTTTAGGCTTCAAATCTGACTTTTAATTCTGAAATCCCACTTTTTTACGCTCCAAACGCTACATTAAGGGCACAAAGTCTCCATTTTAGGTCACAACGCTTCCTTTTTAGAGTCCGGAACGTTGGTTCCAGGGTTGAAAGCCTCCCTGTTCTGCTTCAAAGCGTCATTTAGAAGGTACAAGCCCTCATTTTTAGGGTGCAACGCCTCATTTTTTGGCCGCGAATCCTCCTTTTTAGGGGTCAATACGTCCTTTTTGCTGTAAAATCCCTCACTTCTATGTTCCGGACATCTCATTTAGGGCACAAAGCCTTGTTTTGTGGTCCCAAAGTTTCCTCTTCAGAGTCCAAAGCTTTGATTCTGTGGTTGAATTCCTCGTTTTATAATCCAAACCCTCACGTTTATTGTGCAAACCCTCATTTTTAGGGCCCAAACGCTCATTTTTATGCTGCAAATCATTTCACTGGAAAATGCCTCCTTTTTATGCTCCAAACGCCTCCTTTAGGGCACGATGTCTGAATGTTAGGTCCCAAAGATTTGGTTAAGAGCCCAAAGCTTTGAGTCTAGGGTTGAAAGCCTGCTTTTTACTCTACAAACCCTCCTTTTTGGTGCACAAGCCCTCGCTGTTAGGGTGCAAACACTCACGTTAAGATTCCCAAGCTTCGAGTCCAGGGTTGAAATCCACATCTTTATGCTCCAAACGACCGTCTTTAGGCTTCAAATCCGACTTTTAATTCTGAAATCCCACTTTTTTACGCTCCAAACGCTACATTAAGGGCACAAAGTCTCCATTTTAGGTCACAACGCTTCCTTTTTAGAGTCCGGAACGTTGGTTCCAGGGTTGAAAGCCTCCCTGTTCTGCTTCAAAGCGTCATTTAGAAGGTACAAGCCCTCATTTTTAGGGCGCAACGCCTCATTTTTTGGCCGCGAATCCTCCTTTTTAGGGGTCAATACGTCCTTTTTGCTGTAAAATCCCTCACTTCTATGTTCCGGACATCTCTTTTAGGGCACAAAGCCTTGTTTTGTGGTCCCAAAGCTTCCTCTTCAGAGTCCAAAGCTTTGATTCTGTGGTTGAATTCCTCGTTTTATAATCCAAACCCTCACGTTTATTGCACAAACCCTCATTTTTAGGGCCCAAACGCTCATTTTTATGCTGCAAATCATTTCACTGGAAAATGCCTCCTTTTTATGCTCCAAACGCCTCCTTTAGGGCACGATGTCTGAATGTTAGGTCCCAAAGATTTGGTTAAGAGCCCAAAGCTTGGAGTCTAGGGTTCAAAGCCTGCTTTTTACTCTACAAACCCTCCTGTTTAGGGTACAAACCCTCCTTTTTGGTGCACAAGCCCTCGCTGTTAGGGTGCAAACACTCACGTTAAGATTCCCAAGCTTCGAGTCCAGGGTTGAAATCCACATCTTTATGCTCCAAACGACCGTCTTTAGGCTTCAAATCCGACTTTTAATTCTGAAATCCCACTTTTTTACGCTCCAAACGCTACATTAAGGGCACAAAGTCTCCATTTTAGGTCACAACGCTTCCTTTTTAGAGTCCGGAACGTTGGTTCCAGGGTTGAAAGCCTCCCTGTTCTGCTTCAAAGCGTCATTTAGAAGGTACAAGCCCTCATTTTTAGGGCGCAATGCCTCATTTTTTGGCCACGAATCTTCCTTTTTAGGGGTCAATACGTCCTTTTTGCTGTAAAATCCCTCACTTTTATGTTCCGGACATCTCATTTAGGGCACAAAGCCTTGTTTTGTGGTCCCAAAGCTTCCTCTTCAGAGTCCAAAGCTTTGATTCTGTGGTTGAATTCCTCGTTTTATAATCCAAACCCTCACGTTTATTGCGCAAACCCTCATTTTTAGGGCCCAAACGCTCATTTTTATGCTGCAAATCATTTCACTGGAAAATGCCTCCTTTTTATGCTCCAAACGCCTCCTTTAGGGCACGATGTCTGAATGTTAGGTCCCAAAGATTTGGTTAAGAGCCCAAAGCTTGGAGTCTAGGGTTGAAAGCCTGCTTTTTACTCTACAAACCCTCCTTCTTGGTGCACAAGCCCTCGCTGTTAGGGTGCAAACACTCACGTTAAGATTCCCAAGCTTCGAGTCCAGGGTTGAAATCCACATCTTTATGCTCCAAACGACCGTCTTTGGGCTTCAAATCCGACTTTTAATTCTGAAATCCCACTTTTTTACGCTCCAAACGCTACATTAAGGGCACAAAGTCTCCATTTTAGGTCACAACGCTTCCTTTTTAGAGTCCGGAACGTTGGTTCCAGGGTTGAAAGCCTCCCTGTTCTGCTTCAAAGCGTCATTTAGAAGGTACAAGCCCTCATTTTTAGGGTGCAACGCCTCATTTTTTGGCCGCGAATCCTCCTTTTTAGGGGTCAATACGTCCTTTTTGCTGTAAAATCCCTCACTTCTATGTTCCGGACATCTCATTTAGGGCACAAAGCCTTGTTTTGTGGTCCCAAAGTTTCCTCTTCAGAGTCCAAAGCTTTGATTCTGTGGTTGAATTCCTCGTTTTATAATCCAAACCCTCACGTTTATTGTGCAAACCCTCATTTTTAGGGCCCAAACGCTCATTTTTATGCTGCAAATCATTTCACTGGAAAATGCCTCCTTTTTATGCTCCAAACGCCTCCTTTAGGGCACGAGCCTCAATGTTAGGTCCCAAAGATTTGGTTAAGAGCCCAAAGCTTTGAGTCTAGGGTTGAAAGCCTGCTTTTTACTCTACAAACACTCCTTTTTGGTGCACAAGCCCTCGCTGTTAGGGTGCAAACACTCACGTTAAGATTCCCAAGCTTCGAGTCCAGGGTTGAAATCCACATCTTTATGCTCCAAACGACCGTCTTTAGGCTTCAAATCCGACTTTTAATTCTGAAATCCCACTTTTTTACGCTCCAAACGCTACATTAAGGGCACAAAGTCTCCATTTTAGGTCACAACGCTTCCTTTTTAGAGTCCGGAACGTTGGTTCCAGGGTTGAAAGCCTCCCTGTTCTGCTTCAAAGCGTCATTTAGAAGGTACAAGCCCTCATTTTTAGGGCGCAACGCCTCATTTTTTGGCCGCGAATCCTCCTTTTTAGGGGTCAATACGTCCTTTTTGCTGTAAAATCCCTCACTTCTATGTTCCGGACATCTCTTTTAGGGCACAAAGCCTTGTTTTGTGGTCCCAAAGCTTCCTCTTCAGAGTCCAAAGCTTTGATTCTGTGGTTGAATTCCTCGTTTTATAATCCAAACCCTCACGTTTATTGCACAAACCCTCATTTTTAGGGCCCAAACGCTCATTTTTATGCTGCAAATCATTTCACTGGAAAATGCCTCCTTTTTATGCTCCAAACGCCTCCTTTAGGGCACGATGTCTGAATGTTAGGTCCCAAAGATTTGGTTAAGAGCCCAAAGCTTGGAGTCTAGGGTTCAAAGCCTGCTTTTTACTCTACAAACCCTCCTGTTTAGGGTACAAACCCTCCTTTTTGGTGCACAAGCCCTCGCTGTTAGGGTGCAAACACTCACGTTAAGATTCCCAAGCTTCGAGTCCAGGGTTGAAATCCACATCTTTATGCTCCAAACGACCGTCTTTAGGCTTCAAATCCGACTTTTAATTCTGAAATCCCACTTTTTTACGCTCCAAACGCTACATTAAGGGCACAAAGTCTCCATTTTAGGTCACAACGCTTCCTTTTTAGAGTCCGGAACGTTGGTTCCAGGGTTGAAAGCCTCCCTGTTCTGCTTCAAAGCGTCATTTAGAAGGTACAAGCCCTCATTTTTAGGGCGCAACGCCTCATTTTTTGGCCGCGAATCCTCCTTTTTAGGGGTCAATACGTCCTTTTTGCTGTAAAATCCCTCACTTCTATGTTCCGGGCATCTCATTTAGGGCACAAAGCCTTGTTTTGTGGTCCCAAAGCTTCCTCTTCAGAGTCCAAAGCTTTGATTCTGTGGTTGAATTCCTCGTTTTATAATCCAAACCCTCACGTTTATTGCACAAACCCTCATTTTTAGGGCCCAAACGCTCATTTTTATGCTGCAAATCATTTCACTGGAAAATGCCTCCTTTTTATGCTCCAAACGCCTCCTTTAGGGCACGATGTCTGAATGTTAGGTCCCAAAGATTTGGTTAAGAGCCCAAAGCTTGGAGTCTAGGGTTGAAAGCCTGCTTTTTACTCTACAAACCCTCCTTTTTGGTGCACAAGCCCTCGCTGTTAGGGTGCAAACACTCACGTTAAGATTCCCAAGCTTCGAGTCCAGGGTTGAAATCCACATCTTTATGCTCCAAACGACCGTCTTTGGGCTTCAAATCCGACTTTTAATTCTGAATTCCCACTTTTTTACGCTCCAAACGCTACATTAAGGGCACAAAGTCTCCATTTTAGGTCACAACGCTTCCTTTTTAGAGTCCGGAACGTTGGTTCCAGGGTTGAAAGCCTCCCTGTTCTGCTTCAAAGCGTCATTTAGAAGGTACAAGCCCTCATTTTTAGGGCGCAACGCCTCATTTTTTGGCCGCGAATCCTCCTTTTTAGGGGTCAATACGTCCTTTTTGCTGTAAAATCCCTCACTTCTATGTTCCGGACATCTCATTTAGGGCACAAAGCCTTGTTTTGTGGTCCCAAAGCTTCCTCTTCAGAGTCCAAAGCTTTGATTCTGTGGTTGAATTCCTCGTTTTATAATCCAAACCCTCACGTTTATTGCACAAACCCTCATTTTTAGGGCCCAAACGCTCATTTTTATGCTGCAAATCATTTCACTGGAAAATGCCTCCTTTTTATGCTCCAAACGCCTCCTTTAGGGCACGAGCCTCAATGTTAGGTCCCAAAGATTTGGTTAAGAGCCCAAAGCTTTGAGTCTAGGGTTGAAAGCCTGCTTTTTACTCTACAAACCCTCCATTTTGGTGCACAAGCCCTCGCTGTTAGGGTGCAAACACTCACGTTAAGATTCCCAAGCTTCGAGTCCAGGGTTGAAATCCACATCTTTATGCTCCAAACGACCGTCTTTAGGCTTCAAATCCGACTTTTAATTCTGAAATCCCACTTTTTTACGCTCCAAACGCTACATTAAGGGCACAAAGTCTCCATTTTAGGTCACAACGCTTCCTTTTTAGAGTCCGGAACGTTGGTTCCAGGGTTGAAAGCCTCCCTGTTCTGCTTCAAAGCGTCATTTAGAAGGTACAAGCCCTCATTTTTAGGGCGCAACGCCTCATTTTTTGGCCACGAATCTTCCTTTTTAGGGGTCAATACGTCCTTTTTGCTGTAAAATCCCTCACTTCTATGTTCCGGGCATCTCATTTAGGGCACAAAGCCTTGTTTTGTGGTCCCAAAGCTTCCTCTTCAGAGTCCAAAGCTTTGATTCTGTGGTTGAATTCCTCGTTTTATAATCCAAACCCTCACGTTTATTGCGCAAACCCTCATTTTTAGGGCCCAAACGCTCATTTTTATGCTGCAAATCATTTCACTGGAAAATGCCTCCTTTTTATGCTCCAAACGCCTCCTTTAGGGCACGATGTCTGAATGTTAGGTCCCAAAGATTTGGTTAAGAGCCCAAAGCTTGGAGTCTAGGGTTGAAAGCCTGCTTTTTACTCTACAAACCCTCCTTTTTGGTGCACAAGCCCTCGCTGTTAGGGTGCAAACACTCACGTTAAGATTCCCAAGCTTCGAGTCCAGGGTTGAAATCCACATCTTTATGCTCCAAACGACCGTCTTTAGGCTTCAAATCTGACTTTTAATTCTGAAATCCCACTTTTTTACGCTCCAAACGCTACATTAAGGGCACAAAGTCTCCATTTTAGGTCACAACGCTTCCTTTTTAGAGTCCGGAACGTTGGTTCCAGGGTTGAAAGCCTCCCTGTTCTGCTTCAAAGCGTCATTTAGAAGGTACAAGCCCTCATTTTTAGGGCGCAACGCCTCATTTTTTGGCCGCGAATCCTCCTTTTTAGGGGTCAATACGTCCTTTTTGCTGTAAAATCCCTCACTTCTATGTTCCGGACATCTCTTTTAGGGCACAAAGCCTTGTTTTGTAGTCCCAAAGTTTCCTCTTCAGAGTCCAAAGCTTTGATTCTGTGGTTGAATTCCTCGTTTTATAATCCAAACCCTCACGTTTATTGTGCAAACCCTCATTTTTAGGGCCCAAACGCTCATTTTTATGCTGCAAATCATTTCACTGGAAAATGCCTCCTTTTTATGCTCCAAACGCCTCCTTTAGGGCACGATGTCTGAATGTTAGGTCCCAAAGATTTGGTTAAGAGCCCAAAGCTTGGAGTCTAGGGTTGAAAGCATGCTTTTTACACTACAAACCCTCCTGTTTAGGGTACAAACCCTCCTTTTTGGTGCACAAGCCCTCGCTGTTAGGGTGCAAACACTCACGTTAAGATTCCCAAGCTTCGAGTCCAGGGTTGAAATCCACATCTTTATGCTCCAAACGACCGTCTTTGGGCTTCAAATCCGACTTTTAATTCTGAAATCCCACTTTTTTACGCTCCAAACGCTACATTAAGGGCACAAAGTCTCCATTTTAGGTCACAACGCTTCCTTTTTAGAGTCCGGAACGTTGGTTCCAGGGTTGAAAGCCTCCCTGTTCTGCTTCAAAGCGTCATTTAGAAGGTACAAGCCCTCATTTTTAGGGCGCAACGCCTCATTTTTTGGCCACGAATCTTCCTTTTTAGGGGTCAATACGTCCTTTTTGCTGTAAAATCCCTCACTTTTATGTTCCGGACATCTCATTTAGGGCACAAAGCCTTGTTTTGTGGTCCCAAAGCTTCCTCTTCAGAGTCCAAAGCTTTGATTCTGTGGTTGAATTCCTCGTTTTATAATCCAAACCCTCACGTTTATTGCGCAAACCCTCATTTTTAGGGCCCAAACGCTCATTTTTATGCTGCAAATCATTTCACTGGAAAATGCCTCCTTTTTATGCTCCAAACGCCTCCTTTAGGGCACGATGTCTGAATGTTAGGTCCCAAAGATTTGGTTAAGAGCCCAAAGCTTGGAGTCTAGGGTTGAAAGCATGCTTTTTACACTACAAACCCTCCTGTTTAGGGTACAAACCCTCCTTTTTGGTGCACAAGCCCTCGCTGTTAGGGTGCAAACACTCACGTTAAGATTCCCAAGCTTCGAGTCCAGGGTTGAAATCCACATCTTTATGCTCCAAACGACCGTCTTTGGGCTTCAAATCCGACTTTTAATTCTGAAATCCCACTTTTTTACGCTCCAAACGCTACATTAAGGGCACAAAGTCTCCATTTTAGGTCACAACGCTTCCTTTTTAGAGTCCGGAACGTTGGTTCCAGGGTTGAAAGCCTCCCTGTTCTGCTTCAAAGCGTCATTTAGAAGGTACAAGCCCTCATTTTTAGGGCGCAACGCCTCATTTTTTGGCCACGAATCTTCCTTTTTAGGGGTCAATACGTCCTTTTTGCTGTAAAATCCCTCACTTTTATGTTCCGGACATCTCATTTAGGGCACAAAGCCTTGTTTTGTGGTCCCAAAGCTTCCTCTTCAGAGTCCAAAGCTTTGATTCTGTGGTTGAATTCCTCGTTTTATAATCCAAACCCTCACGTTTATTGCGCAAACCCTCATTTTTAGGGCCCAAACGCTCATTTTTATGCTGCAAATCATTTCACTGGAAAATGCCTCCTTTTTATGCTCCAAACGCCTCCTTTAGGGCACGATGTCTGAATGTTAGGTCCCAAAGATTTGGTTAAGAGCCCAAAGCTTGGAGTCTAGGGTTGAAAGCCTGCTTTTTACACTACAAACCCTCCTGTTTAGGGTACAAACCCTCCTTTTTGGTGCACAAGCCCTCGCTGTTAGGGTGCAAACACTCACGTTAAGATTCCCAAGCTTCGAGTCCAGGGTTGAAATCCACATCTTTATGCTCCAAACGACCGTCTTTGGGCTTCAAATCCGACTTTTAATTCTGAAATCCCACTTTTTTACGCTCCAAACGCTACATTAAGGGCACAAAGTCTCCATTTTAGGTCACAACGCTTCCTTTTTAGAGTCCGGAACGTTGGTTCCAGGGTTGAAAGCCTCCCTGTTCTGCTTCAAAGCGTCATTTAGAAGGTACAAGCCCTCATTTTTAGGGCGCAACGCCTCATTTTTTGGCCACGAATCTTCCTTTTTAGGGGTCAATACGTCCTTTTTGCTGTAAAATCCCTCACTTTTATGTTCCGGACATCTCATTTAGGGCACAAAGCCTTGTTTTGTGGTCCCAAAGCTTCCTCTTCAGAGTCCAAAGCTTTGATTCTGTGGTTGAATTCCTCGTTTTATAATCCAAACCCTCACGTTTATTGCGCAAACCCTCATTTTTAGGGCCCAAACGCTCATTTTTATGCTGCAAATCATTTCACTGGAAAATGCCTCCTTTTTATGCTCCAAACGCCTCCTTTAGGGCACGATGTCTGAATGTTAGGTCCCAAAGATTTGTTTAAGAGCCCAAAGCTTGGAGTCTAGGGTTGAAAGCCTGCTTTTTACTCTACAAACCCTCCTTTTTGGTGCACAAGCCCTCGCTGTTAGGGTGCAAACACTCACGTTAAGTTTCCCAAGCTTCGAGTCCAGGGTTGAAATCCACATCTTTATGCTCCAAACGACCGTCTTTGGGCTTCAAATTCGACTTTTAATTCTGAAATCCCACTTTTTTACGCTCCAAACGCTACATTAAGGGCACAAAGTCTCCATTTTAGGTCACAACGCTTCCTTTTTAGAGTCCGGAACGTTGGTTCCAGGGTTGAAAGCCTCCCTGTTCTGCTTCAAAGCGTCATTTAGAAGGTACAAGCCCTCATTTTTAGGGCGCAACGCCTCATTTTTTGGCCGCGAATCCTCCTTTTTAGGGGTCAATATGTCCTTTTTGCTGTAAAATCCCTCACTTCTATGTTCCGGACATCTCATTTAGGGCACAAAGCCTTGTTTTGTGGTCCCAAAGTTTCCTCTTCAGAGTCCAAAGCTTTGATTCTGTGGTTGAATTCCTCGTTTTATAATCCAAACCCTCACGTTTATTGTGCAAACCCTCATTTTTAGGGCCCAAACGCTCATTTTTATGCTGCAAATCATTTCACTGGAAAATGCCTCCTTTTTATGCTCCAAACGCCTCCTTTAGGGCACGATGTCTGAATGTTAGGTCCCAAAGATTTGGTTAAGAGCCCAAAGCTTGGAGTCTAGGGTTGAAAGCCTGCTTTTTACTCTACAAACCCTCCTGTTTAGGGTACAAACCCTCCTTTTTGGTGCACAAGCCCTCGCTGTTAGGGTGCAAACACTCACGTTAAGATTCCCAAGCTTCGAGTCCAGGGTTGAAATCCACATCTTTATGCTCCAAACGACCGTCTTTGGGCTTCAAATCCGACTTTTAATTCTGAAATCCCACTTTTTTACGCTCCAAACGCTACATTAAGGGCACAAAGTCTCCATTTTAGGTCACAACGCTTCCTTTTTAGAGTCCGGAACGTTGGTTCCAGGGTTGAAAGCCTCCCTGTTCTGCTTCAAAGCGTCATTTAGAAGGTACAAGCCCTCATTTTTAGGGTGCAACGCCTCATTTTTTGACCGCGAATCCTCCTTTTTAGGGGTCAATACGTCCTTTTTGCTGTAAAATCCCTCACTTCTATGTTCCGGACATCTCATTTAGGGCACAAAGCCTTGTTTTGTGGTCCCAAAGTTTCCTCTTCAGAGTCCAAAGCTTTGATTCTGTGGTTGAATTCTTCGTTTTATAATCCAAACCCTCACGTTTATTGTGCAAACCCTCATTTTTAGGGCCCAAACGCTCATTTTTATGCTGCAAATCATTTCACTGGAAAATGCCTCCTTTTTATGCTCCAAACGCCTCCTTTAGGGCACGAGCCTCAATGTTAGGTCCCAAAGATTTGGTTAAGAGCCCAAAGCTTGGAGTCTAGGGTTGAAAGCCTGCTTTTTACTCTACAAACCCTCCTTTTTGGTGCACAAGCCCTCGCTGTTAGGGTGCAAACACTCACGTTAAGATTCCCAAGCTTCGAGTCCAGGGTTGAAATCCACATCTTTATGCTCCAAACGACCGTCTTTAGGCTTCAAATCCGACTTTTAATTCTGAAATCCCACTTTTTTACGCTCCAAACGCTACATTAAGGGCACAAAGTCTCCATTTTAGGTCACAACGCTTCCTTTTTAGAGTCCGGAACGTTGGTTCCAGGGTTGAAAGCCTCCCTGTTCTGCTTCAAAGCGTCATTTAGAAGGTACAAGCCCTCATTTTTAGGGCGCAACGCCTCATTTTTTGGCCACGAATCTTCCTTTTTAGGGGTCAATACGTCCTTTTTGCTGTAAAATCCCTCACTTTTATGTTCCGGACATCTCATTTAGGGCACAAAGCCTTGTTTTGTGGTCCCAAAGCTTCCTCTTCAGAGTCCAAAGCTTTGATTCTGTGGTTGAATTCCTCGTTTTATAATCCAAACCCTCACGTTTATTGCGCAAACCCTCATTTTTAGGGCCCAAACGCTCATTTTTATGCTGCAAATCATTTCACTGGAAAATGCCTCCTTTTTATGATCCAAACGCCTCCTTTAGGGCACGATGTCTGAATGTTAGGTCCCAAAGATTTGGTTAAGAGCCCAAAGCTTGGAGTCTAGGGTTCAAAGCCTGCTTTTTACTCTACAAACCCTCCTTTTTGGTGCACAAGCCCTCGCTGTTAGGGTGCAAACACTCACGTTAAGATTCCCAAGCTTCGAGTCCAGGGTTGAAATCCACATCTTTATGCTCCAAACGACCGTCTTTAGGCTTCAAATCTGACTTTTAATTCTGAAATCCCACTTTTTTACGCTCCAAACGCTACATTAAGGGCACAAAGTCTCCATTTTAGGTCACAACGCTTCCTTTTTAGAGTCCGGAACGTTGGTTCCAGGGTTGAAAGCCTCCCTGTTCTGCTTCAAAGCGTCATTTAGAAGGTACAAGCCCTCATTTTTAGGGCGCAACGCCTCATTTTTTGGCCGCGAATCCTCCTTTTTAGGGGTCAATACGTCCTTTTTGCTGTAAAATCCCTCAC
Source organism: Strix aluco (assembly GCF_031877795.1). Taxonomy (NCBI): domain Eukaryota; kingdom Metazoa; phylum Chordata; class Aves; order Strigiformes; family Strigidae; genus Strix; species Strix aluco. The sequence continues at coordinate 8,513,038 of NC_133970.1, forward strand.
TTCTATGTTCCGGACATCTCATTTAGGGCACAAAGCCTTGTTTTGTGGTCCCAAAGCTTCCTCTTCAGAGTCCAAAGCTTTGATTCTGTGGTTGAATTCCTCGTTTTATAATCCAAACCCTCACGTTTATTGCACAAACCCTCATTTTTAGGGCCCAAACGCTCATTTTTATGCTGCAAATCATTTCACTGGAAAATGCCTCCTTTTTATGCTCCAAACGCCTCCTTTAGGGCACGATGTCTGAATGTTAGGTCCCAAAGATTTGGTTAAGAGCCCAAAGCTTTGAGTCTAGGGTTGAAAGCCTGCTTTTTACTCTACAAACCCTCCTGTTTAGGGTACAAACCCTCCTTTTTGGTGCACAAGCCCTCGCTGTTAGGGTGCAAACACTCACGTTAAGATTCCCAAGCTTCGAGTCCAGGGTTGAAATCCACATCTTTATGCTCCAAACGACCGTCTTTAGGCTTCAAATCCAACTTTTAATTCTGAAATCCCACTTTTTTACGCTCCAAACGCTACATTAAGGGCACAAAGTCTCCATTTTAGGTCACAACGCTTCCTTTTTAGAGTCCGGAACGTTGGTTCCAGGGTTGAAAGCCTCCCTGTTCTGCTTCAAAGCGTCATTTAGAAGGTACAAGCCCTCATTTTTAGGGCGCAACGCCTCATTTTTTGGCCGCGAATCCTCCTTTTTAGGGGTCAATACGTCCTTTTTGCTGTAAAATCCCTCACTTCTATGTTCCGGACATCTCATTTAGGGCACAAAGCCTTGTTTTGTGGTCCCAAAGTTTCCTCTTCAGAGTCCAAAGCTTTGATTCTGTGGTTGAATTCCTCGTTTTATAATCCAAACCCTCACGTTTATTGTGCAAACCCTCATTTTTAGGGCCCAAACGCTCATTTTTATGCTGCAAATCATTTCACTGGAAAATGCCTCCTTTTTATGCTCCAAACGCCTCCTTTAGGGCACGATGTCTGAATGTTAGGTCCCAAAGATTTGGTTAAGAGCCCAAAGCTTGGAGTCTAGGGTTGAAAGCCTGCTTTTTACTCTACAAACCCTCCTTTTTGGTGCACAAGCCCTCGCTGTTAGGGTGCAAACACTCACGTTAAGATTCCCAAGCTTCGAGTCCAGGGTTGAAATCCACATCTTTATGCTCCAAACGACCGTCTTTAGGCTTCAAATCCAACTTTTAATTCTGAAATCCCACTTTTTTACGCTCCAAACGCTACATTAAGGGCACAAAGTCTCCATTTTAGGTCACAACGCTTCCTTTTTAGAGTCCGGAACGTTGGTTCCAGGGTTGAAAGCCTCCCTGTTCTGCTTCAAAGCGTCATTTAGAAGGTACAAGCCCTCATTTTTAGGGCGCAACGCCTCATTTTTTGGCCGCGAATCCTCCTTTTTAGGGGTCAATACGTCCTTTTTGCTGTAAAATCCCTCACTTCTATGTTCCGGACATCTCATTTAGGGCACAAAGCCTTGTTTTGTGGTCCCAAAGTTTCCTCTTCAGAGTCCAAAGCTTTGATTCTGTGGTTGAATTCCTCGTTTTATAATCCAAACCCTCACGTTTATTGCACAAACCCTCATTTTTAGGGCCCAAACGCTCATTTTTATGCTGCAAATCATTTCACTGGAAAATGCCTCCTTTTTATGCTCCAAACGCCTCCTTTAGGGCACGATGTCTGAATGTTAGGTCCCAAAGATTTGGTTAAGAGCCCAAAGCTTGGAGTCTAGGGTTGAAAGCCTGCTTTTTACTCTACAAACCCTCCTTTTTGGTGCACAAGCCCTCGCTGTTAGGGTGCAAACACTCACGTTAAGATTCCCAAGCTTCGAGTCCAGGGTTGAAATCCACATCTTTATGCTCCAAACGACCGTCTTTAGGCTTCAAATCCGACTTTTAATTCTGAAATCCCACTTTTTTACGCTCCAAACGCTACATTAAGGGCACAAAGTCTCCATTTTAGGTCACAACGCTTCCTTTTTAGAGTCCGGAACGTTGGTTCCAGGGTTGAAAGCCTCCCTGTTCTGCTTCAAAGCGTCATTTAGAAGGTACAAGCCCTCATTTTTAGGGCGCAACGCCTCATTTTTTGGCCGCGAATCCTCCTTTTTAGGGGTCAGTACGTCCTTTTTGCTGTAAAATCCCTCACTTCTATGTTCCGGACATCTCATTTAGGGCACAAAGCCTTGTTTTGTGGTCCCAAAGTTTCCTCTTCAGAGTCCAAAGCTTTGATTCTGTGGTTGAATTCCTCGTTTTATAATCCAAACCCTCACGTTTATTGCGCAAACCCTCATTTTTAGGGCCCAAACGCTCATTTTTATGCTGCAAATCATTTCACTGGAAAATCCCTCCTTTTTATGCTCCAAACGCCTCCTTTAGGGCAGGATGTCTGAATGTTAGGTCCCAAAGATTTGGTTAAGAGCCCAAAGCTTTGAGTCTAGGGTTGAAAGCCTGCTTTTTACTCTACAAACCCTCCTTTTTGGTGCACAAGCCCTCGCTGTTAGGGTGCAAACACTCACGTTAAGATTCCCAAGCTTCGAGTCCAGGGTTGAAATCCACATCTTTATGCTCCAAACGACCGTCTTTAGGCTTCAAATCTGACTTTTAATTCTGAAATCCCACTTTTTTACGCTCCAAACGCTACATTAAGGGCACAAAGTCTCCATTTTAGGTCACAACGCTTCCTTTTTAGAGTCCGGAACGTTGGTTCCAGGGTTGAAAGCCTCCCTGTTCTGCTTCAAAGCGTCATTTAGAAGGTACAAGCCCTCATTTTTAGGGCGCAACGCCTCATTTTTTGGCCGCGAATCCTCCTTTTTAGGGGTCAATACGTCCTTTTTGCTGTAAAATCCCTCACTTTTATGTTCCGGACATCTCATTTAGGGCACAAAGCCTTGTTTTGTGGTCCCAAAGCTTCCTCTTCAGAGTCCAAAGCTTTGATTCTGTGGTTGAATTCCTCGTTTTATAATCCAAACCCTCACGTTTATTGCACAAACCCTCATTTTTAGGGCCCAAATGCTCATTTTTATGCTGCAAATCATTTCACTGGAAAATGCCTCCTTTTTATGCTCCAAACGCCTCCTTTAGGGCACGATGTCTGAATGTTAGGTCCCAAAGATTTGGTTAAGAGCCCAAAGCTTGGAGTCTAGGGTTGAAAGCCTGCTTTTTACTCTACAAACCCTCCTGTTTAGGGTACAAACCCTCCTTTTTGGTGCACAAGCCCTCGCTGTTAGGGTGCAAACACTCACGTTAAGATTCCCAAGCTTCGAGTCCAGGGTTGAAATCCACATCTTTATGCTCCAAACGACCGTCTTTAGGCTTCAAATCCAACTTTTAATTCTGAAATCCCACTTTTTTACGCTCCAAACGCTACATTAAGGGCACAAAGTCTCCATTTTAGGTCACAACGCTTCCTTTTTAGAGTCCGGAACGTTGGTTCCAGGGTTGAAAGCCTCCCTGTTCTGCTTCAAAGCGTCATTTAGAAGGTACAAGCCCTCATTTTTAGGGCGCAACGCCTCATTTTTTGGCCGCGAATCCTCCTTTTTAGGGGTCAATACGTCCTTTTTGCTGTAAAATCCCTCACTTCTATGTTCCGGACATCTCATTTAGGGCACAAAGCCTTGTTTTGTGGTCCCAAAGCTTCCTCTTCAGAGTCCAAAGCTTTGATTCTGTGGTTGAATTCCTCGTTTTATAATCCAAACCCTCACGTTTATTGCACAAACCCTCATTTTTAGGGCCCAAACGCTCATTTTTATGCTGCAAATCATTTCACTGGAAAATGCCTCCTTTTTATGCTCCAAACGCCTCCTTTAGGGCACGATGTCTGAATGTTAGGTCCCAAAGATTTGGTTAAGAGCCCAAAGCTTGGAGTCTAGGGTTGAAAGCCTGCTTTTTACTCTACAAACCCTCCTGTTTAGGGTACAAACCCTCCTTTTTGGTGCACAAGCCCTCGCTGTTAGGGTGCAAACACTCACGTTAAGATTCCCAAGCTTCGAGTCCAGGGTTGAAATCCACATCTTTATGCTCCAAACGACCGTCTTTAGGCTTCAAATCCAACTTTTAATTCTGAAATCCCACTTTTTTACGCTCCAAACGCTACATTAAGGGCACAAAGTCTCCATTTTAGGTCACAACGCTTCCTTTTTAGAGTCCGGAACGTTGGTTCCAGGGTTGAAAGCCTCCCTGTTCTGCTTCAAAGCGTCATTTAGAAGGTACAAGCCCTCATTTTTAGGGCGCAACGCCTCATTTTTTGGCCGCGAATCCTCCTTTTTAGGGGTCAATACGTCCTTTTTGCTGTAAAATCCCTCACTTCTATGTTCCGGACATCTCATTTAGGGCACAAAGCCTTGTTTTGTGGTCCCAAAGCTTCCTCTTCAGAGTCCAAAGCTTTGATTCTGTGGTTGAATTCCTCGTTTTATAATCCAAACCCTCACGTTTATTGCACAAACCCTCATTTTTAGGGCCCAAACGCTCATTTTTATGCTGCAAATCATTTCACTGGAAAATGCCTCCTTTTTATGCTCCAAACGCCTCCTTTAGGGCACGAGCCTCAATGTTAGGTCCCAAAGATTTGGTTAAGAGCCCAAAGCTTTGAGTCTAGGGTTGAAAGCCTGCTTTTTACTCTACAAACCCTCCTTTTTGGTGCACAAGCCCTCGCTGTTAGGGTGCAAACACTCACGTTAAGATTCCCAAGCTTCGAGTCCAGGGTTGAAATCCACATCTTTATGCTCCAAACGACCGTCTTTAGGCTTCAAATCCGACTTTTAATTCTGAAATCCCACTTTTTTACGCTCCAAACGCTACATTAAGGGCACAAAGTCTCCATTTTAGGTCACAACGCTTCCTTTTTAGAGTCCGGAACGTTGGTTCCAGGGTTGAAAGCCTCCCTGTTCTGCTTCAAAGCGTCATTTAGAAGGTACAAGCCCTCATTTTTAGGGCGCAACGCCTCATTTTTTGGCCGCGAATCCTCCTTTTTAGGGGTCAATACGTCCTTTTTGCTGTAAAATCCCTCACTTTTATGTTCCGGACATCTCATTTAGGGCACAAAGCCTTGTTTTGTGGTCCCAAAGCTTCCTCTTCAGAGTCCAAAGCTTTGATTCTGTGGTTGAATTCCTCGTTTTATAATCCAAACCCTCACGTTTATTGTACAAACCCTCATTTTTAGGGCCCAAACGCTCATTTTTATGCTGCAAATCATTTCACTGGAAAATGCCTCCTTTTTATGCTCCAAACGCCTCCTTTAGGGCACGATGTCTGAATGTTAGGTCCCAAAGATTTGGTTAAGAGCCCAAAGCTTGGAGTCTAGGGTTGAAAGCCTGCTTTTTACTCTACAAACCCTCCTGTTTAGGGTACAAACCCTCCTTTTTGGTGCACAAGCCCTCGCTGTTAGGGTGCAAACACTCACGTTAAGATTCCCAAGCTTCGAGTCCAGGGTTGAAATCCACATCTTTATGCTCCAAACGACCGTCTTTAGGCTTCAAATCCAACTTTTAATTCTGAAATCCCACTTTTTTACGCTCCAAACGCTACATTAAGGGCACAAAGTCTCCATTTTAGGTCACAACGCTTCCTTTTTAGAGTCCGGAACGTTGGTTCCAGGGTTGAAAGCCTCCCTGTTCTGCTTCAAAGCGTCATTTAGAAGGTACAAGCCCTCATTTTTAGGGCGCAACGCCTCATTTTTTGGCCGCGAATCCTCCTTTTTAGGGGTCAATACGTCCTTTTTGCTGTAAAATCCCTCACTTCTATGTTCCGGACATCTCATTTAGGGCACAAAGCCTTGTTTTGTGGTCCCAAAGCTTCCTCTTCAGAGTCCAAAGCTTTGATTCTGTGGTGGAATTCCTCGTTTTATAATCCAAACCCTCACGTTTATTGCGCAAACCCTCATTTTTAGGGCCCAAACGCTCATTTTTATGCTGCAAATCATTTCACTGGAAAATGCCTCCTTTTTATGCTCCAAACGCCTCCTTTAGGGCACGATGTCTGAATGTTAGGTCCCAAAGATTTGGTTAAGAGCCCAAAGCTTTGAGTCTAGGGTTGAAAGCCTGCTTTTTACTCTACAAACACTCCTTTTTGGTGCACAAGCCCTCGCTGTTAGGGTGCAAACACTCACGTTAAGATTCCCAAGCTTCGAGTCCAGGGTTGAAATCCACATCTTTATGCTCCAAACGACCGTCTTTAGGCTTCAAATCCGACTTTTAATTCTGAAATCCCACTTTTTTACGCTCCAAACGCTACATTAAGGGCACAAAGTCTCCATTTTAGGTCACAACGCTTCCTTTTTAGAGTCCGGAACGTTGGTTCCAGGGTTGAAAGCCTCCCTGTTCTGCTTCAAAGCGTCATTTAGAAGGTACAAGCCCTCATTTTTAGGGCGCAACGCCTCATTTTTTGGCCGCGAATCCTCCTTTTTAGGGGTCAATACGTCCTTTTTGCTGTAAAATCCCTCACTTTTATGTTCCGGACATCTCATTTAGGGCACAAAGCCTTGTTTTGTGGTCCCAAAGCTTCCTCTTCAGAGTCCAAAGCTTTGATTCTGTGGTTGAATTCCTCGTTTTATAATCCAAACCCTCACGTTTATTGCACAAACCCTCATTTTTAGGGCCCAAACGCTCATTTTTATGCTGCAAATCATTTCACTGGAAAATGCCTCCTTTTTATGCTCCAAACGCCTCCTTTAGGGCACGATGTCTGAATGTTAGGTCCCAAAGATTTGGTTAAGAGCCCAAAGCTTGGAGTCTAGGGTTGAAAGCCTGCTTTTTACTCTACAAACCCTCCTGTTTAGGGTACAAACCCTCCTTTTTGGTGCACAAGCCCTCGCTGTTAGGGTGCAAACACTCACGTTAAGATTCCCAAGCTTCGAGTCCAGGGTTGAAATCCACATCTTTATGCTCCAAACGACCGTCTTTAGGCTTCAAATCCGACTTTTAATTCTGAAATCCCACTTTTTTACGCTCCAAACGCTACATTAAGGGCACAAAGTCTCCATTTTAGGTCACAACGCTTCCTTTTTAGAGTCCGGAACGTTGGTTCCAGGGTTGAAAGCCTCCCTGTTCTGCTTCAAAGCGTCATTTAGAAGGTACAAGCCCTCATTTTTAGGGCGCAACGCCTCATTTTTTGGCCGCGAATCCTCCTTTTTAGGGGTCAATACGTCCTTTTTGCTGTAAAATCCCTCACTTTTATGTTCCGGACATCTCATTTAGGGCACAAAGCCTTGTTTTGTGGTCCCAAAGTTTCCTCTTCAGAGTCCAAAGCTTTGATTCTGTGGTTGAATTCCTCGTTTTATAATCCAAACCCTCACGTTTATTGCACAAACCCTCATTTTTAGGGCCCAAACGCTCATTTTTATGCTGCAAATCATTTCACTGGAAAATGCCTCCTTTTTATGCTCCAAACGCCTCCTTTAGGGCACGATGTCTGAATGTTAGGTCCCAAAGATTTGGTTAAGAGCCCAAAGCTTGGAGTCTAGGGTTGAAAGCCTGCTTTTTACTCTACAAACCCTCCTGTTTAGGGTACAAACCCTCCTTTTTGGTGCACAAGCCCTCGCTGTTAGGGTGCAAACACTCCTGTTAAGATTCCCAAGCTTCGAGTCCAGGGTTGAAATCCACATCTTTATGCTCCAAACGACCGTCTTTAGGCTTCAAATCCGACTTTTAATTCTGAAATCCCACTTTTTTACGCTCCAAACGCTACATTAAGGGCACAAAGTCTCCATTTTAGGTCACAACGCTTCCTTTTTAGAGTCCGGAACGTTGGTTCCAGGGTTGAAAGCCTCCCTGTTCTGCTTCAAAGCGTCATTTAGAAGGTACAAGCCCTCATTTTTAGGGCGCAACGCCTCATTTTTTGGCCGCGAATCCTCCTTTTTAGGGGTCAATACGTCCTTTTTGCTGTAAAATCCCTCACTTTTATGTTCCGGACATCTCATTTAGGGCACAAAGCCTTGTTTTGTGGTCCCAAAGCTTCCTCTTCAGAGTCCAAAGCTTTGATTCTGTGGTTGAATTCCTCGTTTTATAATCCAAACCCTCACGTTTATTGCACAAACCCTCATTTTTAGGGCCCAAACGCTCATTTTTATGCTGCAAATCATTTCACTGGAAAATGCCTCCTTTTTATGCTCCAAACGCCTCCTTTAGGGCACGATGTCTGAATGTTAGGTCCCAAAGATTTGGTTAAGAGCCCAAAGCTTGGAGTCTAGGGTTGAAAGCCTGCTTTTTACTCTACAAACCCTCCTGTTTAGGGTACAAACCCTCCTTTTTGGTGCACAAGCCCTCGCTGTTAGGGTGCAAACACTCACGTTAAGATTCCCAAGCTTCGAGTCCAGGGTTGAAATCCACATCTTTATGCTCCAAACGACCGTCTTTAGGCTTCAAATCCAACTTTTAATTCTGAAATCCCACTTTTTTACGCTCCAAACGCTACATTAAGGGCACAAAGTCTCCATTTTAGGTCACAACGCTTCCTTTTTAGAGTCCGGAACGTTGGTTCCAGGGTTGAAAGCCTCCCTGTTCTGCTTCAAAGCGTCATTTAGAAGGTACAAGCCCTCATTTTTAGGGCGCAACGCCTCATTTTTTGGCCGCGAATCCTCCTTTTTAGGGGTCAATACGTCCTTTTTGCTGTAAAATCCCTCACTTTTATGTTCCGGACATCTCATTTAGGGCACAAAGCCTTGTTTTGTGGTCCCAAAGCTTCCTCTTCAGAGTCCAAAGCTTTGATTCTGTGGTTGAATTCCTCGTTTTATAATCCAAACCCTCACGTTTATTGCACAAACCCTCATTTTTAGGGCCCAAACGCTCATTTTTATGCTGCAAATCATCTCACTGGAAAATGCCTCCTTTTTATGCTCCAAACGCCTCCTTTAGGGCACGATGTCTGAATGTTAGGTCCCAAAGATTTGGTTAAGAGCCCAAAGCTTGGAGTCTAGGGTTGAAAGCCTGCTTTTTACTCTACAAACCCTCCTGTTTAGGGTACAAACCCTCCTTTTTGGTGCACAAGCCCTCGCTGTTAGGGTGCAAACACTCACGTTAAGATTCCCAAGCTTCGAGTCCAGGGTTGAAATCCACATCTTTATGCTCCAAACGACCGTCTTTGGGCTTCAAATCCGACTTTTAATTCTGAAATCCCACTTTTTTACGCTCCAAACGCTACATTAAGGGCACAAAGTCTCCATTTTAGGTCACAACGCTTCCTTTTCGGAGTCCGGAACGTTGGTTCCAGGGTTGAAAGCCTCCCTGTTCTGCTTCAAAGCGTCATTTAGAAGGTACAAGCCCTCATTTTTAGGGCGCAACGCCTCATTTTTTGGCCGCGAATCCTCCTTTTTAGGGGTCAGTACGTCCTTTTTGCTGTAAAATCCCTCACTTCTATGTTCCGGACATCTCATTTAGGGCACAAAGCCGTGTTTTGTGGTCCCAAAGTTTCCTCTTCAGAGTCCAAAGCTTTGATTCTGTGGTTGAATTCCTCGTTTTATAATCCAAACCCTCACGTTTATTGTGCAAACCCTCATTTTTAGGGCCCAAACGCTCATTTTTATGCTGTAAATAATTTCACTGGAAAATGCCTCCTTTTTATGATCCAAACGCCTCCTTTAGGGCACGAGCCTCAATTTTAGGTCCCAAAGATTTGGTTAAGAGCCCAAAGCTTGGAGTCTAGGGTTGAAAGCCTGCTTTTTACTCTACAAACCCTCTTTTTTGGTGCACAAGCCCTCGCTGTTAGGGTGCAAACACTCACGTTAAGATTCCCAAGCTTCGAGTCCAGGGTTGAAATCCACATCTTTATGCTCCAAACGACCGTCTTTGGGCTTCAAATTCGACTTTTAATTCTGAAATCCCACTTTTTTACGCTCCAAACGCTACATTAAGGGCACAAAGTCTCCATTTTAGGTCACAACGCTTCCTTTTTAGAGTCCGGAACGTTGGTTCCAGGGTTGAAAGCCTCCCTGTTCTGCTTCAAAGCGTCATTTAGAAGGTACAAGCCCTCATTTTTAGGGCGCAACGCCTCATTTTTTGGCCGCGAATCCTCCTTTTTAGGGGTCAATACGTCCTTTTTGCTGTAAAATCCCTCACTTCTATGTTCCGGACATCTCTTTTAGGGCACAAAGCCTTGTTTTGTGGTCCCAAAGCTTCCTCTTCAGAGTCCAAAGCTTTGATTCTGTGGTTGAATTCCTCGTTTTATAATCCAAACCCTCACGTTTATTGCACAAACCCTCATTTTTAGGGCCCAAACGCTCATTTTTATGCTGCAAATCATTTCACTGGAAAATGCCTCCTTTTTATGCTCCAAACGCCTCCTTTAGGGCACGATGTCTGAATGTTAGGTCCCAAAGATTTGGTTAAGAGCCCAAAGCTTGGAGTCTAGGGTTGAAAGCCTGCTTTTTACTCTACAAACCCTCCTGTTTAGGGTACAAACCCTCCTTTTTGGTGCACAAGCCCTCGCTGTTAGGGTGCAAACACTCACGTTAAGATTCCCAAGCTTCGAGTCCAGGGTTGAAATCCACATCTTTATGCTCCAAACGACCGTCTTTGGGCTTCAAATCCGACTTTTAATTCTGAAATCCCACTTTTTTACGCTCCAAACGCTACATTAAGGGCACAAAGTCTCCATTTTAGGTCACAACGCTTCCTTTTTAGAGTCCGGAACGTTGGTTCCAGGGTTGAAAGCCTCCCTGTTCTGCTTCAAAGCGTCATTTAGAAGGTACAAGCCCTCATTTTTAGGGCGCAACGCCTCATTTTTTGGCCGCGAATCCTCCTTTTTAGGGGTCAATACGTCCTTTTTGCTGTAAAATCCCTCACTTCTATGTTCCGGACATCTCATTTAGGGCACAAAGCCGTGTTTTGTGGTCCCAAAGTTTCCTCTTCAGAGTCCAAAGCTTTGATTCTGTGGTTGAATTCCTCGTTTTATAATCCAAACCCTCACGTTTATTGCACAAACCCTCATTTTTAGGGCCCAAACGCTCATTTTTATGCTGTAAATAATTTCACTGGAAAATGCCTCCTTTTTATGATCCAAACGCCTCCTTTAGGGCACGAGCCTCAATGTTAGGTCCCAAAGATTTGGTTAAGAGCCCAAAGCTTGGAGTCTAGGGTTGAAAGCCTGCTTTTTACTCTACAAACCCTCTTTTTTGGTGCACAAGCCCTCGCTGTTAGGGTGCAAACACTCACGTTACGATTCCCAAGCTTCGAGTCCAGGGTTGAAATCCACATCTTTATGCTCCAAACGACCGTCTTTAGGCTTCAAATCCGACTTTTAATTCTGAAATCCCACTTTTTTACGCTCCAAACGCTACATTAAGGGCACAAAGTCTCCATTTTAGGTCACAACGCTTCCTTTTTAGAGTCCGGAACGTTGGTTCCAGGGTTGAAAGCCTCCCTGTTCTGCTTCAAAGCGTCATTTAGAAGGTACAAGCCCTCATTTTTAGGGCGCAACGCCTCATTTTTTGGCCGCGAATCCTCCTTTTTAGGGGTCAATACGTCCTTTTTGCTGTAAAATCCCTCACTTTTATGTTCCGGACATCTCATTTAGGGCACAAAGCCTTGTTTTGTGGTCCCAAAGCTTCCTCTTCAGAGTCCAAAGCTTTGATTCTGTGGTTGAATTCCTCGTTTTATAATCCAAACCCTCACGTTTATTGCACAAACCCTCATTTTTAGGGCCCAAACGCTCATTTTTATGCTGCAAATCATTTCACTGGAAAATGCCTCCTTTTTATGCTCCAAACGCCTCCTTTAGGGCACGATGTCTGAATGTTAGGTCCCAAAGATTTGGTTAAGAGCCCAAAGCTTGGAGTCTAGGGTTGAAAGCCTGCTTTTTACTCTACAAACCCTCCTGTTTAGGGTACAAACCCTCCTTTTTGGTGCACAAGCCCTCGCTGTTAGGGTGCAAACACTCACGTTAAGATTCCCAAGCTTCGAGTCCAGGGTTGAAATCCACATCTTTATGCTCCAAACGACCGTCTTTAGGCTTCAAATCCGACTTTTAATTCTGAAATCCCACTTTTTTACGCTCCAAACGCTACATTAAGGGCACAAAGTCTCCATTTTAGGTCACAACGCTTCCTTTTTAGAGTCCGGAACGTTGGTTCCAGGGTTGAAAGCCTCCCTGTTCTGCTTCAAAGCGTCATTTAGAAGGTACAAGCCCTCATTTTTAGGGCGCAACGCCTCATTTTTTGGCCGCGAATCCTCCTTTTTAGGGGTCAATACGTCCTTTTTGCTGTAAAATCCCTCACTTCTATGTTCCGGACATCTCATTTAGGGCACAAAGCCTTGTTTTGTGGTCCCAAAGTTTCCTCTTCAGAGTCCAAAGCTTTGATTCTGTGGTTGAATTCCTCGTTTTATAATCCAAACCCTCACGTTTATTGTGCAAACCCTCATTTTTAGGGCCCAAACGCTCATTTTTATGCTGCAAATCATTTCACTGGAAAATGCCTCCTTTTTATGCTCCAAACGCCTCCTTTAGGGCACGATGTCTGAATGTTAGGTCCCAAAGATTTGGTTAAGAGCCCAAAGCTTGGAGTCTAGGGTTGAAAGCCTGCTTTTTACTCTACAAACCCTCCTTTTTGGTGCACAAGCCCTCGCTGTTAGGGTGCAAACACTCACGTTAAGATTCCCAAGCTTCGAGTCCAGGGTTGAAATCCACATCTTTATGCTCCAAACGACCGTCTTTAGGCTTCAAATCTGACTTTTAATTCTGAAATCCCACTTTTTTACGCTCCAAACGCTACATTAAGGGCACAAAGTCTCCATTTTAGGTCACAACGCTTCCTTTTTAGAGTCCGGAACGTTGGTTCCAGGGTTGAAAGCCTCCCTGTTCTGCTTCAAAGCGTCATTTAGAAGGTACAAGCCCTCATTTTTAGGGCGCAACGCCTCATTTTTTGGCCGCGAATCCTCCTTTTTAGGGGTCAATACGTCCTTTTTGCTGTAAAATCCCTCACTTTTATGTTCCGGACATCTCATTTAGGGCACAAAGCCTTGTTTTGTGGTCCCAAAGCTTCCTCTTCAGAGTCCAAAGCTTTGATTCTGTGGTTGAATTCCTCGTTTTATAATCCAAACCCTCACGTTTATTGCACAAACCCTCATTTTTAGGGCCCAAACGCTCATTTTTATGCTGCAAATCATTTCACTGGAAAATGCCTCCTTTTTATGCTCCAAACGCCTCCTTTAGGGCACGATGTCTGAATGTTAGGTCCCAAAGATTTGGTTAAGAGCCCAAAGCTTGGAGTCTAGGGTTGAAAGCCTGCTTTTTACTCTACAAACCCTCCTGTTTAGGGTACAAACCCTCCTTTTTGGTGCACAAGCCCTCGCTGTTAGGGTGCAAACACTCACGTTAAGATTCCCAAGCTTCGAGTCCAGGGTTGAAATCCACATCTTTATGCTCCAAACGACCGTCTTTAGGCTTCAAATCCGACTTTTAATTCTGAAATCCCACTTTTTTACGCTCCAAACGCTACATTAAGGGCACAAAGTCTCCATTTTAGGTCACAACGCTTCCTTTTTAGAGTCCGGAACGTTGGTTCCAGGGTTGAAAGCCTCCCTGTTCTGCTTCAAAGCGTCATTTAGAAGGTACAAGCCCTCATTTTTAGGGCGCAACGCCTCATTTTTTGGCCGCGAATCCTCCTTTTTAGGGGTCAATACGTCCTTTTTGCTGTAAAATCCCTCACTTCTATGTTCCGGACATCTCTTTTAGGGCACAAAGCCTTGTTTTGTGGTCCCAAAGCTTCCTCTTCAGAGTCCAAAGCTTTGATTCTGTGGTTGAATTCCTCGTTTTATAATCCAAACCCTCACGTTTATTGCACAAACCCTCATTTTTAGGGCCCAAACGCTCATTTTTATGCTGCAAATCATTTCACTGGAAAATGCCTCCTTTTTATGCTCCAAACGCCTCCTTTAGGGCACGATGTCTGAATGTTAGGTCCCAAAGATTTGGTTAAGAGCCCAAAGCTTGGAGTCTAGGGTTGAAAGCCTGCTTTTTACTCTACAAACCCTCCTGTTTAGGGTACAAACCCTCCTTTTTGGTGCACAAGCCCTCGCTGTTAGGGTGCAAACACTCACGTTAAGATTCCCAAGCTTCGAGTCCAGGGTTGAAATCCACATCTTTATGCTCCAAACGACCGTCTTTAGGCTTCAAATCCGACTTTTAATTCTGAAATCCCACTTTTTTACGCTCCAAACGCTACATTAAGGGCACAAAGTCTCCATTTTAGGTCACAACGCTTCCTTTTTAGAGTCCGGAACGTTGGTTCCAGGGTTGAAAGCCTCCCTGTTCTGCTTCAAAGCGTCATTTAGAAGGTACAAGCCCTCATTTTTAGGGCGCAACGCCTCATTTTTTGGCCGCGAATCCTCCTTTTTAGGGGTCAATACGTCCTTTTTGCTGTAAAATCCCTCACTTCTATGTTCCGGACATCTCTTTTAGGGCACAAAGCCTTGTTTTGTGGTCCCAAAGCTTCCTCTTCAGAGTCCAAAGCTTTGATTCTGTGGTTGAATTCCTCGTTTTATAATCCAAACCCTCACGTTTATTGCACAAACCCTCATTTTTAGGGCCCAAACGCTCATTTTTATGCTGCAAATCATTTCACTGGAAAATGCCTCCTTTTTATGCTCCAAACGCCTCCTTTAGGGCACGATGTCTGAATGTTAGGTCCCAAAGATTTGGTTAAGAGCCCAAAGCTTGGAGTCTAGGGTTGAAAGCCTGCTTTTTACTCTACAAACCCTCCTGTTTAGGGTACAAACCCTCCTTTTTGGTGCACAAGCCCTCGCTGTTAGGGTGCAAACACTCACGTTAAGATTCCCAAGCTTCGAGTCCAGGGTTGAAATCCACATCTTTATGCTCCAAACGACCGTCTTTAGGCTTCAAATCTGACTTTTAATTCTGAAATCCCACTTTTTTACGCTCCAAACGCTACATTAAGGGCACAAAGTCTCCATTTTAGGTCACAACGCTTCCTTTTTAGAGTCCGGAACGTTGGTTCCAGGGTTGAAAGCCTCCCTGTTCTGCTTCAAAGCGTCATTTAGAAGGTACAAGCCCTCATTTTTAGGGCGCAACGCCTCATTTTTTGGCCGCGAATCCTCCTTTTTAGGGGTCAATACGTCCTTTTTGCTGTAAAATCCCTCACTTCTATGTTCCGGACATCTCTTTTAGGGCACAAAGCCTTGTTTTGTGGTCCCAAAGCTTCCTCTTCAGAGTCCAAAGCTTTGATTCTGTGGTTGAATTCCTCGTTTTATAATCCAAACCCTCACGTTTATTGCACAAACCCTCATTTTTAGGGCCCAAACGCTCATTTTTATGCTGCAAATCATTTCACTGGAAAATGCCTCCTTTTTATGCTCCAAACGCCTCCTTTAGGGCACGATGTCTGAATGTTAGGTCCCAAAGATTTGGTTAAGAGCCCAAAGCTTGGAGTCTAGGGTTGAAAGCCTGCTTTTTACTCTACAAACCCTCCTGTTTAGGGTACAAACCCTCCTTTTTGGTGCACAAGCCCTCGCTGTTAGGGTGCAAACACTCACGTTAAGATTCCCAAGCTTCGAGTCCAGGGTTGAAATCCACATCTTTATGCTCCAAACGACCGTCTTTGGGCTTCAAATCCGACTTTTAATTCTGAAATCCCACTTTTTTACGCTCCAAACGCTACATTAAGGGCACAAAGTCTCCATTTTAGGTCACAACGCTTCCTTTTTAGAGTCCGGAACGTTGGTTCCAGGGTTGAAAGCCTCCCTGTTCTGCTTCAAAGCGTCATTTAGAAGGTACAAGCCCTCATTTTTAGGGCGCAACGCCTCATTTTTTGGCCGCGAATCCTCCTTTTTAGGGGTCAATACGTCCTTTTTGCTGTAAAATCCCTCACTTTTATGTTCCGGACATCTCATTTAGGGCACAAAGCCTTGTTTTGTGGTCCCAAAGCTTCCTCTTCAGAGTCCAAAGCTTTGATTCTGTGGTTGAATTCCTCGTTTTATAATCCAAACCCTCACGTTTATTGCACAAACCCTCATTTTTAGGGCCCAAACGCTCATTTTTATGCTGCAAATCATTTCACTGGAAAATGCCTCCTTTTTATGCTCCAAACGCCTCCTTTAGGGCACGATGTCTGAATGTTAGGTCCCAAAGATTTGGTTAAGAGCCCAAAGCTTGGAGTCTAGGGTTGAAAGCCTGCTTTTTACTCTACAAACCCTCCTGTTTAGGGTACAAACCCTCCTTTTTGGTGCACAAGCCCTCGCTGTTAGGGTGCAAACACTCACGTTAAGATTCCCAAGCTTCGAGTCCAGGGTTGAAATCCACATCTTTATGCTCCAAACGACCGTCTTTGGGCTTCAAATTCGACTTTTAATTCTGAAATCCCACTTTTTTACGCTCCAAACGCTACATTAAGGGCACAAAGTCTCCATTTTAGGTCACAACGCTTCCTTTTTAGAGTCCGGAACGTTGGTTCCAGGGTTGAAAGCCTCCCTGTTCTGCTTCAAAGCGTCATTTAGAAGGTACAAGCCCTCATTTTTAGGGCGCAACGCCTCATTTTTTGGCCGCGAATCCTCCTTTTTAGGGGTCAATACGTCCTTTTTGCTGTAAAATCCCTCACTTCTATGTTCCGGACATCTCTTTTAGGGCACAAAGCCTTGTTTTGTGGTCCCAAAGCTTCCTCTTCAGAGTCCAAAGCTTTGATTCTGTGGTTGAATTCCTCGTTTTATAATCCAAACCCTCACGTTTATTGCACAAACCCTCATTTTTAGGGCCCAAACGCTCATTTTTATGCTGCAAATCATTTCACTGGAAAATGCCTCCTTTTTATGCTCCAAACGCCTCCTTTAGGGCACGATGTCTGAATGTTAGGTCCCAAAGATTTGGTTAAGAGCCCAAAGCTTGGAGTCTAGGGTTGAAAGCCTGCTTTTTACTCTACAAACCCTCCTGTTTAGGGTACAAACCCTCCTTTTTGGTGCACAAGCCCTCGCTGTTAGGGTGCAAACACTCACGTTAAGATTCCCAAGCTTCGAGTCCAGGGTTGAAATCCACATCTTTATGCTCCAAACGACCGTCTTTAGGCTTCAAATCCGACTTTTAATTCTGAAATCCCACTTTTTTACGCTCCAAACGCTACATTAAGGGCACAAAGTCTCCATTTTAGGTCACAACGCTTCCTTTTTAGAGTCCGGAACGTTGGTTCCAGGGTTGAAAGCCTCCCTGTTCTGCTTCAAAGCGTCATTTAGAAGGTACAAGCCCTCATTTTTAGGGCGCAACGCCTCATTTTTTGGCCGCGAATCCTCCTTTTTAGGGGTCAATACGTCCTTTTTGCTGTAAAATCCCTCACTTCTATGTTCCGGACATCTCTTTTAGGGCACAAAGCCTTGTTTTGTGGTCCCAAAGCTTCCTCTTCAGAGTCCAAAGCTTTGATTCTGTGGTTGAATTCCTCGTTTTATAATCCAAACCCTCACGTTTATTGCACAAACCCTCATTTTTAGGGCCCAAACGCTCATTTTTATGCTGCAAATCATTTCACTGGAAAATGCCTCCTTTTTATGCTCCAAACGCCTCCTTTAGGGCACGATGTCTGAATGTTAGGTCCCAAAGATTTGGTTAAGAGCCCAAAGCTTGGAGTCTAGGGTTGAAAGCCTGCTTTTTACTCTACAAACCCTCCTGTTTAGGGTACAAACCCTCCTTTTTGGTGCACAAGCCCTCGCTGTTAGGGTGCAAACACTCACGTTAAGATTCCCAAGCTTCGAGTCCAGGGTTGAAATCCACATCTTTATGCTCCAAACGACCGTCTTTAGGCTTCAAATCCGACTTTTAATTCTGAAATCCCACTTTTTTACGCTCCAAACGCTACATTAAGGGCACAAAGTCTCCATTTTAGGTCACAACGCTTCCTTTTTAGAGTCCGGAACGTTGGTTCCAGGGTTGAAAGCCTCCCTGTTCTGCTTCAAAGCGTCATTTAGAAGGTACAAGCCCTCATTTTTAGGGCGCAACGCCTCATTTTTTGGCCGCGAATCCTCCTTTTTAGGGGTCAATACGTCCTTTTTGCTGTAAAATCCCTCACTTTTATGTTCCGGACATCTCATTTAGGGCACAAAGCCTTGTTTTGTGGTCCCAAAGCTTCCTCTTCAGAGTCCAAAGCTTTGATTCTGTGGTTGAATTCCTCGTTTTATAATCCAAACCCTCACGTTTATTGCGCAAACCCTCATTTTTAGGGCCCAAACGCTCATTTTTATGCTGCAAATCATTTCACTGGAAAATGCCTCCTTTTTATGCTCCAAACGCCTCCTTTAGGGCACGAGCCTCAATGTTAGGTCCCAAAGATTTGGTTAAGAGCCCAAAGCTTTGAGTCTAGGGTTGAAAGCCTGCTTTTTACTCTACAAACCCTCCTTTTTGGTGCACAAGCCCTCGCTGTTAGGGTGCAAACACTCACGTTAAGATTCCCAAGCTTCGAGTCCAGGGTTGAAATCCACATCTTTATGCTCCAAACGACCGTCTTTAGGCTTCAAATCCAACTTTTAATTCTGAAATCCCACTTTTTTACGCTCCAAACGCTACATTAAGGGCACAAAGTCTCCATTTTAGGTCACAACGCTTCCTTTTTAGAGTCCGGAACGTTGGTTCCAGGGTTGAAAGCCTCCCTGTTCTGCTTCAAAGCGTCATTTAGAAGGTACAAGCCCTCATTTTTAGGGCGCAACGCCTCATTTTTTGGCCGCGAATCCTCCTTTTTAGGGGTCAATACGTCCTTTTTGCTGTAAAATCCCTCACTTTTATGTTCCGGACATCTCATTTAGGGCACAAAGCCTTGTTTTGTGGTCCCAAAGCTTCCTCTTCAGAGTCCAAAGCTTTGATTCTGTGGTTGAATTCCTCGTTTTATAATCCAAACCCTCACGTTTATTGCACAAACCCTCATTTTTAGGGCCCAAACGCTCATTTTTATGCTGCAAATCATTTCACTGGAAAATGCCTCCTTTTTATGCTCCAAACGCCTCCTTTAGGGCACGATGTCTGAATGTTAGGTCCCAAAGATTTGGTTAAGAGCCCAAAGCTTGGAGTCTAGGGTTGAAAGCCTGCTTTTTACTCTACAAACCCTCCTGTTTAGGGTACAAACCCTCCTTTTTGGTGCACAAGCCCTCGCTGTTAGGGTGCAAACACTCACGTTAAGATTCCCAAGCTTCGAGTCCAGGGTTGAAATCCACACCTTTATGCTCCAAACGACCGTCTTTGGGCTTCAAATCCGACTTTTAATTCTGAAATCCCACTTTTTTACGCTCCAAACGCTACATTAAGGGCACAAAGTCTCCATTTTAGGTCACAACGCTTCCTTTTTAGAGTCCGGAACGTTGGTTCCAGGGTTGAAAGCCTCCCTGTTCTGCTTCAAAGCGTCATTTAGAAGGTACAAGCCCTCATTTTTAGGGTGCAACGCCTCATTTTTTGGCCGCGAATCCTCCTTTTTAGGGGTCAGTACGTCCTTTTTGCTGTAAAATCCCTCACTTTTATGTTCCGGACATCTCATTTAGGGCACAAAGCCTTGTTTTGTGGTCCCAAAGCTTCCTCTTCAGAGTCCAAAGCTTTGATTCTGTGGTTGAATTCCTCGTTTTATAATCCAAACCCTCACGTTTATTGCACAAACCCTCATTTTTAGGGCCCAAACGCTCATTTTTATGCTGCAAATCATTTCACTGGAAAATGCCTCCTTTTTATGCTCCAAACGCCTCCTTTAGGGCACGATGTCTGAATGTTAGGTCCCAAAGATTTGGTTAAGAGCCCAAAGCTTGGAGTCTAGGGTTGAAAGCCTGCTTTTTACTCTACAAACCCTCCTGTTTAGGGTACAAACCCTCCTTTTTGGTGCACAAGCCCTCGCTGTTAGGGTGCAAACACTCACGTTAAGATTCCCAAGCTTCGAGTCCAGGGTTGAAATCCACATCTTTATGCTCCAAACGACCGTCTTTAGGCTTCAAATCCGACTTTTAATTCTGAAATCCCACTTTTTTACGCTCCAAACGCTACATTAAGGGCACAAAGTCTCCATTTTAGGTCACAACGCTTCCTTTTTAGAGTCCGGAACGTTGGTTCCAGGGTTGAAAGCCTCCCTGTTCTGCTTCAAAGCGTCATTTAGAAGGTACAAGCCCTCATTTTTAGGGCGCAACGCCTCATTTTTTGGCCGCGAATCCTCCTTTTTAGGGGTCAATACGTCCTTTTTGCTGTAAAATCCCTCACTTTTATGTTCCGGACATCTCATTTAGGGCACAAAGCCTTGTTTTGTGGTCCCAAAGTTTCCTCTTCAGAGTCCAAAGCTTTGATTCTGTGGTTGAATTCCTCGTTTTATAATCCAAACCCTCACGTTTATTGCACAAACCCTCATTTTTAGGGCCCAAACGCTCATTTTTATGCTGCAAATCATTTCACTGGAAAATGCCTCCTTTTTATGCTCCAAACGCCTCCTTTAGGGCACGATGTCTGAATGTTAGGTCCCAAAGATTTGGTTAAGAGCCCAAAGCTTGGAGTCTAGGGTTGAAAGCCTGCTTTTTACTCTACAAACCCTCCTTTTTGGTGCACAAGCCCTCGCTGTTAGGGTGCAAACACTCACGTTAAGATTCCCAAGCTTCGAGTCCAGGGTTGAAATCCACATCTTTATGCTCCAAACGACCGTCTTTAGGCTTCAAATCCAACTTTTAATTCTGAAATCCCACTTTTTTACGCTCCAAACGCTACATTAAGGGCACAAAGTCTCCATTTTAGGTCACAACGCTTCCTTTTTAGAGTCCGGAACGTTGGTTCCAGGGTTGAAAGCCTCCCTGTTCTGCTTCAAAGCGTCATTTAGAAGGTACAAGCCCTCATTTTTAGGGCGCAACGCCTCATTTTTTGGCCGCGAATCCTCCTTTTTAGGGGTCAATACGTCCTTTTTGCTGTAAAATCCCTCACTTCTATGTTCCGGACATCTCATTTAGGGCACAAAGCCTTGTTTTGTGGTCCCAAAGCTTCCTCTTCAGAGTCCAAAGCTTTGATTCTGTGGTTGAATTCCTCGTTTTATAATCCAAACCCTCACGTTTATTGCACAAACCCTCATTTTTAGGGCCCAAACGCTCATTTTTATGCTGCAAATCATCTCACTGGAAAATGCCTCCTTTTTATGCTCCAAACGCCTCCTTTAGGGCACGATGTCTGAATGTTAGGTCCCAAAGATTTGGTTAAGAGCCCAAAGCTTGGAGTCTAGGGTTGAAAGCCTGCTTTTTACTCTACAAACCCTCCTGTTTAGGGTACAAACCCTCCTTTTTGGTGCACAAGCCCTCGCTGTTAGGGTGCAAACACTCACGTTAAGATTCCCAAGCTTCGAGTCCAGGGTTGAAATCCACATCTTTATGCTCCAAACGACCGTCTTTAGGCTTCAAATCCGACTTTTAATTCTGAAATCCCACTTTTTTACGCTCCAAACGCTACATTAAGGGCACAAAGTCTCCATTTTAGGTCACAACGCTTCCTTTTTAGAGTCCGGAACGTTGGTTCCAGGGTTGAAAGCCTCCCTGTTCTGCTTCAAAGCGTCATTTAGAAGGTACAAGCCCTCATTTTTAGGGCGCAACGCCTCATTTTTTGGCCGCGAATCCTCCTTTTTAGGGGTCAATACGTCCTTTTTGCTGTAAAATCCCTCACTTTTATGTTCCGGACATCTCATTTAGGGCACAAAGCCTTGTTTTGTGGTCCCAAAGCTTCCTCTTCAGAGTCCAAAGCTTTGATTCTGTGGTTGAATTCCTCGTTTTATAATCCAAACCCTCACGTTTATTGCACAAACCCTCATTTTTAGGGCCCAAACGCTCATTTTTATGCTGCAAATCATTTCACTGGAAAATGCCTCCTTTTTATGCTCCAAACGCCTCCTTTAGGGCACGATGTCTGAATGTTAGGTCCCAAAGATTTGGTTAAGAGCCCAAAGCTTGGAGTCTAGGGTTGAAAGCCTGCTTTTTACTCTACAAACCCTCCTGTTTAGGGTACAAACCCTCCTTTTTGGTGCACAAGCCCTCGCTGTTAGGGTGCAAACACTCACGTTAAGATTCCCAAGCTTCGAGTCCAGGGTTGAAATCCACATCTTTATGCTCCAAACGACCGTCTTTGGGCTTCAAATTCGACTTTTAATTCTGAAATCCCACTTTTTTACGCTCCAAACGCTACATTAAGGGCACAAAGTCTCCATTTTAGGTCACAACGCTTCCTTTTTAGAGTCCGGAACGTTGGTTCCAGGGTTGAAAGCCTCCCTGTTCTGCTTCAAAGCGTCATTTAGAAGGTACAAGCCCTCATTTTTAGGGCGCAACGCCTCATTTTTTGGCCGCGAATCCTCCTTTTTAGGGGTCAATACGTCCTTTTTGCTGTAAAATCCCTCACTTCTATGTTCCGGACATCTCTTTTAGGGCACAAAGCCTTGTTTTGTGGTCCCAAAGCTTCCTCTTCAGAGCCCAAAGCTTTGATTCTGTGGTTGAATTCCTCGTTTTATAATCCAAACCCTCACGTTTATTGCACAAACCCTCATTTTTAGGGCCCAAACGCTCATTTTTATGCTGCAAATCATTTCACTGGAAAATGCCTCCTTTTTATGCTCCAAACGCCTCCTTTAGGGCACGATGTCTGAATGTTAGGTCCCAAAGATTTGGTTAAGAGCCCAAAGCTTGGAGTCTAGGGTTGAAAGCCTGCTTTTTACTCTACAAACCCTCCTGTTTAGGGTACAAACCCTCCTTTTTGGTGCACAAGCCCTCGCTGTTAGGGTGCAAACACTCACGTTAAGATTCCCAAGCTTCGAGTCCAGGGTTGAAATCCACATCTTTATGCTCCAAACGACCGTCTTTAGGCTTCAAATCCGACTTTTAATTCTGAAATCCCACTTTTTTACGCTCCAAACGCTACATTAAGGGCACAAAGTCTCCATTTTAGGTCACAACGCTTCCTTTTTAGAGTCCGGAACGTTGGTTCCAGGGTTGAAAGCCTCCCTGTTCTGCTTCAAAGCGTCATTTAGAAGGTACAAGCCCTCATTTTTAGGGCGCAACGCCTCATTTTTTGGCCGCGAATCCTCCTTTTTAGGGGTCAATACGTCCTTTTTGCTGTAAAATCCCTCACTTTTATGTTCCGGACATCTCATTTAGGGCACAAAGCCTTGTTTTGTGGTCCCAAAGCTTCCTCTTCAGAGTCCAAAGCTTTGATTCTGTGGTTGAATTCCTCGTTTTATAATCCAAACCCTCACGTTTATTGCGCAAACCCTCATTTTTAGGGCCCAAACGCTCATTTTTATGCTGCAAATCATTTCACTGGAAAATGCCTCCTTTTTATGCTCCAAACGCCTCCTTTAGGGCACGATGTCTGAATGTTAGGTCCCAAAGATTTGGTTAAGAGCCCAAAGCTTTGAGTCTAGGGTTGAAAGCCTGCTTTTTACTCTACAAACCCTCCTTTTTGGTGCACAAGCCCTCGCTGTTAGGGTGCAAACACTCACGTTAAGATTCCCAAGCTTCGAGTCCAGGGTTGAAATCCACATCTTTATGCTCCAAACGACCGTCTTTAGGCTTCAAATCCAACTTTTAATTCTGAAATCCCACTTTTTTACGCTCCAAACGCTACATTAAGGGCACAAAGTCTCCATTTTAGGTCACAACGCTTCCTTTTTAGAGTCCGGAACGTTGGTTCCAGGGTTGAAAGCCTCCCTGTTCTGCTTCAAAGCGTCATTTAGAAGGTACAAGCCCTCATTTTTAGGGCGCAACGCCTCATTTTTTGGCCGCGAATCCTCCTTTTTAGGGGTCAATACGTCCTTTTTGCTGTAAAATCCCTCACTTCTATGTTCCGGACATCTCATTTAGGGCACAAAGCCTTGTTTTGTGGTCCCAAAGCTTCCTCTTCAGAGTCCAAAGCTTTGATTCTGTGGTGGAATTCCTCGTTTTATAATCCAAACCCTCACGTTTATTGCGCAAACCCTCATTTTTAGGGCCCAAACGCTCATTTTTATGCTGCAAATCATTTCACTGGAAAATGCCTCCTTTTTATGCTCCAAACGCCTCCTTTAGGGCACGATGTCTGAATGTTAGGTCCCAAAGATTTGGTTAAGAGCCCAAAGCTTTGAGTCTAGGGTTGAAAGCCTGCTTTTTACTCTACAAACACTCCTTTTTGGTGCACAAGCCCTCGCTGTTAGGGTGCAAACACTCACGTTAAGATTCCCAAGCTTCGAGTCCAGGGTTGAAATCCACATCTTTATGCTCCAAACGACCGTCTTTAGGCTTCAAATCCGACTTTTAATTCTGAAATCCCACTTTTTTACGCTCCAAACGCTACATTAAGGGCACAAAGTCTCCATTTTAGGTCACAACGCTTCCTTTTTAGAGTCCGGAACGTTGGTTCCAGGGTTGAAAGCCTCCCTGTTCTGCTTCAAAGCGTCATTTAGAAGGTACAAGCCCTCATTTTTAGGGCGCAACGCCTCATTTTTTGGCCGCGAATCCTCCTTTTTAGGGGTCAATACGTCCTTTTTGCTGTAAAATCCCTCACTTTTATGTTCCGGACATCTCATTTAGGGCACAAAGCCTTGTTTTGTGGTCCCAAAGCTTCCTCTTCAGAGTCCAAAGCTTTGATTCTGTGGTTGAATTCCTCGTTTTATAATCCAAACCCTCACGTTTATTGCACAAACCCTCATTTTTAGGGCCCAAACGCTCATTTTTATGCTGCAAATCATTTCACTGGAAAATGCCTCCTTTTTATGCTCCAAACGCCTCCTTTAGGGCACGATGTCTGAATGTTAGGTCCCAAAGATTTGGTTAAGAGCCCAAAGCTTGGAGTCTAGGGTTGAAAGCCTGCTTTTTACTCTACAAACCCTCCTGTTTAGGGTACAAACCCTCCTTTTTGGTGCACAAGCCCTCGCTGTTAGGGTGCAAACACTCACGTTAAGATTCCCAAGCTTCGAGTCCAGGGTTGAAATCCACATCTTTATGCTCCAAACGACCGTCTTTAGGCTTCAAATCCGACTTTTAATTCTGAAATCCCACTTTTTTACGCTCCAAACGCTACATTAAGGGCACAAAGTCTCCATTTTAGGTCACAACGCTTCCTTTTTAGAGTCCGGAACGTTGGTTCCAGGGTTGAAAGCCTCCCTGTTCTGCTTCAAAGCGTCATTTAGAAGGTACAAGCCCTCATTTTTAGGGCGCAACGCCTCATTTTTTGGCCGCGAATCCTCCTTTTTAGGGGTCAATACGTCCTTTTTGCTGTAAAATCCCTCACTTTTATGTTCCGGACATCTCATTTAGGGCACAAAGCCTTGTTTTGTGGTCCCAAAGTTTCCTCTTCAGAGTCCAAAGCTTTGATTCTGTGGTTGAATTCCTCGTTTTATAATCCAAACCCTCACGTTTATTGCACAAACCCTCATTTTTAGGGCCCAAACGCTCATTTTTATGCTGCAAATCATTTCACTGGAAAATGCCTCCTTTTTATGCTCCAAACGCCTCCTTTAGGGCACGATGTCTGAATGTTAGGTCCCAAAGATTTGGTTAAGAGCCCAAAGCTTGGAGTCTAGGGTTGAAAGCCTGCTTTTTACTCTACAAACCCTCCTGTTTAGG
Organism: Strix aluco; assembly: GCF_031877795.1. Taxonomy (NCBI): domain Eukaryota; kingdom Metazoa; phylum Chordata; class Aves; order Strigiformes; family Strigidae; genus Strix; species Strix aluco. The sequence continues at coordinate 8,538,527 of NC_133970.1, forward strand.
GTACAAACCCTCCTTTTTGGTGCACAAGCCCTCGCTGTTAGGGTGCAAACACTCCTGTTAAGATTCCCAAGCTTCGAGTCCAGGGTTGAAATCCACATCTTTATGCTCCAAACGACCGTCTTTAGGCTTCAAATCCGACTTTTAATTCTGAAATCCCACTTTTTTACGCTCCAAACGCTACATTAAGGGCACAAAGTCTCCATTTTAGGTCACAACGCTTCCTTTTTAGAGTCCGGAACGTTGGTTCCAGGGTTGAAAGCCTCCCTGTTCTGCTTCAAAGCGTCATTTAGAAGGTACAAGCCCTCATTTTTAGGGCGCAACGCCTCATTTTTTGGCCGCGAATCCTCCTTTTTAGGGGTCAATACGTCCTTTTTGCTGTAAAATCCCTCACTTTTATGTTCCGGACATCTCATTTAGGGCACAAAGCCTTGTTTTGTGGTCCCAAAGCTTCCTCTTCAGAGTCCAAAGCTTTGATTCTGTGGTTGAATTCCTCGTTTTATAATCCAAACCCTCACGTTTATTGCACAAACCCTCATTTTTAGGGCCCAAACGCTCATTTTTATGCTGCAAATCATTTCACTGGAAAATGCCTCCTTTTTATGCTCCAAACGCCTCCTTTAGGGCACGATGTCTGAATGTTAGGTCCCAAAGATTTGGTTAAGAGCCCAAAGCTTGGAGTCTAGGGTTGAAAGCCTGCTTTTTACTCTACAAACCCTCCTGTTTAGGGTACAAACCCTCCTTTTTGGTGCACAAGCCCTCGCTGTTAGGGTGCAAACACTCACGTTAAGATTCCCAAGCTTCGAGTCCAGGGTTGAAATCCACATCTTTATGCTCCAAACGACCGTCTTTAGGCTTCAAATCCAACTTTTAATTCTGAAATCCCACTTTTTTACGCTCCAAACGCTACATTAAGGGCACAAAGTCTCCATTTTAGGTCACAACGCTTCCTTTTTAGAGTCCGGAACGTTGGTTCCAGGGTTGAAAGCCTCCCTGTTCTGCTTCAAAGCGTCATTTAGAAGGTACAAGCCCTCATTTTTAGGGCGCAACGCCTCATTTTTTGGCCGCGAATCCTCCTTTTTAGGGGTCAATACGTCCTTTTTGCTGTAAAATCCCTCACTTTTATGTTCCGGACATCTCATTTAGGGCACAAAGCCTTGTTTTGTGGTCCCAAAGCTTCCTCTTCAGAGTCCAAAGCTTTGATTCTGTGGTTGAATTCCTCGTTTTATAATCCAAACCCTCACGTTTATTGCACAAACCCTCATTTTTAGGGCCCAAACGCTCATTTTTATGCTGCAAATCATCTCACTGGAAAATGCCTCCTTTTTATGCTCCAAACGCCTCCTTTAGGGCACGATGTCTGAATGTTAGGTCCCAAAGATTTGGTTAAGAGCCCAAAGCTTGGAGTCTAGGGTTGAAAGCCTGCTTTTTACTCTACAAACCCTCCTGTTTAGGGTACAAACCCTCCTTTTTGGTGCACAAGCCCTCGCTGTTAGGGTGCAAACACTCACGTTAAGATTCCCAAGCTTCGAGTCCAGGGTTGAAATCCACATCTTTATGCTCCAAACGACCGTCTTTGGGCTTCAAATCCGACTTTTAATTCTGAAATCCCACTTTTTTACGCTCCAAACGCTACATTAAGGGCACAAAGTCTCCATTTTAGGTCACAACGCTTCCTTTTCGGAGTCCGGAACGTTGGTTCCAGGGTTGAAAGCCTCCCTGTTCTGCTTCAAAGCGTCATTTAGAAGGTACAAGCCCTCATTTTTAGGGCGCAACGCCTCATTTTTTGGCCGCGAATCCTCCTTTTTAGGGGTCAGTACGTCCTTTTTGCTGTAAAATCCCTCACTTCTATGTTCCGGACATCTCATTTAGGGCACAAAGCCGTGTTTTGTGGTCCCAAAGTTTCCTCTTCAGAGTCCAAAGCTTTGATTCTGTGGTTGAATTCCTCGTTTTATAATCCAAACCCTCACGTTTATTGTGCAAACCCTCATTTTTAGGGCCCAAACGCTCATTTTTATGCTGTAAATAATTTCACTGGAAAATGCCTCCTTTTTATGATCCAAACGCCTCCTTTAGGGCACGAGCCTCAATTTTAGGTCCCAAAGATTTGGTTAAGAGCCCAAAGCTTGGAGTCTAGGGTTGAAAGCCTGCTTTTTACTCTACAAACCCTCTTTTTTGGTGCACAAGCCCTCGCTGTTAGGGTGCAAACACTCACGTTAAGATTCCCAAGCTTCGAGTCCAGGGTTGAAATCCACATCTTTATGCTCCAAACGACCGTCTTTGGGCTTCAAATTCGACTTTTAATTCTGAAATCCCACTTTTTTACGCTCCAAACGCTACATTAAGGGCACAAAGTCTCCATTTCAGGTCACAACGCTTCCTTTTTAGAGTCCGGAACGTTGGTTCCAGGGTTGAAAGCCTCCCTGTTCTGCTTCAAAGCGTCATTTAGAAGGTACAAGCCCTCATTTTTAGGGCGCAACGCCTCATTTTTTGGCCGCGAATCCTCCTTTTTAGGGGTCAATACGTCCTTTTTGCTGTAAAATCCCTCACTTCTATGTTCCGGACATCTCTTTTAGGGCACAAAGCCTTGTTTTGTGGTCCCAAAGCTTCCTCTTCAGAGTCCAAAGCTTTGATTCTGTGGTTGAATTCCTCGTTTTATAATCCAAACCCTCACGTTTATTGCACAAACCCTCATTTTTAGGGCCCAAACGCTCATTTTTATGCTGCAAATCATTTCACTGGAAAATGCCTCCTTTTTATGCTCCAAACGCCTCCTTTAGGGCACGATGTCTGAATGTTAGGTCCCAAAGATTTGGTTAAGAGCCCAAAGCTTGGAGTCTAGGGTTGAAAGCCTGCTTTTTACTCTACAAACCCTCCTGTTTAGGGTACAAACCCTCCTTTTTGGTGCACAAGCCCTCGCTGTTAGGGTGCAAACACTCACGTTAAGATTCCCAAGCTTCGAGTCCAGGGTTGAAATCCACATCTTTATGCTCCAAACGACCGTCTTTGGGCTTCAAATCCGACTTTTAATTCTGAAATCCCACTTTTTTACGCTCCAAACGCTACATTAAGGGCACAAAGTCTCCATTTTAGGTCACAACGCTTCCTTTTTAGAGTCCGGAACGTTGGTTCCAGGGTTGAAAGCCTCCCTGTTCTGCTTCAAAGCGTCATTTAGAAGGTACAAGCCCTCATTTTTAGGGCGCAACGCCTCATTTTTTGGCCGCGAATCCTCCTTTTTAGGGGTCAATACGTCCTTTTTGCTGTAAAATCCCTCACTTCTATGTTCCGGACATCTCATTTAGGGCACAAAGCCGTGTTTTGTGGTCCCAAAGTTTCCTCTTCAGAGTCCAAAGCTTTGATTCTGTGGTTGAATTCCTCGTTTTATAATCCAAACCCTCACGTTTATTGCACAAACCCTCATTTTTAGGGCCCAAACGCTCATTTTTATGCTGTAAATAATTTCACTGGAAAATGCCTCCTTTTTATGATCCAAACGCCTCCTTTAGGGCACGAGCCTCAATGTTAGGTCCCAAAGATTTGGTTAAGAGCCCAAAGCTTGGAGTCTAGGGTTGAAAGCCTGCTTTTTACTCTACAAACCCTCTTTTTTGGTGCACAAGCCCTCGCTGTTAGGGTGCAAACACTCACGTTACGATTCCCAAGCTTCGAGTCCAGGGTTGAAATCCACATCTTTATGCTCCAAACGACCGTCTTTAGGCTTCAAATCCGACTTTTAATTCTGAAATCCCACTTTTTTACGCTCCAAACGCTACATTAAGGGCACAAAGTCTCCATTTTAGGTCACAACGCTTCCTTTTTAGAGTCCGGAACGTTGGTTCCAGGGTTGAAAGCCTCCCTGTTCTGCTTCAAAGCGTCATTTAGAAGGTACAAGCCCTCATTTTTAGGGCGCAACGCCTCATTTTTTGGCCGCGAATCCTCCTTTTTAGGGGTCAATACGTCCTTTTTGCTGTAAAATCCCTCACTTTTATGTTCCGGACATCTCATTTAGGGCACAAAGCCTTGTTTTGTGGTCCCAAAGCTTCCTCTTCAGAGTCCAAAGCTTTGATTCTGTGGTTGAATTCCTCGTTTTATAATCCAAACCCTCACGTTTATTGCACAAACCCTCATTTTTAGGGCCCAAACGCTCATTTTTATGCTGCAAATCATTTCACTGGAAAATGCCTCCTTTTTATGCTCCAAACGCCTCCTTTAGGGCACGATGTCTGAATGTTAGGTCCCAAAGATTTGGTTAAGAGCCCAAAGCTTGGAGTCTAGGGTTGAAAGCCTGCTTTTTACTCTACAAACCCTCCTGTTTAGGGTACAAACCCTCCTTTTTGGTGCACAAGCCCTCGCTGTTAGGGTGCAAACACTCACGTTAAGATTCCCAAGCTTCGAGTCCAGGGTTGAAATCCACATCTTTATGCTCCAAACGACCGTCTTTAGGCTTCAAATCCGACTTTTAATTCTGAAATCCCACTTTTTTACGCTCCAAACGCTACATTAAGGGCACAAAGTCTCCATTTTAGGTCACAACGCTTCCTTTTTAGAGTCCGGAACGTTGGTTCCAGGGTTGAAAGCCTCCCTGTTCTGCTTCAAAGCGTCATTTAGAAGGTACAAGCCCTCATTTTTAGGGCGCAACGCCTCATTTTTTGGCCGCGAATCCTCCTTTTTAGGGGTCAATACGTCCTTTTTGCTGTAAAATCCCTCACTTCTATGTTCCGGACATCTCATTTAGGGCACAAAGCCTTGTTTTGTGGTCCCAAAGTTTCCTCTTCAGAGTCCAAAGCTTTGATTCTGTGGTTGAATTCCTCGTTTTATAATCCAAACCCTCACGTTTATTGTGCAAACCCTCATTTTTAGGGCCCAAACGCTCATTTTTATGCTGCAAATCATTTCACTGGAAAATGCCTCCTTTTTATGCTCCAAACGCCTCCTTTAGGGCACGATGTCTGAATGTTAGGTCCCAAAGATTTGGTTAAGAGCCCAAAGCTTGGAGTCTAGGGTTGAAAGCCTGCTTTTTACTCTACAAACCCTCCTTTTTGGTGCACAAGCCCTCGCTGTTAGGGTGCAAACACTCACGTTAAGATTCCCAAGCTTCGAGTCCAGGGTTGAAATCCACATCTTTATGCTCCAAACGACCGTCTTTAGGCTTCAAATCTGACTTTTAATTCTGAAATCCCACTTTTTTACGCTCCAAACGCTACATTAAGGGCACAAAGTCTCCATTTTAGGTCACAACGCTTCCTTTTTAGAGTCCGGAACGTTGGTTCCAGGGTTGAAAGCCTCCCTGTTCTGCTTCAAAGCGTCATTTAGAAGGTACAAGCCCTCATTTTTAGGGCGCAACGCCTCATTTTTTGGCCGCGAATCCTCCTTTTTAGGGGTCAATACGTCCTTTTTGCTGTAAAATCCCTCACTTTTATGTTCCGGACATCTCATTTAGGGCACAAAGCCTTGTTTTGTGGTCCCAAAGCTTCCTCTTCAGAGTCCAAAGCTTTGATTCTGTGGTTGAATTCCTCGTTTTATAATCCAAACCCTCACGTTTATTGCACAAACCCTCATTTTTAGGGCCCAAACGCTCATTTTTATGCTGCAAATCATTTCACTGGAAAATGCCTCCTTTTTATGCTCCAAACGCCTCCTTTAGGGCACGATGTCTGAATGTTAGGTCCCAAAGATTTGGTTAAGAGCCCAAAGCTTGGAGTCTAGGGTTGAAAGCCTGCTTTTTACTCTACAAACCCTCCTGTTTAGGGTACAAACCCTCCTTTTTGGTGCACAAGCCCTCGCTGTTAGGGTGCAAACACTCACGTTAAGATTCCCAAGCTTCGAGTCCAGGGTTGAAATCCACATCTTTATGCTCCAAACGACCGTCTTTAGGCTTCAAATCCGACTTTTAATTCTGAAATCCCACTTTTTTACGCTCCAAACGCTACATTAAGGGCACAAAGTCTCCATTTTAGGTCACAACGCTTCCTTTTTAGAGTCCGGAACGTTGGTTCCAGGGTTGAAAGCCTCCCTGTTCTGCTTCAAAGCGTCATTTAGAAGGTACAAGCCCTCATTTTTAGGGCGCAACGCCTCATTTTTTGGCCGCGAATCCTCCTTTTTAGGGGTCAATACGTCCTTTTTGCTGTAAAATCCCTCACTTCTATGTTCCGGACATCTCTTTTAGGGCACAAAGCCTTGTTTTGTGGTCCCAAAGCTTCCTCTTCAGAGTCCAAAGCTTTGATTCTGTGGTTGAATTCCTCGTTTTATAATCCAAACCCTCACGTTTATTGCACAAACCCTCATTTTTAGGGCCCAAACGCTCATTTTTATGCTGCAAATCATTTCACTGGAAAATGCCTCCTTTTTATGCTCCAAACGCCTCCTTTAGGGCACGATGTCTGAATGTTAGGTCCCAAAGATTTGGTTAAGAGCCCAAAGCTTGGAGTCTAGGGTTGAAAGCCTGCTTTTTACTCTACAAACCCTCCTGTTTAGGGTACAAACCCTCCTTTTTGGTGCACAAGCCCTCGCTGTTAGGGTGCAAACACTCACGTTAAGATTCCCAAGCTTCGAGTCCAGGGTTGAAATCCACATCTTTATGCTCCAAACGACCGTCTTTAGGCTTCAAATCCGACTTTTAATTCTGAAATCCCACTTTTTTACGCTCCAAACGCTACATTAAGGGCACAAAGTCTCCATTTTAGGTCACAACGCTTCCTTTTTAGAGTCCGGAACGTTGGTTCCAGGGTTGAAAGCCTCCCTGTTCTGCTTCAAAGCGTCATTTAGAAGGTACAAGCCCTCATTTTTAGGGCGCAACGCCTCATTTTTTGGCCGCGAATCCTCCTTTTTAGGGGTCAATACGTCCTTTTTGCTGTAAAATCCCTCACTTCTATGTTCCGGACATCTCTTTTAGGGCACAAAGCCTTGTTTTGTGGTCCCAAAGCTTCCTCTTCAGAGTCCAAAGCTTTGATTCTGTGGTTGAATTCCTCGTTTTATAATCCAAACCCTCACGTTTATTGCACAAACCCTCATTTTTAGGGCCCAAACGCTCATTTTTATGCTGCAAATCATTTCACTGGAAAATGCCTCCTTTTTATGCTCCAAACGCCTCCTTTAGGGCACGATGTCTGAATGTTAGGTCCCAAAGATTTGGTTAAGAGCCCAAAGCTTGGAGTCTAGGGTTGAAAGCCTGCTTTTTACTCTACAAACCCTCCTGTTTAGGGTACAAACCCTCCTTTTTGGTGCACAAGCCCTCGCTGTTAGGGTGCAAACACTCACGTTAAGATTCCCAAGCTTCGAGTCCAGGGTTGAAATCCACATCTTTATGCTCCAAACGACCGTCTTTAGGCTTCAAATCTGACTTTTAATTCTGAAATCCCACTTTTTTACGCTCCAAACGCTACATTAAGGGCACAAAGTCTCCATTTTAGGTCACAACGCTTCCTTTTTAGAGTCCGGAACGTTGGTTCCAGGGTTGAAAGCCTCCCTGTTCTGCTTCAAAGCGTCATTTAGAAGGTACAAGCCCTCATTTTTAGGGCGCAACGCCTCATTTTTTGGCCGCGAATCCTCCTTTTTAGGGGTCAATACGTCCTTTTTGCTGTAAAATCCCTCACTTCTATGTTCCGGACATCTCTTTTAGGGCACAAAGCCTTGTTTTGTGGTCCCAAAGCTTCCTCTTCAGAGTCCAAAGCTTTGATTCTGTGGTTGAATTCCTCGTTTTATAATCCAAACCCTCACGTTTATTGCACAAACCCTCATTTTTAGGGCCCAAACGCTCATTTTTATGCTGCAAATCATTTCACTGGAAAATGCCTCCTTTTTATGCTCCAAACGCCTCCTTTAGGGCACGATGTCTGAATGTTAGGTCCCAAAGATTTGGTTAAGAGCCCAAAGCTTGGAGTCTAGGGTTGAAAGCCTGCTTTTTACTCTACAAACCCTCCTGTTTAGGGTACAAACCCTCCTTTTTGGTGCACAAGCCCTCGCTGTTAGGGTGCAAACACTCACGTTAAGATTCCCAAGCTTCGAGTCCAGGGTTGAAATCCACATCTTTATGCTCCAAACGACCGTCTTTGGGCTTCAAATCCGACTTTTAATTCTGAAATCCCACTTTTTTACGCTCCAAACGCTACATTAAGGGCACAAAGTCTCCATTTTAGGTCACAACGCTTCCTTTTTAGAGTCCGGAACGTTGGTTCCAGGGTTGAAAGCCTCCCTGTTCTGCTTCAAAGCGTCATTTAGAAGGTACAAGCCCTCATTTTTAGGGCGCAACGCCTCATTTTTTGGCCGCGAATCCTCCTTTTTAGGGGTCAATACGTCCTTTTTGCTGTAAAATCCCTCACTTTTATGTTCCGGACATCTCATTTAGGGCACAAAGCCTTGTTTTGTGGTCCCAAAGCTTCCTCTTCAGAGTCCAAAGCTTTGATTCTGTGGTTGAATTCCTCGTTTTATAATCCAAACCCTCACGTTTATTGCACAAACCCTCATTTTTAGGGCCCAAACGCTCATTTTTATGCTGCAAATCATTTCACTGGAAAATGCCTCCTTTTTATGCTCCAAACGCCTCCTTTAGGGCACGATGTCTGAATGTTAGGTCCCAAAGATTTGGTTAAGAGCCCAAAGCTTGGAGTCTAGGGTTGAAAGCCTGCTTTTTACTCTACAAACCCTCCTGTTTAGGGTACAAACCCTCCTTTTTGGTGCACAAGCCCTCGCTGTTAGGGTGCAAACACTCACGTTAAGATTCCCAAGCTTCGAGTCCAGGGTTGAAATCCACATCTTTATGCTCCAAACGACCGTCTTTGGGCTTCAAATTCGACTTTTAATTCTGAAATCCCACTTTTTTACGCTCCAAACGCTACATTAAGGGCACAAAGTCTCCATTTTAGGTCACAACGCTTCCTTTTTAGAGTCCGGAACGTTGGTTCCAGGGTTGAAAGCCTCCCTGTTCTGCTTCAAAGCGTCATTTAGAAGGTACAAGCCCTCATTTTTAGGGCGCAACGCCTCATTTTTTGGCCGCGAATCCTCCTTTTTAGGGGTCAATACGTCCTTTTTGCTGTAAAATCCCTCACTTCTATGTTCCGGACATCTCTTTTAGGGCACAAAGCCTTGTTTTGTGGTCCCAAAGCTTCCTCTTCAGAGTCCAAAGCTTTGATTCTGTGGTTGAATTCCTCGTTTTATAATCCAAACCCTCACGTTTATTGCACAAACCCTCATTTTTAGGGCCCAAACGCTCATTTTTATGCTGCAAATCATTTCACTGGAAAATGCCTCCTTTTTATGCTCCAAACGCCTCCTTTAGGGCACGATGTCTGAATGTTAGGTCCCAAAGATTTGGTTAAGAGCCCAAAGCTTGGAGTCTAGGGTTGAAAGCCTGCTTTTTACTCTACAAACCCTCCTGTTTAGGGTACAAACCCTCCTTTTTGGTGCACAAGCCCTCGCTGTTAGGGTGCAAACACTCACGTTAAGATTCCCAAGCTTCGAGTCCAGGGTTGAAATCCACATCTTTATGCTCCAAACGACCGTCTTTAGGCTTCAAATCCGACTTTTAATTCTGAAATCCCACTTTTTTACGCTCCAAACGCTACATTAAGGGCACAAAGTCTCCATTTTAGGTCACAACGCTTCCTTTTTAGAGTCCGGAACGTTGGTTCCAGGGTTGAAAGCCTCCCTGTTCTGCTTCAAAGCGTCATTTAGAAGGTACAAGCCCTCATTTTTAGGGCGCAACGCCTCATTTTTTGGCCGCGAATCCTCCTTTTTAGGGGTCAATACGTCCTTTTTGCTGTAAAATCCCTCACTTCTATGTTCCGGACATCTCTTTTAGGGCACAAAGCCTTGTTTTGTGGTCCCAAAGCTTCCTCTTCAGAGTCCAAAGCTTTGATTCTGTGGTTGAATTCCTCGTTTTATAATCCAAACCCTCACGTTTATTGCACAAACCCTCATTTTTAGGGCCCAAACGCTCATTTTTATGCTGCAAATCATTTCACTGGAAAATGCCTCCTTTTTATGCTCCAAACGCCTCCTTTAGGGCACGATGTCTGAATGTTAGGTCCCAAAGATTTGGTTAAGAGCCCAAAGCTTGGAGTCTAGGGTTGAAAGCCTGCTTTTTACTCTACAAACCCTCCTGTTTAGGGTACAAACCCTCCTTTTTGGTGCACAAGCCCTCGCTGTTAGGGTGCAAACACTCACGTTAAGATTCCCAAGCTTCGAGTCCAGGGTTGAAATCCACATCTTTATGCTCCAAACGACCGTCTTTAGGCTTCAAATCCAACTTTTAATTCTGAAATCCCACTTTTTTACGCTCCAAACGCTACATTAAGGGCACAAAGTCTCCATTTTAGGTCACAACGCTTCCTTTTTAGAGTCCGGAACGTTGGTTCCAGGGTTGAAAGCCTCCCTGTTCTGCTTCAAAGCGTCATTTAGAAGGTACAAGCCCTCATTTTTAGGGCGCAACGCCTCATTTTTTGGCCGCGAATCCTCCTTTTTAGGGGTCAATACGTCCTTTTTGCTGTAAAATCCCTCACTTTTATGTTCCGGACATCTCATTTAGGGCACAAAGCCTTGTTTTGTGGTCCCAAAGCTTCCTCTTCAGAGTCCAAAGCTTTGATTCTGTGGTTGAATTCCTCGTTTTATAATCCAAACCCTCACGTTTATTGCACAAACCCTCATTTTTAGGGCCCAAACGCTCATTTTTATGCTGCAAATCATTTCACTGGAAAATGCCTCCTTTTTATGCTCCAAACGCCTCCTTTAGGGCACGATGTCTGAATGTTAGGTCCCAAAGATTTGGTTAAGAGCCCAAAGCTTGGAGTCTAGGGTTGAAAGCCTGCTTTTTACTCTACAAACCCTCCTGTTTAGGGTACAAACCCTCCTTTTTGGTGCACAAGCCCTCGCTGTTAGGGTGCAAACACTCACGTTAAGATTCCCAAGCTTCGAGTCCAGGGTTGAAATCCACACCTTTATGCTCCAAACGACCGTCTTTGGGCTTCAAATCCGACTTTTAATTCTGAAATCCCACTTTTTTACGCTCCAAACGCTACATTAAGGGCACAAAGTCTCCATTTTAGGTCACAACGCTTCCTTTTTAGAGTCCGGAACGTTGGTTCCAGGGTTGAAAGCCTCCCTGTTCTGCTTCAAAGCGTCATTTAGAAGGTACAAGCCCTCATTTTTAGGGTGCAACGCCTCATTTTTTGGCCGCGAATCCTCCTTTTTAGGGGTCAGTACGTCCTTTTTGCTGTAAAATCCCTCACTTTTATGTTCCGGACATCTCATTTAGGGCACAAAGCCTTGTTTTGTGGTCCCAAAGCTTCCTCTTCAGAGTCCAAAGCTTTGATTCTGTGGTTGAATTCCTCGTTTTATAATCCAAACCCTCACGTTTATTGCACAAACCCTCATTTTTAGGGCCCAAACGCTCATTTTTATGCTGCAAATCATTTCACTGGAAAATGCCTCCTTTTTATGCTCCAAACGCCTCCTTTAGGGCACGATGTCTGAATGTTAGGTCCCAAAGATTTGGTTAAGAGCCCAAAGCTTGGAGTCTAGGGTTGAAAGCCTGCTTTTTACTCTACAAACCCTCCTGTTTAGGGTACAAACCCTCCTTTTTGGTGCACAAGCCCTCGCTGTTAGGGTGCAAACACTCACGTTAAGATTCCCAAGCTTCGAGTCCAGGGTTGAAATCCACATCTTTATGCTCCAAACGACCGTCTTTAGGCTTCAAATCCGACTTTTAATTCTGAAATCCCACTTTTTTACGCTCCAAACGCTACATTAAGGGCACAAAGTCTCCATTTTAGGTCACAACGCTTCCTTTTTAGAGTCCGGAACGTTGGTTCCAGGGTTGAAAGCCTCCCTGTTCTGCTTCAAAGCGTCATTTAGAAGGTACAAGCCCTCATTTTTAGGGCGCAACGCCTCATTTTTTGGCCGCGAATCCTCCTTTTTAGGGGTCAATACGTCCTTTTTGCTGTAAAATCCCTCACTTTTATGTTCCGGACATCTCATTTAGGGCACAAAGCCTTGTTTTGTGGTCCCAAAGTTTCCTCTTCAGAGTCCAAAGCTTTGATTCTGTGGTTGAATTCCTCGTTTTATAATCCAAACCCTCACGTTTATTGCACAAACCCTCATTTTTAGGGCCCAAACGCTCATTTTTATGCTGCAAATCATTTCACTGGAAAATGCCTCCTTTTTATGCTCCAAACGCCTCCTTTAGGGCACGATGTCTGAATGTTAGGTCCCAAAGATTTGGTTAAGAGCCCAAAGCTTGGAGTCTAGGGTTGAAAGCCTGCTTTTTACTCTACAAACCCTCCTTTTTGGTGCACAAGCCCTCGCTGTTAGGGTGCAAACACTCACGTTAAGATTCCCAAGCTTCGAGTCCAGGGTTGAAATCCACATCTTTATGCTCCAAACGACCGTCTTTAGGCTTCAAATCCAACTTTTAATTCTGAAATCCCACTTTTTTACGCTCCAAACGCTACATTAAGGGCACAAAGTCTCCATTTTAGGTCACAACGCTTCCTTTTTAGAGTCCGGAACGTTGGTTCCAGGGTTGAAAGCCTCCCTGTTCTGCTTCAAAGCGTCATTTAGAAGGTACAAGCCCTCATTTTTAGGGCGCAACGCCTCATTTTTTGGCCGCGAATCCTCCTTTTTAGGGGTCAATACGTCCTTTTTGCTGTAAAATCCCTCACTTCTATGTTCCGGACATCTCATTTAGGGCACAAAGCCTTGTTTTGTGGTCCCAAAGCTTCCTCTTCAGAGTCCAAAGCTTTGATTCTGTGGTTGAATTCCTCGTTTTATAATCCAAACCCTCACGTTTATTGCACAAACCCTCATTTTTAGGGCCCAAACGCTCATTTTTATGCTGCAAATCATCTCACTGGAAAATGCCTCCTTTTTATGCTCCAAACGCCTCCTTTAGGGCACGATGTCTGAATGTTAGGTCCCAAAGATTTGGTTAAGAGCCCAAAGCTTGGAGTCTAGGGTTGAAAGCCTGCTTTTTACTCTACAAACCCTCCTGTTTAGGGTACAAACCCTCCTTTTTGGTGCACAAGCCCTCGCTGTTAGGGTGCAAACACTCACGTTAAGATTCCCAAGCTTCGAGTCCAGGGTTGAAATCCACATCTTTATGCTCCAAACGACCGTCTTTAGGCTTCAAATCCGACTTTTAATTCTGAAATCCCACTTTTTTACGCTCCAAACGCTACATTAAGGGCACAAAGTCTCCATTTTAGGTCACAACGCTTCCTTTTTAGAGTCCGGAACGTTGGTTCCAGGGTTGAAAGCCTCCCTGTTCTGCTTCAAAGCGTCATTTAGAAGGTACAAGCCCTCATTTTTAGGGCGCAACGCCTCATTTTTTGGCCGCGAATCCTCCTTTTTAGGGGTCAATACGTCCTTTTTGCTGTAAAATCCCTCACTTTTATGTTCCGGACATCTCATTTAGGGCACAAAGCCTTGTTTTGTGGTCCCAAAGCTTCCTCTTCAGAGTCCAAAGCTTTGATTCTGTGGTTGAATTCCTCGTTTTATAATCCAAACCCTCACGTTTATTGCACAAACCCTCATTTTTAGGGCCCAAACGCTCATTTTTATGCTGCAAATCATTTCACTGGAAAATGCCTCCTTTTTATGCTCCAAACGCCTCCTTTAGGGCACGATGTCTGAATGTTAGGTCCCAAAGATTTGGTTAAGAGCCCAAAGCTTGGAGTCTAGGGTTGAAAGCCTGCTTTTTACTCTACAAACCCTCCTGTTTAGGGTACAAACCCTCCTTTTTGGTGCACAAGCCCTCGCTGTTAGGGTGCAAACACTCACGTTAAGATTCCCAAGCTTCGAGTCCAGGGTTGAAATCCACATCTTTATGCTCCAAACGACCGTCTTTGGGCTTCAAATTCGACTTTTAATTCTGAAATCCCACTTTTTTACGCTCCAAACGCTACATTAAGGGCACAAAGTCTCCATTTTAGGTCACAACGCTTCCTTTTTAGAGTCCGGAACGTTGGTTCCAGGGTTGAAAGCCTCCCTGTTCTGCTTCAAAGCGTCATTTAGAAGGTACAAGCCCTCATTTTTAGGGCGCAACGCCTCATTTTTTGGCCGCGAATCCTCCTTTTTAGGGGTCAATACGTCCTTTTTGCTGTAAAATCCCTCACTTCTATGTTCCGGACATCTCTTTTAGGGCACAAAGCCTTGTTTTGTGGTCCCAAAGCTTCCTCTTCAGAGTCCAAAGCTTTGATTCTGTGGTTGAATTCCTCGTTTTATAATCCAAACCCTCACGTTTATTGCACAAACCCTCATTTTTAGGGCCCAAACGCTCATTTTTATGCTGCAAATCATTTCACTGGAAAATGCCTCCTTTTTATGCTCCAAACGCCTCCTTTAGGGCACGATGTCTGAATGTTAGGTCCCAAAGATTTGGTTAAGAGCCCAAAGCTTGGAGTCTAGGGTTGAAAGCCTGCTTTTTACTCTACAAACCCTCCTGTTTAGGGTACAAACCCTCCTTTTTGGTGCACAAGCCCTCGCTGTTAGGGTGCAAACACTCACGTTAAGATTCCCAAGCTTCGAGTCCAGGGTTGAAATCCACATCTTTATGCTCCAAACGACCGTCTTTAGGCTTCAAATCCGACTTTTAATTCTGAAATCCCACTTTTTTACGCTCCAAACGCTACATTAAGGGCACAAAGTCTCCATTTTAGGTCACAACGCTTCCTTTTTAGAGTCCGGAACGTTGGTTCCAGGGTTGAAAGCCTCCCTGTTCTGCTTCAAAGCGTCATTTAGAAGGTACAAGCCCTCATTTTTAGGGCGCAACGCCTCATTTTTTGGCCGCGAATCCTCCTTTTTAGGGGTCAATACGTCCTTTTTGCTGTAAAATCCCTCACTTTTATGTTCCGGACATCTCATTTAGGGCACAAAGCCTTGTTTTGTGGTCCCAAAGCTTCCTCTTCAGAGTCCAAAGCTTTGATTCTGTGGTTGAATTCCTCGTTTTATAATCCAAACCCTCACGTTTATTGCGCAAACCCTCATTTTTAGGGCCCAAACGCTCATTTTTATGCTGCAAATCATTTCACTGGAAAATGCCTCCTTTTTATGCTCCAAACGCCTCCTTTAGGGCACGAGCCTCAATGTTAGGTCCCAAAGATTTGGTTAAGAGCCCAAAGCTTTGAGTCTAGGGTTGAAAGCCTGCTTTTTACTCTACAAACCCTCCTTTTTGGTGCACAAGCCCTCGCTGTTAGGGTGCAAACACTCACGTTAAGATTCCCAAGCTTCGAGTCCAGGGTTGAAATCCACATCTTTATGCTCCAAACGACCGTCTTTAGGCTTCAAATCTGACTTTTAATTCTGAAATCCCACTTTTTTACGCTCCAAACGCTACATTAAGGGCACAAAGTCTCCATTTTAGGTCACAACGCTTCCTTTTTAGAGTCCGGAACGTTGGTTCCAGGGTTGAAAGCCTCCCTGTTCTGCTTCAAAGCGTCATTTAGAAGGTACAAGCCCTCATTTTTAGGGCGCAACGCCTCATTTTTTGGCCGCGAATCCTCCTTTTTAGGGGTCAATACGTCCTTTTTGCTGTAAAATCCCTCACTTCTATGTTCCGGACATCTCATTTAGGGCGCAAAGCCTTGTTTTGTGGTCCCAAAGCTTCCTCTTCAGAGTCCAAAGCTTTGATTCTGTGGTTGAATTCCTCGTTTTATAATCCAAACCCTCACGTTTATTGCACAAACCCTCATTTTTAGGGCCCAAACGCTCATTTTTATGCTGCAAATCATTTCACTGGAAAATGCCTCCTTTTTATGCTCCAAACGCCTCCTTTAGGGCACGATGTCTGAATGTTAGGTCCCAAAGATTTGGTTAAGAGCCCAAAGCTTGGAGTCTAGGGTTGAAAGCCTGCTTTTTACTCTACAAACCCTCCTGTTTAGGGTACAAACCCTCCTTTTTGGTGCACAAGCCCTCGCTGTTAGGGTGCAAACACTCACGTTAAGATTCCCAAGCTTCGAGTCCAGGGTTGAAATCCACATCTTTATGCTCCAAACGACCGTCTTTGGGCTTCAAATTCGACTTTTAATTCTGAAATCCCACTTTTTTACGCTCCAAACGCTACATTAAGGGCACAAAGTCTCCATTTTAGGTCACAACGCTTCCTTTTTAGAGTCCGGAACGTTGGTTCCAGGGTTGAAAGCCTCCCTGTTCTGCTTCAAAGCGTCATTTAGAAGGTACAAGCCCTCATTTTTAGGGCGCAACGCCTCATTTTTTGGCCGCGAATCCTCCTTTTTAGGGGTCAATACGTCCTTTTTGCTGTAAAATCCCTCACTTCTATGTTCCGGACATCTCTTTTAGGGCACAAAGCCTTGTTTTGTGGTCCCAAAGCTTCCTCTTCAGAGTCCAAAGCTTTGATTCTGTGGTTGAATTCCTCGTTTTATAATCCAAACCCTCACGTTTATTGCACAAACCCTCATTTTTAGGGCCCAAACGCTCATTTTTATGCTGCAAATCATCTCACTGGAAAATGCCTCCTTTTTATGCTCCAAACGCCTCCTTTAGGGCACGATGTCTGAATGTTAGGTCCCAAAGATTTGGTTAAGAGCCCAAAGCTTGGAGTCTAGGGTTGAAAGCCTGCTTTTTACTCTACAAACCCTCCTGTTTAGGGTACAAACCCTCCTTTTTGGTGCACAAGCCCTCGCTGTTAGGGTGCAAACACTCACGTTAAGATTCCCAAGCTTCGAGTCCAGGGTTGAAATCCACATCTTTATGCTCCAAACGACCGTCTTTAGGCTTCAAATCCGACTTTTAATTCTGAAATCCCACTTTTTTACGCTCCAAACGCTACATTAAGGGCACAAAGTCTCCATTTTAGGTCACAACGCTTCCTTTTTAGAGTCCGGAACGTTGGTTCCAGGGTTGAAAGCCTCCCTGTTCTGCTTCAAAGCGTCATTTAGAAGGTACAAGCCCTCATTTTTAGGGCGCAACGCCTCATTTTTTGGCCGCGAATCCTCCTTTTTAGGGGTCAGTACGTCCTTTTTGCTGTAAAATCCCTCACTTTTATGTTCCGGACATCTCATTTAGGGCACAAAGCCTTGTTTTGTGGTCCCAAAGCTTCCTCTTCAGAGTCCAAAGCTTTGATTCTGTGGTTGAATTCCTCGTTTTATAATCCAAACCCTCATGTTTATTGCACAAACCCTCATTTTTAGGGCCCAAACGCTCATTTTTATGCTGCAAATCATTTCACTGGAAAATGCCTCCTTTTTATGCTCCAAACGCCTCCTTTAGGGCACGATGTCTGAATGTTAGGTCCCAAAGATTTGGTTAAGAGCCCAAAGCTTTGAGTCTAGGGTTGAAAGCCTGCTTTTTACTCTACAAACCCTCCTTTTTGGTGCACAAGCCCTCGCTGTTAGGGTGCAAACACTCACGTTAAGATTCCCAAGCTTCGAGTCCAGGGTTGAAATCCACATCTTTATGCTCCAAACGACCGTCTTTGGGCTTCAAATCTGACTTTTAATTCTGAAATCCCACTTTTTTACGCTCCAAACGCTACATTAAGGGCACAAAGTCTCCATTTTAGGTCACAACGCTTCCTTTTTAGAGTCCGGAACGTTGGTTCCAGGGTTGAAAGCCTCCCTGTTCTGCTTCAAAGCGTCATTTAGAAGGTACAAGCCCTCATTTTTAGGGCGCAACGCCTCATTTTTTGGCCGCGAATCCTCCTTTTTAGGGGTCAATACGTCCTTTTTGCTGTAAAATCCCTCACTTCTATGTTCCGGACATCTCATTTAGGGCGCAAAGCCTTGTTTTGTGGTCCCAAAGCTTCCTCTTCAGAGTCCAAAGCTTTGATTCTGTGGTTGAATTCCTCGTTTTATAATCCAAACCCTCACGTTTATTGCACAAACCCTCATTTTTAGGGCCCAAACGCTCATTTTTATGCTGCAAATCATTTCACTGGAAAATGCCTCCTTTTTATGCTCCAAACGCCTCCTTTAGGGCACGATGTCTGAATGTTAGGTCCCAAAGATTTGGTTAAGAGCCCAAAGCTTGGAGTCTAGGGTTGAAAGCCTGCTTTTTACTCTACAAACCCTCCTGTTTAGGGTACAAACCCTCCTTTTTGGTGCACAAGCCCTCGCTGTTAGGGTGCAAACACTCACGTTAAGATTCCCAAGCTTCGAGTCCAGGGTTGAAATCCACATCTTTATGCTCCAAACGACCGTCTTTAGGCTTCAAATCCAACTTTTAATTCTGAAATCCCACTTTTTTACGCTCCAAACGCTACATTAAGGGCACAAAGTCTCCATTTTAGGTCACAACGCTTCCTTTTTAGAGTCCGGAACGTTGGTTCCAGGGTTGAAAGCCTCCCTGTTCTGCTTCAAAGCGTCATTTAGAAGGTACAAGCCCTCATTTTTAGGGTGCAACGCCTCATTTTTTGGCCGCGAATCCTCCTTTTTAGGGGTCAATACGTCCTTTTTGCTGTAAAATCCCTCACTTTTATGTTCCGGACATCTCATTTAGGGCACAAAGCCTTGTTTTGTGGTCCCAAAGCTTCCTCTTCAGAGTCCAAAGCTTTGATTCTGTGGTTGAATTCCTCGTTTTATAATCCAAACCCTCACGTTTATTGCACAAACCCTCATTTTTAGGGCCCAAACGCTCATTTTTATGCTGTAAATAATTTCACTGGAAAATGCCTCCTTTTTATGATCCAAACGCCTCCTTTAGGGCACGAGCCTCAATGTTAGGTCCCAAAGATTTGGTTAAGAGCCCAAAGCTTGGAGTCTAGGGTTGAAAGCCTGCTTTTTACTCTACAAACCCTCTTTTTTGGTGCACAAGCCCTCGCTGTTAGGGTGCAAACACTCACGTTAAGATTCCCAAGCTTCGAGTCCAGGGTTGAAATCCACATCTTTATGCTCCAAACGACCGTCTTTGGGCTTCAAATCCGACTTTTAATTCTGAAATCCCACTTTTTTACGCTCCAAACGCTACATTAAGGGCACAAAGTCTCCATTTTAGGTCACAACGCTTCCTTTTTAGAGTCCGGAACGTTGGTTCCAGGGTTGAAAGCCTCCCTGTTCTGCTTCAAAGCGTCATTTAGAAGGTACAAGCCCTCATTTTTAGGGTGCAACGCCTCATTTTTTGGCCGCGAATCCTCCTTTTTAGGGGTCAGTACGTCCTTTTTGCTGTAAAATCCCTCACTTTTATGTTCCGGACATCTCATTTAGGGCACAAAGCCTTGTTTTGTGGTCCCAAAGCTTCCTCTTCAGAGTCCAAAGCTTTGATTCTGTGGTTGAATTCCTCGTTTTATAATCCAAACCCTCACGTTTATTGCACAAACCCTCATTTTTAGGGCCCAAACGCTCATTTTTATGCTGCAAATCATTTCACTGGAAAATGCCTCCTTTTTATGCTCCAAACGCCTCCTTTAGGGCACGATGTCTGAATGTTAGGTCCCAAAGATTTGGTTAAGAGCCCAAAGCTTGGAGTCTAGGGTTGAAAGCCTGCTTTTTACTCTACAAACCCTCCTGTTTAGGGTACAAACCCTCCTTTTTGGTGCACAAGCCCTCGCTGTTAGGGTGCAAACACTCACGTTAAGATTCCCAAGCTTCGAGTCCAGGGTTGAAATCCACATCTTTATGCTCCAAACGACCGTCTTTAGGCTTCAAATCCGACTTTTAATTCTGAAATCCCACTTTTTTACGCTCCAAACGCTACATTAAGGGCACAAAGTCTCCATTTTAGGTCACAACGCTTCCTTTTTAGAGTCCGGAACGTTGGTTCCAGGGTTGAAAGCCTCCCTGTTCTGCTTCAAAGCGTCATTTAGAAGGTACAAGCCCTCATTTTTAGGGCGCAACGCCTCATTTTTTGGCCGCGAATCCTCCTTTTTAGGGGTCAATACGTCCTTTTTGCTGTAAAATCCCTCACTTTTATGTTCCGGACATCTCATTTAGGGCACAAAGCCTTGTTTTGTGGTCCCAAAGCTTCCTCTTCAGAGTCCAAAGCTTTGATTCTGTGGTTGAATTCCTCGTTTTATAATCCAAACCCTCACGTTTATTGCACAAACCCTCATTTTTAGGGCCCAAACGCTCATTTTTATGCTGCAAATCATCTCACTGGAAAATGCCTCCTTTTTATGCTCCAAACGCCTCCTTTAGGGCACGATGTCTGAATGTTAGGTCCCAAAGATTTGGTTAAGAGCCCAAAGCTTGGAGTCTAGGGTTGAAAGCCTGCTTTTTACTCTACAAACCCTCCTGTTTAGGGTACAAACCCTCCTTTTTGGTGCACAAGCCCTCGCTGTTAGGGTGCAAACACTCACGTTAAGATTCCCAAGCTTCGAGTCCAGGGTTGAAATCCACATCTTTATGCTCCAAACGACCGTCTTTGGGCTTCAAATCCGACTTTTAATTCTGAAATCCCACTTTTTTACGCTCCAAACGCTACATTAAGGGCACAAAGTCTCCATTTTAGGTCACAACGCTTCCTTTTTAGAGTCCGGAACGTTGGTTCCAGGGTTGAAAGCCTCCCTGTTCTGCTTCAAAGCGTCATTTAGAAGGTACAAGCCCTCATTTTTAGGGCGCAACGCCTCATTTTTTGGCCGCGAATCCTCCTTTTTAGGGGTCAATACGTCCTTTTTGCTGTAAAATCCCTCACTTTTATGTTCCGGACATCTCATTTAGGGCACAAAGCCTTGTTTTGTGGTCCCAAAGCTTCCTCTTCAGAGTCCAAAGCTTTGATTCTGTGGTTGAATTCCTCATTTTATAATCCAAACCCTCACGTTTATTGCACAAACCCTCATTTTTAGGGCCCAAACGCTCATTTTTATGCTGCAAATCATTTCACTGGAAAATGCCTCCTTTTTATGCTCCAAACGCCTCCTTTAGGGCACGATGTCTGAATGTTAGGTCCCAAAGATTTGGTTAAGAGCCCAAAGCTTGGAGTCTAGGGTTGAAAGCCTGCTTTTTACTCTACAAACCCTCCTGTTTAGGGTACAAACCCTCCTTTTTGGTGCACAAGCCCTCGCTGTTAGGGTGCAAACACTCACGTTAAGATTCCCAAGCTTCGAGTCCAGGGTTGAAATCCACATCTTTATGCTCCAAACGACCGTCTTTAGGCTTCAAATCCGACTTTTAATTCTGAAATCCCACTTTTTTACGCTCCAAACGCTACATTAAGGGCACAAAGTCTCCATTTTAGGTCACAACGCTTCCTTTTTAGAGTCCGGAACGTTGGTTCCAGGGTTGAAAGCCTCCCTGTTCTGCTTCAAAGCGTCATTTAGAAGGTACAAGCCCTCATTTTTAGGGCGCAACGCCTCATTTTTTGGCCGCGAATCCTCCTTTTTAGGGGTCAATACGTCCTTTTTGCTGTAAAATCCCTCACTTTTATGTTCCGGACATCTCATTTAGGGCACAAAGCCTTGTTTTGTGGTCCCAAAGCTTCCTCTTCAGAGTCCAAAGCTTTGATTCTGTGGTTGAATTCCTCGTTTTATAATCCAAACCCTCACGTTTATTGCACAAACCCTCATTTTTAGGGCCCAAACGCTCATTTTTATGCTGCAAATCATTTCACTGGAAAATGCCTCCTTTTTATGCTCCAAACGCCTCCTTTAGGGCACGAGCCTCAATGTTCGGTCCCAAAGATTTGGTTAAGAGCCCAAAGCTTTGAGTCTAGGGTTGAAAGCCTGCTTTTTACTCTACAAACCCTCCTTTTTGGTGCACAAGCCCTCGCTGTTAGGGTGCAAACACTCACGTTAAGATTCCCAAGCTTCGAGTCCAGGGTTGAAATCCACATCTTTATGCTCCAAACGACCGTCTTTAGGCTTCAAATCTGACTTTTAATTCTGAAATCCCACTTTTTTACGCTCCAAACGCTACATTAAGGGCACAAAGTCTCCATTTTAGGTCACAACGCTTCCTTTTTAGAGTCCGGAACGTTGGTTCCAGGGTTGAAAGCCTCCCTGTTCTGCTTCAAAGCGTCATTTAGAAGGTACAAGCCCTCATTTTTAGGGCGCAACGCCTCATTTTTTGGCCGCGAATCCTCCTTTTTAGGGGTCAATACGTCCTTTTTGCTGTAAAATCCCTCACTTCTATGTTCCGGACATCTCATTTAGGGCGCAAAGCCTTGTTTTGTGGTCCCAAAGCTTCCTCTTCAGAGTCCAAAGCTTTGATTCTGTGGTTGAATTCCTCGTTTTATAATCCAAACCCTCACGTTTATTGCACAAACCCTCATTTTTAGGGCCCAAACGCTCATTTTTATGCTGCAAATCATTTCACTGGAAAATGCCTCCTTTTTATGCTCCAAACGCCTCCTTTAGGGCACGATGTCTGAATGTTAGGTCCCAAAGATTTGGTTAAGAGCCCAAAGCTTGGAGTCTAGGGTTGAAAGCCTGCTTTTTACTCTACAAACCCTCCTGTTTAGGGTACAAACCCTCCTTTTTGGTGCACAAGCCCTCGCTGTTAGGGTGCAAACACTCACGTTAAGATTCCCAAGCTTCGAGTCCAGGGTTGAAATCCACATCTTTATGCTCCAAACGACCGTCTTTAGGCTTCAAATCCAACTTTTAATTCTGAAATCCCACTTTTTTACGCTCCAAACGCTACATTAAGGGCACAAAGTCTCCATTTTAGGTCACAACGCTTCCTTTTTAGAGTCCGGAACGTTGGTTCCAGGGTTGAAAGCCTCCCTGTTCTGCTTCAAAGCGTCATTTAGAAGGTACAAGCCCTCATTTTTTAGGGCGCAACGCCTCATTTTTTGGCCGCGAATCCTCCTTTTTAGGGGTCAATACGTCCTTTTTGCTGTAAAATCCCTCACTTTTATGTTCCGGACATCTCATTTAGGGCGCAAAGCCTTGTTTTGTGGTCCCAAAGCTTCCTCTTCAGAGTCCAAAGCTTTGATTCTGTGGTTGAATTCCTCGTTTTATAATCCAAACCCTCACGTTTATTGCACAAACCCTCATTTTTAGGGCCCAAACGCTCATTTTTATGCTGCAAATCATCTCACTGGAAAATGCCTCCTTTTTATGCTCCAAACGCCTCCTTTAGGGCACGATGTCTGAATGTTAGGTCCCAAAGATTTGGTTAAGAGCCCAAAGCTTGGAGTCTAGGGTTGAAAGCCTGCTTTTTACTCTACAAACCCTCCTGTTTAGGGTACAAACCCTCCTTTTTGGTGCACAAGCCCTCGCTGTTAGGGTGCAAACACTCACGTTAAGATTCCCAAGCTTCGAGTCCAGGGTTGAAATCCACATCTTTATGCTCCAAGCGACCGTCTTTAGGCTTCAAATCCGACTTTTAATTCTGAAATCCCACTTTTTTACGCTCCAAACGCTACATTAAGGGCACAAAGTCTCCATTTTAGGTCACAACGCTTCCTTTTTAGAGTCCGGAACGTTGGTTCCAGGGTTGAAAGCCTCCCTGTTCTGCTTCAAAGCGTCATTTAGAAGGTACAAGCCCTCATTTTTAGGGCGCAACGCCTCATTTTTTGGCCGCGAATCCTCCTTTTTAGGGGTCAATACGTCCTTTTTGCTGTAAAATCCCTCACTTTTATGTTCCGGACATCTCATTTAGGGCACAAAGCCTTGTTTTGTGGTCCCAAAGCTTCCTCTTCAGAGTCCAAAGCTTTGATTCTGTGGTTGAATTCCTCGTTTTATAATCCAAACCCTCACGTTTATTGCACAAACCCTCATTTTTAGGGCCCAAACGCTCATTTTTATGCTGCAAATCATTTCACTGGAAAATGCCTCCTTTTTATGCTCCAAACGCCTCCTTTAGGGCACGATGTCTGAATGTTAGGTCCCAAAGATTTGGTTAAGAGCCCAAAGCTTGGAGTCTAGGGTTGAAAGCCTGCTTTTTACTCTACAAACCCTCTTTTTTGGTGCACAAGCCCTCGCTGTTAGGGTGCAAACACTCACGTTAAGATTCCCAAGCTTCGAGTCCAGGGTTGAAATCCACATCTTTATGCTCCAAACGACCGTCTTTGGGCTTCAAATCCGACTTTTAATTCTGAAATCCCACTTTTTTACGCTCCAAACGCTACATTAAGGGCACAAAGTCTCCATTTTAGGTCACAACACTTCCTTTTTAGAGTCCGGAACGTTGGTTCCAGGGTTGAAAGCCTCCCTGTTCTGCTTCAAAGCGTCATTTAGAAGGTACAAGCCCTCATTTTTAGGGCGCAACGCCTCATTTTTTGGCCGCGAATCCTCCTTTTTAGGGGTCAGTACGTCCTTTTTGCTGTAAAATCCCTCACTTTTATGTTCCGGACATCTCATTTAGGGCACAAAGCCTTGTTTTGTGGTCCCAAAGCTTCCTCTTCAGAGTCCAAAGCTTTGATTCTGTGGTTGAATTCCTCGTTTTATAATCCAAACCCTCACGTTTATTGCACAAACCCTCATTTTTAGGGCCCAAACGCTCATTTTTATGCTGCAAATCATTTCACTGGAAAATGCCTCCTTTTTATGCTCCAAACGCCTCCTTTAGGGCACGATGTCTGAATGTTAGGTCCCAAAGATTTGGTTAAGAGCCCAAAGCTTGGAGTCTAGGGTTGAAAGCCTGCTTTTTACTCTACAAACCCTCCTGTTTAGGGTACAAACCCTCCTTTTTGGTGCACAAGCCCTCGCTGTTAGGGTGCAAACACTCACGTTAAGATTCCCAAGCTTCGAGTCCAGGGTTGAAATCCACATCTTTATGCTCCAAACGACCGTCTTTAGGCTTCAAATCCGACTTTTAATTCTGAAATCCCACTTTTTTACGCTCCAAACGCTACATTAAGGGCACAAAGTCTCCATTTTAGGTCACAACGCTTCCTTTTTAGAGTCCGGAACGTTGGTTCCAGGGTTGAAAGCCTCCCTGTTCTGCTTCAAAGCGTCATTTAGAAGGTACAAGCCCTCATTTTTAGGGCGCAACGCCTCATTTTTTGGCCGCGAATCCTCCTTTTTAGGGGTCAATACGTCCTTTTTGCTGTAAAATCCCTCACTTTTATGTTCCGGACATCTCATTTAGGGCACAAAGCCTTGTTTTGTGGTCCCAAAGCTTCCTCTTCAGAGTCCAAAGCTTTGATTCTGTGGTTGAATTCCTCGTTTTATAATCCAAACCCTCACGTTTATTGCGCAAACCCTCATTTTTAGGGCCCAAACGCTCATTTTTATGCTGCAAATCATTTCACTGGAAAATGCCTCCTTTTTATGCTCCAAACGCCTCCTTTAGGGCACGAGCCTCAATGTTAGGTCCCAAAGATTTGGTTAAGAGCCCAAAGCTTTGAGTCTAGGGTTGAAAGCCTGCTTTTTACTCTACAAACCCTCCTTTTTGGTGCACAAGCCCTCGCTGTTAGGGTGCAAACACTCACGTTAAGATTCCCAAGCTTCGAGTCCAGGGTTGAAATCCACATCTTTATGCTCCAAACGACCGTCTTTAGGCTTCAAATCTGACTTTTAATTCTGAAATCCCACTTTTTTACGCTCCAAACGCTACATTAAGGGCACAAAGTCTCCATTTTAGGTCACAACGCTTCCTTTTTAGAGTCCGGAACGTTGGTTCCAGGGTTGAAAGCCTCCCTGTTCTGCTTCAAAGCGTCATTTAGAAGGTACAAGCCCTCATTTTTAGGGCGCAACGCCTCATTTTTTGGCCGCGAATCCTCCTTTTTAGGGGTCAATACGTCCTTTTTGCTGTAAAATCCCTCACTTTTATGTTCCGGACATCTCATTTAGGGCACAAAGCCTTGTTTTGTGGTCCCAAAGCTTCCTCTTCAGAGTCCAAAGCTTTGATTCTGTGGTTGAATTCCTCGTTTTATAATCCAAACCCTCACGTTTATTGCACAAACCCTCATTTTTAGGGCCCAAACGCTCATTTTTATGCTGCAAATCATTTCACTGGAAAATGCCTCCTTTTTATGCTCCAAACGCCTCCTTTAGGGCACGATGTCTGAATGTTAGGTCCCAAAGATTTGGTTAAGAGCCCAAAGCTTGGAGTCTAGGGTTGAAAGCCTGCTTTTTACTCTACAAACCCTCCTGTTTAGGGTACAAACCCTCCTTTTTGGTGCACAAGCCCTCGCTGTTAGGGTGCAAACACTCACGTTAAGATTCCCAAGCTTCGAGTCCAGGGTTGAAATCCACATCTTTATGCTCCAAACGACCGTCTTTAGGCTTCAAATCCAACTTTTAATTCTGAAATCCCACTTTTTTACGCTCCAAACGCTACATTAAGGGCACAAAGTCTCCATTTTAGGTCACAACGCTTCCTTTTTAGAGTCCGGAACGTTGGTTCCAGGGTTGAAAGCCTCCCTGTTCTGCTTCAAAGCGTCATTTAGAAGGTACAAGCCCTCATTTTTAGGGCGCAACGCCTCATTTTTTGGCCGCGAATCCTCCTTTTTAGGGGTCAATACGTCCTTTTTGCTGTAAAATCCCTCACTTTTATGTTCCGGACATCTCATTTAGGGCACAAAGCCTTGTTTTGTGGTCCCAAAGCTTCCTCTTCAGAGTCCAAAGCTTTGATTCTGTGGTTGAATTCCTCGTTTTATAATCCAAACCCTCACGTTTATTGCACAAACCCTCATTTTTAGGGCCCAAACGCTCATTTTTATGCTGCAAATCATTTCACTGGAAAATGCCTCCTTTTTATGCTCCAAACGCCTCCTTTAGGGCACGATGTCTGAATGTTAGGTCCCAAAGATTTGGTTAAGAGCCCAAAGCTTGGAGTCTAGGGTTGAAAGCCTGCTTTTTACTCTACAAACCCTCTTTTTTGGTGCACAAGCCCTCGCTGTTAGGGTGCAAACACTCACGTTAAGATTCCCAAGCTTCGAGTCCAGGGTTGAAATCCACATCTTTATGCTCCAAACGACCGTCTTTGGGCTTCAAATCCGACTTTTAATTCTGAAATCCCACTTTTTTACGCTCCAAACGCTACATTAAGGGCACAAAGTCTCCATTTTAGGTCACAACGCTTCCTTTTTAGAGTCCGGAACGTTGGTTCCAGGGTTGAAAGCCTCCCTGTTCTGCTTCAAAGCGTCATTTAGAAGGTACAAGCCCTCATTTTTAGGGCGCAACGCCTCATTTTTTGGCCGCGAATCCTCCTTTTTAGGGGTCAATACGTCCTTTTTGCTGTAAAATCCCTCACTTTTATGTTCCGGACATCTCATTTAGGGCACAAAGCCTTGTTTTGTGGTCCCAAAGCTTCCTCTTCAGAGTCCAAAGCTTTGATTCTGTGGTTGAATTCCTCGTTTTATAATCCAAACCCTCACGTTTATTGCACAAACCCTCATTTTTAGGGCCCAAACGCTCATTTTTATGCTGCAAATCATTTCACTGGAAAATGCCTCCTTTTTATGCTCCAAACGCCTCCTTTAGGGCACGATGTCTGAATGTTAGGTCCCAAAGATTTGGTTAAGAGCCCAAAGCTTTGAGTCTAGGGTTGAAAGCCTGCTTTTTACTCTACAAACCCTCCTGTTTAGGGTACAAACCCTCCTTTTTGGTGCACAAGCCCTCGCTGTTAGGGTGCAAACACTCACGTTAAGATTCCCAAGCTTCGAGTCCAGGGTTGAAATCCACATCTTTATGCTCCAAACGACCGTCTTTGGGCTTCAAATCCGACTTTTAATTCTGAAATCCCACTTTTTTACGCTCCAAACGCTACATTAAGGGCACAAAGTCTCCATTTTAGGTCACAACGCTTCCTTTTTAGAGTCCGGAACGTTGGTTCCAGGGTTGAAAGCCTCCCTGTTCTGCTTCAAAGCGTCATTTAGAAGGTACAAGCCCTCATTTTTAGGGCGCAACGCCTCATTTTTTGGCCGCGAATCCTCCTTTTTAGGGGTCAATACGTCCTTTTTGCTGTAAAATCCCTCACTTTTATGTTCCGGACATCTCATTTAGGGCACAAAGCCTTGTTTTGTGGTCCCAAAGCTTCCTCTTCAGAGTCCAAAGCTTTGATTCTGTGGTTGAATTCCTCGTTTTATAATCCAAACCCTCACGTTTATTGCACAAACCCTCATTTTTAGGGCCCAAACGCTCATTTTTATGCTGCAAATCATCTCACTGGAAAATGCCTCCTTTTTATGCTCCAAACGCCTCCTTTAGGGCACGATGTCTGAATGTTAGGTCCCAAAGATTTGGTTAAGAGCCCAAAGCTTGGAGTCTAGGGTTGAAAGCCTGCTTTTTACTCTACAAACCCTCCTGTTTAGGGTACAAACCCTCCTTTTTGGTGCACAAGCCCTCGCTGTTAGGGTGCAAACACTCACGTTAAGATTCCCAAGCTTCGAGTCCAGGGTTGAAATCCACATCTTTATGCTCCAAACGACCGTCTTTAGGCTTCAAATCCAACTTTTAATTCTGAAATCCCACTTTTTTACGCTCCAAACGCTACATTAAGGGCACAAAGTCTCCATTTTAGGTCACAACGCTTCCTTTTTAGAGTCCGGAACGTTGGTTCCAGGGTTGAAAGCCTCCCTGTTCTGCTTCAAAGCGTCATTTAGAAGGTACAAGCCCTCATTTTTAGGGTGCAACGCCTCATTTTTTGGCCGCGAATCCTCCTTTTTAGGGGTCAATACGTCCTTTTTGCTGTAAAATCCCTCACTTTTATGTTCCGGACATCTCATTTAGGGCACAAAGCCTTGTTTTGTGGTCCCAAAGCTTCCTCTTCAGAGTCCAAAGCTTTGATTCTGTGGTTGAATTCCTCGTTTTATAATCCAAACCCTCACGTTTATTGCACAAACCCTCATTTTTAGGGCCCAAACGCTCATTTTTATGCTGTAAATAATTTCACTGGAAAATGCCTCCTTTTTATGCTCCAAACGCCTCCTTTAGGGCACGAGCCTCAATGTTAGGTCCCAAAGATTTGGTTAAGAGCCCAAAGCTTGGAGTCTAGGGTTGAAAGCCTGCTTTTTACTCTACAAACCCTCTTTTTTGGTGCACAAGCCCTCGCTGTTAGGGTGCAAACACTCACGTTAAGATTCCCAAGCTTCGAGTCCAGGGTTGAAATCCACATCTTTATGCTCCAAACGACCGTCTTTGGGCTTCAAATCCGACTTTTAATTCTGAAATCCCACTTTTTTACGCTCCAAACGCTACATTAAGGGCACAAAGTCTCCATTTTAGGTCACAACGCTTCCTTTTTAGAGTCCGGAACGTTGGTTCCAGGGTTGAAAGCCTCCCTGTTCTGCTTCAAAGCGTCATTTAGAAGGTACAAGCCCTCATTTTTAGGGCGCAACGCCTCATTTTTTGGCCGCGAATCCTCCTTTTTAGGGGTCAATACGTCCTTTTTGCTGTAAAATCCCTCACTTTTATGTTCCGGACATCTCATTTAGGGCACAAAGCCTTGTTTTGTGGTCCCAAAGCTTCCTCTTCAGAGTCCAAAGCTTTGATTCTGTGGTTGAATTCCTCGTTTTATAATCCAAACCCTCACGTTTATTGCACAAACCCTCATTTTTAGGGCCCAAACGCTCATTTTTATGCTGCAAATCATTTCACTGGAAAATGCCTCCTTTTTATGCTCCAAACGCCTCCTTTAGGGCACGATGTCTGAATGTTAGGTCCCAAAGATTTGGTTAAGAGCCCAAAGCTTGGAGTCTAGGGTTGAAAGCCTGCTTTTTACTCTACAAACCCTCCTGTTTAGGGTACAAACCCTCCTTTTTGGTGCACAAGCCTTCGCTGTTAGGGTGCAAACACTCACGTTAAGATTCCCAAGCTTCGAGTCCAGGGTTGAAATCCACATCTTTATGCTCCAAACGACCGTCTTTAGGCTTCAAATCCGACTTTTAATTCTGAAATCCCACTTTTTTACGCTCCAAACGCTACATTAAGGGCACAAAGTCTCCATTTTAGGTCACAACGCTTCCTTTTTAGAGTCCGGAACGTTGGTTCCAGGGTTGAAAGCCTCCCTGTTCTGCTTCAAAGCGTCATTTAGAAGGTACAAGCCCTCATTTTTAGGGCGCAACGCCTCATTTTTTGGCCGCGAATCCTCCTTTTTAGGGGTCAATACGTCCTTTTTGCTGTAAAATCCCTCACTTTTATGTTCCGGACATCTCATTTAGGGCACAAAGCCTTGTTTTGTGGTCCCAAAGCTTCCTCTTCAGAGTCCAAAGCTTTGATTCTGTGGTTGAATTCCTCGTTTTATAATCCAAACCCTCACGTTTATTGCACAAACCCTCATTTTTAGGGCCCAAACGCTCATTTTTATGCTGCAAATCATCTCACTGGAAAATGCCTCCTTTTTATGCTCCAAACGCCTCCTTTAGGGCACGATGTCTGAATGTTAGGTCCCAAAGATTTGGTTAAGAGCCCAAAGCTTGGAGTCTAGGGTTGAAAGCCTGCTTTTTACTCTACAAACCCTCCTGTTTAGGGTACAAACCCTCCCTTTTGGTGCACAAGCCCTCGCTGTTAGGGTGCAAACACTCACGTTAAGATTCCCAAGCTTCGAGTCCAGGGTTGAAATCCACATCTTTATGCTCCAAACGACCGTCTTTAGGCTTCAAATCCAACTTTTAATTCTGAAATCCCACTTTTTTACGCTCCAAACGCTACATTAAGGGCACAAAGTCTCCATTTTAGGTCACAACGCTTCCTTTTTAGAGTCCGGAACGTTGGTTCCAGGGTTGAAAGCCTCCCTGTTCTGCTTCAAAGCGTCATTTAGAAGGTACAAGCCCTCATTTTTAGGGTGCAACGCCTCATTTTTTGGCCGCGAATCCTCCTTTTTAGGGGTCAATACGTCCTTTTTGCTGTAAAATCCCTCACTTTTATGTTCCGGACATCTCTTTTAGGGCACAAAGCCTTGTTTTGTGGTCCCAAAGCTTCCTCTTCAGAGTCCAAAGCTTTGATTCTGTGGTTGAATTCCTCGTTTTATAATCCAAACCCTCACGTTTATTGCACAAACCCTCATTTTTAGGGCCCAAACGCTCATTTTTATGCTGTAAATAATTTCACTGGAAAATGCCTCCTTTTTATGCTCCAAACGCCTCCTTTAGGGCACGAGCCTCAATGTTAGGTCCCAAAGATTTGGTTAAGAGCCCAAAGCTTGGAGTCTAGGGTTGAAAGCCTGCTTTTTACTCTACAAACCCTCTTTTTTGGTGCACAAGCCCTCGCTGTTAGGGTGCAAACACTCACGTTAAGATTCCCAAGCTTCGAGTCCAGGGTTGAAATCCACATCTTTATGCTCCAAACGACCGTCTTTGGGCTTCAAATCCGACTTTTAATTCTGAAATCCCACTTTTTTACGCTCCAAACGCTACATTAAGGGCACAAAGTCTCCATTTTAGGTCACAACGCTTCCTTTTTAGAGTCCGGAACGTTGGTTCCAGGGTTGAAAGCCTCCCTGTTCTGCTTCAAAGCGTCATTTAGAAGGTACAAGCCCTCATTTTTAGGGTGCAACGCCTCATTTTTTGGCCGCGAATCCTCCTTTTTAGGGGTCAGTACGTCCTTTTTGCTGTAAAATCCCTCACTTTTATGTTCCGGACATCTCATTTAGGGCACAAAGCCTTGTTTTGTGGTCCCAAAGCTTCCTCTTCAGAGTCCAAAGCTTTGATTCTGTGGTTGAATTCCTCGTTTTATAATCCAAACCCTCACGTTTATTGCACAAACCCTCATTTTTAGGGCCCAAACGCTCATTTTTATGCTGCAAATCATCTCACTGGAAAATGCCTCCTTTTTATGCTCCAAACGCCTCCTTTAGGGCACGATGTCTGAATGTTAGGTCCCAAAGATTTGGTTAAGAGCCCAAAGCTTGGAGTCTAGGGTTCAAAGCCTGCTTTTTACTCTACAAACCCTCCTGTTTAGGGTACAAACCCTCCTTTTTGGTGCACAAGCCCTCGCTGTTAGGGTGCAAACACTCACGTTAAGATTCCCAAGCTTCGAGTCCAGGGTTGAAATCCACATCTTTATGCTCCAAACGACCGTCTTTAGGCTTCAAATCCAACTTTTAATTCTGAAATCCCACTTTTTTACGCTCCAAACGCTACATTAAGGGCACAAAGTCTCCATTTTAGGTCACAACGCTTCCTTTTTAGAGTCCGGAACGTTGGTTCCAGGGTTGAAAGCCTCCCTGTTCTGCTTCAAAGCGTCATTTAGAAGGTACAAGCCCTCATTTTTAGGGCGCAACGCCTCATTTTTTGGCCGCGAATCCTCCTTTTTAGGGGTCAATACGTCCTTTTTGCTGTAAAATCCCTCACTTTTATGTTCCGGACATCTCATTTAGGGCACAAAGCCTTGTTTTGTGGTCCCAAAGCTTCCTCTTCAGAGTCCAAAGCTTTGATTCTGTGGTTGAATTCCTCGTTTTATAATCCAAACCCTCACGTTTATTGCACAAACCCTCATTTTTAGGGCCCAAACGCTCATTTTTATGCTGCAAATCATCTCACTGGAAAATGCCTCCTTTTTATGCTCCAAACGCCTCCTTTAGGGCACGATGTCTGAATGTTAGGTCCCAAAGATTTGGTTAAGAGCCCAAAGCTTGGAGTCTAGGGTTGAAAGCCTGCTTTTTACTCTACAAACCCTCCTGTTTAGGGTACAAACCCTCCTTTTTGGTGCACAAGCCCTCGCTGTTAGGGTGCAAACACTCACGTTAAGATTCCCAAGCTTCGAGTCCAGGGTTGAAATCCACATCTTTATGCTCCAAACGACCGTCTTTAGGCTTCAAATCCAACTTTTAATTCTGAAATCCCACTTTTTTACGCTCCAAACGCTACATTAAGGGCACAAAGTCTCCATTTTAGGTCACAACGCTTCCTTTTTAGAGTCCGGAACGTTGGTTCCAGGGTTGAAAGCCTCCCTGTTCTGCTTCAAAGCGTCATTTAGAAGGTACAAGCCCTCATTTTTAGGGTGCAACGCCTCATTTTTTGGCCGCGAATCCTCCTTTTTAGGGGTCAATACGTCCTTTTTGCTGTAAAATCCCTCACTTTTATGTTCCGGACATCTCTTTTAGGGCACAAAGCCTTGTTTTGTGGTCCCAAAGCTTCCTCTTCAGAGTCCAAAGCTTTGATTCTGTGGTTGAATTCCTCGTTTTATAATCCAAACCCTCACGTTTATTGCACAAACCCTCATTTTTAGGGCCCAAACGCTCATTTTTATGCTGCAAATCATCTCACTGGAAAATGCCTCCTTTTTATGCTCCAAACGCCTCCTTTAGGGCACGATGTCTGAATGTTAGGTCCCAAAGATTTGGTTAAGAGCCCAAAGCTTGGAGTCTAGGGTTGAAAGCCTGCTTTTTACTCTACAAACCCTCCTGTTTAGGGTACAAACCCTCCTTTTTGGTGCACAAGCCCTCGCTGTTAGGGTGCAAACACTCACGTTAAGATTCCCAAGCTTCGAGTCCAGGGTTGAAATCCACATCTTTATGCTCCAAACGACCGTCTTTAGGCTTCAAATCCAACTTTTAATTCTGAAATCCCACTTTTTTACGCTCCAAACGCTACATTAAGGGCACAAAGTCTCCATTTTAGGTCACAACGCTTCCTTTTTAGAGTCCGGAACGTTGGTTCCAGGGTTGAAAGCCTCCCTGTTCTGCTTCAAAGCGTCATTTAGAAGGTACAAGCCCTCATTTTTAGGGTGCAACGCCTCATTTTTTGGCCGCGAATCCTCCTTTTTAGGGGTCAGTACGTCCTTTTTGCTGTAAAATCCCTCACTTTTATGTTCCGGACATCTCTTTTAGGGCACAAAGCCTTGTTTTGTGGTCCCAAAGCTTCCTCTTCAGAGTCCAAAGCTTTGATTCTGTGGTTGAATTCCTCGTTTTATAATCCAAACCCTCACGTTTATTGCACAAACCCTCATTTTTAGGGCCCAAACGCTCATTTTTATGCTGCAAATCATTTCACTGGAAAATGCCTCCTTTTTATGCTCCAAACGCCTCCTTTAGGGCACGATGTCTGAATGTTAGGTCCCAAAGATTTGGTTAAGAGCCCAAAGCTTGGAGTCTAGGGTTCAAAGCCTGCTTTTTACTCTACAAACCCTCCTGTTTAGGGTACAAACCCTCCTTTTTGGTGCACAAGCCCTCGCTGTTAGGGTGCAAACACTCACGTTAAGATTCCCAAGCTTCGAGTCCAGGGTTGAAATCCACATCTTTATGCTCCAAACGACCGTCTTTGGGCTTCAAATCCGACTTTTAATTCTGAAATCCCACTTTTTTACGCTCCAAACGCTACATTAAGGGCACAAAGTCTCCATTTTAGGTCACAACGCTTCCTTTTTAGAGTCCGGAACGTTGGTTCCAGGGTTGAAAGCCTCCCTGTTCTGCTTCAAAGCGTCATTTAGAAGGTACAAGCCCTCATTTTTAGGGCGCAACGCCTCATTTTTTGGCCGCGAATCCTCCTTTTTAGGGGTCAATACGTCCTTTTTGCTGTAAAATCCCTCACTTCTATGTTCCGGACATCTCTTTTAGGGCACAAAGCCTTGTTTTGTGGTCCCAAAGCTTCCTCTTCAGAGTCCAAAGCTTTGATTCTGTGGTTGAATTCCTCGTTTTATAATCCAAACCCTCACGTTTATTGCACAAACCCTCATTTTTAGGGCCCAAACGCTCATTTTTATGCTGCAAATCATTTCACTGGAAAATGCCTCCTTTTTATGCTCCAAACGCCTCCTTTAGGGCACGAGCCTCAATGTTAGGTCCCAAAGATTTGGTTAAGAGCCCAAAGCTTTGAGTCTAGGGTTGAAAGCCTGCTTTTTACTCTACAAACCCTCCTTTTTGGTGCACAAGCCCTCGCTGTTAGGGTGCAAACACTCACGTTAAGATTCCCAAGCTTCGAGTCCAGGGTTGAAATCCACATCTTTATGCTCCAAACGACCGTCTTTAGGCTTCAAATCCGACTTTTAATTCTGAAATCCCACTTTTTTACGCTCCAAACGCTACATTAAGGGCACAAAGTCTCCATTTTAGGTCACAACGCTTCCTTTTTAGAGTCCGGAACGTTGGTTCCAGGGTTGAAAGCCTCCCTGTTCTGCTTCAAAGCGTCATTTAGAAGGTACAAGCCCTCATTTTTAGGGCGCAACGCCTCATTTTTTGGCCGCGAATCCTCCTTTTTAGGGGTCAATACGTCCTTTTTGCTGTAAAATCCCTCACTTTTATGTTCCGGACATCTCATTTAGGGCACAAAGCCTTGTTTTGTGGTCCCAAAGCTTCCTCTTCAGAGTCCAAAGCTTTGATTCTGTGGTTGAATTCCTCGTTTTATAATCCAAACCCTCACGTTTATTGCACAAACCCTCATTTTTAGGGCCCAAACGCTCATTTTTATGCTGCAAATCATTTCACTGGAAAATGCCTCCTTTTTATGCTCCAAACGCCTCCTTTAGGGCACGATGTCTGAATGTTAGGTCCCAAAGATTTGGTTAAGAGCCCAAAGCTTGGAGTCTAGGGTTGAAAGCCTGCTTTTTACTCTACAAACCCTCCTGTTTAGGGTACAAACCCTCCTTTTTGGTGCACAAGCCCTCGCTGTTAGGGTGCAAACACTCACGTTAAGATTCCCAAGCTTCGAGTCCAGGGTTGAAATCCACATCTTTATGCTCCAAACGACCGTCTTTAGGCTTCAAATCCGACTTTTAATTCTGAAATCCCACTTTTTTACGCTCCAAACGCTACATTAAGGGCACAAAGTCTCCATTTTAGGTCACAACGCTTCCTTTTTAGAGTCCGCAACATTGCTTCCAGGGTTGAAAGCCTCCCTGTTCTGCTTCAAAGCGTCATTTAGAAGGTACAAGCCCTCATTTTTAGGGCGCAACGCCTCATTTTTTGGCCGCGAATCCTCCTTTTTAGGGGTCAATACGTCCTTTTTGCTGTAAAATCCCTCACTTCTATGTTCCGGACATCTCATTTAGGGCACAAAGCCTTGTTTTGTGGTCCCAAAGCTTCCTCTTCAGAGTCCAAAGCTTTGATTCTGTGGTTGAATTCCTCGTTTTATAATCCAAACCCTCACGTTTATTGCACAAACCCTCATTTTTAGGGCCCAAACGCTCATTTTTATGCTGCAAATCATTTCACTGGAAAATCCCTCCTTTTTATGCTCCAAACGCCTCCTTTAGGGCACGATGTCTGAATGTTAGGTCCCAAAGATTTGGTTAAGAGCCCAAAGCTTTGAGTCTAGGGTTGAAAGCCTGCTTTTTACTCTACAAACCCTCCTTTTTGGTGCACAAGCCCTCGCTGTTAGGGTGCAAACACTCACGTTAAGATTCCCAAGCTTCGAGTCCAGGGTTGAAATCCACATCTTTATGCTCCAAACGACCGTCTTTAGGCTTCAAATCCGACTTTTAATTCTGAAATCCCACTTTTTTACGCTCCAAACGCTACATTAAGGGCACAAAGTCTCCATTTTAGGTCACAACGCTTCCTTTTTAGAGTCCGGAACGTTGGTTCCAGGGTTGAAAGCCTCCCTGTTCTGCTTCAAAGCGTCATTTAGAAGGTACAAGCCCTCATTTTTAGGGCGCAACGCCTCATTTTTTGGCCGCGAATCCTCCTTTTTAGGGGTCAATACGTCCTTTTTGCTGTAAAATCCCTCACTTTTATGTTCCGGACATCTCATTTAGGGCACAAAGCCTTGTTTTGTGGTCCCAAAGCTTCCTCTTCAGAGTCCAAAGCTTTGATTCTGTGGTTGAATTCCTCGTTTTATAATCCAAACCCTCACGTTTATTGCACAAACCCTCATTTTTAGGGCCCAAACGCTCATTTTTATGCTGCAAATCATTTCACTGGAAAATGCCTCCTTTTTATGCTCCAAACGCCTCCTTTAGGGCACGATGTCTGAATGTTAGGTCCCAAAGATTTGGTTAAGAGCCCAAAGCTTGGAGTCTAGGGTTGAAAGCCTGCTTTTTACTCTACAAACCCTCCTGTTTAGGGTACAAACCCTCCTTTTTGGTGCACAAGCCCTCGCTGTTAGGGTGCAAACACTCACGTTAAGATTCCCAAGCTTCGAGTCCAGGGTTGAAATCCACATCTTTATGCTCCAAACGACCGTCTTTAGGCTTCAAATCCGACTTTTAATTCTGAAATCCCACTTTTTTACGCTCCAAACGCTACATTAAGGGCACAAAGTCTCCATTTTAGGTCACAACGCTTCCTTTTTAGAGTCCGCAACATTGCTTCCAGGGTTGAAAACCTCCCTGTTCTGCTTCAAAGCGTCATTTAGAAGGTACAAGCCCTCATTTTTAGGGCGCAACACCTCATTTTTTGGCCACGAATCCTCCTTTTTAGGGGTCAGTACGTCCTTTTTGCTGTAAAATCCCTCACTTTTATGTTCCGGACATCTCATTTAGGGCACAAAGCCTTGTTTTGTGGTCCCAAAGCTTCCTCTTCAGAGTCCAAAGCTTTGATTCTGTGGTTGAATTCCTCGTTTTATAATCCAAACCCTCACGTTTATTGCGCAAACCCTCATTTTTAGGGCCCAAACGCTCATTTTTATGCTGCAAATCATTTCACTGGAAAATGCCTCCTTTTTATGCTCCAAACGCCTCCTTTAGGGCACGATGTCTGAATGTTAGGTCCCAAAGATTTGGTTAAGAGCCCAAAGCTTGGAGTCTAGGGTTGAAAGCCTGCTTTTTACTCTACAAACCCTCCTGTTTTTGGTACAAACCCTCCTTTTTGGTGCACAAGCCCTCGCTGTTAGGGTGCAAACACTCACGTTAAGATTCCCAAGCTTCGAGTCCAGGGTTGAAATCCACATCTTTATGCTCCAAACGACCGTCTTTAGGCTTCAAATCCGACTTTTAATTCTGAAATCCCACTTTTTTACGCTCCAAACGCTACATTAAGGGCACAAAGTCTCCATTTTAGGTCACAACGCTTCCTTTTTAGAGTCCGGAACGTTGGTTCCAGGGTTGAAAGCCTCCCTGTTCTGCTTCAAAGCGTCATTTAGAAGGTACAAGCCCTCATTTTTAGGGTGCAACGCCTCATTTTTTGGCCGCGAATCCTCCTTTTTAGGGGTCAATACGTCCTTTTTGCTGTAAAATCCCTCACTTTTATGTTCCGGACATCTCATTTAGGGCACAAAGCCTTGTTTTGTGGTCCCAAAGCTTCCTCTTCAGAGTCCAAAGCTTTGATTCTGTGGTTGAATTCCTCGTTTTATAATCCAAACCCTCACGTTTATTGCACAAACCCTCATTTTTAGGGCCCAAACGCTCATTTTTATGCTGCAAATCATTTCACTGGAAAATCCCTCCTTTTTATGCTCCAAACGCCTCCTTTAGGGCATGATGTCTGAATGTTAGGTCCCAAAGATTTGGTTAAGAGCCCAAAGCTTGGAGTCTAGGGTTGAAAGCCTGCTTTTTACTCTACAAACCCTCCTGTTTAGGGTACAAACCCTCCTTTTTGGTGCACAAGCCCTCGCTGTTAGGGTGCAAACACTCACGTTAAGATTCCCAAGCTTCGAGTCCAGGGTTGAAATCCACATCTTTATGCTCCAAACGACCGTCTTTAGGCTTCAAATCCGACTTTTAATTCTGAAATCCCACTTTTTTACGCTCCAAACGCTACATTAAGGGCACAAAGTCTCCATTTTAGGTCACAACGCTTCCTTTTTAGAGTCCGGAACGTTGGTTCCAGGGTTCAAAGCCTCCCTGTTCTGCTTCAAAGCGTCATTTAGAAGGTACAAGCCCTCATTTTTAGGGCGCAACGCCTCATTTTTTGGCCGCGAATCCTCCTTTTTAGGGGTCAATACGTCCTTTTTGCTGTAAAATCCCTCACTTTTATGTTCCGGACATCTCATTTAGGGCACAAAGCCTTGTTTTGTGGTCCCAAAGCTTCCTCTTCAGAGTCCAAAGCTTTGATTCTGTGGTTGAATTCCTCGTTTTATAATCCAAACCCTCACGTTTATTGCACAAACCCTCATTTTTAGGGCCCAAACGCTCATTTTTATGCTGCAAATCATTTCACTGGAAAATGCCTCCTTTTTATGCTCCAAACGCCTCCTTTAGGGCACGATGTCTGAATGTTAGGTCCCAAAGATTTGGTTAAGAGCCCAAAGCTTGGAGTCTAGGGTTGAAAGCCTGCTTTTTACTCTACAAACCCTCCTGTTTAGGGTACAAACCCTCCTTTTTGGTGCACAAGCCCTCGCTGTTAGGGTGCAAACACTCACGTTAAGATTCCCAAGCTTCGAGTCCAGGGTTGAAATCCACATCTTTATGCTCCAAACGACCGTCTTTAGGCTTCAAATCCGACTTTTAATTCTGAAATCCCACTTTTTTACGCTCCAAACGCTACATTAAGGGCACAAAGTCTCCATTTTAGGTCACAACGCTTCCTTTTTAGAGTCCGGAACGTTGGTTCCAGGGTTGAAAGCCTCCCTGTTCTGCTTCAAAGCGTCATTTAGAAGGTACAAGCCCTCATTTTTAGGGCGCAACGCCTCATTTTTTGGCCGCGAATCCTCCTTTTTAGGGGTCAATACGTCCTTTTTGCTGTAAAATCCCTCACTTTTATGTTCCGGACATCTCATTTAGGGCACAAAGCCTTGTTTTGTGGTCCCAAAGCTTCCTCTTCAGAGTCCAAAGCTTTGATTCTGTGGTTGAATTCCTCGTTTTATAATCCAAACCCTCACGTTTATTGCACAAACCCTCATTTTTAGGGCCCAAACGCTCATTTTTATGCTGCAAATCATTTCACTGGAAAATGCCTCCTTTTTATGCTCCAAACGCCTCCTTTAGGGCACGATGTCTGAATGTTAGGTCCCAAAGATTTGGTTAAGAGCCCAAAGCTTGGAGTCTAGGGTTGAAAGCCTGCTTTTTACTCTACAAACCCTCCTGTTTAGGGTACAAACCCTCCTTTTTGGTGCACAAGCCCTCGCTGTTAGGGTGCAAACACTCACGTTAAGATTCCCAAGCTTCGAGTCCAGGGTTGAAATCCACATCTTTATGCTCCAAACGACCGTCTTTAGGCTTCAAATCCGACTTTTAATTCTGAAATCCCACTTTTTTACGCTCCAAACGCTACATTAAGGGCACAAAGTCTCCATTTTAGGTCACAACGCTTCCTTTTTAGAGTCCGGAACGTTGGTTCCAGGGTTGAAAGCCTCCCTGTTCTGCTTCAAAGCGTCATTTAGAAGGTACAAGCCCTCATTTTTAGGGCGCAACGCCTCATTTTTTGGCCGCGAATCCTCCTTTTTAGGGGTCAATACGTCCTTTTTGCTGTAAAATCCCTCACTTTTATGTTCCGGACATCTCATTTAGGGCACAAAGCCTTGTTTTGTGGTCCCAAAGCTTCCTCTTCAGAGTCCAAAGCTTTGATTCTGTGGTTGAATTCCTCGTTTTATAATCCAAACCCTCACGTTTATTGCACAAACCCTCATTTTTAGGGCCCAAACGCTCATTTTTATGCTGCAAATCATCTCACTGGAAAATGCCTCCTTTTTATGCTCCAAACGCCTCCTTTAGGGCACGATGTCTGAATGTTAGGTCCCAAAGATTTGGTTAAGAGCCCAAAGCTTGGAGTCTAGGGTTGAAAGCCTGCTTTTTACTCTACAAACCCTCCTGTTTAGGGTACAAACCCTCCTTTTTGGTGCACAAGCCCTCGCTGTTAGGGTGCAAACACTCACGTTAAGATTCCCAAGCTTCGAGTCCAGGGTTGAAATCCACATCTTTATGCTCCAAACGACCGTCTTTAGGCTTCAAATCCGACTTTTAATTCTGAAATCCCACTTTTTTACGCTCCAAACGCTACATTAAGGGCACAAAGTCTCCATTTTAGGTCACAACGCTTCCTTTTTAGAGTCCGGAACGTTGGTTCCAGGGTTGAAAGCCTCCCTGTTCTGCTTCAAAGCGTCATTTAGAAGGTACAAGCCCTCATTTTTAGGGCGCAACGCCTCATTTTTTGGCCGCGAATCCTCCTTTTTAGGGGTCAGTACGTCCTTTTTGCTGTAAAATCCCTCACTTTTATGTTCCGGACATCTCATTTAGGGCACAAAGCCTTGTTTTGTGGTCCCAAAGCTTCCTCTTCAGAGTCCAAAGCTTTGATTCTGTGGTTGAATTCCTCGTTTTATAATCCAAACCCTCACGTTTATTGCACAAACCCTCATTTTTAGGGCCCAAACGCTCATTTTTATGCTGCAAATCATTTCACTGGAAAATGCCTCCTTTTTATGCTCCAAACGCCTCCTTTAGGGCACGATGTCTGAATGTTAGGTCCCAAAGATTTGGTTAAGAGCCCAAAGCTTGGAGTCTAGGGTTGAAAGCCTGCTTTTTACTCTACAAACCCTCCTGTTTAGGGTACAAACCCTCCTTTTTGGTGCACAAGCCCTCGCTGTTAGGGTGCAAACACTCACGTTAAGATTCCCAAGCTTCGAGTCCAGGGTTGAAATCCACATCTTTATGCTCCAAACGACCGTCTTTAGGCTTCAAATCCGACTTTTAATTCTGAAATCCCACTTTTTTACGCTCCAAACGCTACATTAAGGGCACAAAGTCTCCATTTTAGGTCACAACGCTTCCTTTTTAGAGTCCGGAACGTTGGTTCCAGGGTTGAAAGCCTCCCTGTTCTGCTTCAAAGCGTCATTTAGAAGGTACAAGCCCTCATTTTTAGGGCGCAACGCCTCATTTTTTGGCCGCGAATCCTCCTTTTTAGGGGTCAATACGTCCTTTTTGCTGTAAAATCCCTCACTTCTATGTTCCGGACATCTCTTTTAGGGCACAAAGCCTTGTTTTGTGGTCCCAAAGCTTCCTCTTCAGAGTCCAAAGCTTTGATTCTGTGGTTGAATTCCTCGTTTTATAATCCAAACCCTCACGTTTATTGCACAAACCCTCATTTTTAGGGCCCAAACGCTCATTTTTATGCTGCAAATCATTTCACTGGAAAATCCCTCCTTTTTATGATCCAAACGCCTCCTTTAGGGCACGATGTCTGAATGTTAGGTCCCAAAGATTTGGTTAAGAGCCCAAAGCTTTGAGTCTAGGGTTGAAAGCCTGCTTTTTACTCTACAAACCCTCCTGTTTAGGGTACAAACCCTCCTTTTTGGTGCACAAGCCCTTGCTGTTAGGGTGCAAACACTCACGTTAAGATTCCCAAGCTTCGAGTCCAGGGTTGAAATCCACATCTTTATGCTCCAAACGACCGTCTTTGGGCTTCAAATCCGACTTTTAATTCTGAAATCCCACTTTTTTACGCTCCAAACGCTACATTAAGGGCACAAAGTCTCCATTTTAGGTCACAACGCTTCCTTTTTAGAGTCCGGAACGTTGGTTCCAGGGTTGAAAGCCTCCCTGTTCTGCTTCAAAGCGTCATTTAGAAGGTACAAGCCCTCATTTTTAGGGCGCAACGCCTCATTTTTTGGCCGCGAATCCTCCTTTTTAGGGGTCAGTACGTCCTTTTTGCTGTAAAATCCCTCACTTTTATGTTCCGGACATCTCATTTAGGGCACAAAGCCTTGTTTTGTGGTCCCAAAGCTTCCTCTTCAGAGTCCAAAGCTTTGATTCTGTGGTTGAATTCCTCGTTTTATAATCCAAACCCTCACGTTTATTGCACAAACCCTCATTTTTAGGGCCCAAACGCTCATTTTTATGCTGCAAATCATTTCACTGGAAAATGCCTCCTTTTTATGCTCCAAACGCCTCCTTTAGGGCACGATGTCTGAATGTTAGGTCCCAAAGATTTGGTTAAGAGCCCAAAGCTTGGAGTCTAGGGTTGAAAGCCTGCTTTTTACTCTACAAACCCTCCTGTTTAGGGTACAAACCCTCCTTTTTGGTGCACAAGCCCTCGCTGTTAGGGTGCAAACACTCACGTTAAGATTCCCAAGCTTCGAGTCCAGGGTTGAAATCCACATCTTTATGCTCCAAACGACCGTCTTTAGGCTTCAAATCCGACTTTTAATTCTGAAATCCCACTTTTTTACGCTCCAAACGCTACATTAAGGGCACAAAGTCTCCATTTTAGGTCACAACGCTTCCTTTTTAGAGTCCGGAACGTTGGTTCCAGGGTTGAAAGCCTCCCTGTTCTGCTTCAAAGCGTCATTTAGAAGGTACAAGCCCTCATTTTTAGGGCGCAACGCCTCATTTTTTGGCCGCGAATCCTCCTTTTTAGGGGTCAGTACGTCCTTTTTGCTGTAAAATCCCTCACTTTTATGTTCCGGACATCTCATTTAGGGCACAAAGCCTTGTTTTGTGGTCCCAAAGCTTCCTCTTCAGAGTCCAAAGCTTTGATTCTGTGGTTGAATTCCTCGTTTTATAATCCAAACCCTCACGTTTATTGCACAAACCCTCATTTTTAGGGCCCAAACGCTCATTTTTATGCTGCAAATCATTTCACTGGAAAATGCCTCCTTTTTATGCTCCAAACGCCTCCTTTAGGGCACGATGTCTGAATGTTAGGTCCCAAAGATTTGGTTAAGAGCCCAAAGCTTGGAGTCTAGGGTTGAAAGCCTGCTTTTTACTCTACAAACCCTCCTGTTTAGGGTACAAACCCTCCTTTTTGGTGCACAAGCCC
This sequence comes from Strix aluco, assembly GCF_031877795.1. Classification (NCBI taxonomy): domain Eukaryota; kingdom Metazoa; phylum Chordata; class Aves; order Strigiformes; family Strigidae; genus Strix; species Strix aluco. The sequence goes on from NC_133970.1 coordinate 8,581,795, forward strand.
TCGCTGTTAGGGTGCAAACACTCACGTTAAGATTCCCAAGCTTCGAGTCCAGGGTTGAAATCCACATCTTTATGCTCCAAACGACCGTCTTTAGGCTTCAAATCCGACTTTTAATTCTGAAATCCCACTTTTTTACGCTCCAAACGCTACATTAAGGGCACAAAGTCTCCATTTTAGGTCACAACGCTTCCTTTTTAGAGTCCGGAACGTTGGTTCCAGGGTTGAAAGCCTCCCTGTTCTGCTTCAAAGCGTCATTTAGAAGGTACAAGCCCTCATTTTTAGGGCGCAACGCCTCATTTTTTGGCCGCGAATCCTCCTTTTTAGGGGTCAATACGTCCTTTTTGCTGTAAAATCCCTCACTTCTATGTTACGGACATCTCATTTAGGGCACAAAGCCTTGTTTTGTGGTCCCAAAGCTTCCTCTTCAGAGTCCAAAGCTTTGATTCTGTGGTTGAATTCCTCGTTTTATAATCCAAACCCTCACGTTTATTGCACAAACCCTCATTTTTAGGGCCCAAACGCTCATTTTTATGCTGCAAATCATTTCACTGGAAAATGCCTCCTTTTTATGATCCAAACGCCTCCTTTAGGGCACGATGTCTGAATGTTAGGTCCCAAAGATTTGGTTAAGAGCCCAAAGCTTCGAGTCTAGGGTTCAAAGCCTGCTTTTTACTCTACAAACCCTCCTGTTTAGGGTACAAACCCTCCTTTTTGGTGCACAAGCCCTCGCTGTTAGGGTGCAAACACTCACGTTAAGATTCCCAAGCTTCGAGTCCAGGGTTGAAATCCACATCTTTATGCTCCAAACGACCATCTTTAGGCTTCAAATCCGACTTTTAATTCTGAAATCCCACTTTTTTACGCTCCAAACGCTACATTAAGGGCACAAAGTCTCCATTTTAGGTCACAACGCTTCCTTTTTAGAGTCCGGAACGTTGGTTCCAGGGTTGAAAGCCTCCCTGTTCTGCTTCAAAGCGTCATTTAGAAGGTACAAGCCCTCATTTTTAGGGCGCAACGCCTCATTTTTTGGCCGCGAATCCTCCTTTTTAGGGGTCAATACGTCCTTTTTGCTGTAAAATCCCTCACTTCTATGTTCCGGACATCTCATTTAGGGCACAAAGCCTTGTTTTGTGGTCCCAAAGCTTCCTCTTCAGAGTCCAAAGCTTTGATTCTGTGGTTGAATTCCTCGTTTTATAATCCAAACCCTCATGTTTATTGCACAAACCCTCATTGTTAGGGCCCAAACGCTCATTTTTATGCTGCAAATCATTTCACTGGAAAATGCCTCCTTTTTATGATCCAAACGCCTCCTTTAGGGCACGATGTCTGAATGTTAGGTCCCAAAGATTTGGTTAAGAGCCCAAAGCTTGGAGTCTAGGGTTGAAAGCCTGCTTTTTACTCTACAAACCCTCCTTTTTGGTGCACAAGCCCTCGCTGTTAGGGTGCAAACACTCACGTTAAGATTCCCAAGCTTCGAGTCCAGGGTTGAAATCCACATCTTTATGCTCCAAACGACCGTCTTTAGGCTTCAAATCCGACTTTTAATTCTGAAATCCCACTTTTTTACGCTCCAAACGCTACATTAAGGGCACAAAGTCTCCATTTTAGGTCACAACGCTTCCTTTTTAGAGTCCGGAACGTTGGTTCCAGGGTTGAAAGCCTCCCTGTTCTGCTTCAAAGCGTCATTTAGAAGGTACAAGCCCTCATTTTTAGGGCGCAACGCCTCATTTTTTGGCCGCGAATCCTCCTTTTTAGGGGTCAGTACGTCCTTTTTGCTGTAAAATCCCTCACTTTTATGTTCCGGACATCTCATTTAGGGCACAAAGCCTTGTTTTGTGGTCCCAAAGCTTCCTCTTCAGAGTCCAAAGCTTTGATTCTGTGGTTGAATTCCTCGTTTTATAATCCAAACCCTCACGTTTATTGCACAAACCCTCATTTTTAGGGCCCAAACGCTCATTTTTATGCTGCAAATCATTTCACTGGAAAATGCCTCCTTTTTATGCTCCAAACGCCTCCTTTAGGGCACGATGTCTGAATGTTAGGTCCCAAAGATTTGGTTAAGAGCCCAAAGCTTGGAGTCTAGGGTTGAAAGCCTGCTTTTTACTCTACAAACCCTCCTGTTTAGGGTACAAACCCTCCTTTTTGGTGCACAAGCCCTTGCTGTTAGGGTGCAAACACTCACGTTAAGATTCCCAAGCTTCGAGTCCAGGGTTGAAATCCACATCTTTATGCTCCAAACGACCGTCTTTGGGCTTCAAATCCGACTTTTAATTCTGAAATCCCACTTTTTTACGCTCCAAACGCTACATTAAGGGCACAAAGTCTCCATTTTAGGTCACAACGCTTCCTTTTTAGAGTCCGGAACGTTGGTTCCAGGGTTGAAAGCCTCCCTGTTCTGCTTCAAAGCGTCATTTAGAAGGTACAAGCCCTCATTTTTAGGGCGCAACGCCTCATTTTTTGGCCGCGAATCCTCCTTTTTAGGGGTCAGTACGTCCTTTTTGCTGTAAAATCCCTCACTTTTATGTTCCGGACATCTCTTTTAGGGCACAAAGCCTTGTTTTGTGGTCCCAAAGCTTCCTCTTCAGAGTCCAAAGCTTTGATTCTGTGGTTGAATTCCTCGTTTTATAATCCAAACCCTCACGTTTATTGCACAAACCCTCATTTTTAGGGCCCAAACGCTCATTTTTATGCTGCAAATCATTTCACTGGAAAATGCCTCCTTTTTATGATCCAAACGCCTCCTTTAGGGCACGAGCCTCAATGTTAGGTCCCAAAGATTTGGTTAAGAGCCCAAAGCTTCGAGTCTAGGGTTCAAAGCCTGCTTTTTACTCTACAAACCCTCCTGTTTAGGGTACAAACCCTCCTTTTTGGTGCACAAGCCCTCGCTGTTAGGGTGCAAACACTCACGTTAAGATTCCCAAGCTTCGAGTCCAGGGTTGAAATCCACATCTTTATGCTCCAAACGACCGTCTTTAGGCTTCAAATCCGACTTTTAATTCTGAAATCCCACTTTTTTACGCTCCAAACGCTACATTAAGGGCACAAAGTCTCCATTTTAGGTCACAACGCTTCCTTTTTAGAGTCCGGAACGTTGGTTCCAGGGTTGAAAGCCTCCCTGTTCTGCTTCAAAGCGTCATTTAGAAGGTACAAGCCCTCATTTTTAGGGCGCAACGCCTCATTTTTTGGCCGCGAATCCTCCTTTTTAGGGGTCAATACGTCCTTTTTGCTGTAAAATCCCTCACTTCTATGTTCCGGACATCTCATTTAGGGCACAAAGCCTTGTTTTGTGGTCCCAAAGCTTCCTCTTCAGAGTCCAAAGCTTTGATTCTGTGGTTGAATTCCTCGTTTTATAATCCAAACCCTCATGTTTATTGCACAAACCCTCATTGTTAGGGCCCAAACGCTCATTTTTATGCTGCAAATCATTTCACTGGAAAATGCCTCCTTTTTATGCTCCAAACGCCTCCTTTAGGGCACGATGTCTGAATGTTAGGTCCCAAAGATTTGGTTAAGAGCCCAAAGCTTGGAGTCTAGGGTTGAAAGCCTGCTTTTTACTCTACAAACCCTCCTTTTTGGTGCACAAGCCCTCGCTGTTAGGGTGCAAACACTCACGTTAAGATTCCCAAGCTTCGAGTCCAGGGTTGAAATCCACATCTTTATGCTCCAAACGACCGTCTTTAGGCTTCAAATCCGACTTTTAATTCTGAAATCCCACTTTTTTACGCTCCAAACGCTACATTAAGGGCACAAAGTCTCCATTTTAGGTCACAACGCTTCCTTTTTAGAGTCCGGAACGTTGGTTCCAGGGTTGAAAGCCTCCCTGTTCTGCTTCAAAGCGTCATTTAGAAGGTACAAGCCCTCATTTTTAGGGCGCAACGCCTCATTTTTTGGCCGCGAATCCTCCTTTTTAGGGGTCAATACGTCCTTTTTGCTGTAAAATCCCTCACTTTTATGTTCCGGACATCTCATTTAGGGCACAAAGCCTTGTTTTGTGGTCCCAAAGCTTCCTCTTCAGAGTCCAAAGCTTTGATTCTGTGGTTGAATTCCTCGTTTTATAATCCAAACCCTCACGTTTATTGCACAAACCCTAATTTTTAGGGCCCAAACGCTCATTTTTATGCTGCAAATCATCTCACTGGAAAATGCCTCCTTTTTATGCTCCAAACGCCTCCTTTAGGGCACGATGTCTGAATGTTAGGTCCCAAAGATTTGGTTAAGAGCCCAAAGCTTGGAGTCTAGGGTTGAAAGCCTGCTTTTTACTCTACAAACCCTCCTGTTTAGGGTACAAACCCTCCTTTTTGGTGCACAAGCCCTCGCTGTTAGGGTGCAAACACTCACGTTAAGATTCCCAAGCTTCGAGTCCAGGGTTGAAATCCACATCTTTATGCTCCAAACGACCGTCTTTAGGCTTCAAATCCGACTTTTAATTCTGAAATCCCACTTTTTTACGCTCCAAACGCTACATTAAGGGCACAAAGTCTCCATTTTAGGTCACAACGCTTCCTTTTTAGAGTCCGGAACGTTGGTTCCAGGGTTGAAAGCCTCCCTGTTCTGCTTCAAAGCGTCATTTAGAAGGTACAAGCCCTCATTTTTAGGGCGCAACGCCTCATTTTTTGGCCGCGAATCCTCCTTTTTAGGGGTCAGTACGTCCTTTTTGCTGTAAAATCCCTCACTTTTATGTTCCGGACATCTCATTTAGGGCACAAAGCCTTGTTTTGTGGTCCCAAAGCTTCCTCTTCAGAGTCCAAAGCTTTGATTCTGTGGTTGAATTCCTCGTTTTATAATCCAAACCCTCACGTTTATTGCACAAACCCTCATTTTTAGGGCCCAAACGCTCATTTTTATGCTGCAAATCATTTCACTGGAAAATGCCTCCTTTTTATGCTCCAAACGCCTCCTTTAGGGCACGATGTCTGAATGTTAGGTCCCAAAGATTTGGTTAAGAGCCCAAAGCTTGGAGTCTAGGGTTGAAAGCCTGCTTTTTACTCTACAAACCCTCCTGTTTAGGGTACAAACCCTCCTTTTTGGTGCACAAGCCCTCGCTGTTAGGGTGCAAACACTCACGTTAAGATTCCCAAGCTTCGAGTCCAGGGTTGAAATCCACATCTTTATGCTCCAAACGACCGTCTTTAGGCTTCAAATCCAACTTTTAATTCTGAAATCCCACTTTTTTACGCTCCAAACGCTACATTAAGGGCACAAAGTCTCCATTTTAGGTCACAACGCTTCCTTTTTAGAGTCCGCAACATTGCTTCCAGGGTTGAAAGCCTCCCTGTTCTGCTTCAAAGCGTCATTTAGAAGGTACAAGCCCTCATTTTTAGGGCGCAATGCCTCATTTTTTGGCCACGAATCCTCCTTTTTAGGGGTCAGTACGTCCTTTTTGCTGTAAAATCCCTCACTTTTATGTTCCGGACATCTCTTTTAGGGCACAAAGCCTTGTTTTGTGGTCCCAAAGCTTCCTCTTCAGAGTCCAAAGCTTTGATTCTGTGGTTGAATTCCTCGTTTTATAATCCAAACCCTCACGTTTATTGCACAAACCCTCATTTTTAGGGCCCAAACGCTCATTTTTATGCTGCAAATCATTTCACTGGAAAATCCCTCCTTTTTATGCTCCAAACGCCTCCTTTAGGGCATGATGTCTGAATGTTAGGTCCCAAAGATTTGGTTAAGAGCCCAAAGCTTGGAGTCTAGGGTTGAAAGCCTGCTTTTTACTCTACAAACCCTCCTGTTTAGGGTACAAACCCTCCTTTTTGGTGCACAAGCCCTCGCTGTTAGGGTGCAAACACTCACGTTAAGATTCCCAAGCTTCGAGTCCAGGGTTGAAATCCACATCTTTATGCTCCAAACAACCGTCTTTAGGCTTCAAATCCGACTTTTAATTCTGAAATCCCACTTTTTTACGCTCCAAACGCTACATTAAGGGCACAAAGTCTCCATTTTAGGTCACAACGCTTCCTTTTTAGAGTCCGGAACGTTGGTTCCAGGGTTGAAAGCCTCCCTGTTCTGCTTCAAAGCGTCATTTAGAAGGTACAAGCCCTCATTTTTAGGGCGCAACGCCTCATTTTTTGGCCGCGAATCCTCCTTTTTAGGGGTCAATACGTCCTTTTTGCTGTAAAATCCCTCACTTTTATGTTCCGGACATCTCATTTAGGGCACAAAGCCTTGTTTTGTGGTCCCAAAGCTTCCTCTTCAGAGTCCAAAGCTTTGATTCTGTGGTTGAATTCCTCGTTTTATAATCCAAACCCTCACGTTTATTGCACAAACCCTCATTTTTAGGGCCCAAACGCTCATTTTTATGCTGCAAATCATTTCACTGGAAAATGCCTCCTTTTTATGATCCAAACGCCTCCTTTAGGGCACGAGCCTCAATGTTAGGTCCCAAAGATTTGGTTAAGAGCCCAAAGCTTGGAGTCTAGGGTTGAAAGCCTGCTTTTTACTCTACAAACCCTCCTGTTTAGGGTACAAACCCTCCTTTTTGGTGCACAAGCCCTCGCTGTTAGGGTGCAAACACTCACGTTAAGATTCCCAAGCTTCGAGTCCAGGGTTGAAATCCACATCTTTATGCTCCAAACGACCGTCTTTAGGCTTCAAATCCGACTTTTAATTCTGAAATCCCACTTTTTTACGCTCCAAACGCTACATTAAGGGCACAAAGTCTCCATTTTAGGTCACAACGCTTCCTTTTTAGAGTCCGGAACGTTGGTTCCAGGGTTGAAAGCCTCCCTGTTCTGCTTCAAAGCGTCATTTAGAAGGTACAAGCCCTCATTTTTAGGGCGCAACGCCTCATTTTTTGGCCGCGAATCCTCCTTTTTAGGGGTCAATACGTCCTTTTTGCTGTAAAATCCCTCACTTTTATGTTCCGGACATCTCATTTAGGGCACAAAGCCTTGTTTTGTGGTCCCAAAGCTTCCTCTTCAGAGTCCAAAGCTTTGATTCTGTGGTTGAATTCCTCGTTTTATAATCCAAACCCTCATGTTTATTGCACAAACCCTCATTGTTAGGGCCCAAACGCTCATTTTTATGCTGCAAATCATTTCACTGGAAAATGCCTCCTTTTTATGATCCAAACGCCTCCTTTAGGGCACGAGCCTCAATGTTAGGTCCCAAAGATTTGGTTAAGAGCCCAAAGCTTGGAGTCTAGGGTTGAAAGCCTGCTTTTTACTCTACAAACCCTCCTTTTTGGTGCACAAGCCCTCGCTGTTAGGGTGCAAACACTCACGTTAAGATTCCCAAGCTTCGAGTCCAGGGTTGAAATCCACATCTTTATGCTCCAAACGACCGTCTTTAGGCTTCAAATCCGACTTTTAATTCTGAAATCCCACTTTTTTACGCTCCAAACGCTACATTAAGGGCACAAAGTCTCCATTTTAGGTCACAACGCTTCCTTTTTAGAGTCCGGAACGTTGGTTCCAGGGTTGAAAGCCTCCCTGTTCTGCTTCAAAGCGTCATTTAGAAGGTACAAGCCCTCATTTTTAGGGCGCAACGCCTCATTTTTTGGCCGCGAATCCTCCTTTTTAGGGGTCAATACGTCCTTTTTGCTGTAAAATCCCTCACTTTTATGTTCCGGACATCTCATTTAGGGCACAAAGCCTTGTTTTGTGGTCCCAAAGCTTCCTCTTCAGAGTCCAAAGCTTTGATTCTGTGGTTGAATTCCTCGTTTTATAATCCAAACCCTCACGTTTATTGCACAAACCCTCATTTTTAGGGCCCAAACGCTCATTTTTATGCTGCAAATCATCTCACTGGAAAATGCCTCCTTTTTATGCTCCAAACGCCTCCTTTAGGGCACGATGTCTGAATGTTAGGTCCCAAAGATTTGGTTAAGAGCCCAAAGCTTGGAGTCTAGGGTTGAAAGCCTGCTTTTTACTCTACAAACCCTCCTGTTTAGGGTACAAACCCTCCTTTTTGGTGCACAAGCCCTCGCTGTTAGGGTGCAAACACTCACGTTAAGATTCCCAAGCTTCGAGTCCAGGGTTGAAATCCACATCTTTATGCTCCAAACGACCGTCTTTAGGCTTCAAATCCGACTTTTAATTCTGAAATCCCACTTTTTTACGCTCCAAACGCTACATTAAGGGCACAAAGTCTCCATTTTAGGTCACAACGCTTCCTTTTTAGAGTCCGGAACGTTGGTTCCAGGGTTGAAAGCCTCCCTGTTCTGCTTCAAAGCGTCATTTAGAAGGTACAAGCCCTCATTTTTAGGGTGCAACGCCTCATTTTTTGGCCGCGAATCCTCCTTTTTAGGGGTCAGTACGTCCTTTTTGCTGTAAAATCCCTCACTTTTATGTTCCGGACATCTCATTTAGGGCACAAAGCCTTGTTTTGTGGTCCCAAAGCTTCCTCTTCAGAGTCCAAAGCTTTGATTCTGTGGTTGAATTCCTCGTTTTATAATCCAAACCCTCACGTTTATTGCACAAACCCTCATTTTTAGGGCCCAAACGCTCATTTTTATGCTGCAAATCATTTCACTGGAAAATGCCTCCTTTTTATGCTCCAAACGCCTCCTTTAGGGCACGATGTCTGAATGTTAGGTCCCAAAGATTTGGTTAAGAGCCCAAAGCTTGGAGTCTAGGGTTGAAAGCCTGCTTTTTACTCTACAAACCCTCCTGTTTAGGGTACAAACCCTCCTTTTTGGTGCACAAGCCCTCGCTGTTAGGGTGCAAACACTCACGTTAAGATTCCCAAGCTTCGAGTCCAGGGTTGAAATCCACATCTTTATGCTCCAAACGACCGTCTTTAGGCTTCAAATCCGACTTTTAATTCTGAAATCCCACTTTTTTACGCTCCAAACGCTACATTAAGGGCACAAAGTCTCCATTTTAGGTCACAACGCTTCCTTTTTAGAGTCCGGAACGTTGGTTCCAGGGTTGAAAGCCTCCCTGTTCTGCTTCAAAGCGTCATTTAGAAGGTACAAGCCCTCATTTTTAGGGCGCAACGCCTCATTTTTTGGCCGCGAATCCTCCTTTTTAGGGGTCAATACGTCCTTTTTGCTGTAAAATCCCTCACTTTTATGTTCCGGACATCTCATTTAGGGCACAAAGCCTTGTTTTGTGGTCCCAAAGCTTCCTCTTCAGAGTCCAAAGCTTTGATTCTGTGGTTGAATTCCTCGTTTTATAATCCAAACCCTCACGTTTATTGCACAAACCCTCATTTTTAGGGCCCAAACGCTCATTTTTATGCTGCAAATCATTTCACTGGAAAATGCCTCCTTTTTATGCTCCAAACGCCTCCTTTAGGGCACGATGTCTGAATGTTAGGTCCCAAAGATTTGGTTAAGAGCCCAAAGCTTGGAGTCTAGGGTTGAAAGCCTGCTTTTTACTCTACAAACCCTCCTGTTTAGGGTACAAACCCTCCTTTTTGGTGCACAAGCCCTCGCTGTTAGGGTGCAAACACTCACGTTAAGATTCCCAAGCTTCGAGTCCAGGGTTGAAATCCACATCTTTATGCTCCAAACGACCGTCTTTAGGCTTCAAATCCAACTTTTAATTCTGAAATCCCACTTTTTTACGCTCCAAACGCTACATTAAGGGCACAAAGTCTCCATTTTAGGTCACAACGCTTCCTTTTTAGAGTCCGGAACGTTGGTTCCAGGGTTGAAAGCCTCCCTGTTCTGCTTCAAAGCGTCATTTAGAAGGTACAAGCCCTCATTTTTAGGGCGCAACGCCTCATTTTTTGGCCGCGAATCCTCCTTTTTAGGGGTCAATACGTCCTTTTTGCTGTAAAATCCCTCACTTTTATGTTCCGGACATCTCATTTAGGGCACAAAGCCTTGTTTTGTGGTCCCAAAGCTTCCTCTTCAGAGTCCAAAGCTTTGATTCTGTGGTTGAATTCCTCGTTTTATAATCCAAACCCTCACGTTTATTGCACAAACCCTCATTTTTAGGGCCCAAACGCTCATTTTTATGCTGCAAATCATTTCACTGGAAAATGCCTCCTTTTTATGCTCCAAACGCCTCCTTTAGGGCACGATGTCTGAATGTTAGGTCCCAAAGATTTGGTTAAGAGCCCAAAGCTTGGAGTCTAGGGTTGAAAGCCTGCTTTTTACTCTACAAACCCTCCTGTTTAGGGTACAAACCCTCCTTTTTGGTGCACAAGCCCTCGCTGTTAGGGTGCAAACACTCACGTTAAGATTCCCAAGCTTCGAGTCCAGGGTTGAAATCCACATCTTTATGCTCCAAACGACCGTCTTTAGGCTTCAAATCCGACTTTTAATTCTGAAATCCCACTTTTTTACGCTCCAAACGCTACATTAAGGGCACAAAGTCTCCATTTTAGGTCACAACGCTTCCTTTTTAGAGTCCGGAACGTTGGTTCCAGGGTTGAAAGCCTCCCTGTTCTGCTTCAAAGCGTCATTTAGAAGGTACAAGCCCTCATTTTTAGGGCGCAACGCCTCATTTTTTGGCCGCGAATCCTCCTTTTTAGGGGTCAATACGTCCTTTTTGCTGTAAAATCCCTCACTTTTATGTTCCGGACATCTCATTTAGGGCACAAAGCCTTGTTTTGTGGTCCCAAAGCTTCCTCTTCAGAGTCCAAAGCTTTGATTCTGTGGTTGAATTCCTCGTTTTATAATCCAAACCCTCATGTTTATTGCACAAACCCTCATTTTTAGGGCCCAAACGCTCATTTTTATGCTGCAAATCATTTCACTGGAAAATGCCTCCTTTTTATGCTCCAAACGCCTCCTTTAGGGCACGAGCCTCAATGTTAGGTCCCAAAGATTTGGTTAAGAGCCCAAAGCTTGGAGTCTAGGGTTGAAAGCCTGCTTTTTACTCTACAAACCCTCCTTTTTGGTGCACAAGCCCTCGCTGTTAGGGTGCAAACACTCACGTTAAGATTCCCAAGCTTCGAGTCCAGGGTTGAAATCCACATCTTTATGCTCCAAACGACCGTCTTTAGGCTTCAAATCCGACTTTTAATTCTGAAATCCCACTTTTTTACGCTCCAAACGCTACATTAAGGGCACAAAGTCTCCATTTTAGGTCACAACGCTTCCTTTTTAGAGTCCGGAACGTTGGTTCCAGGGTTGAAAGCCTCCCTGTTCTGCTTCAAAGCGTCATTTAGAAGGTACAAGCCCTCATTTTTAGGGCGCAACGCCTCATTTTTTGGCCACGAATCCTCCTTTTTAGGGGTCAGTACGTCCTTTTTGCTGTAAAATCCCTCACTTTTATGTTCCGGACATCTCTTTTAGGGCACAAAGCCTTGTTTTGTGGTCCCAAAGCTTCCTCTTCAGAGTCCAAAGCTTTGATTCTGTGGTTGAATTCCTCGTTTTATAATCCAAACCCTCACGTTTATTGCACAAACCCTCATTTTTAGGGCCCAAACGCTCATTTTTATGCTGCAAATCATCTCACTGGAAAATGCCTCCTTTTTATGCTCCAAACGCCTCCTTTAGGGCACGATGTCTGAATGTTAGGTCCCAAAGATTTGGTTAAGAGCCCAAAGCTTGGAGTCTAGGGTTGAAAGCCTGCTTTTTACTCTACAAACCCTCCTGTTTAGGGTACAAACCCTCCTTTTTGGTGCACAAGCCCTCGCTGTTAGGGTGCAAACACTCACGTTAAGATTCCCAAGCTTCGAGTCCAGGGTTGAAATCCACATCTTTATGCTCCAAACGACCGTCTTTAGGCTTCAAATCCGACTTTTAATTCTGAAATCCCACTTTTTTACGCTCCAAACGCTACATTAAGGGCACAAAGTCTCCATTTTAGGTCACAACGCTTCCTTTTTAGAGTCCGGAACGTTGGTTCCAGGGTTGAAAGCCTCCCTGTTCTGCTTCAAAGCGTCATTTAGAAGGTACAAGCCCTCATTTTTAGGGCGCAACGCCTCATTTTTTGGCCGCGAATCCTCCTTTTTAGGGGTCAATACGTCCTTTTTGCTGTAAAATCCCTCACTTTTATGTTCCGGACATCTCATTTAGGGCACAAAGCCTTGTTTTGTGGTCCCAAAGCTTCCTCTTCAGAGTCCAAAGCTTTGATTCTGTGGTTGAATTCCTCGTTTTATAATCCAAACCCTCACGTTTATTGCACAAACCCTCATTTTTAGGGCCCAAACGCTCATTTTTATGCTGCAAATCATTTCACTGGAAAATGCCTCCTTTTTATGCTCCAAACGCCTCCTTTAGGGCACGATGTCTGAATGTTAGGTCCCAAAGATTTGGTTAAGAGCCCAAAGCTTGGAGTCTAGGGTTGAAAGCCTGCTTTTTACTCTACAAACCCTCCTGTTTAGGGTACAAACCCTCCTTTTTGGTGCACAAGCCCTCGCTGTTAGGGTGCAAACACTCACGTTAAGATTCCCAAGCTTCGAGTCCAGGGTTGAAATCCACATCTTTATGCTCCAAACGACCGTCTTTAGGCTTCAAATCCAACTTTTAATTCTGAAATCCCACTTTTTTACGCTCCAAACGCTACATTAAGGGCACAAAGTCTCCATTTTAGGTCACAACGCTTCCTTTTTAGAGTCCGGAACGTTGGTTCCAGGGTTGAAAGCCTCCCTGTTCTGCTTCAAAGCGTCATTTAGAAGGTACAAGCCCTCATTTTTAGGGCGCAACGCCTCATTTTTTGGCCGCGAATCCTCCTTTTTAGGGGTCAATACGTCCTTTTTGCTGTAAAATCCCTCACTTTTATGTTCCGGACATCTCATTTAGGGCACAAAGCCTTGTTTTGTGGTCCCAAAGCTTCCTCTTCAGAGTCCAAAGCTTTGATTCTGTGGTTGAATTCCTCGTTTTATAATCCAAACCCTCACGTTTATTGCACAAACCCTCATTTTTAGGGCCCAAACGCTCATTTTTATGCTGCAAATCATTTCACTGGAAAATGCCTCCTTTTTATGATCCAAACGCCTCCTTTAGGGCACGAGCCTCAATGTTAGGTCCCAAAGATTTGGTTAAGAGCCCAAAGCTTGGAGTCTAGGGTTGAAAGCCTGCTTTTTACTCTACAAACCCTCCTTTTTGGTGCACAAGCCCTCGCTGTTAGGGTGCAAACACTCACGTTAAGATTCCCAAGCTTCGAGTCCAGGGTTGAAATCCACATCTTTATGCTCCAAACGACCGTCTTTAGGCTTCAAATCCGACTTTTAATTCTGAAATCCCACTTTTTTACGCTCCAAACGCTACATTAAGGGCACAAAGTCTCCATTTTAGGTCACAACGCTTCCTTTTTAGAGTCCGGAACGTTGGTTCCAGGGTTGAAAGCCTCCCTGTTCTGCTTCAAAGCGTCATTTAGAAGGTACAAGCCCTCATTTTTAGGGCGCAACGCCTCATTTTTTGGCCGCGAATCCTCCTTTTTAGGGGTCAATACGTCCTTTTTGCTGTAAAATCCCTCACTTTTATGTTCCGGACATCTCATTTAGGGCACAAAGCCTTGTTTTGTGGTCCCAAAGCTTCCTCTTCAGAGTCCAAAGCTTTGATTCTGTGGTTGAATTCCTCGTTTTATAATCCAAACCCTCACGTTTATTGCACAAACCCTCATTTTTAGGGCCCAAACGCTCATTTTTATGCTGCAAATCATCTCACTGGAAAATGCCTCCTTTTTATGCTCCAAACGCCTCCTTTAGGGCACGATGTCTGAATGTTAGGTCCCAAAGATTTGGTTAAGAGCCCAAAGCTTGGAGTCTAGGGTTGAAAGCCTGCTTTTTACTCTACAAACCCTCCTGTTTAGGGTACAAACCCTCCTTTTTGGTGCACAAGCCCTCGCTGTTAGGGTGCAAACACTCACGTTAAGATTCCCAAGCTTCGAGTCCAGGGTTGAAATCCACATCTTTATGCTCCAAACGACCGTCTTTAGGCTTCAAATCCGACTTTTAATTCTGAAATCCCACTTTTTTACGCTCCAAACGCTACATTAAGGGCACAAAGTCTCCATTTTAGGTCACAACGCTTCCTTTTTAGAGTCCGGAACGTTGGTTCCAGGGTTGAAAGCCTCCCTGTTCTGCTTCAAAGCGTCATTTAGAAGGTACAAGCCCTCATTTTTAGGGTGCAACGCCTCATTTTTTGGCCACGAATCCTCCTTTTTAGGGGTCAGTACGTCCTTTTTGCTGTAAAATCCCTCACTTTTATGTTCCGGACATCTCTTTTAGGGCACAAAGCCTTGTTTTGTGGTCCCAAAGCTTCCTCTTCAGAGTCCAAAGCTTTGATTCTGTGGTTGAATTCCTCGTTTTATAATCCAAACCCTCACGTTTATTGCACAAACCCTCATTTTTAGGGCCCAAACGCTCATTTTTATGCTGCAAATCATTTCACTGGAAAATGCCTCCTTTTTATGCTCCAAACGCCTCCTTTAGGGCACGATGTCTGAATGTTAGGTCCCAAAGATTTGGTTAAGAGCCCAAAGCTTGGAGTCTAGGGTTGAAAGCCTGCTTTTTACTCTACAAACCCTCCTGTTTAGGGTACAAACCCTCCTTTTTGGTGCACAAGCCCTCGCTGTTAGGGTGCAAACACTCACGTTAAGATTCCCAAGCTTCGAGTCCAGGGTTGAAATCCACATCTTTATGCTCCAAACGACCGTCTTTAGGCTTCAAATCCGACTTTTAATTCTGAAATCCCACTTTTTTACGCTCCAAACGCTACATTAAGGGCACAAAGTCTCCATTTTAGGTCACAACGCTTCCTTTTTAGAGTCCGGAACGTTGGTTCCAGGGTTGAAAGCCTCCCTGTTCTGCTTCAAAGCGTCATTTAGAAGGTACAAGCCCTCATTTTTAGGGCGCAACGCCTCATTTTTTGGCCGCGAATCCTCCTTTTTAGGGGTCAATACGTCCTTTTTGCTGTAAAATCCCTCACTTTTATGTTCCGGACATCTCATTTAGGGCACAAAGCCTTGTTTTGTGGTCCCAAAGCTTCCTCTTCAGAGTCCAAAGCTTTGATTCTGTGGTTGAATTCCTCGTTTTATAATCCAAACCCTCACGTTTATTGCACAAACCCTCATTTTTAGGGCCCAAACGCTCATTTTTATGCTGCAAATCATTTCACTGGAAAATGCCTCCTTTTTATGCTCCAAACGCCTCCTTTAGGGCACGATGTCTGAATGTTAGGTCCCAAAGATTTGGTTAAGAGCCCAAAGCTTGGAGTCTAGGGTTGAAAGCCTGCTTTTTACTCTACAAACCCTCCTGTTTAGGGTACAAACCCTCCTTTTTGGTGCACAAGCCCTCGCTGTTAGGGTGCAAACACTCACGTTAAGATTCCCAAGCTTCGAGTCCAGGGTTGAAATCCACATCTTTATGCTCCAAACGACCGTCTTTAGGCTTCAAATCCGACTTTTAATTCTGAAATCCCACTTTTTTACGCTCCAAACGCTACATTAAGGGCACAAAGTCTCCATTTTAGGTCACAACGCTTCCTTTTTAGAGTCCGGAACGTTGGTTCCAGGGTTGAAAGCCTCCCTGTTCTGCTTCAAAGCGTCATTTAGAAGGTACAAGCCCTCATTTTTAGGGCGCAACGCCTCATTTTTTGGCCGCGAATCCTCCTTTTTAGGGGTCAATACGTCCTTTTTGCTGTAAAATCCCTCACTTTTATGTTCCGGACATCTCATTTAGGGCACAAAGCCTTGTTTTGTGGTCCCAAAGCTTCCTCTTCAGAGTCCAAAGCTTTGATTCTGTGGTTGAATTCCTCGTTTTATAATCCAAACCCTCACGTTTATTGCACAAACCCTCATTTTTAGGGCCCAAACGCTCATTTTTATGCTGCAAATCATTTCACTGGAAAATGCCTCCTTTTTATGCTCCAAACGCCTCCTTTAGGGCACGATGTCTGAATGTTAGGTCCCAAAGATTTGGTTAAGAGCCCAAAGCTTGGAGTCTAGGGTTGAAAGCCTGCTTTTTACTCTACAAACCCTCCTGTTTAGGGTACAAACCCTCCTTTTTGGTGCACAAGCCCTCGCTGTTAGGGTGCAAACACTCACGTTAAGATTCCCAAGCTTCGAGTCCAGGGTTGAAATCCACATCTTTATGCTCCAAACGACCGTCTTTAGGCTTCAAATCCGACTTTTAATTCTGAAATCCCACTTTTTTACGCTCCAAACGCTACATTAAGGGCACAAAGTCTCCATTTTAGGTCACAACGCTTCCTTTTTAGAGTCCGGAACGTTGGTTCCAGGGTTGAAAGCCTCCCTGTTCTGCTTCAAAGCGTCATTTAGAAGGTACAAGCCCTCATTTTTAGGGCGCAACGCCTCATTTTTTGGCCGCGAATCCTCCTTTTTAGGGGTCAATACGTCCTTTTTGCTGTAAAATCCCTCACTTTTATGTTCCGGACATCTCATTTAGGGCACAAAGCCTTGTTTTGTGGTCCCAAAGCTTCCTCTTCAGAGTCCAAAGCTTTGATTCTGTGGTTGAATTCCTCGTTTTATAATCCAAACCCTCACGTTTATTGCACAAACCCTCATTTTTAGGGCCCAAACGCTCATTTTTATGCTGCAAATCATTTCACTGGAAAATGCCTCCTTTTTATGCTCCAAACGCCTCCTTTAGGGCACGATGTCTGAATGTTAGGTCCCAAAGATTTGGTTAAGAGCCCAAAGCTTGGAGTCTAGGGTTGAAAGCCTGCTTTTTACTCTACAAACCCTCCTGTTTAGGGTACAAACCCTCCTTTTTGGTGCACAAGCCCTCGCTGTTAGGGTGCAAACACTCACGTTAAGATTCCCAAGCTTCGAGTCCAGGGTTGAAATCCACATCTTTATGCTCCAAACGACCGTCTTTAGGCTTCAAATCCGACTTTTAATTCTGAAATCCCACTTTTTTACGCTCCAAACGCTACATTAAGGGCACAAAGTCTCCATTTTAGGTCACAACGCTTCCTTTTTAGAGTCCGGAACGTTGGTTCCAGGGTTGAAAGCCTCCCTGTTCTGCTTCAAAGCGTCATTTAGAAGGTACAAGCCCTCATTTTTAGGGCGCAACGCCTCATTTTTTGGCCGCGAATCCTCCTTTTTAGGGGTCAATACGTCCTTTTTGCTGTAAAATCCCTCACTTTTATGTTCCGGACATCTCTTTTAGGGCACAAAGCCTTGTTTTGTGGTCCCAAAGCTTCCTCTTCAGAGTCCAAAGCTTTGATTCTGTGGTTGAATTCCTCGTTTTATAATCCAAACCCTCATGTTTATTGCACAAACCCTCATTTTTAGGGCCCAAACGCTCATTTTTATGCTGCAAATCATTTCACTGGAAAATGCCTCCTTTTTATGCTCCAAACGCCTCCTTTAGGGCACGATGTCTGAATGTTAGGTCCCAAAGATTTGGTTAAGAGCCCAAAGCTTGGAGTCTAGGGTTGAAAGCCTGCTTTTTACTCTACAAACCCTCCTTTTTGGTGCACAAGCCCTCGCTGTTAGGGTGCAAACACTCACGTTAAGATTCCCAAGCTTCGAGTCCAGGGTTGAAATCCACATCTTTATGCTCCAAACGACCGTCTTTAGGCTTCAAATCCGACTTTTAATTCTGAAATCCCACTTTTTTACGCTCCAAACGCTACATTAAGGGCACAAAGTCTCCATTTTAGGTCACAACGCTTCCTTTTTAGAGTCCGGAACGTTGGTTCCAGGGTTGAAAGCCTCCCTGTTCTGCTTCAAAGCGTCATTTAGAAGGTACAAGCCCTCATTTTTAGGGCGCAACGCCTCATTTTTTGGCCGCGAATCCTCCTTTTTAGGGGTCAATACGTCCTTTTTGCTGTAAAATCCCTCACTTTTATGTTCCGGACATCTCATTTAGGGCACAAAGCCTTGTTTTGTGGTCCCAAAGCTTCCTCTTCAGAGTCCAAAGCTTTGATTCTGTGGTTGAATTCCTCGTTTTATAATCCAAACCCTCACGTTTATTGTGCAAACCCTCATTTTTAGGGCCCAAACGCTCATTTTTATGCTGCAAATCATTTCACTGGAAAATGCCTCCTTTTTATGCTCCAAACGCCTCCTTTAGGGCACGATGTCTGAATGTTAGGTCCCAAAGATTTGGTTAAGAGCCCAAAGCTTGGAGTCTAGGGTTGAAAGCCTGCTTTTTACTCTACAAACCCTCCTGTTTAGGGTACAAACCCTCCTTTTTGGTGCACAAGCCCTCGCTGTTAGGGTGCAAACACTCACGTTAAGATTCCCAAGCTTCGAGTCCAGGGTTGAAATCCACATCTTTATGCTCCAAACGAACGTCTTTAGGCTTCAAATCCGACTTTTAATTCTGAAATCCCACTTTTTTACGCTCCAAACGCTACATTAAGGGCACAAAGTCTCCATTTTAGGTCACAACGCTTCCTTTTTAGAGTCTGGAACGTTGGTTCCAGGGTTCAAAGCCTCCCTGTTCTGCTTCAAAGCGTCATTTAGAAGGTACAAGCCCTCATTTTTAGGGCGCAACGCCTCATTTTTTGGCCGCGAATCCTCCTTTTTAGGGGTCAATACGTCCTTTTTGCTGTAAAATCCCTCACTTCTATGTTCCGGACATCTCATTTAGGGCACAAAGCCTTGTTTTGTGGTCCCAAAGCTTCCTCTTCAGAGTCCAAAGCTTTGATTCTGTGGTTGAATTCCTCGTTTTATAATCCAAACCCTCACGTTTATTGCACAAACCCTCATTTTTAGGGCCCAAACGCTCATTTTTATGCTGCAAATCATTTCACTGGAAAATGCCTCCTTTTTATGCTCCAAACGCCTCCTTTAGGGCACGAGCCTCAATGTTAGGTCCCAAAGATTTGGTTAAGAGCCCAAAGCTTGGAGTCTAGGGTTGAAAGCCTGCTTTTTACTCTACAAACCCTCCTGTTTAGGGTACAAACCCTCCTTTTTGGTGCACAAGCCCTCGCTGTTAGGGTGCAAACACTCACGTTAAGATTCCCAAGCTTCGAGTCCAGGGTTGAAATCCACATCTTTATGCTCCAAACGACCGTCTTTAGGCTTCAAATCCGACTTTTAATTCTGAAATCCCACTTTTTTACGCTCCAAACGCTACATTAAGGGCACAAAGTCTCCATTTTAGGTCACAACGCTTCCTTTTTAGAGTCCGGAACGTTGGTTCCAGGGTTGAAAGCCTCCCTGTTCTGCTTCAAAGCGTCATTTAGAAGGTACAAGCCCTCATTTTTAGGGCGCAACGCCTCATTTTTTGGCCGCGAATCCTCCTTTTTAGGGGTCAATACGTCCTTTTTGCTGTAAAATCCCTCACTTCTATGTTCCGGACATCTCTTTTAGGGCACAAAGCCTTGTTTTGTGGTCCCAAAGCTTCCTCTTCAGAGTCCAAAGCTTTGATTCTGTGGTTGAATTCCTCGTTTTATAATCCAAACCCTCACGTTTATTGCACAAACCCTCATTTTTAGGGCCCAAACGCTCATTTTTATGCTGCAAATCATTTCACTGGAAAATGCCTCCTTTTTATGCTCCAAACGCCTCCTTTAGGGCACGATGTCTGAATGTTAGGTCCCAAAGATTTGGTTAAGAGCCCAAAGCTTGGAGTCTAGGGTTGAAAGCCTGCTTTTTACTCTACAAACCCTCCTGTTTAGGGTACAAACCCTCCTTTTTGGTGCACAAGCCCTCGCTGTTAGGGTGCAAACACTCACGTTAAGATTCCCAAGCTTCGAGTCCAGGGTTGAAATCCACATCTTTATGCTCCAAACGACCGTCTTTAGGCTTCAAATCCGACTTTTAATTCTGAAATCCCACTTTTTTACGCTCCAAACGCTACATTAAGGGCACAAAGTCTCCATTTTAGGTCACAACGCTTCCTTTTTAGAGTCCGGAACGTTGGTTCCAGGGTTGAAAGCCTCCCTGTTCTGCTTCAAAGCGTCATTTAGAAGGTACAAGCCCTCATTTTTAGGGCGCAACGCCTCATTTTTTGGCCGCGAATCCTCCTTTTTAGGGGTCAATACGTCCTTTTTGCTGTAAAATCCCTCACTTTTATGTTCCGGACATCTCATTTAGGGCACAAAGCCTTGTTTTGTGGTCCCAAAGCTTCCTCTTCAGAGTCCAAAGCTTTGATTCTGTGGTTGAATTCCTCGTTTTATAATCCAAACCCTCACGTTTATTGCACAAACCCTCATTTTTAGGGCCCAAACGCTCATTTTTATGCTGCAAATCATTTCACTGGAAAATGCCTCCTTTTTATGCTCCAAACGCCTCCTTTAGGGCACGATGTCTGAATGTTAGGTCCCAAAGATTTGGTTAAGAGCCCAAAGCTTGGAGTCTAGGGTTGAAAGCCTGCTTTTTACTCTACAAACCCTCCTGTTTAGGGTACAAACCCTCCTTTTTGGTGCACAAGCCCTCGCTGTTAGGGTGCAAACACTCACGTTAAGATTCCCAAGCTTCGAGTCCAGGGTTGAAATCCACATCTTTATGCTCCAAACGACCGTCTTTAGGCTTCAAATCCGACTTTTAATTCTGAAATCCCACTTTTTTACGCTCCAAACGCTACATTAAGGGCACAAAGTCTCCATTTTAGGTCACAACGCTTCCTTTTTAGAGTCCGGAACGTTGGTTCCAGGGTTGAAAGCCTCCTGTTCTGCTTCAAAGCATCATTTAGAAGGTACAAGCCCTCATTTTTAGGGCGCAACGCCTCATTTTTTGGCCGCGAATCCTCCTTTTTAGGGGTCAATACGTCCTTTTTGCTGTAAAATCCCTCACTTTTATGTTCCGGACATCTCTTTTAGGGCACAAAGCCTTGTTTTGTGGTCCCAAAGCTTCCTCTTCAGAGTCCAAAGCTTTGATTCTGTGGTTGAATTCCTCGTTTTATAATCCAAACCCTCACGTTTATTGCACAAACCCTCATTTTTAGGGCCCAAACGCTCATTTTTATGCTGCAAATCATCTCACTGGAAAATGCCTCCTTTTTATGCTCCAAACGCCTCCTTTAGGGCACGATGTCTGAATGTTAGGTCCCAAAGATTTGGTTAAGAGCCCAAAGCTTGGAGTCTAGGGTTGAAAGCCTGCTTTTTACTCTACAAACCCTCCTGTTTAGGGTACAAACCCTCCTTTTTGGTGCACAAGCCCTCGCTGTTAGGGTGCAAACACTCACGTTAAGATTCCCAAGCTTCGAGTCCAGGGTTGAAATCCACATCTTTATGCTCCAAACGACCGTCTTTAGGCTTCAAATCCGACTTTTAATTCTGAAATCCCACTTTTTTACGCTCCAAACGCTACATTAAGGGCACAAAGTCTCCATTTTAGGTCACAACGCTTCCTTTTTAGAGTCCGGAACGTTGGTTCCAGGGTTGAAAGCCTCCCTGTTCTGCTTCAAAGCGTCATTTAGAAGGTACAAGCCCTCATTTTTAGGGCGCAACGCCTCATTTTTTGGCCGCGAATCCTCCTTTTTAGGGGTCAATACGTCCTTTTTGCTGTAAAATCCCTCACTTTTATGTTCCGGACATCTCATTTAGGGCACAAAGCCTTGTTTTGTGGTCCCAAAGCTTCCTCTTCAGAGTCCAAAGCTTTGATTCTGTGGTTGAATTCCTCGTTTTATAATCCAAACCCTCACGTTTATTGCACAAACCCTCATTTTTAGGGCCCAAACGCTCATTTTTATGCTGCAAATCATTTCACTGGAAAATGCCTCCTTTTTATGCTCCAAACGCCTCCTTTAGGGCACGATGTCTGAATGTTAGGTCCCAAAGATTTGGTTAAGAGCCCAAAGCTTGGAGTCTAGGGTTGAAAGCCTGCTTTTTACTCTACAAACCCTCCTGTTTAGGGTACAAACCCTCCTTTTTGGTGCACAAGCCCTCGCTGTTAGGGTGCAAACACTCACGTTAAGATTCCCAAGCTTCGAGTCCAGGGTTGAAATCCACATCTTTATGCTCCAAACGACCGTCTTTAGGCTTCAAATCCAACTTTTAATTCTGAAATCCCACTTTTTTACGCTCCAAACGCTACATTAAGGGCACAAAGTCTCCATTTTAGGTCACAACGCTTCCTTTTTAGAGTCCGGAACGTTGGTTCCAGGGTTGAAAGCCTCCCTGTTCTGCTTCAAAGCGTCATTTAGAAGGTACAAGCCCTCATTTTTAGGGCGCAACGCCTCATTTTTTGGCCGCGAATCCTCCTTTTTAGGGGTCAATACGTCCTTTTTGCTGTAAAATCCCTCACTTTTATGTTCCGGACATCTCATTTAGGGCACAAAGCCTTGTTTTGTGGTCCCAAAGCTTCCTCTTCAGAGTCCAAAGCTTTGATTCTGTGGTTGAATTCCTCGTTTTATAATCCAAACCCTCACGTTTATTGCACAAACCCTCATTTTTAGGGCCCAAACGCTCATTTTTATGCTGCAAATCATTTCACTGGAAAATGCCTCCTTTTTATGCTCCAAACGCCTCCTTTAGGGCACGATGTCTGAATGTTAGGTCCCAAAGATTTGGTTAAGAGCCCAAAGCTTGGAGTCTAGGGTTGAAAGCCTGCTTTTTACTCTACAAACCCTCCTGTTTAGGGTACAAACCCTCCTTTTTGGTGCACAAGCCCTCGCTGTTAGGGTGCAAACACTCACGTTAAGATTCCCAAGCTTCGAGTCCAGGGTTGAAATCCACATCTTTATGCTCCAAACGACCGTCTTTAGGCTTCAAATCCGACTTTTAATTCTGAAATCCCACTTTTTTACGCTCCAAACGCTACATTAAGGGCACAAAGTCTCCATTTTAGGTCACAACGCTTCCTTTTTAGAGTCCGGAACGTTGGTTCCAGGGTTGAAAGCCTCCCTGTTCTGCTTCAAAGCGTCATTTAGAAGGTACAAGCCCTCATTTTTAGGGCGCAACGCCTCATTTTTTGGCCGCGAATCCTCCTTTTTAGGGGTCAATACGTCCTTTTTGCTGTAAAATCCCTCACTTTTATGTTCCGGACATCTCATTTAGGGCACAAAGCCTTGTTTTGTGGTCCCAAAGCTTCCTCTTCAGAGTCCAAAGCTTTGATTCTGTGGTTGAATTCCTCGTTTTATAATCCAAACCCTCACGTTTATTGCACAAACCCTCATTTTTAGGGCCCAAACGCTCATTTTTATGCTGCAAATCATTTCACTGGAAAATGCCTCCTTTTTATGCTCCAAACGCCTCCTTTAGGGCACGATGTCTGAATGTTAGGTCCCAAAGATTTGGTTAAGAGCCCAAAGCTTGGAGTCTAGGGTTGAAAGCCTGCTTTTTACTCTACAAACCCTCCTGTTTAGGGTACAAACCCTCCTTTTTGGTGCACAAGCCCTCGCTGTTAGGGTGCAAACACTCACGTTAAGATTCCCAAGCTTCGAGTCCAGGGTTGAAATCCACATCTTTATGCTCCAAACGACCGTCTTTAGGCTTCAAATCCGACTTTTAATTCTGAAATCCCACTTTTTTACGCTCCAAACGCTACATTAAGGGCACAAAGTCTCCATTTTAGGTCACAACGCTTCCTTTTTAGAGTCCGGAACGTTGGTTCCAGGGTTGAAAGCCTCCCTGTTCTGCTTCAAAGCGTCATTTAGAAGGTACAAGCCCTCATTTTTAGGGCGCAACGCCTCATTTTTTGGCCGCGAATCCTCCTTTTTAGGGGTCAATACGTCCTTTTTGCTGTAAAATCCCTCACTTCTATGTTCCGGACATCTCTTTTAGGGCACAAAGCCTTGTTTTGTGGTCCCAAAGCTTCCTCTTCAGAGTCCAAAGCTTTGATTCTGTGGTTGAATTCCTCGTTTTATAATCCAAACCCTCACGTTTATTGCACAAACCCTCATTTTTAGGGCCCAAACGCTCATTTTTATGCTGCAAATCATTTCACTGGAAAATGCCTCCTTTTTATGCTCCAAACGCCTCCTTTAGGGCACGAGCCTCAATGTTAGGTCCCAAAGATTTGGTTAAGAGCCCAAAGCTTGGAGTCTAGGGTTGAAAGCCTGCTTTTTACTCTACAAACCCTCCTGTTTAGGGTACAAACCCTCCTTTTTGGTGCACAAGCCCTCGCTGTTAGGGTGCAAACACTCACGTTAAGATTCCCAAGCTTCGAGTCCAGGGTTGAAATCCACATCTTTATGCTCCAAACGACCGTCTTTAGGCTTCAAATCCGACTTTTAATTCTGAAATCCCACTTTTTTACGCTCCAAACGCTACATTAAGGGCACAAAGTCTCCATTTTAGGTCACAACGCTTCCTTTTTAGAGTCCGGAACGTTGGTTCCAGGGTTGAAAGCCTCCCTGTTCTGCTTCAAAGCGTCATTTAGAAGGTACAAGCCCTCATTTTTAGGGCGCAACGCCTCATTTTTTGGCCGCGAATCCTCCTTTTTAGGGTCAATACGTCCTTTTTGCTGTAAAATCCCTCACTTCTATGTTCCGGACATCTCTTTTAGGGCACAAAGCCTTGTTTTGTGGTCCCAAAGTTTCCTCTTCAGAGTCCAAAGCTTTGATTCTGTGGTTGAATTCCTCGTTTTATAATCCAAACCCTCACGTTTATTGCACAAACCCTCATTTTTAGGGCCCAAACGCTCATTTTTATGCTGCAAATCATTTCACTGGAAAATGCCTCCTTTTTATGCTCCAAACGCCTCCTTTAGGGCACGATGTCTGAATGTTAGGTCCCAAAGATTTGGTTAAGAGCCCAAAGCTTGGAGTCTAGGGTTGAAAGCCTGCTTTTTACTCTACAAACCCTCCTGTTTAGGGTACAAACCCTCCTTTTTGGTGCACAAGCCCTCGCTGTTAGGGTGCAAACACTCACGTTAAGATTCCCAAGCTTCGAGTCCAGGGTTGAAATCCACATCTTTATGCTCCAAACGACCGTCTTTAGGCTTCAAATCCGACTTTTAATTCTGAAATCCCACTTTTTTACGCTCCAAACGCTACATTAAGGGCACAAAGTCTCCATTTTAGGTCACAACGCTTCCTTTTTAGAGTCCGGAACGTTGGTTCCAGGGTTGAAAGCCTCCCTGTTCTGCTTCAAAGCGTCATTTAGAAGGTACAAGCCCTCATTTTTAGGGCGCAACGCCTCATTTTTTGGCCGCGAATCCTCCTTTTTAGGGGTCAATACGTCCTTTTTGCTGTAAAATCCCTCACTTTTATGTTCCGGACATCTCATTTAGGGCACAAAGCCTTGTTTTGTGGTCCCAAAGCTTCCTCTTCAGAGTCCAAAGCTTTGATTCTGTGGTTGAATTCCTCGTTTTATAATCCAAACCCTCACGTTTATTGCACAAACCCTCATTTTTAGGGCCCAAACGCTCATTTTTATGCTGCAAATCATTTCACTGGAAAATGCCTCCTTTTTATGCTCCAAACGCCTCCTTTAGGGCACGATGTCTGAATGTTAGGTCCCAAAGATTTGGTTAAGAGCCCAAAGCTTGGAGTCTAGGGTTGAAAGCCTGCTTTTTACTCTACAAACCCTCCTGTTTAGGGTACAAACCCTCCTTTTTGGTGCACAAGCCCTCGCTGTTAGGGTGCAAACACTCACGTTAAGATTCCCAAGCTTCGAGTCCAGGGTTGAAATCCACATCTTTATGCTCCAAACGACCGTCTTTAGGCTTCAAATCCGACTTTTAATTCTGAAATCCCACTTTTTTACGCTCCAAACGCTACATTAAGGGCACAAAGTCTCCATTTTAGGTCACAACGCTTCCTTTTTAGAGTCCGGAACGTTGGTTCCAGGGTTGAAAGCCTCCTGTTCTGCTTCAAAGCATCATTTAGAAGGTACAAGCCCTCATTTTTAGGGCGCAACGCCTCATTTTTTGGCCGCGAATCCTCCTTTTTAGGGGTCAATACGTCCTTTTTGCTGTAAAATCCCTCACTTTTATGTTCCGGACATCTCTTTTAGGGCACAAAGCCTTGTTTTGTGGTCCCAAAGCTTCCTCTTCAGAGTCCAAAGCTTTAATTCTGTGGTTGAATTCCTCGTTTTATAATCCAAACCCTCACGTTTATTGCACAAACCCTCATTTTTAGGGCCCAAACGCTCATTTTTATGCTGCAAATCATCTCACTGGAAAATGCCTCCTTTTTATGCTCCAAACGCCTCCTTTAGGGCACGATGTCTGAATGTTAGGTCCCAAAGATTTGGTTAAGAGCCCAAAGCTTGGAGTCTAGGGTTGAAAGCCTGCTTTTTACTCTACAAACCCTCCTGTTTAGGGTACAAACCCTCCTTTTTGGTGCACAAGCCCTCGCTGTTAGGGTGCAAACACTCACGTTAAGATTCCCAAGCTTCGAGTCCAGGGTTGAAATCCACATCTTTATGCTCCAAACGACCGTCTTTAGGCTTCAAATCCGACTTTTAATTCTGAAATCCCACTTTTTTACGCTCCAAACGCTACATTAAGGGCACAAAGTCTCCATTTTAGGTCACAACGCTTCCTTTTTAGAGTCCGGAACGTTGGTTCCAGGGTTGAAAGCCTCCCTGTTCTGCTTCAAAGCGTCATTTAGAAGGTACAAGCCCTCATTTTTAGGGCGCAACGCCTCATTTTTTGGCCGCGAATCCTCCTTTTTAGGGGTCAATACGTCCTTTTTGCTGTAAAATCCCTCACTTTTATGTTCCGGACATCTCATTTAGGGCACAAAGCCTTGTTTTGTGGTCCCAAAGCTTCCTCTTCAGAGTCCAAAGCTTTGATTCTGTGGTTGAATTCCTCGTTTTATAATCCAAACCCTC
Source organism: Strix aluco (assembly GCF_031877795.1). Lineage (NCBI taxonomy): Eukaryota > Metazoa > Chordata > Aves > Strigiformes > Strigidae > Strix > Strix aluco. The sequence continues at coordinate 8,608,277 of NC_133970.1, forward strand.
ACGTTTATTGCACAAACCCTCATTTTTAGGGCCCAAACGCTCATTTTTATGCTGCAAATCATTTCACTGGAAAATGCCTCCTTTTTATGCTCCAAACGCCTCCTTTAGGGCACGATGTCTGAATGTTAGGTCCCAAAGATTTGGTTAAGAGCCCAAAGCTTGGAGTCTAGGGTTGAAAGCCTGCTTTTTACTCTACAAACCCTCCTGTTTAGGGTACAAACCCTCCTTTTTGGTGCACAAGCCCTCGCTGTTAGGGTGCAAACACTCACGTTAAGATTCCCAAGCTTCGAGTCCAGGGTTGAAATCCACATCTTTATGCTCCAAACGACCGTCTTTAGGCTTCAAATCCGACTTTTAATTCTGAAATCCCACTTTTTTACGCTCCAAACGCTACATTAAGGGCACAAAGTCTCCATTTTAGGTCACAACGCTTCCTTTTTAGAGTCCGGAACGTTGGTTCCAGGGTTGAAAGCCTCCCTGTTCTGCTTCAAAGCGTCATTTAGAAGGTACAAGCCCTCATTTTTAGGGCGCAACGCCTCATTTTTTGGCCGCGAATCCTCCTTTTTAGGGGTCAATACGTCCTTTTTGCTGTAAAATCCCTCACTTTTATGTTCCGGACATCTCATTTAGGGCACAAAGCCTTGTTTTGTGGTCCCAAAGCTTCCTCTTCAGAGTCCAAAGCTTTGATTCTGTGGTTGAATTCCTCGTTTTATAATCCAAACCCTCACGTTTATTGCACAAACCCTCATTTTTAGGGCCCAAACGCTCATTTTTATGCTGCAAATCATCTCACTGGAAAATGCCTCCTTTTTATGCTCCAAACGCCTCCTTTAGGGCACGATGTCTGAATGTTAGGTCCCAAAGATTTGGTTAAGAGCCCAAAGCTTGGAGTCTAGGGTTGAAAGCCTGCTTTTTACTCTACAAACCCTCCTGTTTAGGGTACAAACCCTCCTTTTTGGTGCACAAGCCCTCGCTGTTAGGGTGCAAACACTCACGTTAAGATTCCCAAGCTTCGAGTCCAGGGTTGAAATCCACATCTTTATGCTCCAAACGACCGTCTTTAGGCTTCAAATCCGACTTTTAATTCTGAAATCCCACTTTTTTACGCTCCAAACGCTACATTAAGGGCACAAAGTCTCCATTTTAGGTCACAACGCTTCCTTTTTAGAGTCCGGAACGTTGGTTCCAGGGTTGAAAGCCTCCCTGTTCTGCTTCAAAGCGTCATTTAGAAGGTACAAGCCCTCATTTTTAGGGCGCAACGCCTCATTTTTTGGCCGCGAATCCTCCTTTTTAGGGGTCAGTACGTCCTTTTTGCTGTAAAATCCCTCACTTTTATGTTCCGGACATCTCATTTAGGGCACAAAGCCTTGTTTTGTGGTCCCAAAGCTTCCTCTTCAGAGTCCAAAGCTTTGATTCTGTGGTTGAATTCCTCGTTTTATAATCCAAACCCTCACGTTTATTGCACAAACCCTCATTTTTAGGGCCCAAACGCTCATTTTTATGCTGCAAATCATTTCACTGGAAAATGCCTCCTTTTTATGCTCCAAACGCCTCCTTTAGGGCACGATGTCTGAATGTTAGGTCCCAAAGATTTGGTTAAGAGCCCAAAGCTTGGAGTCTAGGGTTGAAAGCCTGCTTTTTACTCTACAAACCCTCCTGTTTAGGGTACAAACCCTCCTTTTTGGTGCACAAGCCCTCGCTGTTAGGGTGCAAACACTCACGTTAAGATTCCCAAGCTTCGAGTCCAGGGTTGAAATCCACATCTTTATGCTCCAAACGACCGTCTTTAGGCTTCAAATCCGACTTTTAATTCTGAAATCCCACTTTTTTACGCTCCAAACGCTACATTAAGGGCACAAAGTCTCCATTTTAGGTCACAACGCTTCCTTTTTAGAGTCCGGAACGTTGGTTCCAGGGTTGAAAGCCTCCCTGTTCTGCTTCAAAGCGTCATTTAGAAGGTACAAGCCCTCATTTTTAGGGCGCAACGCCTCATTTTTTGGCCGCGAATCCTCCTTTTTAGGGGTCAATACGTCCTTTTTGCTGTAAAATCCCTCACTTCTATGTTACGGACATCTCATTTAGGGCACAAAGCCTTGTTTTGTGGTCCCAAAGCTTCCTCTTCAGAGTCCAAAGCTTTGATTCTGTGGTTGAATTCCTCGTTTTATAATCCAAACCCTCACGTTTATTGCACAAACCCTCATTTTTAGGGCCCAAACGCTCATTTTTATGCTGCAAATCATTTCACTGGAAAATCCCTCCTTTTTATGCTCCAAACGCCTCCTTTAGGGCACGATGTCTGAATGTTAGGTCCCAAAGATTTGGTTAAGAGCCCAAAGCTTTGAGTCTAGGGTTGAAAGCCTGCTTTTTACTCTACAAACCCTCCTGTTTAGGGTACAAACCCTCCTTTTTGGTGCACAAGCCCTTGCTGTTAGGGTGCAAACACTCACGTTAAGATTCCCAAGCTTCGAGTCCAGGGTTGAAATCCACATCTTTATGCTCCAAACGACCGTCTTTGGGCTTCAAATCCGACTTTTAATTCTGAAATCCCACTTTTTTACGCTCCAAACGCTACATTAAGGGCACAAAGTCTCCATTTTAGGTCACAACGCTTCCTTTTTAGAGTCCGGAACGTTGGTTCCAGGGTTGAAAGCCTCCCTGTTCTGCTTCAAAGCGTCATTTAGAAGGTACAAGCCCTCATTTTTAGGGCGCAACGCCTCATTTTTTGGCCGCGAATCCTCCTTTTTAGGGGTCAGTACGTCCTTTTTGCTGTAAAATCCCTCACTTTTATGTTCCGGACATCTCTTTTAGGGCACAAAGCCTTGTTTTGTGGTCCCAAAGCTTCCTCTTCAGAGTCCAAAGCTTTGATTCTGTGGTTGAATTCCTCGTTTTATAATCCAAACCCTCACGTTTATTGCACAAACCCTCATTTTTAGGGCCCAAACGCTCATTTTTATGCTGCAAATCATTTCACTGGAAAATGCCTCCTTTTTATGCTCCAAACGCCTCCTTTAGGGCACGATGTCTGAATGTTAGGTCCCAAAGATTTGGTTAAGAGCCCAAAGCTTCGAGTCTAGGGTTCAAAGCCTGCTTTTTACTCTACAAACCCTCCTGTTTAGGGTACAAACCCTCCTTTTTGGTGCACAAGCCCTCGCTGTTAGGGTGCAAACACTCACGTTAAGATTCCCAAGCTTCGAGTCCAGGGTTGAAATCCACATCTTTATGCTCCAAACGACCGTCTTTAGGCTTCAAATCCGACTTTTAATTCTGAAATCCCACTTTTTTACGCTCCAAACGCTACATTAAGGGCACAAAGTCTCCATTTTAGGTCACAACGCTTCCTTTTTAGAGTCCGGAACGTTGGTTCCAGGGTTGAAAGCCTCCCTGTTCTGCTTCAAAGCGTCATTTAGAAGGTACAAGCCCTCATTTTTAGGGCGCAACGCCTCATTTTTTGGCCGCGAATCCTCCTTTTTAGGGGTCAATACGTCCTTTTTGCTGTAAAATCCCTCACTTTTATGTTCCGGACATCTCATTTAGGGCACAAAGCCTTGTTTTGTGGTCCCAAAGCTTCCTCTTCAGAGTCCAAAGCTTTGATTCTGTGGTTGAATTCCTCGTTTTATAATCCAAACCCTCACGTTTATTGCACAAACCCTAATTTTTAGGGCCCAAACGCTCATTTTTATGCTGCAAATCATCTCACTGGAAAATGCCTCCTTTTTATGCTCCAAACGCCTCCTTTAGGGCACGATGTCTGAATGTTAGGTCCCAAAGATTTGGTTAAGAGCCCAAAGCTTGGAGTCTAGGGTTGAAAGCCTGCTTTTTACTCTACAAACCCTCCTGTTTAGGGTACAAACCCTCCTTTTTGGTGCACAAGCCCTCGCTGTTAGGGTGCAAACACTCACGTTAAGATTCCCAAGCTTCGAGTCCAGGGTTGAAATCCACATCTTTATGCTCCAAACGACCGTCTTTAGGCTTCAAATCCGACTTTTAATTCTGAAATCCCACTTTTTTACGCTCCAAACGCTACATTAAGGGCACAAAGTCTCCATTTTAGGTCACAACGCTTCCTTTTTAGAGTCCGGAACGTTGGTTCCAGGGTTGAAAGCCTCCCTGTTCTGCTTCAAAGCGTCATTTAGAAGGTACAAGCCCTCATTTTTAGGGCGCAACGCCTCATTTTTTGGCCGCGAATCCTCCTTTTTAGGGGTCAGTACGTCCTTTTTGCTGTAAAATCCCTCACTTTTATGTTCCGGACATCTCATTTAGGGCACAAAGCCTTGTTTTGTGGTCCCAAAGCTTCCTCTTCAGAGTCCAAAGCTTTGATTCTGTGGTTGAATTCCTCGTTTTATAATCCAAACCCTCACGTTTATTGCACAAACCCTCATTTTTAGGGCCCAAACGCTCATTTTTATGCTGCAAATCATTTCACTGGAAAATGCCTCCTTTTTATGCTCCAAACGCCTCCTTTAGGGCACGATGTCTGAATGTTAGGTCCCAAAGATTTGGTTAAGAGCCCAAAGCTTGGAGTCTAGGGTTGAAAGCCTGCTTTTTACTCTACAAACCCTCCTGTTTAGGGTACAAACCCTCCTTTTTGGTGCACAAGCCCTCGCTGTTAGGGTGCAAACACTCACGTTAAGATTCCCAAGCTTCGAGTCCAGGGTTGAAATCCACATCTTTATGCTCCAAACGACCGTCTTTAGGCTTCAAATCCAACTTTTAATTCTGAAATCCCACTTTTTTACGCTCCAAACGCTACATTAAGGGCACAAAGTCTCCATTTTAGGTCACAACGCTTCCTTTTTAGAGTCCGGAACGTTGGTTCCAGGGTTGAAAGCCTCCCTGTTCTGCTTCAAAGCGTCATTTAGAAGGTACAAGCCCTCATTTTTAGGGCGCAATGCCTCATTTTTTGGCCACGAATCCTCCTTTTTAGGGGTCAGTACGTCCTTTTTGCTGTAAAATCCCTCACTTTTATGTTCCGGACATCTCTTTTAGGGCACAAAGCCTTGTTTTGTGGTCCCAAAGCTTCCTCTTCAGAGTCCAAAGCTTTGATTCTGTGGTTGAATTCCTCGTTTTATAATCCAAACCCTCACGTTTATTGCACAAACCCTCATTTTTAGGGCCCAAACGCTCATTTTTATGCTGCAAATCATTTCACTGGAAAATCCCTCCTTTTTATGCTCCAAACGCCTCCTTTAGGGCATGATGTCTGAATGTTAGGTCCCAAAGATTTGGTTAAGAGCCCAAAGCTTGGAGTCTAGGGTTGAAAGCCTGCTTTTTACTCTACAAACCCTCCTGTTTAGGGTACAAACCCTCCTTTTTGGTGCACAAGCCCTCGCTGTTAGGGTGCAAACACTCACGTTAAGATTCCCAAGCTTCGAGTCCAGGGTTGAAATCCACATCTTTATGCTCCAAACGACCGTCTTTAGGCTTCAAATCCGACTTTTAATTCTGAAATCCCACTTTTTTACGCTCCAAACGCTACATTAAGGGCACAAAGTCTCCATTTTAGGTCACAACGCTTCCTTTTTAGAGTCCGGAACGTTGGTTCCAGGGTTGAAAGCCTCCCTGTTCTGCTTCAAAGCGTCATTTAGAAGGTACAAGCCCTCATTTTTAGGGCGCAACGCCTCATTTTTTGGCCGCGAATCCTCCTTTTTAGGGGTCAATACGTCCTTTTTGCTGTAAAATCCCTCACTTTTATGTTCCGGACATCTCATTTAGGGCACAAAGCCTTGTTTTGTGGTCCCAAAGCTTCCTCTTCAGAGTCCAAAGCTTTGATTCTGTGGTTGAATTCCTCGTTTTATAATCCAAACCCTCACGTTTATTGCACAAACCCTCATTTTTAGGGCCCAAACGCTCATTTTTATGCTGCAAATCATTTCACTGGAAAATGCCTCCTTTTTATGCTCCAAACGCCTCCTTTAGGGCACGATGTCTGAATGTTAGGTCCCAAAGATTTGGTTAAGAGCCCAAAGCTTGGAGTCTAGGGTTGAAAGCCTGCTTTTTACTCTACAAACCCTCCTGTTTAGGGTACAAACCCTCCTTTTTGGTGCACAAGCCCTTGCTGTTAGGGTGCAAACACTCACGTTAAGATTCCCAAGCTTCGAGTCCAGGGTTGAAATCCACATCTTTATGCTCCAAACGACCGTCTTTGGGCTTCAAATCCGACTTTTAATTCTGAAATCCCACTTTTTTACGCTCCAAACGCTACATTAAGGGCACAAAGTCTCCATTTTAGGTCACAACGCTTCCTTTTTAGAGTCCGGAACGTTGGTTCCAGGGTTGAAAGCCTCCCTGTTCTGCTTCAAAGCGTCATTTAGAAGGTACAAGCCCTCATTTTTAGGGCGCAACGCCTCATTTTTTGGCCGCGAATCCTCCTTTTTAGGGGTCAGTACGTCCTTTTTGCTGTAAAATCCCTCACTTTTATGTTCCGGACATCTCTTTTAGGGCACAAAGCCTTGTTTTGTGGTCCCAAAGCTTCCTCTTCAGAGTCCAAAGCTTTGATTCTGTGGTTGAATTCCTCGTTTTATAATCCAAACCCTCACGTTTATTGCACAAACCCTCATTTTTAGGGCCCAAACGCTCATTTTTATGCTGCAAATCATTTCACTGGAAAATGCCTCCTTTTTATGATCCAAACGCCTCCTTTAGGGCACGAGCCTCAATGTTAGGTCCCAAAGATTTGGTTAAGAGCCCAAAGCTTGGAGTCTAGGGTTGAAAGCCTGCTTTTTACTCTACAAACCCTCCTTTTTGGTGCACAAGCCCTCGCTGTTAGGGTGCAAACACTCACGTTAAGATTCCCAAGCTTCGAGTCCAGGGTTGAAATCCACATCTTTATGCTCCAAACGACCGTCTTTAGGCTTCAAATCCGACTTTTAATTCTGAAATCCCACTTTTTTACGCTCCAAACGCTACATTAAGGGCACAAAGTCTCCATTTTAGGTCACAACGCTTCCTTTTTAGAGTCCGGAACGTTGGTTCCAGGGTTGAAAGCCTCCCTGTTCTGCTTCAAAGCGTCATTTAGAAGGTACAAGCCCTCATTTTTAGGGCGCAACGCCTCATTTTTTGGCCGCGAATCCTCCTTTTTAGGGGTCAATACGTCCTTTTTGCTGTAAAATCCCTCACTTTTATGTTCCGGACATCTCATTTAGGGCACAAAGCCTTGTTTTGTGGTCCCAAAGCTTCCTCTTCAGAGTCCAAAGCTTTGATTCTGTGGTTGAATTCCTCGTTTTATAATCCAAACCCTCACGTTTATTGCACAAACCCTCATTTTTAGGGCCCAAACGCTCATTTTTATGCTGCAAATCATCTCACTGGAAAATGCCTCCTTTTTATGCTCCAAACGCCTCCTTTAGGGCACGATGTCTGAATGTTAGGTCCCAAAGATTTGGTTAAGAGCCCAAAGCTTGGAGTCTAGGGTTGAAAGCCTGCTTTTTACTCTACAAACCCTCCTGTTTAGGGTACAAACCCTCCTTTTTGGTGCACAAGCCCTCGCTGTTAGGGTGCAAACACTCACGTTAAGATTCCCAAGCTTCGAGTCCAGGGTTGAAATCCACATCTTTATGCTCCAAACGACCGTCTTTAGGCTTCAAATCCGACTTTTAATTCTGAAATCCCACTTTTTTACGCTCCAAACGCTACATTAAGGGCACAAAGTCTCCATTTTAGGTCACAACGCTTCCTTTTTAGAGTCCGGAACGTTGGTTCCAGGGTTGAAAGCCTCCCTGTTCTGCTTCAAAGCGTCATTTAGAAGGTACAAGCCCTCATTTTTAGGGCGCAACGCCTCATTTTTTGGCCGCGAATCCTCCTTTTTAGGGGTCAATACGTCCTTTTTGCTGTAAAATCCCTCACTTTTATGTTCCGGACATCTCTTTTAGGGCACAAAGCCTTGTTTTGTGGTCCCAAAGCTTCCTCTTCAGAGTCCAAAGCTTTGATTCTGTGGTTGAATTCCTCGTTTTATAATCCAAACCCTCATGTTTATTGCACAAACCCTCATTTTTAGGGCCCAAACGCTCATTTTTATGCTGCAAATCATTTCACTGGAAAATGCCTCCTTTTTATGCTCCAAACGCCTCCTTTAGGGCACGAGCCTCAATGTTAGGTCCCAAAGATTTGGTTAAGAGCCCAAAGCTTGGAGTCTAGGGTTGAAAGCCTGCTTTTTACTCTACAAACCCTCCTTTTTGGTGCACAAGCCCTCGCTGTTAGGGTGCAAACACTCACGTTAAGATTCCCAAGCTTCGAGTCCAGGGTTGAAATCCACATCTTTATGCTCCAAACGACCGTCTTTAGGCTTCAAATCCGACTTTTAATTCTGAAATCCCACTTTTTTACGCTCCAAACGCTACATTAAGGGCACAAAGTCTCCATTTTAGGTCACAACGCTTCCTTTTTAGAGTCCGGAACGTTGGTTCCAGGGTTGAAAGCCTCCCTGTTCTGCTTCAAAGCGTCATTTAGAAGGTACAAGCCCTCATTTTTAGGGCGCAACGCCTCATTTTTTGGCCGCGAATCCTCCTTTTTAGGGGTCAATACGTCCTTTTTGCTGTAAAATCCCTCACTTTTATGTTCCGGACATCTCTTTTAGGGCACAAAGCCTTGTTTTGTGGTCCCAAAGCTTCCTCTTCAGAGTCCAAAGCTTTGATTCTGTGGTTGAATTCCTCGTTTTATAATCCAAACCCTCACGTTTATTGTGCAAACCCTCATTTTTAGGGCCCAAACGCTCATTTTTATGCTGCAAATCATTTCACTGGAAAATGCCTCCTTTTTATGCTCCAAACGCCTCCTTTAGGGCACGATGTCTGAATGTTAGGTCCCAAAGATTTGGTTAAGAGCCCAAAGCTTGGAGTCTAGGGTTCAAAGCCTGCTTTTTACTCTACAAACCCTCCTGTTTAGGGTACAAACCCTCCTTTTTGGTGCACAAGCCCTCGCTGTTAGGGTGCAAACACTCACGTTAAGATTCCCAAGCTTCGAGTCCAGGGTTGAAATCCACATCTTTATGCTCCAAACGAACGTCTTTAGGCTTCAAATCCGACTTTTAATTCTGAAATCCCACTTTTTTACGCTCCAAACGCTACATTAAGGGCACAAAGTCTCCATTTTAGGTCACAACGCTTCCTTTTTAGAGTCTGGAACGTTGGTTCCAGGGTTCAAAGCCTCCCTGTTCTGCTTCAAAGCGTCATTTAGAAGGTACAAGCCCTCATTTTTAGGGCGCAACGCCTCATTTTTTGGCCGCGAATCCTCCTTTTTAGGGGTCAATACGTCCTTTTTGCTGTAAAATCCCTCACTTCTATGTTCCGGACATCTCATTTAGGGCACAAAGCCTTGTTTTGTGGTCCCAAAGCTTCCTCTTCAGAGTCCAAAGCTTTGATTCTGTGGTTGAATTCCTCGTTTTATAATCCAAACCCTCACGTTTATTGCACAAACCCTCATTTTTAGGGCCCAAACGCTCATTTTTATGCTGCAAATCATTTCACTGGAAAATGCCTCCTTTTTATGCTCCAAACGCCTCCTTTAGGGCACGAGCCTCAATGTTAGGTCCCAAAGATTTGGTTAAGAGCCCAAAGCTTGGAGTCTAGGGTTGAAAGCCTGCTTTTTACTCTACAAACCCTCCTGTTTAGGGTACAAACCCTCCTTTTTGGTGCACAAGCCCTCGCTGTTAGGGTGCAAACACTCACGTTAAGATTCCCAAGCTTCGAGTCCAGGGTTGAAATCCACATCTTTATGCTCCAAACGACCGTCTTTAGGCTTCAAATCCGACTTTTAATTCTGAAATCCCACTTTTTTACGCTCCAAACGCTACATTAAGGGCACAAAGTCTCCATTTTAGGTCACAACGCTTCCTTTTTAGAGTCCGGAACGTTGGTTCCAGGGTTGAAAGCCTCCCTGTTCTGCTTCAAAGCGTCATTTAGAAGGTACAAGCCCTCATTTTTAGGGCGCAACGCCTCATTTTTTGGCCGCGAATCCTCCTTTTTAGGGGTCAATACGTCCTTTTTGCTGTAAAATCCCTCACTTCTATGTTCCGGACATCTCTTTTAGGGCACAAAGCCTTGTTTTGTGGTCCCAAAGTTTCCTCTTCAGAGTCCAAAGCTTTGATTCTGTGGTTGAATTCCTCGTTTTATAATCCAAACCCTCACGTTTATTGCACAAACCCTCATTTTTAGGGCCCAAACGCTCATTTTTATGCTGCAAATCATTTCACTGGAAAATGCCTCCTTTTTATGCTCCAAACGCCTCCTTTAGGGCACGATGTCTGAATGTTAGGTCCCAAAGATTTGGTTAAGAGCCCAAAGCTTGGAGTCTAGGGTTGAAAGCCTGCTTTTTACTCTACAAACCCTCCTGTTTAGGGTACAAACCCTCCTTTTTGGTGCACAAGCCCTCGCTGTTAGGGTGCAAACACTCACGTTAAGATTCCCAAGCTTCGAGTCCAGGGTTGAAATCCACATCTTTATGCTCCAAACGACCGTCTTTGGGCTTCAAATCCGACTTTTAATTCTGAAATCCCACTTTTTTACGCTCCAAACGCTACATTAAGGGCACAAAGTCTCCATTTTAGGTCACAACGCTTCCTTTTTAGAGTCCGGAACGTTGGTTCCAGGGTTGAAAGCCTCCCTGTTCTGCTTCAAAGCGTCATTTAGAAGGTACAAGCCCTCATTTTTAGGGCGCAACGCCTCATTTTTTGGCCGCGAATCCTCCTTTTTAGGGGTCAATACGTCCTTTTTGCTGTAAAATCCCTCACTTTTATGTTCCGGACATCTCATTTAGGGCACAAAGCCTTGTTTTGTGGTCCCAAAGCTTCCTCTTCAGAGTCCAAAGCTTTGATTCTGTGGTTGAATTCCTCGTTTTATAATCCAAACCCTCACGTTTATTGCACAAACCCTCATTTTTAGGGCCCAAACGCTCATTTTTATGCTGCAAATCATTTCACTGGAAAATGCCTCCTTTTTATGCTCCAAACGCCTCCTTTAGGGCACGATGTCTGAATGTTAGGTCCCAAAGATTTGGTTAAGAGCCCAAAGCTTGGAGTCTAGGGTTGAAAGCCTGCTTTTTACTCTACAAACCCTCCTGTTTAGGGTACAAACCCTCCTTTTTGGTGCACAAGCCCTCGCTGTTAGGGTGCAAACACTCACGTTAAGATTCCCAAGCTTCGAGTCCAGGGTTGAAATCCACATCTTTATGCTCCAAACGACCGTCTTTAGGCTTCAAATCCGACTTTTAATTCTGAAATCCCACTTTTTTACGCTCCAAACGCTACATTAAGGGCACAAAGTCTCCATTTTAGGTCACAACGCTTCCTTTTTAGAGTCCGGAACGTTGGTTCCAGGGTTGAAAGCCTCCTGTTCTGCTTCAAAGCATCATTTAGAAGGTACAAGCCCTCATTTTTAGGGCGCAACGCCTCATTTTTTGGCCGCGAATCCTCCTTTTTAGGGGTCAATACGTCCTTTTTGCTGTAAAATCCCTCACTTTTATGTTCCGGACATCTCTTTTAGGGCACAAAGCCTTGTTTTGTGGTCCCAAAGCTTCCTCTTCAGAGTCCAAAGCTTTGATTCTGTGGTTGAATTCCTCGTTTTATAATCCAAACCCTCACGTTTATTGCACAAACCCTCATTTTTAGGGCCCAAACGCTCATTTTTATGCTGCAAATCATCTCACTGGAAAATGCCTCCTTTTTATGCTCCAAACGCCTCCTTTAGGGCACGATGTCTGAATGTTAGGTCCCAAAGATTTGGTTAAGAGCCCAAAGCTTGGAGTCTAGGGTTGAAAGCCTGCTTTTTACTCTACAAACCCTCCTGTTTAGGGTACAAACCCTCCTTTTTGGTGCACAAGCCCTCGCTGTTAGGGTGCAAACACTCACGTTAAGATTCCCAAGCTTCGAGTCCAGGGTTGAAATCCACATCTTTATGCTCCAAACGACCGTCTTTAGGCTTCAAATCCGACTTTTAATTCTGAAATCCCACTTTTTTACGCTCCAAACGCTACATTAAGGGCACAAAGTCTCCATTTTAGGTCACAACGCTTCCTTTTTAGAGTCCGGAACGTTGGTTCCAGGGTTGAAAGCCTCCCTGTTCTGCTTCAAAGCGTCATTTAGAAGGTACAAGCCCTCATTTTTAGGGCGCAACGCCTCATTTTTTGGCCGCGAATCCTCCTTTTTAGGGGTCAATACGTCCTTTTTGCTGTAAAATCCCTCACTTTTATGTTCCGGACATCTCATTTAGGGCACAAAGCCTTGTTTTGTGGTCCCAAAGCTTCCTCTTCAGAGTCCAAAGCTTTGATTCTGTGGTTGAATTCCTCGTTTTATAATCCAAACCCTCACGTTTATTGCACAAACCCTCATTTTTAGGGCCCAAACGCTCATTTTTATGCTGCAAATCATTTCACTGGAAAATGCCTCCTTTTTATGCTCCAAACGCCTCCTTTAGGGCACGATGTCTGAATGTTAGGTCCCAAAGATTTGGTTAAGAGCCCAAAGCTTGGAGTCTAGGGTTGAAAGCCTGCTTTTTACTCTACAAACCCTCCTGTTTAGGGTACAAACCCTCCTTTTTGGTGCACAAGCCCTCGCTGTTAGGGTGCAAACACTCACGTTAAGATTCCCAAGCTTCGAGTCCAGGGTTGAAATCCACATCTTTATGCTCCAAACGACCGTCTTTAGGCTTCAAATCCAACTTTTAATTCTGAAATCCCACTTTTTTACGCTCCAAACGCTACATTAAGGGCACAAAGTCTCCATTTTAGGTCACAACGCTTCCTTTTTAGAGTCCGGAACGTTGGTTCCAGGGTTGAAAGCCTCCCTGTTCTGCTTCAAAGCGTCATTTAGAAGGTACAAGCCCTCATTTTTAGGGCGCAACGCCTCATTTTTTGGCCGCGAATCCTCCTTTTTAGGGGTCAATACGTCCTTTTTGCTGTAAAATCCCTCACTTCTATGTTCCGGACATCTCTTTTAGGGCACAAAGCCTTGTTTTGTGGTCCCAAAGCTTCCTCTTCAGAGTCCAAAGCTTTGATTCTGTGGTTGAATTCCTCGTTTTATAATCCAAACCCTCACGTTTATTGCACAAACCCTCATTTTTAGGGCCCAAACGCTCATTTTTATGCTGCAAATCATTTCACTGGAAAATGCCTCCTTTTTATGCTCCAAACGCCTCCTTTAGGGCACGATGTCTGAATGTTAGGTCCCAAAGATTTGGTTAAGAGCCCAAAGCTTGGAGTCTAGGGTTGAAAGCCTGCTTTTTACTCTACAAACCCTCCTGTTTAGGGTACAAACCCTCCTTTTTGGTGCACAAGCCCTCGCTGTTAGGGTGCAAACACTCACGTTAAGATTCCCAAGCTTCGAGTCCAGGGTTGAAATCCACATCTTTATGCTCCAAACGACCGTCTTTAGGCTTCAAATCCGACTTTTAATTCTGAAATCCCACTTTTTTACGCTCCAAACGCTACATTAAGGGCACAAAGTCTCCATTTTAGGTCACAACGCTTCCTTTTTAGAGTCCGGAACGTTGGTTCCAGGGTTGAAAGCCTCCCTGTTCTGCTTCAAAGCGTCATTTAGAAGGTACAAGCCCTCATTTTTAGGGCGCAACGCCTCATTTTTTGGCCGCGAATCCTCCTTTTTAGGGGTCAATACGTCCTTTTTGCTGTAAAATCCCTCACTTTTATGTTCCGGACATCTCATTTAGGGCACAAAGCCTTGTTTTGTGGTCCCAAAGCTTCCTCTTCAGAGTCCAAAGCTTTGATTCTGTGGTTGAATTCCTCGTTTTATAATCCAAACCCTCACGTTTATTGCACAAACCCTCATTTTTAGGGCCCAAACGCTCATTTTTATGCTGCAAATCATTTCACTGGAAAATGCCTCCTTTTTATGCTCCAAACGCCTCCTTTAGGGCACGATGTCTGAATGTTAGGTCCCAAAGATTTGGTTAAGAGCCCAAAGCTTGGAGTCTAGGGTTGAAAGCCTGCTTTTTACTCTACAAACCCTCCTGTTTAGGGTACAAACCCTCCTTTTTGGTGCACAAGCCCTCGCTGTTAGGGTGCAAACACTCACGTTAAGATTCCCAAGCTTCGAGTCCAGGGTTGAAATCCACATCTTTATGCTCCAAACGACCGTCTTTAGGCTTCAAATCCAACTTTTAATTCTGAAATCCCACTTTTTTACGCTCCAAACGCTACATTAAGGGCACAAAGTCTCCATTTTAGGTCACAACGCTTCCTTTTTAGAGTCCGGAACGTTGGTTCCAGGGTTGAAAGCCTCCCTGTTCTGCTTCAAAGCGTCATTTAGAAGGTACAAGCCCTCATTTTTAGGGCGCAACGCCTCATTTTTTGGCCGCGAATCCTCCTTTTTAGGGGTCAATACGTCCTTTTTGCTGTAAAATCCCTCACTTCTATGTTCCGGACATCTCTTTTAGGGCACAAAGCCTTGTTTTGTGGTCCCAAAGCTTCCTCTTCAGAGTCCAAAGCTTTGATTCTGTGGTTGAATTCCTCGTTTTATAATCCAAACCCTCACGTTTATTGCACAAACCCTCATTTTTAGGGCCCAAACGCTCATTTTTATGCTGCAAATCATTTCACTGGAAAATGCCTCCTTTTTATGCTCCAAACGCCTCCTTTAGGGCACGATGTCTGAATGTTAGGTCCCAAAGATTTGGTTAAGAGCCCAAAGCTTGGAGTCTAGGGTTGAAAGCCTGCTTTTTACTCTACAAACCCTCCTGTTTAGGGTACAAACCCTCCTTTTTGGTGCACAAGCCCTCGCTGTTAGGGTGCAAACACTCACGTTAAGATTCCCAAGCTTCGAGTCCAGGGTTGAAATCCACATCTTTATGCTCCAAACGACCGTCTTTAGGCTTCAAATCCGACTTTTAATTCTGAAATCCCACTTTTTTACGCTCCAAACGCTACATTAAGGGCACAAAGTCTCCATTTTAGGTCACAACGCTTCCTTTTTAGAGTCCGGAACGTTGGTTCCAGGGTTGAAAGCCTCCCTGTTCTGCTTCAAAGCGTCATTTAGAAGGTACAAGCCCTCATTTTTAGGGCGCAACGCCTCATTTTTTGGCCGCGAATCCTCCTTTTTAGGGGTCAATACGTCCTTTTTGCTGTAAAATCCCTCACTTTTATGTTCCGGACATCTCATTTAGGGCACAAAGCCTTGTTTTGTGGTACCAAAGTTTCCTCTTCAGAGTCCAAAGCTTTGATTCTGTGGTTGAATTCCTCGTTTTATAATCCAAACCCTCACGTTTATTGCACAAACCCTCATTTTTAGGGCCCAAACGCTCATTTTTATGCTGCAAATCATTTCACTGGAAAATGCCTCCTTTTTATGCTCCAAACGCCTCCTTTAGGGCACGAGCCTCAATGTTAGGTCCCAAAGATTTGGTTAAGAGCCCAAAGCTTGGAGTCTAGGGTTGAAAGCCTGCTTTTTACTCTACAAACCCTCCTGTTTAGGGTACAAACCCTCCTTTTTGGTGCACAAGCCCTCGCTGTTAGGGTGCAAACACTCACGTTAAGATTCCCAAGCTTCGAGTCCAGGGTTGAAATCCACATCTTTATGCTCCAAACGACCGTCTTTAGGCTTCAAATCCGACTTTTAATTCTGAAATCCCACTTTTTTACGCTCCAAACGCTACATTAAGGGCACAAAGTCTCCATTTTAGGTCACAACGCTTCCTTTTTAGAGTCCGGAACGTTGGTTCCAGGGTTGAAAGCCTCCCTGTTCTGCTTCAAAGCGTCATTTAGAAGGTACAAGCCCTCATTTTTAGGGCGCAACGCCTCATTTTTTGGCCGCGAATCCTCCTTTTTAGGGGTCAATACGTCCTTTTTGCTGTAAAATCCCTCACTTTTATGTTCCGGACATCTCATTTAGGGCACAAAGCCTTGTTTTGTGGTCCCAAAGCTTCCTCTTCAGAGTCCAAAGCTTTGATTCTGTGGTTGAATTCCTCGTTTTATAATCCAAACCCTCACGTTTATTGCACAAACCCTCATTTTTAGGGCCCAAACGCTCATTTTTATGCTGCAAATCATTTCACTGGAAAATGCCTCCTTTTTATGCTCCAAACGCCTCCTTTAGGGCACGATGTCTGAATGTTAGGTCCCAAAGATTTGGTTAAGAGCCCAAAGCTTGGAGTCTAGGGTTGAAAGCCTGCTTTTTACTCTACAAACCCTCCTGTTTAGGGTACAAACCCTCCTTTTTGGTGCACAAGCCCTCGCTGTTAGGGTGCAAACACTCACGTTAAGATTCCCAAGCTTCGAGTCCAGGGTTGAAATCCACATCTTTATGCTCCAAACGACCGTCTTTAGGCTTCAAATCCGACTTTTAATTCTGAAATCCCACTTTTTTACGCTCCAAACGCTACATTAAGGGCACAAAGTCTCCATTTTAGGTCACAACGCTTCCTTTTTAGAGTCCGGAACGTTGGTTCCAGGGTTGAAAGCCTCCTGTTCTGCTTCAAAGCATCATTTAGAAGGTACAAGCCCTCATTTTTAGGGCGCAACGCCTCATTTTTTGGCCGCGAATCCTCCTTTTTAGGGGTCAATACGTCCTTTTTGCTGTAAAATCCCTCACTTTTATGTTCCGGACATCTCTTTTAGGGCACAAAGCCTTGTTTTGTGGTCCCAAAGCTTCCTCTTCAGAGTCCAAAGCTTTGATTCTGTGGTTGAATTCCTCGTTTTATAATCCAAACCCTCACGTTTATTGCACAAACCCTCATTTTTAGGGCCCAAACGCTCATTTTTATGCTGCAAATCATCTCACTGGAAAATGCCTCCTTTTTATGCTCCAAACGCCTCCTTTAGGGCACGATGTCTGAATGTTAGGTCCCAAAGATTTGGTTAAGAGCCCAAAGCTTGGAGTCTAGGGTTGAAAGCCTGCTTTTTACTCTACAAACCCTCCTGTTTAGGGTACAAACCCTCCTTTTTGGTGCACAAGCCCTCGCTGTTAGGGTGCAAACACTCACGTTAAGATTCCCAAGCTTCGAGTCCAGGGTTGAAATCCACATCTTTATGCTCCAAACGACCGTCTTTAGGCTTCAAATCCGACTTTTAATTCTGAAATCCCACTTTTTTACGCTCCAAACGCTACATTAAGGGCACAAAGTCTCCATTTTAGGTCACAACGCTTCCTTTTTAGAGTCCGGAACGTTGGTTCCAGGGTTGAAAGCCTCCCTGTTCTGCTTCAAAGCGTCATTTAGAAGGTACAAGCCCTCATTTTTAGGGCGCAACGCCTCATTTTTTGGCCGCGAATCCTCCTTTTTAGGGGTCAATACGTCCTTTTTGCTGTAAAATCCCTCACTTTTATGTTCCGGACATCTCATTTAGGGCACAAAGCCTTGTTTTGTGGTCCCAAAGCTTCCTCTTCAGAGTCCAAAGCTTTGATTCTGTGGTTGAATTCCTCGTTTTATAATCCAAACCCTCACGTTTATTGCACAAACCCTCATTTTTAGGGCCCAAACGCTCATTTTTATGCTGCAAATCATTTCACTGGAAAATGCCTCCTTTTTATGCTCCAAACGCCTCCTTTAGGGCACGATGTCTGAATGTTAGGTCCCAAAGATTTGGTTAAGAGCCCAAAGCTTGGAGTCTAGGGTTGAAAGCCTGCTTTTTACTCTACAAACCCTCCTGTTTAGGGTACAAACCCTCCTTTTTGGTGCACAAGCCCTCGCTGTTAGGGTGCAAACACTCACGTTAAGATTCCCAAGCTTCGAGTCCAGGGTTGAAATCCACATCTTTATGCTCCAAACGACCGTCTTTAGGCTTCAAATCCAACTTTTAATTCTGAAATCCCACTTTTTTACGCTCCAAACGCTACATTAAGGGCACAAAGTCTCCATTTTAGGTCACAACGCTTCCTTTTTAGAGTCCGGAACGTTGGTTCCAGGGTTGAAAGCCTCCCTGTTCTGCTTCAAAGCGTCATTTAGAAGGTACAAGCCCTCATTTTTAGGGCGCAACGCCTCATTTTTTGGCCGCGAATCCTCCTTTTTAGGGGTCAATACGTCCTTTTTGCTGTAAAATCCCTCACTTCTATGTTCCGGACATCTCATTTAGGGCACAAAGCCTTGTTTTGTGGTCCCAAAGCTTCCTCTTCAGAGTCCAAAGCTTTGATTCTGTGGTTGAATTCCTCGTTTTATAATCCAAACCCTCACGTTTATTGCACAAACCCTCATTTTTAGGGCCCAAACGCTCATTTTTATGCTGCAAATCATTTCACTGGAAAATGCCTCCTTTTTATGCTCCAAACGCCTCCTTTAGGGCACGATGTCTGAATGTTAGGTCCCAAAGATTTGGTTAAGAGCCCAAAGCTTGGAGTCTAGGGTTGAAAGCCTGCTTTTTACTCTACAAACCCTCCTGTTTAGGGTACAAACCCTCCTTTTTGGTGCACAAGCCCTCGCTGTTAGGGTGCAAACACTCACGTTAAGATTCCCAAGCTTCGAGTCCAGGGTTGAAATCCACATCTTTATGCTCCAAACGACCGTCTTTAGGCTTCAAATCCGACTTTTAATTCTGAAATCCCACTTTTTTACGCTCCAAACGCTACATTAAGGGCACAAAGTCTCCATTTTAGGTCACAACGCTTCCTTTTTAGAGTCCGGAACGTTGGTTCCAGGGTTGAAAGCCTCCCTGTTCTGCTTCAAAGCGTCATTTAGAAGGTACAAGCCCTCATTTTTAGGGCGCAACGCCTCATTTTTTGGCCGCGAATCCTCCTTTTTAGGGGTCAATACGTCCTTTTTGCTGTAAAATCCCTCACTTTTATGTTCCGGACATCTCATTTAGGGCACAAAGCCTTGTTTTGTGGTCCCAAAGCTTCCTCTTCAGAGTCCAAAGCTTTGATTCTGTGGTTGAATTCCTCGTTTTATAATCCAAACCCTCACGTTTATTGCACAAACCCTCATTTTTAGGGCCCAAACGCTCATTTTTATGCTGCAAATCATTTCACTGGAAAATGCCTCCTTTTTATGCTCCAAACGCCTCCTTTAGGGCACGATGTCTGAATGTTAGGTCCCAAAGATTTGGTTAAGAGCCCAAAGCTTGGAGTCTAGGGTTGAAAGCCTGCTTTTTACTCTACAAACCCTCCTGTTTAGGGTACAAACCCTCCTTTTTGGTGCACAAGCCCTCGCTGTTAGGGTGCAAACACTCACGTTAAGATTCCCAAGCTTCGAGTCCAGGGTTGAAATCCACATCTTTATGCTCCAAACGACCGTCTTTAGGCTTCAAATCCGACTTTTAATTCTGAAATCCCACTTTTTTACGCTCCAAACGCTACATTAAGGGCACAAAGTCTCCATTTTAGGTCACAACGCTTCCTTTTTAGAGTCCGGAACGTTGGTTCCAGGGTTGAAAGCCTCCCTGTTCTGCTTCAAAGCGTCATTTAGAAGGTACAAGCCCTCATTTTTAGGGCGCAACGCCTCATTTTTTGGCCGCGAATCCTCCTTTTTAGGGGTCAATACGTCCTTTTTGCTGTAAAATCCCTCACTTTTATGTTCCGGACATCTCATTTAGGGCACAAAGCCTTGTTTTGTGGTCCCAAAGCTTCCTCTTCAGAGTCCAAAGCTTTGATTCTGTGGTTGAATTCCTCGTTTTATAATCCAAACCCTCACGTTTATTGCACAAACCCTCATTTTTAGGGCCCAAACGCTCATTTTTATGCTGCAAATCATTTCACTGGAAAATGCCTCCTTTTTATGCTCCAAACGCCTCCTTTAGGGCACGATGTCTGAATGTTAGGTCCCAAAGATTTGGTTAAGAGCCCAAAGCTTGGAGTCTAGGGTTGAAAGCCTGCTTTTTACTCTACAAACCCTCCTGTTTAGGGTACAAACCCTCCTTTTTGGTGCACAAGCCCTCGCTGTTAGGGTGCAAACACTCACGTTAAGATTCCCAAGCTTCGAGTCCAGGGTTGAAATCCACATCTTTATGCTCCAAACGACCGTCTTTAGGCTTCAAATCCGACTTTTAATTCTGAAATCCCACTTTTTTACGCTCCAAACGCTACATTAAGGGCACAAAGTCTCCATTTTAGGTCACAACGCTTCCTTTTTAGAGTCCGGAACGTTGGTTCCAGGGTTGAAAGCCTCCCTGTTCTGCTTCAAAGCGTCATTTAGAAGGTACAAGCCCTCATTTTTAGGGCGCAACGCCTCATTTTTTGGCCGCGAATCCTCCTTTTTAGGGGTCAATACGTCCTTTTTGCTGTAAAATCCCTCACTTCTATGTTCCGGACATCTCTTTTAGGGCACAAAGCCTTGTTTTGTGGTCCCAAAGTTTCCTCTTCAGAGTCCAAAGCTTTGATTCTGTGGTTGAATTCCTCGTTTTATAATCCAAACCCTCACGTTTATTGCACAAACCCTCATTTTTAGGGCCCAAACGCTCATTTTTATGCTGCAAATCATTTCACTGGAAAATGCCTCCTTTTTATGCTCCAAACGCCTCCTTTAGGGCACGATGTCTGAATGTTAGGTCCCAAAGATTTGGTTAAGAGCCCAAAGCTTGGAGTCTAGGGTTGAAAGCCTGCTTTTTACTCTACAAACCCTCCTGTTTAGGGTACAAACCCTCCTTTTTGGTGCACAAGCCCTCGCTGTTAGGGTGCAAACACTCACGTTAAGATTCCCAAGCTTCGAGTCCAGGGTTGAAATCCACATCTTTATGCTCCAAACGACCGTCTTTAGGCTTCAAATCCGACTTTTAATTCTGAAATCCCACTTTTTTACGCTCCAAACGCTACATTAAGGGCACAAAGTCTCCATTTTAGGTCACAACGCTTCCTTTTTAGAGTCCGGAACGTTGGTTCCAGGGTTGAAAGCCTCCCTGTTCTGCTTCAAAGCGTCATTTAGAAGGTACAAGCCCTCATTTTTAGGGCGCAACGCCTCATTTTTTGGCCGCGAATCCTCCTTTTTAGGGGTCAATACGTCCTTTTTGCTGTAAAATCCCTCACTTTTATGTTCCGGACATCTCATTTAGGGCACAAAGCCTTGTTTTGTGGTCCCAAAGCTTCCTCTTCAGAGTCCAAAGCTTTGATTCTGTGGTTGAATTCCTCGTTTTATAATCCAAACCCTCACGTTTATTGCACAAACCCTCATTTTTAGGGCCCAAACGCTCATTTTTATGCTGCAAATCATTTCACTGGAAAATGCCTCCTTTTTATGCTCCAAACGCCTCCTTTAGGGCACGATGTCTGAATGTTAGGTCCCAAAGATTTGGTTAAGAGCCCAAAGCTTGGAGTCTAGGGTTGAAAGCCTGCTTTTTACTCTACAAACCCTCCTGTTTAGGGTACAAACCCTCCTTTTTGGTGCACAAGCCCTCGCTGTTAGGGTGCAAACACTCACGTTAAGATTCCCAAGCTTCGAGTCCAGGGTTGAAATCCACATCTTTATGCTCCAAACGACCGTCTTTAGGCTTCAAATCCGACTTTTAATTCTGAAATCCCACTTTTTTACGCTCCAAACGCTACATTAAGGGCACAAAGTCTCCATTTTAGGTCACAACGCTTCCTTTTTAGAGTCCGGAACGTTGGTTCCAGGGTTGAAAGCCTCCCTGTTCTGCTTCAAAGCGTCATTTAGAAGGTACAAGCCCTCATTTTTAGGGCGCAACGCCTCATTTTTTGGCCGCGAATCCTCCTTTTTAGGGGTCAATACGTCCTTTTTGCTGTAAAATCCCTCACTTTTATGTTCCGGACATCTCATTTAGGGCACAAAGCCTTGTTTTGTGGTCCCAAAGCTTCCTCTTCAGAGTCCAAAGCTTTGATTCTGTGGTTGAATTCCTCGTTTTATAATCCAAACCCTCACGTTTATTGCACAAACCCTCATTTTTAGGGCCCAAACGCTCATTTTTATGCTGCAAATCATTTCACTGGAAAATGCCTCCTTTTTATGCTCCAAACGCCTCCTTTAGGGCACGATGTCTGAATGTTAGGTCCCAAAGATTTGGTTAAGAGCCCAAAGCTTGGAGTCTAGGGTTGAAAGCCTGCTTTTTACTCTACAAACCCTCCTGTTTAGGGTACAAACCCTCCTTTTTGGTGCACAAGCCCTCGCTGTTAGGGTGCAAACACTCACGTTAAGATTCCCAAGCTTCGAGTCCAGGGTTGAAATCCACATCTTTATGCTCCAAACGACCGTCTTTAGGCTTCAAATCCGACTTTTAATTCTGAAATCCCACTTTTTTACGCTCCAAACGCTACATTAAGGGCACAAAGTCTCCATTTTAGGTCACAACGCTTCCTTTTTAGAGTCCGGAACGTTGGTTCCAGGGTTGAAAGCCTCCCTGTTCTGCTTCAAAGCGTCATTTAGAAGGTACAAGCCCTCATTTTTAGGGCGCAACGCCTCATTTTTTGGCCGCGAATCCTCCTTTTTAGGGGTCAATACGTCCTTTTTGCTGTAAAATCCCTCACTTCTATGTTCCGGACATCTCTTTTAGGGCACAAAGCCTTGTTTTGTGGTCCCAAAGTTTCCTCTTCAGAGTCCAAAGCTTTGATTCTGTGGTTGAATTCCTCGTTTTATAATCCAAACCCTCACGTTTATTGCACAAACCCTCATTTTTAGGGCCCAAACGCTCATTTTTATGCTGCAAATCATTTCACTGGAAAATGCCTCCTTTTTATGCTCCAAACGCCTCCTTTAGGGCACGATGTCTGAATGTTAGGTCCCAAAGATTTGGTTAAGAGCCCAAAGCTTGGAGTCTAGGGTTGAAAGCCTGCTTTTTACTCTACAAACCCTCCTGTTTAGGGTACAAACCCTCCTTTTTGGTGCACAAGCCCTCGCTGTTAGGGTGCAAACACTCACGTTAAGATTCCCAAGCTTCGAGTCCAGGGTTGAAATCCACATCTTTATGCTCCAAACGACCGTCTTTAGGCTTCAAATCCAACTTTTAATTCTGAAATCCCACTTTTTTACGCTCCAAACGCTACATTAAGGGCACAAAGTCTCCATTTTAGGTCACAACGCTTCCTTTTTAGAGTCCGGAACGTTGGTTCCAGGGTTGAAAGCCTCCCTGTTCTGCTTCAAAGCGTCATTTAGAAGGTACAAGCCCTCATTTTTAGGGCGCAACGCCTCATTTTTTGGCCGCGAATCCTCCTTTTTAGGGGTCAATACGTCCTTTTTGCTGTAAAATCCCTCACTTTTATGTTCCGGACATCTCATTTAGGGCACAAAGCCTTGTTTTGTGGTCCCAAAGCTTCCTCTTCAGAGTCCAAAGCTTTGATTCTGTGGTTGAATTCCTCGTTTTATAATCCAAACCCTCACGTTTATTGCACAAACCCTCATTTTTAGGGCCCAAACGCTCATTTTTATGCTGCAAATCATTTCACTGGAAAATGCCTCCTTTTTATGCTCCAAACGCCTCCTTTAGGGCACGATGTCTGAATGTTAGGTCCCAAAGATTTGGTTAAGAGCCCAAAGCTTGGAGTCTAGGGTTGAAAGCCTGCTTTTTACTCTACAAACCCTCCTGTTTAGGGTACAAACCCTCCTTTTTGGTGCACAAGCCCTCGCTGTTAGGGTGCAAACACTCACGTTAAGATTCCCAAGCTTCGAGTCCAGGGTTGAAATCCACATCTTTATGCTCCAAACGACCGTCTTTAGGCTTCAAATCCGACTTTTAATTCTGAAATCCCACTTTTTTACGCTCCAAACGCTACATTAAGGGCACAAAGTCTCCATTTTAGGTCACAACGCTTCCTTTTTAGAGTCCGGAACGTTGGTTCCAGGGTTGAAAGCCTCCCTGTTCTGCTTCAAAGCGTCATTTAGAAGGTACAAGCCCTCATTTTTAGGGCGCAACGCCTCATTTTTTGGCCGCGAATCCTCCTTTTTAGGGGTCAATACGTCCTTTTTGCTGTAAAATCCCTCACTTTTATGTTCCGGACATCTCATTTAGGGCACAAAGCCTTGTTTTGTGGTCCCAAAGCTTCCTCTTCAGAGTCCAAAGCTTTGATTCTGTGGTTGAATTCCTCGTTTTATAATCCAAACCCTCACGTTTATTGCACAAACCCTCATTTTTAGGGCCCAAACGCTCATTTTTATGCTGCAAATCATTTCACTGGAAAATGCCTCCTTTTTATGCTCCAAACGCCTCCTTTAGGGCACGATGTCTGAATGTTAGGTCCCAAAGATTTGGTTAAGAGCCCAAAGCTTGGAGTCTAGGGTTCAAAGCCTGCTTTTTACTCTACAAACCCTCCTGTTTAGGGTACAAACCCTCCTTTTTGGTGCACAAGCCCTCGCTGTTAGGGTGCAAACACTCACGTTAAGATTCCCAAGCTTCGAGTCCAGGGTTGAAATCCACATCTTTATGCTCCAAACGACCGTCTTTAGGCTTCAAATCCGACTTTTAATTCTGAAATCCCACTTTTTTACGCTCCAAACGCTACATTAAGGGCACAAAGTCTCCATTTTAGGTCACAACGCTTCCTTTTTAGAGTCCGGAACGTTGGTTCCAGGGTTGAAAGCCTCCCTGTTCTGCTTCAAAGCGTCATTTAGAAGGTACAAGCCCTCATTTTTAGGGCGCAACGCCTCATTTTTTGGCCGCGAATCCTCCTTTTTAGGGGTCAATACGTCCTTTTTGCTGTAAAATCCCTCACTTTTATGTTCCGGACATCTCATTTAGGGCACAAAGCCTTGTTTTGTGGTCCCAAAGCTTCCTCTTCAGAGTCCAAAGCTTTGATTCTGTGGTTGAATTCCTCGTTTTATAATCCAAACCCTCACGTTTATTGCACAAACCCTCATTTTTAGGGCCCAAACGCTCATTTTTATGCTGCAAATCATTTCACTGGAAAATGCCTCCTTTTTATGCTCCAAACGCCTCCTTTAGGGCACGATGTCTGAATGTTAGGTCCCAAAGATTTGGTTAAGAGCCCAAAGCTTGGAGTCTAGGGTTGTAAGCCTGCTTTTTACTCTACAAACCCTCCTTTTTGGTGCACAAGCCCTCGCTGTTAGGGTGCAAACACTCACGTTAAGATTCCCAAGCTTCGAGTCCAGGGTTGAAATCCACATCTTTATGCTCCAAACGACCGTCTTTAGGCTTCAAATCCGACTTTTAATTCTGAAATCCCACTTTTTTACGCTCCAAACGCTACATTAAGGGCACAAAGTCTCCATTTTAGATCACAACGCTTCCTTTTTAGAGTCTGGAACGTTGGTTCCAGGGTTCAAAGCCTCCCTGTTCTGCTTCAAAGCGTCATTTAGAAGGTACAAGCCCTCATTTTTAGGGCGCAACGCCTCATTTTTTGGCCGCGAATCCTCCTTTTTAGGGGTCAATACGTCCTTTTTGCTGTAAAATCCCTCACTTCTATGTTCCGGACATCTCATTTAGGGCACAAAGCCTTGTTTTGTGGTCCCAAAGCTTCCTCTTCAGAGTCCAAAGCTTTGATTCTGTGGTTGAATTCCTCGTTTTATAATCCAAACCCTCACGTTTATTGCACAAACCCTCATTTTTAGGGCCCAAACGCTCATTTTTATGCTGCAAATCATTTCACTGGAAAATGCCTCCTTTTTATGATCCAAACGCCTCCTTTAGGGCACGAGCCTCAATGTTAGGTCCCAAAGATTTGGTTAAGAGCCCAAAGCTTGGAGTCTAGGGTTCAAAGCCTGCTTTTTACTCTACAAACCCTCCTGTTTAGGGTACAAACCCTCCTTTTTGGTGCACAAGCCCTCGCTGTTAGGGTGCAAACACTCACGTTAAGATTCCCAAGCTTCGAGTCCAGGGTTGAAATCCACATCTTTATGCTCCAAACGACCGTCTTTAGGCTTCAAATCCAACTTTTAATTCTGAAATCCCACTTTTTTACGCTCCAAACGCTACATTAAGGGCACAAAGTCTCCATTTTAGGTCACAACGCTTCCTTTTTAGAGTCCGGAACGTTGGTTCCAGGGTTGAAAGCCTCCCTGTTCTGCTTCAAAGCGTCATTTAGAAGGTACAAGCCCTCATTTTTAGGGCGCAACGCCTCATTTTTTGGCCGCGAATCCTCCTTTTTAGGGGTCAATACGTCCTTTTTGCTGTAAAATCCCTCACTTCTATGTTCCGGACATCTCTTTTAGGGCACAAAGCCTTGTTTTGTGGTCCCAAAGTTTCCTCTTCAGAGTCCAAAGCTTTGATTCTGTGGTTGAATTCCTCGTTTTATAATCCAAACCCTCACGTTTATTGCACAAACCCTCATTTTTAGGGCCCAAACGCTCATTTTTATGCTGCAAATCATTTCACTGGAAAATGCCTCCTTTTTATGCTCCAAACGCCTCCTTTAGGGCACGATGTCTGAATGTTAGGTCCCAAAGATTTGGTTAAGAGCCCAAAGCTTGGAGTCTAGGGTTGAAAGCCTGCTTTTTACTCTACAAACCCTCCTGTTTAGGGTACAAACCCTCCTTTTTGGTGCACAAGCCCTCGCTGTTAGGGTGCAAACACTCACGTTAAGATTCCCAAGCTTCGAGTCCAGGGTTGAAATCCACATCTTTATGCTCCAAACGACCGTCTTTAGGCTTCAAATCCGACTTTTAATTCTGAAATCCCACTTTTTTACGCTCCAAACGCTACATTAAGGGCACAAAGTCTCCATTTTAGGTCACAACGCTTCCTTTTTAGAGTCCGGAACGTTGGTTCCAGGGTTGAAAGCCTCCCTGTTCTGCTTCAAAGCGTCATTTAGAAGGTACAAGCCCTCATTTTTAGGGCGCAACGCCTCATTTTTTGGCCGCGAATCCTCCTTTTTAGGGGTCAATACGTCCTTTTTGCTGTAAAATCCCTCACTTCTATGTTCCGGACATCTCATTTAGGGCACAAAGCCTTGTTTTGTGGTCCCAAAGCTTCCTCTTCAGAGTCCAAAGCTTTGATTCTGTGGTTGAATTCCTCGTTTTATAATCCAAACCCTCACGTTTATTGCGCAAACCCTCATTTTTAGGGCCCAAACGCTCATTTTTATGCTGCAAATCATTTCACTGGAA
Source organism: Strix aluco (assembly GCF_031877795.1). Lineage (NCBI taxonomy): Eukaryota > Metazoa > Chordata > Aves > Strigiformes > Strigidae > Strix > Strix aluco. Next base: position 8,635,141 of record NC_133970.1, read on the forward strand.
AATGCCTCCTTTTTATGCTCCAAACGCCTCCTTTAGGGCACGATGTCTGAATGTTAGGTCCCAAAGATTTGGTTAAGAGCCCAAAGCTTGGAGTCTAGGGTTGAAAGCCTGCTTTTTACTCTACAAACCCTCCTGTTTAGGGTACAAACCCTCCTTTTTGGTGCACAAGCCCTCGCTGTTAGGGTGCAAACACTCACGTTAAGATTCCCAAGCTTCGAGTCCAGGGTTGAAATCCACATCTTTATGCTCCAAACGACCGTCTTTAGGCTTCAAATCCGACTTTTAATTCTGAAATCCCACTTTTTTACGCTCCAAACGCTACATTAAGGGCACAAAGTCTCCATTTTAGGTCACAACGCTTCCTTTTTAGAGTCCGGAACGTTGGTTCCAGGGTTGAAAGCCTCCCTGTTCTGCTTCAAAGCGTCATTTAGAAGGTACAAGCCCTCATTTTTAGGGCGCAACGCCTCATTTTTTGGCCGCGAATCCTCCTTTTTAGGGGTCAGTACGTCCTTTTTGCTGTAAAATCCCTCACTTTTATGTTCCGGACATCTCTTTTAGGGCACAAAGCCTTGTTTTGTGGTCCCAAAGCTTCCTCTTCAGAGTCCAAAGCTTTGATTCTGTGGTTGAATTCCTCGTTTTATAATCCAAACCCTCACGTTTATTGCGCAAACCCTCATTTTTAGGGCCCAAACGCTCATTTTTATGCTGCAAATCATTTCACTGGAAAATGCCTCCTTTTTATGCTCCAAACGCCTCCTTTAGGGCACGATGTCTGAATGTTAGGTCCCAAAGATTTGGTTAAGAGCCCAAAGCTTGGAGTCTAGGGTTGAAAGCCTGCTTTTTACTCTACAAACCCTCCTGTTTAGGGTACAAACCCTCCTTTTTGGTGCACAAGCCCTCGCTGTTAGGGTGCAAACACTCACGTTAAGATTCCCAAGCTTCGAGTCCAGGGTTGAAATCCACATCTTTATGCTCCAAACGACCGTCTTTAGGCTTCAAATCCGACTTTTAATTCTGAAATCCCACTTTTTTACGCTCCAAACGCTACATTAAGGGCACAAAGTCTCCATTTTAGGTCACAACGCTTCCTTTTTAGAGTCCGGAACGTTGGTTCCAGGGTTGAAAGCCTCCCTGTTCTGCTTCAAAGCGTCATTTAGAAGGTACAAGCCCTCATTTTTAGGGCGCAACGCCTCATTTTTTGGCCGCGAATCCTCCTTTTTAGGGGTCAATATGTCCTTTTTGCTGTAAAATCCCTCACTTTTATGTTCCGGACATCTCTTTTAGGGCACAAAGCCTTGTTTTGTGGTCCCAAAGCTTCCTCTTCAGAGTCCAAAGCTTTGATTCTGTGGTTGAATTCCTCGTTTTATAATCCAAACCCTCACGTTTATTGCACAAACCCTCATTTTTAGGGCCCAAACGCTCATTTTTATGCTGCAAATCATTTCACTGGAAAATGCCTCCTTTTTATGCTCCAAACGCCTCCTTTAGGGCACGATGTCTGAATGTTAGGTCCCAAAGATTTGGTTAAGAGCCCAAAGCTTGGAGTCTAGGGTTCAAAGCCTGCTTTTTACTCTACAAACCCTCCTGTTTAGGGTACAAACCCTCCTTTTTGGTGCACAAGCCCTCGCTGTTAGGGTGCAAACACTCACGTTAAGATTCCCAAGCTTCGAGTCCAGGGTTGAAATCCACATCTTTATGCTCCAAACGACCGTCTTTAGGCTTCAAATCCGACTTTTAATTCTGAAATCCCACTTTTTTACGCTCCAAACGCTACATTAAGGGCACAAAGTCTCCATTTTAGGTCACAACGCTTCCTTTTTAGAGTCCGGAACGTTGGTTCCAGGGTTGAAAGCCTCCCTGTTCTGCTTCAAAGCGTCATTTAGAAGGTACAAGCCCTCATTTTTAGGGCGCAACGCCTCATTTTTTGGCCGCGAATCCTCCTTTTTAGGGGTCAATACGTCCTTTTTGCTGTAAAATCCCTCACTTCTATGTTCCGGACATCTCATTTAGGGCACAAAGCCTTGTTTTGTGGTCCCAAAGTTTCCTCTTCAGAGTCCAAAGCTTTGATTCTGTGGTTGAATTCCTCGTTTTATAATCCAAACCCTCACGTTTATTGTGCAAACCCTCATTTTTAGGGCCCAAACGCTCATTTTTATGCTGCAAATCATTTCACTGGAAAATGCCTCCTTTTTATGCTCCAAACGCCTCCTTTAGGGCACGAGCCTCAATGTTAGGTCCCAAAGATTTGGTTAAGAGCCCAAAGCTTGGAGTCTAGGGTTGAAAGCCTGCTTTTTACTCTACAAACCCTCCTGTTTAGGGTACAAACCCTCCTTTTTGGTGCACAAGCCCTTGCTGTTAGGGTGCAAACACTCACGTTAAGATTCCCAAGCTTCGAGTCCAGGGTTGAAATCCACATCTTTATGCTCCAAACGACCGTCTTTGGGCTTCAAATCCGACTTTTAATTCTGAAATCCCACTTTTTTACGCTCCAAACGCTACATTAAGGGCACAAAGTCTCCATTTTAGGTCACAACGCTTCCTTTTTAGAGTCCGGAACGTTGGTTCCAGGGTTGAAAGCCTCCCTGTTCTGCTTCAAAGCGTCATTTAGAAGGTACAAGCCCTCATTTTTAGGGCGCAACGCCTCATTTTTTGGCTGCGAATCCTCCTTTTTAGGGGTCAATACGTCCTTTTTGCTGTAAAATCCCTCACTTCTATGTTCCGGACATCTCATTTAGGGCACAAAGCCTTGTTTTGTGGTCCCAAAGCTTCCTCTTCAGAGTCCAAAGCTTTGATTCTGTGGTTGAATTCCTCGTTTTATAATCCAAACCCTCACGTTTATTGCACAAACCCTCATTTTTAGGGCCCAAACGCTCATTTTTATGCTGCAAATCATTTCACTGGAAAATGCCTCCTTTTTATGCTCCAAACGCCTCCTTTAGGGCACGATGTCTGAATGTTAGGTCCCAAAGATTTGGTTAAGAGCCCAAAGCTTGGAGTCTAGGGTTGAAAGCCTGCTTTTTACTCTACAAACCCTCCTGTTTAGGGTACAAACCCTCCTTTTTGGTGCACAAGCCCTCGCTGTTAGGGTGCAAACACTCACGTTAAGATTCCCAAGCTTCGAGTCCAGGGTTGAAATCCACATCTTTATGCTCCAAACGACCGTCTTTAGGCTTCAAATCCGACTTTTAATTCTGAAATCCCACTTTTTTACGCTCCAAACGCTACATTAAGGGCACAAAGTCTCCATTTTAGGTCACAACGCTTCCTTTTTAGAGTCCGGAACGTTGGTTCCAGGGTTGAAAGCCTCCCTGTTCTGCTTCAAAGCGTCATTTAGAAGGTACAAGCCCTCATTTTTAGGGCGCAACGCCTCATTTTTTGGCTGCGAATCCTCCTTTTTAGGGGTCAATACGTCCTTTTTGCTGTAAAATCCCTCACTTCTATGTTCCGGACATCTCATTTAGGGCACAAAGCCTTGTTTTGTGGTCCCAAAGCTTCCTCTTCAGAGTCCAAAGCTTTGATTCTGTGGTTGAATTCCTCGTTTTATAATCCAAACCCTCACGTTTATTGCACAAACCCTCATTTTTAGGGCCCAAACGCTCATTTTTATGCTGCAAATCATTTCACTGGAAAATGCCTCCTTTTTATGCTCCAAACGCCTCCTTTAGGGCACGATGTCTGAATGTTAGGTCCCAAAGATTTGGTTAAGAGCCCAAAGCTTGGAGTCTAGGGTTGAAAGCCTGCTTTTTACTCTACAAACCCTCCTGTTTAGGGTACAAACCCTCCTTTTTGGTGCACAAGCCCTCGCTGTTAGGGTGCAAACACTCACGTTAAGATTCCCAAGCTTCGAGTCCAGGGTTGAAATCCACATCTTTATGCTCCAAACGACCGTCTTTAGGCTTCAAATCCGACTTTTAATTCTGAAATCCCACTTTTTTACGCTCCAAACGCTACATTAAGGGCACAAAGTCTCCATTTTAGGTCACAACGCTTCCTTTTTAGAGTCCGGAACGTTGGTTCCAGGGTTGAAAGCCTCCCTGTTCTGCTTCAAAGCGTCATTTAGAAGGTACAAGCCCTCATTTTTAGGGCGCAACGCCTCATTTTTTGGCCGCGAATCCTCCTTTTTAGGGGTCAGTACGTCCTTTTTGCTGTAAAATCCCTCACTTTTATGTTCCGGACATCTCTTTTAGGGCACAAAGCCTTGTTTTGTGGTCCCAAAGCTTCCTCTTCAGAGTCCAAAGCTTTGATTCTGTGGTTGAATTCCTCGTTTTATAATCCAAACCCTCACGTTTATTGCACAAACCCTCATTTTTAGGGCCCAAATGCTCATTTTTATGCTGCAAATCATTTCACTGGAAAATGCCTCCTTTTTATGCTCCAAACGCCTCCTTTAGGGCACGAGCCTCAATGTTAGGTCCCAAAGATTTGGTTAAGAGCCCAAAGCTTGGAGTCTAGGGTTGAAAGCCTGCTTTTTACTCTACAAACCCTCCTGTTTAGGGTACAAACCCTCCTTTTTGGTGCACAAGCCCTCGTTGTTAGGGTGCAAACACTCACGTTAAGATTCCCAAGCTTCGAGTCCAGGGTTGAAATCCACATCTTTATGCTCCAAACGACCGTCTTTGGGCTTCAAATCCGACTTTTAATTCTGAAATCCCACTTTTTTACGCTCCAAACGCTACATTAAGGGCACAAAGTCTCCATTTTAGGTCACAACGCTTCCTTTTTAGAGTCCGGAACGTTGGTTCCAGGGTTGAAAGCCTCCCTGTTCTGCTTCAAAGCGTCATTTAGAAGGTACAAGCCCTCATTTTTAGGGCGCAACGCCTCATTTTTTGGCTGCGAATCCTCCTTTTTAGGGGTCAATACGTCCTTTTTGCTGTAAAATCCCTCACTTTTATGTTCCGGACATCTCTTTTAGGGCACAAAGCCTTGTTTTGTGGTCCCAAAGCTTCCTCTTCAGAGTCCAAAGCTTTGATTCTGTGGTTGAATTCCTCGTTTTATAATCCAAACCCTCACGTTTATTGCACAAACCCTCATTTTTAGGGCCCAAACGCTCATTTTTATGCTGCAAATCATTTCACTGAAAAATGCCTCCTTTTTATGCTCCAAACGCCTCCTTTAGGGCACGAGCCTCAATGTTAGGTCCCAAAGATTTGGTTAAGAGCCCAAAGCTTGGAGTCTAGGGTTGAAAGCCTGCTTTTTACTCTACAAACCCTCCTGTTTAGGGTACAAACCCTCCTTTTTGGTGCACAAGCCCTCGTTGTTAGGGTGCAAACACTCACGTTAAGATTCCCAAGCTTCGAGTCCAGGGTTGAAATCCACATCTTTATGCTCCAAACGACCGTCTTTGGGCTTCAAATCCGACTTTTAATTCTGAAATCCCACTTTTTTACGCTCCAAACGCTACATTAAGGGCACAAAGTCTCCATTTTAGGTCACAACGCTTCCTTTTTAGAGTCCGGAACGTTGGTTCCAGGGTTGAAAGCCTCCCTGTTCTGCTTCAAAGCGTCATTTAGAAGGTACAAGCCCTCATTTTTAGGGCGCAACGCCTCATTTTTTGGCTGCGAATCCTCCTTTTTAGGGGTCAATACGTCCTTTTTGCTGTAAAATCCCTCACTTTTATGTTCCGGACATCTCTTTTAGGGCACAAAGCCTTGTTTTGTGGTCCCAAAGCTTCCTCTTCAGAGTCCAAAGCTTTGATTCTGTGGTTGAATTCCTCGTTTTATAATCCAAACCCTCACGTTTATTGCACAAACCCTCATTTTTAGGGCCCAAACGCTCATTTTTATGCTGCAAATCATTTCACTGAAAAATGCCTCCTTTTTATGCTCCAAACGCCTCCTTTAGGGCACGAGCCTCAATGTTAGGTCCCAAAGATTTGGTTAAGAGCCCAAAGCTTGGAGTCTAGGGTTGAAAGCCTGCTTTTTACTCTACAAACCCTCCTGTTTAGGGTACAAACCCTCCTTTTTGGTGCACAAGCCCTCGCTGTTAGGGTGCAAACACTCACGTTAAGATTCCCAAGCTTCGAGTCCAGGGTTGAAATCCACATCTTTATGCTCCAAACGACCGTCTTTAGGCTTCAAATCCGACTTTTAATTCTGAAATCCCACTTTTTTACGCTCCAAACGCTACATTAAGGGCACAAAGTCTCCATTTTAGGTCACAACGCTTCCTTTTTAGAGTCCGGAACGTTGGTTCCAGGGTTGAAAGCCTCCCTGTTCTGCTTCAAAGCGTCATTTAGAAGGTACAAGCCCTCATTTTTAGGGCGCAACGCCTCATTTTTTGGCCGCGAATCCTCCTTTTTAGGGGTCAATACGTCCTTTTTGCTGTAAAATCCCTCACTTCTATGTTCCGGACATCTCTTTTAGGGCACAAAGCCTTGTTTTGTGGTCCCAAAGCTTCCTCTTCAGAGTCCAAAGCTTTGATTCTGTGGTTGAATTCCTCGTTTTATAATCCAAACCCTCACGTTTATTGCACAAACCCTCATTTTTAGGGCCCAAACGCTCATTTTTATGCTGCAAATCATTTCACTGGAAAATGCCTCCTTTTTATGCTCCAAACGCCTCCTTTAGGGCACGATGTCTGAATGTTAGGTCCCAAAGATTTGGTTAAGAGCCCAAAGCTTTGAGTCTAGGGTTGAAAGCCTGCTTTTTACTCTACAAACCCTCCTGTTTAGGGTACAAACCCTCCTTTTTGGTGCACAAGCCCTCGTTGTTAGGGTGCAAACACTCACGTTAAGATTCCCAAGCTTCGAGTCCAGGGTTGAAATCCACATCTTTATGCTCCAAACGACCGTCTTTGGGCTTCAAATCCGACTTTTAATTCTGAAATCCCACTTTTTTACGCTCCAAACGCTACATTAAGGGCACAAAGTCTCCATTTTAGGTCACAACGCTTCCTTTTTAGAGTCCGGAACGTTGGTTCCAGGGTTGAAAGCCTCCCTGTTCTGCTTCAAAGCGTCATTTAGAAGGTACAAGCCCTCATTTTTAGGGCGCAACGCCTCATTTTTTGGCTGCGAATCCTCCTTTTTAGGGGTCAATACGTCCTTTTTGCTGTAAAATCCCTCACTTCTATGTTCCGGACATCTCATTTAGGGCACAAAGCCTTGTTTTGTGGTCCCAAAGCTTCCTCTTCAGAGTCCAAAGCTTTGATTCTGTGGTTGAATTCCTCGTTTTATAATCCAAACCCTCACGTTTATTGCACAAACCCTCATTTTTAGGGCCCAAACGCTCATTTTTATGCTGCAAATCATTTCACTGGAAAATGCCTCCTTTTTATGCTCCAAACGCCTCCTTTAGGGCACGAGCCTCAATGTTAGGTCCCAAAGATTTGGTTAAGAGCCCAAAGCTTGGAGTCTAGGGTTGAAAGCCTGCTTTTTACTCTACAAACCCTCCTGTTTAGGGTACAAACCCTCCTTTTTGGTGCACAAGCCCTCGCTGTTAGGGTGCAAACACTCACGTTAAGATTCCCAAGCTTCGAGTCCAGGGTTGAAATCCACATCTTTATGCTCCAAACGACCGTCTTTAGGCTTCAAATCCGACTTTTAATTCTGAAATCCCACTTTTTTACGCTCCAAACGCTACATTAAGGGCACAAAGTCTCCATTTTAGGTCACAACGCTTCCTTTTTAGAGTCCGGAACGTTGGTTCCAGGGTTGAAAGCCTCCCTGTTCTGCTTCAAAGCGTCATTTAGAAGGTACAAGCCCTCATTTTTAGGGCACAACGCCTCATTTTTTGGCCGCGAATCTTCCTTTTTAGGGGTCAATACGTCCTTTTTGCTGTAAAATCCCTCACTTCTATGTTCCGGACATCTCATTTAGGGCACAAAGCCTTGTTTTGTGGTCCCAAAGTTTCCTCTTCAGAGTCCAAAGCTTTGATTCTGTGGTTGAATTCCTCGTTTTATAATCCAAACCCTCACGTTTATTGCACAAACCCTCATTTTTAGGGCCCAAACGCTCATTTTTATGCTGCAAATCATTTCACTGGAAAATGCCTCCTTTTTATGCTCCAAACGCCTCCTTTAGGGCACGATGTCTGAATGTTAGGTCCCAAAGATTTGGTTAAGAGCCCAAAGCTTGGAGTCTAGGGTTGAAAGCCTGCTTTTTACTCTACAAACCCTCCTGTTTAGGGTACAAACCCTCCTTTTTGGTGCACAAGCCCTCGCTGTTAGGGTGCAAACACTCACGTTAAGATTCCCAAGCTTCGAGTCCAGGGTTGAAATCCACATCTTTATGCTCCAAACGACCGTCTTTAGGCTTCAAATCCGACTTTTAATTCTGAAATCCCACTTTTTTACGCTCCAAACGCTACATTAAGGGCACAAAGTCTCCATTTTAGGTCACAACGCTTCCTTTTTAGAGTCCGGAACGTTGGTTCCAGGGTTGAAAGCCTCCCTGTTCTGCTTCAAAGCGTCATTTAGAAGGTACAAGCCCTCATTTTTAGGGCGCAACGCCTCATTTTTTGGCCGCGAATCCTCCTTTTTAGGGGTCAATACGTCCTTTTTGCTGTAAAATCCCTCACTTCTATGTTCCGGACATCTCTTTTAGGGCACAAAGCCTTGTTTTGTGGTCCCAAAGCTTCCTCTTCAGAGTCCAAAGCTTTGATTCTGTGGTTGAATTCCTCGTTTTATAATCCAAACCCTCACGTTTATTGCACAAACCCTCATTTTTAGGGCCCAAACGCTCATTTTTATGCTGCAAATCATTTCACTGGAAAATGCCTCCTTTTTATGCTCCAAACGCCTCCTTTAGGGCACGATGTCTGAATGTTAGGTCCCAAAGATTTGGTTAAGAGCCCAAAGCTTGGAGTCTAGGGTTGAAAGCCTGCTTTTTACTCTACAAACCCTCCTGTTTAGGGTACAAACCCTCCTTTTTGGTGCACAAGCCCTCGCTGTTAGGGTGCAAACACTCACGTTAAGATTCCCAAGCTTCGAGTCCAGGGTTGAAATCCACATCTTTATGCTCCAAACGACCGTCTTTAGGCTTCAAATCCGACTTTTAATTCTGAAATCCCACTTTTTTACGCTCCAAACGCTACATTAAGGGCACAAAGTCTCCATTTTAGGTCACAACGCTTCCTTTTTAGAGTCCGGAACGTTGGTTCCAGGGTTGAAAGCCTCCCTGTTCTGCTTCAAAGCGTCATTTAGAAGGTACAAGCCCTCATTTTTAGGGCGCAACGCCTCATTTTTTGGCCGCGAATCCTCCTTTTTAGGGGTCAGTACGTCCTTTTTGCTGTAAAATCCCTCACTTCTATGTTCCGGACATCTCTTTTAGGGCACAAAGCCTTGTTTTGTGGTCCCAAAGCTTCCTCTTCAGAGTCCAAAGCTTTGATTCTGTGGTTGAATTCCTCGTTTTATAATCCAAACCCTCACGTTTATTGCACAAACCCTCATTTTTAGGGCCCAAACGCTCATTTTTATGCTGCAAATCATTTCACTGGAAAATGCCTCCTTTTTATGCTCCAAACGCCTCCTTTAGGGCACGATGTCTGAATGTTAGGTCCCAAAGATTTGGTTAAGAGCCCAAAGCTTGGAGTCTAGGGTTGAAAGCCTGCTTTTTACTCTACAAACCCTCCTGTTTAGGGTACAAACCCTCCTTTTTGGTGCACAAGCCCTCGCTGTTAGGGTGCAAACACTCACGTTAAGATTCCCAAGCTTCGAGTCCAGGGTTGAAATCCACATCTTTATGCTCCAAACGACCGTCTTTAGGCTTCAAATCCGACTTTTAATTCTGAAATCCCACTTTTTTACGCTCCAAACGCTACATTAAGGGCACAAAGTCTCCATTTTAGGTCACAACGCTTCCTTTTTAGAGTCCGGAACGTTGGTTCCAGGGTTGAAAGCCTCCCTGTTCTGCTTCAAAGCGTCATTTAGAAGGTACAAGCCCTCATTTTTAGGGTGCAACGCCTCATTTTTTGGCCGCGAATCCTCCTTTTTAGGGGTCAGTACGTCCTTTTTGCTGTAAAATCCCTCACTTCTATGTTCCGGACATCTCTTTTAGGGCACAAAGCCTTGTTTTGTGGTCCCAAAGCTTCCTCTTCAGAGTCCAAAGCTTTGATTCTGTGGTTGAATTCCTCGTTTTATAATCCAAACCCTCACGTTTATTGCACAAACCCTCATTTTTAGGGCCCAAACGCTCATTTTTATGCTGCAAATCATTTCACTGGAAAATGCCTCCTTTTTATGCTCCAAACGCCTCCTTTAGGGCACGATGTCTGAATGTTAGGTCCCAAAGATTTGGTTAAGAGCCCAAAGCTTGGAGTCTAGGGTTGAAAGCCTGCTTTTTACTCTACAAACCCTCCTGTTTAGGGTACAAACCCTCCTTTTTGGTGCACAAGCCCTCGCTGTTAGGGTGCAAACACTCACGTTAAGATTCCCAAGCTTCGAGTCCAGGGTTGAAATCCACATCTTTATGCTCCAAACGACCGTCTTTAGGCTTCAAATCCGACTTTTAATTCTGAAATCCCACTTTTTTACGCTCCAAACGCTACATTAAGGGCACAAAGTCTCCATTTTAGGTCACAACGCTTCCTTTTTAGAGTCCGGAACGTTGGTTCCAGGGTTGAAAGCCTCCCTGTTCTGCTTCAAAGCGTCATTTAGAAGGTACAAGCCCTCATTTTTAGGGCGCAACGCCTCATTTTTTGGCCGCGAATCCTCCTTTTTAGGGGTCAGTACGTCCTTTTTGCTGTAAAATCCCTCACTTCTATGTTCCGGACATCTCTTTTAGGGCACAAAGCCTTGTTTTGTGGTCCCAAAGCTTCCTCTTCAGAGTCCAAAGCTTTGATTCTGTGGTTGAATTCCTCGTTTTATAATCCAAACCCTCACGTTTATTGTGCAAACCCTCATTTTTAGGGCCCAAACGCTCATTTTTATGCTGCAAATCATTTCACTGGAAAATCCCTCCTTTTTATGCTCCAAACGCCTCCTTTAGGGCACGATGTCTGAATGTTAGGTCCCAAAGATTTGGTTAAGAGCCCAAAGCTTTGAGTCTAGGGTTGAAAGCCTGCTTTTTACTCTACAAACCCTCCTGTTTAGGGTACAAACCCTCCTTTTTTGGTGCACAAGCCCTCGCTGTTAGGGTGCAAACACTCACGTTAAGATTCCCAAGCTTCGAGTCCAGGGTTGAAATCCACATCTTTATGCTCCAAACGACCGTCTTTAGGCTTCAAATCCGACTTTTAATTCTGAAATCCCACTTTTTTACGCTCCAAACGCTACATTAAGGGCACAAAGTCTCCATTTTAGGTCACAACGCTTCCTTTTTAGAGTCCGGAACGTTGGTTCCAGGGTTGAAAGCCTCCCTGTTCTGCTTCAAAGCGTCATTTAGAAGGTACAAGCCCTCATTTTTAGGGCGCAACGCCTCATTTTTTGGCCGCGAATCCTCCTTTTTAGGGGTCAATACGTCCTTTTTGCTGTAAAATCCCTCACTTTTATGTTCCGGACATCTCATTTAGGGCACAAAGCCTTGTTTTGTGGTCCCAAAGCTTCCTCTTCAGAGTCCAAAGCTTTGATTCTGTGGTTGAATTCCTCGTTTTATAATCCAAACCCTCACGTTTATTGCACAAACCCTCATTTTTAGGGCCCAAACGCTCATTTTTATGCTGCAAATCATTTCACTGGAAAATGCCTCCTTTTTATGCTCCAAACGCCTCCTTTAGGGCACGATGTCTGAATGTTAGGTCCCAAAGATTTGGTTAAGAGCCCAAAGCTTGGAGTCTAGGGTTGAAAGCCTGCTTTTTACTCTACAAACCCTCCTGTTTAGGGTACAAACCCTCCTTTTTGGTGCACAAGCCCTCGCTGTTAGGGTGCAAACACTCACGTTAAGATTCCCAAGCTTCGAGTCCAGGGTTGAAATCCACATCTTTATGCTCCAAACGACCGTCTTTAGGCTTCAAATCCGACTTTTAATTCTGAAATCCCACTTTTTTACGCTCCAAACGCTACATTAAGGGCACAAAGTCTCCATTTTAGGTCACAACGCTTCCTTTTTAGAGTCCGGAACGTTGGTTCCAGGGTTGAAAGCCTCCCTGTTCTGCTTCAAAGCGTCATTTAGAAGGTACAAGCCCTCATTTTTAGGGCCAACGCCTCATTTTTTGGCCGCGAATCCTCCTTTTTAGGGGTCAATACGTCCTTTTTGCTGTAAAATCCCTCACTTTTATGTTCCAGACATCTCTTTTAGGGCACAAAGCCTTGTTTTGTGGTCCCAAAGCTTCCTCTTCAGAGTCCAAAGCTTTGATTCTGTGGTTGAATTCCTCGTTTTATAATCCAAACCCTCACGTTTATTGCACAAACCCTCATTTTTAGGGCCCAAACGCTCATTTTTATGCTGCAAATCATTTCACTGGAAAATGCCTCCTTTTTATGCTCCAAACGCCTCCTTTAGGGCACGATGTCTGAATGTTAGGTCCCAAAGATTTGGTTAAGAGCCCAAAGCTTGGAGTCTAGGGTTGAAAGCCTGCTTTTTACTCTACAAACCCTCCTGTTTAGGGTACAAACCCTCCTTTTTGGTGCACAAGCCCTCGCTGTTAGGGTGCAAACACTCACGTTAAGATTCCCAAGCTTCGAGTCCAGGGTTGAAATCCACATCTTTATGCTCCAAACGACCGTCTTTAGGCTTCAAATCCGACTTTTAATTCTGAAATCCCACTTTTTTACGCTCCAAACGCTACATTAAGGGCACAAAGTCTCCATTTTAGGTCACAACGCTTCCTTTTTAGAGTCCGGAACGTTGGTTCCAGGGTTGAAAGCCTCCCTGTTCTGCTTCAAAGCGTCATTTAGAAGGTACAAGCCCTCATTTTTAGGGCGCAACGCCTCATTTTTTGGCCGCGAATCCTCCTTTTTAGGGGTCAATATGTCCTTTTTGCTGTAAAATCCCTCACTTTTATGTTCCGGACATCTCTTTTAGGGCACAAAGCCTTGTTTTGTGGTCCCAAAGCTTCCTCTTCAGAGTCCAAAGCTTTGATTCTGTGGTTGAATTCCTCGTTTTATAATCCAAACCCTCACGTTTATTGCACAAACCCTCATTTTTAGGGCCCAAACGCTCATTTTATGCTGCAAATCATTTCACTGGAAAATGCCTCCTTTTTATGCTCCAAACGCCTCCTTTAGGGCACGATGTCTGAATGTTAGGTCCCAAAGATTTGGTTAAGAGCCCAAAGCTTGGAGTCTAGGGTTGAAAGCCTGCTTTTTACTCTACAAACCCTCCTGTTTAGGGTACAAACCCTCCTTTTTGGTGCACAAGCCCTCGCTGTTAGGGTGCAAACACTCACGTTAAGATTCCCAAGCTTCGAGTCCAGGGTTGAAATCCACATCTTTATGCTCCAAACGACCGTCTTTAGGCTTCAAATCCGACTTTTAATTCTGAAATCCCACTTTTTTACGCTCCAAACGCTACATTAAGGGCACAAAGTCTCCATTTTAGGTCACAACGCTTCCTTTTTAGAGTCCGGAACGTTGGTTCCAGGGTTGAAAGCCTCCCTGTTCTGCTTCAAAGCGTCATTTAGAAGGTACAAGCCCTCATTTTTAGGGCGCAACGCCTCATTTTTTGGCCGCGAATCCTCCTTTTTAGGGGTCAATACGTCCTTTTTGCTGTAAAATCCCTCACTTCTATGTTCCGGACATCTCTTTTAGGGCACAAAGCCTTGTTTTGTGGTCCCAAAGCTTCCTCTTCAGAGTCCAAAGCTTTGATTCTGTGGTTGAATTCCTCGTTTTATAATCCAAACCCTCACGTTTATTGCACAAACCCTCATTTTTAGGGCCCAAACGCTCATTTTTATGCTGCAAATCATTTCACTGGAAAATGCCTCCTTTTTATGCTCCAAACGCCTCCTTTAGGGCACGATGTCTGAATGTTAGGTCCCAAAGATTTGGTTAAGAGCCCAAAGCTTGGAGTCTAGGGTTGAAAGCCTGCTTTTTACTCTACAAACCCTCCTGTTTAGGGTACAAACCCTCCTTTTTGGTGCACAAGCCCTCGCTGTTAGGGTGCAAACACTCACGTTAAGATTCCCAAGCTTCGAGTCCAGGGTTGAAATCCACATCTTTATGCTCCAAACGACCGTCTTTGGGCTTCAAATCCGACTTTTAATTCTGAAATCCCACTTTTTTACGCTCCAAACGCTACATTAAGGGCACAAAGTCTCCATTTTAGGTCACAACGCTTCCTTTTTAGAGTCCGGAACGTTGGTTCCAGGGTTGAAAGCCTCCCTGTTCTGCTTCAAAGCGTCATTTAGAAGGTACAAGCCCTCATTTTTAGGGCGCAACGCCTCATTTTTTGGCCGCGAATCCTCCTTTTTAGGGGTCAATACGTCCTTTTTGCTGTAAAATCCCTCACTTCTATGTTCCGGACATCTCATTTAGGGCACAAAGCCTTGTTTTGTGGTCCCAAAGCTTCCTCTTCAGAGTCCAAAGCTTTGATTCTGTGGTTGAATTCCTCGTTTTATAATCCAAACCCTCACGTTTATTGCACAAACCCTCATTTTTAGGGCCCAAACGCTCATTTTTATGCTGCAAATCATTTCACTGGAAAATGCCTCCTTTTTATGCTCCAAACGCCTCCTTTAGGGCACGATGTCTGAATGTTAGGTCCCAAAGATTTGGTTAAGAGCCCAAAGCTTGGAGTCTAGGGTTGAAAGCCTGCTTTTTACTCTACAAACCCTCCTGTTTAGGGTACAAACCCTCCTTTTTGGTGCACAAGCCCTCGCTGTTAGGGTGCAAACACTCACGTTAAGATTCCCAAGCTTCGAGTCCAGGGTTGAAATCCACATCTTTATGCTCCAAACGACCGTCTTTAGGCTTCAAATCCGACTTTTAATTCTGAAATCCCACTTTTTTACGCTCCAAACGCTACATTAAGGGCACAAAGTCTCCATTTTAGGTCACAACGCTTCCTTTTTAGAGTCCGGAACGTTGGTTCCAGGGTTGAAAGCCTCCCTGTTCTGCTTCAAAGCGTCATTTAGAAGGTACAAGCCCTCATTTTTAGGGCGCAACGCCTCATTTTTTGGCCGCGAATCCTCCTTTTTAGGGGTCAGTACGTCCTTTTTGCTGTAAAATCCCTCACTTTTATGTTCCGGACATCTCATTTAGGGCACAAAGCCTTGTTTTGTGGTCCCAAAGCTTCCTCTTCAGAGTCCAAAGCTTTGATTCTGTGGTTGAATTCCTCGTTTTATAATCCAAACCCTCACGTTTATTGCACAAACCCTCATTTTTAGGGCCCAAACGCTCATTTTTATGCTGCAAATCATTTCACTGGAAAATGCCTCCTTTTTATGCTCCAAACGCCTCCTTTAGGGCACGATGTCTGAATGTTAGGTCCCAAAGATTTGGTTAAGAGCCCAAAGCTTGGAGTCTAGGGTTGAAAGCCTGCTTTTTACTCTACAAACCCTCCTGTTTAAGGTACAAACCCTCTTTTTTGGTGCACAAGCCCTCGCTGTTAGGGTGCAAACACTCACGTTAAGATTCCCAAGCTTCGAGTCCAGGGTTGAAATCCACATCTTTATGCTCCAAACGACCGTCTTTGGGCTTCAAATCCGACTTTTAATTCTGAAATCCCACTTTTTTACGCTCCAAACGCTACATTAAGGGCACAAAGTCTCCATTTTAGGTCACAACGCTTCCTTTTTAGAGTCCGGAACGTTGGTTCCAGGGTTGAAAGCCTCCCTGTTCTGCTTCAAAGCGTCATTTAGAAGGTACAAGCCCTCATTTTTAGGGCGCAACGCCTCATTTTTTGGCCGCGAATCCTCCTTTTTAGGGGTCAGTACGTCCTTTTTGCTGTAAAATCCCTCACTTTTATGTTCCGGACATCTCTTTTAGGGCACAAAGCCTTGTTTTGTGGTCCCAAAGCTTCCTCTTCAGAGTCCAAAGCTTTGATTCTGTGGTTGAATTCCTCGTTTTATAATCCAAACCCTCACGTTTATTGCGCAAACCCTCATTTTTAGGGCCCAAACGCTCATTTTTATGCTGCAAATCATTTCACTGGAAAATGCCTCCTTTTTATGCTCCAAACGCCTCCTTTAGGGCACGATGTCTGAATGTTAGGTCCCAAAGATTTGGTTAAGAGCCCAAAGCTTTGAGTCTAGGGTTGAAAGCCTGCTTTTTACTCTACAAACCCTCCTGTTTAGGGTACAAACCCTCCTTTTTGGTGCACAAGCCCTCGCTGTTAGGGTGCAAACACTCACGTTAAGATTCCCAAGCTTCGAGTCCAGGGTTGAAATCCACATCTTTATGCTCCAAACGACCGTCTTTAGGCTTCAAATCCGACTTTTAATTCTGAAATCCCACTTTTTTACGCTCCAAACGCTACATTAAGGGCACAAAGTCTCCATTTTAGGTCACAACGCTTCCTTTTTAGAGTCCGGAACGTTGGTTCCAGGGTTGAAAGCCTCCCTGTTCTGCTTCAAAGCGTCATTTAGAAGGTACAAGCCCTCATTTTTAGGGCGCAACGCCTCATTTTTTGGCCGCGAATCCTCCTTTTTAGGGGTCAATACGTCCTTTTTGCTGTAAAATCCCTCACTTCTATGTTCCGGACATCTCTTTTAGGGCACAAAGCCTTGTTTTGTGGTCCCAAAGCTTCCTCTTCAGAGTCCAAAGCTTTGATTCTGTGGTTGAATTCCTCGTTTTATAATCCAAACCCTCACGTTTATTGCACAAACCCTCATTTTTAGGGCCCAAACGCTCATTTTTATGCTGCAAATCATTTCACTGGAAAATGCCTCCTTTTTATGCTCCAAACGCCTCCTTTAGGGCACGATGTCTGAATGTTAGGTCCCAAAGATTTGGTTAAGAGCCCAAAGCTTGGAGTCTAGGGTTGAAAGCCTGCTTTTTACTCTACAAACCCTCCTGTTTAGGGTACAAACCCTCCTTTTTGGTGCACAAGCCCTCGCTGTTAGGGTGCAAACACTCACGTTAAGATTCCCAAGCTTCGAGTCCAGGGTTGAAATCCACATCTTTATGCTCCAAACGACCGTCTTTAGGCTTCAAATCCGACTTTTAATTCTGAAATCCCACTTTTTTACGCTCCAAACGCTACATTAAGGGCACAAAGTCTCCATTTTAGGTCACAACGCTTCCTTTTTAGAGTCCGGAACGTTGGTTCCAGGGTTGAAAGCCTCCCTGTTCTGCTTCAAAGCGTCATTTAGAAGGTACAAGCCCTCATTTTTAGGGCGCAACGCCTCATTTTTTGGCCGCGAATCCTCCTTTTTAGGGGTCAATACGTCCTTTTTGCTGTAAAATCCCTCACTTTTATGTTCCGGACATCTCATTTAGGGCACAAAGCCTTGTTTTGTGGTCCCAAAGCTTCCTCTTCAGAGTCCAAAGCTTTGATTCTGTGGTTGAATTCCTCGTTTTATAATCCAAACCCTCACGTTTATTGCACAAACCCTCATTTTTAGGGCCCAAACGCTCATTTTTATGCTGCAAATCATTTCACTGGAAAATGCCTCCTTTTTATGCTCCAAACGCCTCCTTTAGGGCACGATGTCTGAATGTTAGGTCCCAAAGATTTGGTTAAGAGCCCAAAGCTTGGAGTCTAGGGTTGAAAGCCTGCTTTTTACTCTACAAACCCTCCTGTTTAGGGTACAAACCCTCCTTTTTGGTGCACAAGCCCTCGCTGTTAGGGTGCAAACACTCACGTTAAGATTCCCAAGCTTCGAGTCCAGGGTTGAAATCCACATCTTTATGCTCCAAACGACCGTCTTTGGGCTTCAAATCCGACTTTTAATTCTGAAATCCCACTTTTTTACGCTCCAAACGCTACATTAAGGGCACAAAGTCTCCATTTTAGGTCACAACGCTTCCTTTTTAGAGTCCGGAACGTTGGTTCCAGGGTTGAAAGCCTCCCTGTTCTGCTTCAAAGCGTCATTTAGAAGGTACAAGCCCTCATTTTTAGGGCGCAACGCCTCATTTTTTGGCCGCGAATCCTCCTTTTTAGGGGTCAATACGTCCTTTTTGCTGTAAAATCCCTCACTTCTATGTTCCGGACATCTCATTTAGGGCACAAAGCCTTGTTTTGTGGTCCCAAAGCTTCCTCTTCAGAGTCCAAAGCTTTGATTCTGTGGTTGAATTCCTCGTTTTATAATCCAAACCCTCACGTTTATTGCACAAACCCTCATTTTTAGGGCCCAAACGCTCATTTTTATGCTGCAAATCATTTCACTGGAAAATGCCTCCTTTTTATGCTCCAAACGCCTCCTTTAGGGCACGATGTCTGAATGTTAGGTCCCAAAGATTTGGTTAAGAGCCCAAAGCTTGGAGTCTAGGGTTGAAAGCCTGCTTTTTACTCTACAAACCCTCCTGTTTAGGGTACAAACCCTCCTTTTTGGTGCACAAGCCCTCGCTGTTAGGGTGCAAACACTCACGTTAAGATTCCCAAGCTTCGAGTCCAGGGTTGAAATCCACATCTTTATGCTCCAAACGACCGTCTTTAGGCTTCAAATCCGACTTTTAATTCTGAAATCCCACTTTTTTACGCTCCAAACGCTACATTAAGGGCACAAAGTCTCCATTTTAGGTCACAACGCTTCCTTTTTAGAGTCCGGAACGTTGGTTCCAGGGTTGAAAGCCTCCCTGTTCTGCTTCAAAGCGTCATTTAGAAGGTACAAGCCCTCATTTTTAGGGCGCAACGCCTCATTTTTTGGCCGCGAATCCTCCTTTTTAGGGGTCAGTACGTCCTTTTTGCTGTAAAATCCCTCACTTTTATGTTCCGGACATCTCATTTAGGGCACAAAGCCTTGTTTTGTGGTCCCAAAGCTTCCTCTTCAGAGTCCAAAGCTTTGATTCTGTGGTTGAATTCCTCGTTTTATAATCCAAACCCTCACGTTTATTGCACAAACCCTCATTTTTAGGGCCCAAACGCTCATTTTTATGCTGCAAATCATTTCACTGGAAAATGCCTCCTTTTTATGCTCCAAACGCCTCCTTTAGGGCACGATGTCTGAATGTTAGGTCCCAAAGATTTGGTTAAGAGCCCAAAGCTTGGAGTCTAGGGTTGAAAGCCTGCTTTTTACTCTACAAACCCTCCTGTTTAAGGTACAAACCCTCTTTTTTGGTGCACAAGCCCTCGCTGTTAGGGTGCAAACACTCACGTTAAGATTCCCAAGCTTCGAGTCCAGGGTTGAAATCCACATCTTTATGCTCCAAACGACCGTCTTTGGGCTTCAAATCCGACTTTTAATTCTGAAATCCCACTTTTTTACGCTCCAAACGCTACATTAAGGGCACAAAGTCTCCATTTTAGGTCACAACGCTTCCTTTTTAGAGTCCGGAACGTTGGTTCCAGGGTTGAAAGCCTCCCTGTTCTGCTTCAAAGCGTCATTTAGAAGGTACAAGCCCTCATTTTTAGGGCGCAACGCCTCATTTTTTGGCCGCGAATCCTCCTTTTTAGGGGTCAGTACGTCCTTTTTGCTGTAAAATCCCTCACTTTTATGTTCCGGACATCTCTTTTAGGGCACAAAGCCTTGTTTTGTGGTCCCAAAGCTTCCTCTTCAGAGTCCAAAGCTTTGATTCTGTGGTTGAATTCCTCGTTTTATAATCCAAACCCTCACGTTTATTGCGCAAACCCTCATTTTTAGGGCCCAAACGCTCATTTTTATGCTGCAAATCATTTCACTGGAAAATGCCTCCTTTTTATGCTCCAAACGCCTCCTTTAGGGCACGATGTCTGAATGTTAGGTCCCAAAGATTTGGTTAAGAGCCCAAAGCTTTGAGTCTAGGGTTGAAAGCCTGCTTTTTACTCTACAAACCCTCCTGTTTAGGGTACAAACCCTCCTTTTTGGTGCACAAGCCCTCGCTGTTAGGGTGCAAACACTCACGTTAAGATTCCCAAGCTTCGAGTCCAGGGTTGAAATCCACATCTTTATGCTCCAAACGACCGTCTTTAGGCTTCAAATCCGACTTTTAATTCTGAAATCCCACTTTTTTACGCTCCAAACGCTACATTAAGGGCACAAAGTCTCCATTTTAGGTCACAACGCTTCCTTTTTAGAGTCCGGAACGTTGGTTCCAGGGTTGAAAGCCTCCCTGTTCTGCTTCAAAGCGTCATTTAGAAGGTACAAGCCCTCATTTTTAGGGCGCAACGCCTCATTTTTTGGCCGCGAATCCTCCTTTTTAGGGGTCAATACGTCCTTTTTGCTGTAAAATCCCTCACTTCTATGTTCCGGACATCTCTTTTAGGGCACAAAGCCTTGTTTTGTGGTCCCAAAGCTTCCTCTTCAGAGTCCAAAGCTTTGATTCTGTGGTTGAATTCCTCGTTTTATAATCCAAACCCTCACGTTTATTGCACAAACCCTCATTTTTAGGGCCCAAACGCTCATTTTTATGCTGCAAATCATTTCACTGGAAAATGCCTCCTTTTTATGCTCCAAACGCCTCCTTTAGGGCACGATGTCTGAATGTTAGGTCCCAAAGATTTGGTTAAGAGCCCAAAGCTTGGAGTCTAGGGTTGAAAGCCTGCTTTTTACTCTACAAACCCTCCTGTTTAGGGTACAAACCCTCCTTTTTGGTGCACAAGCCCTCGCTGTTAGGGTGCAAACACTCACGTTAAGATTCCCAAGCTTCGAGTCCAGGGTTGAAATCCACATCTTTATGCTCCAAACGACCGTCTTTAGGCTTCAAATCCGACTTTTAATTCTGAAATCCCACTTTTTTACGCTCCAAACGCTACATTAAGGGCACAAAGTCTCCATTTTAGGTCACAACGCTTCCTTTTTAGAGTCCGGAACGTTGGTTCCAGGGTTGAAAGCCTCCCTGTTCTGCTTCAAAGCGTCATTTAGAAGGTACAAGCCCTCATTTTTAGGGCGCAACGCCTCATTTTTTGGCCGCGAATCCTCCTTTTTAGGGGTCAGTACGTCCTTTTTGCTGTAAAATCCCTCACTTTTATGTTCCGGACATCTCATTTAGGGCACAAAGCCTTGTTTTGTGGTCCCAAAGCTTCCTCTTCAGAGTCCAAAGCTTTGATTCTGTGGTTGAATTCCTCGTTTTATAATCCAAACCCTCACGTTTATTGCACAAACCCTCATTTTTAGGGCCCAAACGCTCATTTTTATGCTGCAAATCATTTCACTGGAAAATGCCTCCTTTTTATGCTCCAAACGCCTCCTTTAGGGCACGATGTCTGAATGTTAGGTCCCAAAGATTTGGTTAAGAGCCCAAAGCTTGGAGTCTAGGGTTGAAAGCCTGCTTTTTACTCTACAAACCCTCCTGTTTAAGGTACAAACCCTCTTTTTTGGTGCACAAGCCCTCGCTGTTAGGGTGCAAACACTCACGTTAAGATTCCCAAGCTTCGAGTCCAGGGTTGAAATCCACATCTTTATGCTCCAAACGACCGTCTTTGGGCTTCAAATCCGACTTTTAATTCTGAAATCCCACTTTTTTACGCTCCAAACGCTACATTAAGGGCACAAAGTCTCCATTTTAGGTCACAACGCTTCCTTTTTAGAGTCCGGAACGTTGGTTCCAGGGTTGAAAGCCTCCCTGTTCTGCTTCAAAGCGTCATTTAGAAGGTACAAGCCCTCATTTTTAGGGCGCAACGCCTCATTTTTTGGCCGCGAATCCTCCTTTTTAGGGGTCAGTACGTCCTTTTTGCTGTAAAATCCCTCACTTTTATGTTCCGGACATCTCTTTTAGGGCACAAAGCCTTGTTTTGTGGTCCCAAAGCTTCCTCTTCAGAGTCCAAAGCTTTGATTCTGTGGTTGAATTCCTCGTTTTATAATCCAAACCCTCACGTTTATTGCGCAAACCCTCATTTTTAGGGCCCAAACGCTCATTTTTATGCTGCAAATCATTTCACTGGAAAATGCCTCCTTTTTATGCTCCAAACGCCTCCTTTAGGGCACGATGTCTGAATGTTAGGTCCCAAAGATTTGGTTAAGAGCCCAAAGCTTGGAGTCTAGGGTTGAAAGCCTGCTTTTTACTCTACAAACCCTCCTGTTTAGGGTACAAACCCTCCTTTTTGGTGCACAAGCCCTCGCTGTTAGGGTGCAAACACTCACGTTAAGATTCCCAAGCTTCGAGTCCAGGGTTGAAATCCACATCTTTATGCTCCAAACGACCGTCTTTAGGCTTCAAATCCGACTTTTAATTCTGAAATCCCACTTTTTTACGCTCCAAACGCTACATTAAGGGCACAAAGTCTCCATTTTAGGTCACAACGCTTCCTTTTTAGAGTCCGGAACGTTGGTTCCAGGGTTGAAAGCCTCCCTGTTCTGCTTCAAAGCGTCATTTAGAAGGTACAAGCCCTCATTTTTAGGGCGCAACGCCTCATTTTTTGGCCGCGAATCCTCCTTTTTAGGGGTCAATACGTCCTTTTTGCTGTAAAATCCCTCACTTTTATGTTCCGGACATCTCTTTTAGGGCACAAAGCCTTGTTTTGTGGTCCCAAAGCTTCCTCTTCAGAGTCCAAAGCTTTGATTCTGTGGTTGAATTCCTCGTTTTATAATCCAAACCCTCACGTTTATTGCACAAACCCTCATTTTTAGGGCCCAAACGCTCATTTTTATGCTGCAAATCATTTCACTGGAAAATGCCTCCTTTTTATGCTCCAAACGCCTCCTTTAGGGCACGATGTCTGAATGTTAGGTCCCAAAGATTTGGTTAAGAGCCCAAAGCTTGGAGTCTAGGGTTGAAAGCCTGCTTTTTACTCTACAAACCCTCCTGTTTAGGGTACAAACCCTCCTTTTTGGTGCACAAGCCCTCGCTGTTAGGGTGCAAACACTCACGTTAAGATTCCCAAGCTTCGAGTCCAGGGTTGAAATCCACATCTTTATGCTCCAAACGACCGTCTTTAGGCTTCAAATCCGACTTTTAATTCTGAAATCCCACTTTTTTACGCTCCAAACGCTACATTAAGGGCACAAAGTCTCCATTTTAGGTCACAACGCTTCCTTTTTAGAGTCCGGAACGTTGGTTCCAGGGTTGAAAGCCTCCCTGTTCTGCTTCAAAGCGTCATTTAGAAGGTACAAGCCCTCATTTTTAGGGCGCAACGCCTCATTTTTTGGCCGCGAATCCTCCTTTTTAGGGGTCAGTACGTCCTTTTTGCTGTAAAATCCCTCACTTCTATGTTCCGGACATCTCTTTTAGGGCACAAAGCCTTGTTTTGTGGTCCCAAAGCTTCCTCTTCAGAGTCCAAAGCTTTGATTCTGTGGTTGAATTCCTCGTTTTATAATCCAAACCCTCACGTTTATTGCACAAACCCTCATTTTTAGGGCCCAAACGCTCATTTTTATGCTGCAAATCATTTCACTGGAAAATGCCTCCTTTTTATGCTCCAAACGCCTCCTTTAGGGCACGATGTCTGAATGTTAGGTCCCAAAGATTTGGTTAAGAGCCCAAAGCTTGGAGTCTAGGGTTGAAAGCCTGCTTTTTACTCTACAAACCCTCCTGTTTAGGGTACAAACCCTCCTTTTTGGTGCACAAGCCCTCGCTGTTAGGGTGCAAACACTCACGTTAAGATTCCCAAGCTTCGAGTCCAGGGTTGAAATCCACATCTTTATGCTCCAAACGACCGTCTTTAGGCTTCAAATCCGACTTTTAATTCTGAAATCCCACTTTTTTACGCTCCAAACGCTACATTAAGGGCACAAAGTCTCCATTTTAGGTCACAACGCTTCCTTTTTAGAGTCCGGAACGTTGGTTCCAGGGTTGAAAGCCTCCCTGTTCTGCTTCAAAGCGTCATTTAGAAGGTACAAGCCCTCATTTTTAGGGCGCAACGCCTCATTTTTTGGCCGCGAATCCTCCTTTTTAGGGGTCAATACGTCCTTTTTGCTGTAAAATCCCTCACTTTTATGTTCCGGACATCTCATTTAGGGCACAAAGCCTTGTTTTGTGGTCCCAAAGCTTCCTCTTCAGAGTCCAAAGCTTTGATTCTGTGGTTGAATTCCTCGTTTTATAATCCAAACCCTCACGTTTATTGCACAAACCCTCATTTTTAGGGCCCAAACGCTCATTTTTATGCTGCAAATCATTTCACTGGAAAATGCCTCCTTTTTATGCTCCAAACGCCTCCTTTAGGGCACGATGTCTGAATGTTAGGTCCCAAAGATTTGGTTAAGAGCCCAAAGCTTGGAGTCTAGGGTTGAAAGCCTGCTTTTTACTCTACAAACCCTCCTGTTTAGGGTACAAACCCTCCTTTTTGGTGCACAAGCCCTCGCTGTTAGGGTGCAAACACTCACGTTAAGATTCCCAAGCTTCGAGTCCAGGGTTGAAATCCACATCTTTATGCTCCAAACGACCGTCTTTAGGCTTCAAATCCGACTTTTAATTCTGAAATCCCACTTTTTTACGCTCCAAACGCTACATTAAGGGCACAAAGTCTCCATTTTAGGTCACAACGCTTCCTTTTTAGAGTCCGGAACGTTGGTTCCAGGGTTGAAAGCCTCCCTGTTCTGCTTCAAAGCGTCATTTAGAAGGTACAAGCCCTCATTTTTAGGGCGCAACGCCTCATTTTTTGGCCGCGAATCCTCCTTTTTAGGGGTCAGTACGTCCTTTTTGCTGTAAAATCCCTCACTTCTATGTTCCGGACATCTCTTTTAGGGCACAAAGCCTTGTTTTGTGGTCCCAAAGCTTCCTCTTCAGAGTCCAAAGCTTTGATTCTGTGGTTGAATTCCTCGTTTTATAATCCAAACCCTCACGTTTATTGCGCAAACCCTCATTTTTAGGGCCCAAACGCTCATTTTTATGCTGCAAATCATTTCACTGGAAAATGCCTCCTTTTTATGCTCCAAACGCCTCCTTTAGGGCACGATGTCTGAATGTTAGGTCCCAAAGATTTGGTTAAGAGCCCAAAGCTTGGAGTCTAGGGTTGAAAGCCTGCTTTTTACTCTACAAACCCTCCTGTTTAGGGTACAAACCCTCCTTTTTGGTGCACAAGCCCTCGCTGTTAGGGTGCAAACACTCACGTTAAGATTCCCAAGCTTCGAGTCCAGGGTTGAAATCCACATCTTTATGCTCCAAACGACCGTCTTTAGGCTTCAAATCCGACTTTTAATTCTGAAATCCCACTTTTTTACGCTCCAAACGCTACATTAAGGGCACAAAGTCTCCATTTTAGGTCACAACGCTTCCTTTTTAGAGTCCGGAACGTTGGTTCCAGGGTTGAAAGCCTCCCTGTTCTGCTTCAAAGCGTCATTTAGAAGGTACAAGCCCTCATTTTTAGGGCGCAACGCCTCATTTTTTGGCCGCGAATCCTCCTTTTTAGGGGTCAATACGTCCTTTTTGCTGTAAAATCCCTCACTTTTATGTTCCAGACATCTCTTTTAGGGCACAAAGCCTTGTTTTGTGGTCCCAAAGCTTCCTCTTCAGAGTCCAAAGCTTTGATTCTGTGGTTGAATTCCTCGTTTTATAATCCAAACCCTCACGTTTATTGCACAAACCCTCATTTTTAGGGCCCAAACGCTCATTTTTATGCTGCAAATCATTTCACTGGAAAATGCCTCCTTTTTATGCTCCAAACGCCTCCTTTAGGGCACGATGTCTGAATGTTAGGTCCCAAAGATTTGGTTAAGAGCCCAAAGCTTGGAGTCTAGGGTTGAAAGCCTGCTTTTTACTCTACAAACCCTCCTGTTTAGGGTACAAACCCTCCTTTTTGGTGCACAAGCCCTCGCTGTTAGGGTGCAAACACTCACGTTAAGATTCCCAAGCTTCGAGTCCAGGGTTGAAATCCACATCTTTATGCTCCAAACGACCGTCTTTAGGCTTCAAATCCGACTTTTAATTCTGAAATCCCACTTTTTTACGCTCCAAACGCTACATTAAGGGCACAAAGTCTCCATTTTAGGTCACAACGCTTCCTTTTTAGAGTCCGGAACGTTGGTTCCAGGGTTGAAAGCCTCCCTGTTCTGCTTCAAAGCGTCATTTAGAAGGTACAAGCCCTCATTTTTAGGGCGCAACGCCTCATTTTTTGGCCGCGAATCCTCCTTTTTAGGGGTCAATATGTCCTTTTTGCTGTAAAATCCCTCACTTTTATGTTCCGGACATCTCTTTTAGGGCACAAAGCCTTGTTTTGTGGTCCCAAAGCTTCCTCTTCAGAGTCCAAAGCTTTGATTCTGTGGTTGAATTCCTCGTTTTATAATCCAAACCCTCACGTTTATTGCACAAACCCTCATTTTTAGGGCCCAAACGCTCATTTTATGCTGCAAATCATTTCACTGGAAAATGCCTCCTTTTTATGCTCCAAACGCCTCCTTTAGGGCACGATGTCTGAATGTTAGGTCCCAAAGATTTGGTTAAGAGCCCAAAGCTTGGAGTCTAGGGTTGAAAGCCTGCTTTTTACTCTACAAACCCTCCTGTTTAGGGTACAAACCCTCCTTTTTGGTGCACAAGCCCTCGCTGTTAGGGTGCAAACACTCACGTTAAGATTCCCAAGCTTCGAGTCCAGGGTTGAAATCCACATCTTTATGCTCCAAACGACCGTCTTTAGGCTTCAAATCCGACTTTTAATTCTGAAATCCCACTTTTTTACGCTCCAAACGCTACATTAAGGGCACAAAGTCTCCATTTTAGGTCACAACGCTTCCTTTTTAGAGTCCGGAACGTTGGTTCCAGGGTTGAAAGCCTCCCTGTTCTGCTTCAAAGCGTCATTTAGAAGGTACAAGCCCTCATTTTTAGGGCGCAACGCCTCATTTTTTGGCCGCGAATCCTCCTTTTTAGGGGTCAATACGTCCTTTTTGCTGTAAAATCCCTCACTTTTATGTTCCGGACATCTCATTTAGGGCACAAAGCCTTGTTTTGTGGTCCCAAAGCTTCCTCTTCAGAGTCCAAAGCTTTGATTCTGTGGTTGAATTCCTCGTTTTATAATCCAAACCCTCACGTTTATTGCACAAACCCTCATTTTTAGGGCCCAAACGCTCATTTTTATGCTGCAAATCATTTCACTGGAAAATGCCTCCTTTTTATGCTCCAAACGCCTCCTTTAGGGCACGATGTCTGAATGTTAGGTCCCAAAGATTTGGTTAAGAGCCCAAAGCTTGGAGTCTAGGGTTGAAAGCCTGCTTTTTACTCTACAAACCCTCCTGTTTAGGGTACAAACCCTCCTTTTTGGTGCACAAGCCCTCGCTGTTAGGGTGCAAACACTCACGTTAAGATTCCCAAGCTTCGAGTCCAGGGTTGAAATCCACATCTTTATGCTCCAAACGACCGTCTTTGGGCTTCAAATCCGACTTTTAATTCTGAAATCCCACTTTTTTACGCTCCAAACGCTACATTAAGGGCACAAAGTCTCCATTTTAGGTCACAACGCTTCCTTTTTAGAGTCCGGAACGTTGGTTCCAGGGTTGAAAGCCTCCCTGTTCTGCTTCAAAGCGTCATTTAGAAGGTACAAGCCCTCATTTTTAGGGCGCAACGCCTCATTTTTTGGCCGCGAATCCTCCTTTTTAGGGGTCAATACGTCCTTTTTGCTGTAAAATCCCTCACTTCTATGTTCCGGACATCTCATTTAGGGCACAAAGCCTTGTTTTGTGGTCCCAAAGCTTCCTCTTCAGAGTCCAAAGCTTTGATTCTGTGGTTGAATTCCTCGTTTTATAATCCAAACCCTCACGTTTATTGCACAAACCCTCATTTTTAGGGCCCAAACGCTCATTTTTATGCTGCAAATCATTTCACTGGAAAATGCCTCCTTTTTATGCTCCAAACGCCTCCTTTAGGGCACGATGTCTGAATGTTAGGTCCCAAAGATTTGGTTAAGAGCCCAAAGCTTGGAGTCTAGGGTTGAAAGCCTGCTTTTTACTCTACAAACCCTCCTGTTTAGGGTACAAACCCTCCTTTTTGGTGCACAAGCCCTCGCTGTTAGGGTGCAAACACTCACGTTAAGATTCCCAAGCTTCGAGTCCAGGGTTGAAATCCACATCTTTATGCTCCAAACGACCGTCTTTAGGCTTCAAATCCGACTTTTAATTCTGAAATCCCACTTTTTTACGCTCCAAACGCTACATTAAGGGCACAAAGTCTCCATTTTAGGTCACAACGCTTCCTTTTTAGAGTCCGGAACGTTGGTTCCAGGGTTGAAAGCCTCCCTGTTCTGCTTCAAAGCGTCATTTAGAAGGTACAAGCCCTCATTTTTAGGGCGCAACGCCTCATTTTTTGGCCGCGAATCCTCCTTTTTAGGGGTCAGTACGTCCTTTTTGCTGTAAAATCCCTCACTTTTATGTTCCGGACATCTCATTTAGGGCACAAAGCCTTGTTTTGTGGTCCCAAAGCTTCCTCTTCAGAGTCCAAAGCTTTGATTCTGTGGTTGAATTCCTCGTTTTATAATCCAAACCCTCACGTTTATTGCACAAACCCTCATTTTTAGGGCCCAAACGCTCATTTTTATGCTGCAAATCATTTCACTGGAAAATGCCTCCTTTTTATGCTCCAAACGCCTCCTTTAGGGCACGATGTCTGAATGTTAGGTCCCAAAGATTTGGTTAAGAGCCCAAAGCTTGGAGTCTAGGGTTGAAAGCCTGCTTTTTACTCTACAAACCCTCCTGTTTAAGGTACAAACCCTCTTTTTTGGTGCACAAGCCCTCGCTGTTAGGGTGCAAACACTCACGTTAAGATTCCCAAGCTTCGAGTCCAGGGTTGAAATCCACATCTTTATGCTCCAAACGACCGTCTTTGGGCTTCAAATCCGACTTTTAATTCTGAAATCCCACTTTTTTACGCTCCAAACGCTACATTAAGGGCACAAAGTCTCCATTTTAGGTCACAACGCTTCCTTTTTAGAGTCCGGAACGTTGGTTCCAGGGTTGAAAGCCTCCCTGTTCTGCTTCAAAGCGTCATTTAGAAGGTACAAGCCCTCATTTTTAGGGCGCAACGCCTCATTTTTTGGCCGCGAATCCTCCTTTTTAGGGGTCAGTACGTCCTTTTTGCTGTAAAATCCCTCACTTCTATGTTCCGGACATCTCTTTTAGGGCACAAAGCCTTGTTTTGTGGTCCCAAAGCTTCCTCTTCAGAGTCCAAAGCTTTGATTCTGTGGTTGAATTCCTCGTTTTATAATCCAAACCCTCACGTTTATTGCACAAACCCTCATTTTTAGGGCCCAAACGCTCATTTTTATGCTGCAAATCATTTCACTGGAAAATGCCTCCTTTTTATGCTCCAAACGCCTCCTTTAGGGCACGATGTCTGAATGTTAGGTCCCAAAGATTTGGTTAAGAGCCCAAAGCTTTGAGTCTAGGGTTGAAAGCCTGCTTTTTACTCTACAAACCCTCCTGTTTAGGGTACAAACCCTCCTTTTTGGTGCACAAGCCCTCGCTGTTAGGGTGCAAACACTCACGTTAAGATTCCCAAGCTTCGAGTCCAGGGTTGAAATCCACATCTTTATGCTCCAAACGACCGTCTTTAGGCTTCAAATCCGACTTTTAATTCTGAAATCCCACTTTTTTACGCTCCAAACGCTACATTAAGGGCACAAAGTCTCCATTTTAGGTCACAACGCTTCCTTTTTAGAGTCCGGAACGTTGGTTCCAGGGTTGAAAGCCTCCCTGTTCTGCTTCAAAGCGTCATTTAGAAGGTACAAGCCCTCATTTTTAGGGCGCAACGCCTCATTTTTTGGCCGCGAATCCTCCTTTTTAGGGGTCAATACGTCCTTTTTGCTGTAAAATCCCTCACTTCTATGTTCCGGACATCTCTTTTAGGGCACAAAGCCTTGTTTTGTGGTCCCAAAGCTTCCTCTTCAGAGTCCAAAGCTTTGATTCTGTGGTTGAATTCCTCGTTTTATAATCCAAACCCTCACGTTTATTGCACAAACCCTCATTTTTAGGGCCCAAACGCTCATTTTTATGCTGCAAATCATTTCACTGGAAAATGCCTCCTTTTTATGCTCCAAACGCCTCCTTTAGGGCACGATGTCTGAATGTTAGGTCCCAAAGATTTGGTTAAGAGCCCAAAGCTTGGAGTCTAGGGTTGAAAGCCTGCTTTTTACTCTACAAACCCTCCTGTTTAGGGTACAAACCCTCCTTTTTGGTGCACAAGCCCTCGCTGTTAGGGTGCAAACACTCACGTTAAGATTCCCAAGCTTCGAGTCCAGGGTTGAAATCCACATCTTTATGCTCCAAACGACCGTCTTTAGGCTTCAAATCCGACTTTTAATTCTGAAATCCCACTTTTTTACGCTCCAAACGCTACATTAAGGGCACAAAGTCTCCATTTTAGGTCACAACGCTTCCTTTTTAGAGTCCGGAACGTTGGTTCCAGGGTTGAAAGCCTCCCTGTTCTGCTTCAAAGCGTCATTTAGAAGGTACAAGCCCTCATTTTTAGGGCGCAACGCCTCATTTTTTGGCCGCGAATCCTCCTTTTTAGGGGTCAGTACGTCCTTTTTGCTGTAAAATCCCTCACTTTTATGTTCCGGACATCTCATTTAGGGCACAAAGCCTTGTTTTGTGGTCCCAAAGCTTCCTCTTCAGAGTCCAAAGCTTTGATTCTGTGGTTGAATTCCTCGTTTTATAATCCAAACCCTCACGTTTATTGCACAAACCCTCATTTTTAGGGCCCAAACGCTCATTTTTATGCTGCAAATCATTTCACTGGAAAATGCCTCCTTTTTATGCTCCAAACGCCTCCTTTAGGGCACGATGTCTGAATGTTAGGTCCCAAAGATTTGGTTAAGAGCCCAAAGCTTGGAGTCTAGGGTTGAAAGCCTGCTTTTTACTCTACAAACCCTCCTGTTTAAGGTACAAACCCTCTTTTTTGGTGCACAAGCCCTCGCTGTTAGGGTGCAAACACTCACGTTAAGATTCCCAAGCTTCGAGTCCAGGGTTGAAATCCACATCTTTATGCTCCAAACGACCGTCTTTGGGCTTCAAATCCGACTTTTAATTCTGAAATCCCACTTTTTTACGCTCCAAACGCTACATTAAGGGCACAAAGTCTCCATTTTAGGTCACAACGCTTCCTTTTTAGAGTCCGGAACGTTGGTTCCAGGGTTGAAAGCCTCCCTGTTCTGCTTCAAAGCGTCATTTAGAAGGTACAAGCCCTCATTTTTAGGGCGCAACGCCTCATTTTTTGGCCGCGAATCCTCCTTTTTAGGGGTCAGTACGTCCTTTTTGCTGTAAAATCCCTCACTTTTATGTTCCGGACATCTCTTTTAGGGCACAAAGCCTTGTTTTGTGGTCCCAAAGCTTCCTCTTCAGAGTCCAAAGCTTTGATTCTGTGGTTGAATTCCTCGTTTTATAATCCAAACCCTCACGTTTATTGCGCAAACCCTCATTTTTAGGGCCCAAACGCTCATTTTTATGCTGCAAATCATTTCACTGGAAAATGCCTCCTTTTTATGCTCCAAACGCCTCCTTTAGGGCACGATGTCTGAATGTTAGGTCCCAAAGATTTGGTTAAGAGCCCAAAGCTTTGAGTCTAGGGTTGAAAGCCTGCTTTTTACTCTACAAACCCTCCTGTTTAGGGTACAAACCCTCCTTTTTGGTGCACAAGCCCTCGCTGTTAGGGTGCAAACACTCACGTTAAGATTCCCAAGCTTCGAGTCCAGGGTTGAAATCCACATCTTTATGCTCCAAACGACCGTCTTTGGGCTTCAAATCCGACTTTTAATTCTGAAATCCCACTTTTTTACGCTCCAAACGCTACATTAAGGGCACAAAGTCTCCATTTTAGGTCACAACGCTTCCTTTTTAGAGTCCGGAACGTTGGTTCCAGGGTTGAAAGCCTCCCTGTTCTGCTTCAAAGCGTCATTTAGAAGGTACAAGCCCTCATTTTTAGGGCGCAACGCCTCATTTTTTGGCCGTGAATCCTCCTTTTTAGGGGTCAATACGTCCTTTTTGCTGTAAAATCCCTCACTTCTATGTTCCGGACATCTCTTTTAGGGCACAAAGCCTTGTTTTGTGGTCCCAAAGCTTCCTCTTCAGAGTCCAAAGCTTTGATTCTGTGGTTGAATTCCTCGTTTTATAATCCAAACCCTCACGTTTATTGCACAAACCCTCATTTTTAGGGCCCAAACGCTCATTTTTATGCTGCAAATCATTTCACTGGAAAATGCCTCCTTTTTATGCTCCAAACGCCTCCTTTAGGGCACGATGTCTGAATGTTAGGTCCCAAAGATTTGGTTAAGAGCCCAAAGCTTGGAGTCTAGGGTTGAAAGCCTGCTTTTTACTCTACAAACCCTCCTGTTTAGGGTACAAACCCTCCTTTTTGGTGCACAAGCCCTCGCTGTTAGGGTGCAAACACTCACGTTAAGATTCCCAAGCTTCGAGTCCAGGGTTGAAATCCACATCTTTATGCTCCAAACGACCGTCTTTAGGCTTCAAATCCGACTTTTAATTCTGAAATCCCACTTTTTTACGCTCCAAACGCTACATTAAGGGCACAAAGTCTCCATTTTAGGTCACAACGCTTCCTTTTTAGAGTCCGGAACGTTGGTTCCAGGGTTGAAAGCCTCCCTGTTCTGCTTCAAAGCGTCATTTAGAAGGTACAAGCCCTCATTTTTAGGGCGCAACGCCTCATTTTTTGGCCGCGAATCCTCCTTTTTAGGGGTCAATACGTCCTTTTTGCTGTAAAATCCCTCACTTTTATGTTCCGGACATCTCATTTAGGGCACAAAGCCTTGTTTTGTGGTCCCAAAGCTTCCTCTTCAGAGTCCAAAGCTTTGATTCTGTGGTTGAATTCCTCGTTTTATAATCCAAACCCTCACGTGTATTGCACAAACCCTCATTTTTAGGGCCCAAACGCTCATTTTTATGCTGCAAATCATTTCACTGGAAAATGCCTCCTTTTTATGATCCAAACGCCTCCTTTAGGGCACGATGTCTGAATGTTAGGTCCCAAAGATTTGGTTAAGAGCCCAAAGCTTGGAGTCTAGGGTTGAAAGCCTGCTTTTTACTCTACAAACCCTCCTGTTTAGGGTACAAACCCTCCTTTTTGGTGCACAAGCCCTCGCTGTTAGGGTGCAAACACTCACGTTAAGATTCCCAAGCTTCGAGTCCAGGGTTGAAATCCACATCTTTATGCTCCAAACGACCGTCTTTAGGCTTCAAATCCGACTTTTAATTCTGAAATCCCACTTTTTTACGCTCCAAACGCTACATTAAGGGCACAAAGTCTCCATTTTAGGTCACAACGCTTCCTTTTTAGAGTCCGGAACGTTGGTTCCAGGGTTGAAAGCCTCCCTGTTCTGCTTCAAAGCGTCATTTAGAAGGTACAAGCCCTCATTTTTAGGGCGCAACGCCTCATTTTTTGGCCGCGAATCTTCCTTTTTAGGGGTCAATATGTCCTTTTTGCTGTAAAATCCCTCACTTCTATGTTCCGGACATCTCATTTAGGGCACAAAGCCTTGTTTTGTGGTCCCAAAGTTTCCTCTTCAGAGTCCAAAGCTTTGATTCTGTGGTTGAATTCCTCGTTTTATAATCCAAACCCTCACGTTTATTGCACAAACCCTCATTTTTAGGGCCCAAATGCTCATTTTTATGCTGCAAATCATTTCACTGGAAAATGCCTCCTTTTTATGCTCCAAACGCCTCCTTTAGGGCACGATGTCTGAATGTTAGGTCCCAAAGATTTGGTTAAGAGCCCAAAGCTTGGAGTCTAGGGTTGAAAGCCTGCTTTTTACTCTACAAACCCTCCTGTTTAGGGTACAAACCCTCCTTTTTGGTGCACAAGCCCTCGCTGTTAGGGTGCAAACACTCACGTTAAGATTCCCAAGCTTCGAGTCCAGGGTTGAAATCCACATCTTTATGCTCCAAACGACCGTCTTTAGGCTTCAAATCCGACTTTTAATTCTGAAATCCCACTTTTTTACGCTCCAAACGCTACATTAAGGGCACAAAGTCTCCATTTTAGGTCACAACGCTTCCTTTTTAGAGTCCGGAACGTTGGTTCCAGGGTTGAAAGCCTCCCTGTTCTGCTTCAAAGCGTCATTTAGAAGGTACAAGCCCTCATTTTTAGGGCGCAACGCCTCATTTTTTGGCCGCGAATCCTCCTTTTTAGGGGTCAGTACGTCCTTTTTGCTGTAAAATCCCTCACTTTTATGTTCCGGACATCTCTTTTAGGGCACAAAGCCTTGTTTTGTGGTCCCAAAGCTTCCTCTTCAGAGTCCAAAGCTTTGATTCTGTGGTTGAATTCCTCGTTTTATAATCCAAACCCTCACGTTTATTGCACAAACCCTCATTTTTAGGGCCCAAACGCTCATTTTATGCTGCAAATCATTTCACTGGAAAATGCCTCCTTTTTATGCTCCAAACGCCTCCTTTAGGGCACGATGTCTGAATGTTAGGTCCCAAAGATTTGGTTAAGAGCCCAAAGCTTTGAGTCTAGGGTTGAAAGCCTGCTTTTTACTCTACAAACCCTCCTGTTTAGGGTACAAACCCTCTTTTTTGGTGCACAAGCCCTCGCTGTTAGGGTGCAAACACTCACGTTAAGATTCCCAAGCTTCGAGTCCAGGGTTGAAATCCACATCTTTATGCTCCAAACGACCGTCTTTAGGCTTCAAATCCGACTTTTAATTCTGAAATCCCACTTTTTTACGCTCCAAACGCTACATTAAGGGCACAAAGTCTCCATTTTAGGTCACAACGCTTCCTTTTTAGAGTCCGGAACGTTGGTTCCAGGGTTGAAAGCCTCCCTGTTCTGCTTCAAAGCGTCATTTAGAAGGTACAAGCCCTCATTTTTAGGGCGCAACGCCTCATTTTTTGGCCGCGAATCCTCCTTTTTAGGGGTCAGTACGTCCTTTTTGCTGTAAAATCCCTCACTTCTATGTTCCGGACATCTCTTTTAGGGCACAAAGCCTTGTTTTGTGGTCCCAAAGCTTCCTCTTCAGAGTCCAAAGCTTTGATTCTGTGGTTGAATTCCTCGTTTTATAATCCAAACCCTCACGTTTATTGCACAAACCCTCATTTTTAGGGCCCAAACGCTCATTTTTATGCTGCAAATCATCTCACTGGAAAATGCCTCCTTTTTATGCTCCAAACGCCTCCTTTAGGGCACGATGTCTGAATGTTAGGTCCCAAAGATTTGGTTAAGAGCCCAAAGCTTGGAGTCTAGGGTTGAAAGCCTGCTTTTTACTCTACAAACCCTCCTGTTTAGGGTACAAACCCTCCTTTTTGGTGCACAAGCCCTCGCTGTTAGGGTGCAAACACTCACGTTAAGATTCCCAAGCTTCGAGTCCAGGGTTGAAATCCACATCTTTATGCTCCAAACGACCGTCTTTAGGCTTCAAATCCGACTTTTAATTCTGAAATCCCACTTTTTTACGCTCCAAACGCTACATTAAGGGCACAAAGTCTCCATTTTAGGTCACAACGCTTCCTTTTTAGAGTCCGGAACGTTGGTTCCAGGGTTGAAAGCCTCCCTGTTCTGCTTCAAAGCGTCATTTAGAAGGTACAAGCCCTCATTTTTAGGGCCAACGCCTCATTTTTTGGCCGCGAATCCTCCTTTTTAGGGGTCAATACGTCCTTTTTGCTGTAAAATCCCTCACTTTTATGTTCCAGACATCTCTTTTAGGGCACAAAGCCTTGTTTTGTGGTCCCAAAGCTTCCTCTTCAGAGTCCAAAGCTTTGATTCTGTGGTTGAATTCCTCGTTTTATAATCCAAACCCTCACGTTTATTGCACAAACCCTCATTTTTAGGGCCCAAACGCTCATTTTTATGCTGCAAATCATTTCACTGGAAAATGCCTCCTTTTTATGCTCCAAACGCCTCCTTTAGGGCACGATGTCTGAATGTTAGGTCCCAAAGATTTGGTTAAGAGCCCAAAGCTTGGAGTCTAGGGTTGAAAGCCTGCTTTTTACTCTACAAACCCTCCTGTTTAGGGTACAAACCCTCCTTTTTGGTGCACAAGCCCTCGCTGTTAGGGTGCAAACACTCACGTTAAGATTCCCAAGCTTCGAGTCCAGGGTTGAAATCCACATCTTTATGCTCCAAACGACCGTCTTTAGGCTTCAAATCCGACTTTTAATTCTGAAATCCCACTTTTTTACGCTCCAAACGCTACATTAAGGGCACAAAGTCTCCATTTTAGGTCACAACGCTTCCTTTTTAGAGTCCGGAACGTTGGTTCCAGGGTTGAAAGCCTCCCTGTTCTGCTTCAAAGCGTCATTTAGAAGGTACAAGCCCTCATTTTTAGGGCGCAACGCCTCATTTTTTGGCCGCGAATCCTCCTTTTTAGGGGTCAATATGTCCTTTTTGCTGTAAAATCCCTCACTTTTATGTTCCGGACATCTCTTTTAGGGCACAAAGCCTTGTTTTGTGGTCCCAAAGCTTCCTCTTCAGAGTCCAAAGCTTTGATTCTGTGGTTGAATTCCTCGTTTTATAATCCAAACCCTCACGTTTATTGCACAAACCCTCATTTTTAGGGCCCAAACGCTCATTTTATGCTGCAAATCATTTCACTGGAAAATGCCTCCTTTTTATGCTCCAAACGCCTCCTTTAGGGCACGATGTCTGAATGTTAGGTCCCAAAGATTTGGTTAAGAGCCCAAAGCTTGGAGTCTAGGGTTGAAAGCCTGCTTTTTACTCTACAAACCCTCCTGTTTAGGGTACAAACCCTCCTTTTTGGTGCACAAGCCCTCGCTGTTAGGGTGCAAACACTCACGTTAAGATTCCCAAGCTTCGAGTCCAGGGTTGAAATCCACATCTTTATGCTCCAAACGACCGTCTTTAGGCTTCAAATCCGACTTTTAATTCTGAAATCCCACTTTTTTACGCTCCAAACGCTACATTAAGGGCACAAAGTCTCCATTTTAGGTCACAACGCTTCCTTTTTAGAGTCCGGAACGTTGGTTCCAGGGTTGAAAGCCTCCCTGTTCTGCTTCAAAGCGTCATTTAGAAGGTACAAGCCCTCATTTTTAGGGCGCAACGCCTCATTTTTTGGCCGCGAATCCTCCTTTTTAGGGGTCAATACGTCCTTTTTGCTGTAAAATCCCTCACTTTTATGTTCCGGACATCTCATTTAGGGCACAAAGCCTTGTTTTGTGGTCCCAAAGCTTCCTCTTCAGAGTCCAAAGCTTTGATTCTGTGGTTGAATTCCTCGTTTTATAATCCAAACCCTCACGTTTATTGCACAAACCCTCATTTTTAGGGCCCAAACGCTCATTTTTATGCTGCAAATCATTTCACTGGAAAATGCCTCCTTTTTATGCTCCAAACGCCTCCTTTAGGGCACGATGTCTGAATGTTAGGTCCCAAAGATTTGGTTAAGAGCCCAAAGCTTGGAGTCTAGGGTTGAAAGCCTGCTTTTTACTCTACAAACCCTCCTGTTTAGGGTACAAACCCTCCTTTTTGGTGCACAAGCCCTCGCTGTTAGGGTGCAAACACTCACGTTAAGATTCCCAAGCTTCGAGTCCAGGGTTGAAATCCACATCTTTATGCTCCAAACGACCGTCTTTGGGCTTCAAATCCGACTTTTAATTCTGAAATCCCACTTTTTTACGCTCCAAACGCTACATTAAGGGCACAAAGTCTCCATTTTAGGTCACAACGCTTCCTTTTTAGAGTCCGGAACGTTGGTTCCAGGGTTGAAAGCCTCCCTGTTCTGCTTCAAAGCGTCATTTAGAAGGTACAAGCCCTCATTTTTAGGGCGCAACGCCTCATTTTTTGGCCGCGAATCCTCCTTTTTAGGGGTCAATACGTCCTTTTTGCTGTAAAATCCCTCACTTCTATGTTCCGGACATCTCATTTAGGGCACAAAGCCTTGTTTTGTGGTCCCAAAGCTTCCTCTTCAGAGTCCAAAGCTTTGATTCTGTGGTTGAATTCCTCGTTTTATAATCCAAACCCTCACGTTTATTGCACAAACCCTCATTTTTAGGGCCCAAACGCTCATTTTATGCTGCAAATCATTTCACTGGAAAATGCCTCCTTTTTATGCTCCAAACGCCTCCTTTAGGGCACGATGTCTGAATGTTAGGTCCCAAAGATTTGGTTAAGAGCCCAAAGCTTGGAGTCTAGGGTTGAAAGCCTGCTTTTTACTCTACAAACCCTCCTGTTTAGGGTACAAACCCTCCTTTTTGGTGCACAAGCCCTCGCTGTTAGGGTGCAAACACTCACGTTAAGATTCCCAAGCTTCGAGTCCAGGGTTGAAATCCACATCTTTATGCTCCAAACGACCGTCTTTAGGCTTCAAATCCGACTTTTAATTCTGAAATCCCACTTTTTTACGCTCCAAACGCTACATTAAGGGCACAAAGTCTCCATTTTAGGTCACAACGCTTCCTTTTTAGAGTCCGGAACGTTGGTTCCAGGGTTGAAAGCCTCCCTGTTCTGCTTCAAAGCGTCATTTAGAAGGTACAAGCCCTCATTTTTAGGGCGCAACGCCTCATTTTTTGGCCGCGAATCCTCCTTTTTAGGGGTCAATACGTCCTTTTTGCTGTAAAATCCCTCACTTCTATGTTCCGGACATCTCATTTAGGGCACAAAGCCTTGTTTTGTGGTCCCAAAGCTTCCTCTTCAGAGTCCAAAGCTTTGATTCTGTGGTTGAATTCCTCGTTTTATAATCCAAACCCTCACGTTTATTGCACAAACCCTCATTTTTAGGGCCCAAACGCTCATTTTTATGCTGCAAATCATTTCACTGGAAAATGCCTCCTTTTTATGCTCCAAACGCCTCCTTTAGGGCACGATGTCTGAATGTTAGGTCCCAAAGATTTGGTTAAGAGCCCAAAGCTTGGAGTCTAGGGTTGAAAGCCTGCTTTTTACTCTACAAACCCTCCTGTTTAGGGTACAAACCCTCCTTTTTGGTGCACAAGCCCTCGCTGTTAGGGTGCAAACACTCACGTTAAGATTCCCAAGCTTCGAGTCCAGGGTTGAAATCCACATCTTTATGCTCCAAACGACCGTCTTTGGGCTTCAAATCCGACTTTTAATTCTGAAATCCCACTTTTTTACGCTCCAAACGCTACATTAAGGGCACAAAGTCTCCATTTTAGGTCACAACGCTTCCTTTTTAGAGTCCGGAACGTTGGTTCCAGGGTTGAAAGCCTCCCTGTTCTGCTTCAAAGCGTCATTTAGAAGGTACAAGCCCTCATTTTTAGGGCGCAACGCCTCATTTTTTGGCCGCGAATCCTCCTTTTTAGGGGTCAATACGTCCTTTTTGCTGTAAAATCCCTCACTTCTATGTTCCGGACATCTCATTTAGGGCACAAAGCCTTGTTTTGTGGTCCCAAAGCTTCCTCTTCAGAGTCCAAAGCTTTGATTCTGTGGTTGAATTCCTCGTTTTATAATCCAAACCCTCACGTTTATTGCACAAACCCTCATTTTTAGGGCCCAAACGCTCATTTTTATGCTGCAAATCATTTCACTGGAAAATGCCTCCTTTTTATGCTCCAAACGCCTCCTTTAGGGCACGATGTCTGAATGTTAGGTCCCAAAGATTTGGTTAAGAGCCCAAAGCTTGGAGTCTAGGGTTGAAAGCCTGCTTTTTACTCTACAAACCCTCCTGTTTAGGGTACAAACCCTCCTTTTTGGTGCACAAGCCCTCGCTGTTAGGGTGCAAACACTCACGTTAAGATTCCCAAGCTTCGAGTCCAGGGTTGAAATCCACATCTTTATGCTCCAAACGACCGTCTTTAGGCTTCAAATCCGACTTTTAATTCTGAAATCCCACTTTTTTACGCTCCAAACGCTACATTAAGGGCACAAAGTCTCCATTTTAGGTCACAACGCTTCCTTTTTAGAGTCCGGAACGTTGGTTCCAGGGTTGAAAGCCTCCCTGTTCTGCTTCAAAGCGTCATTTAGAAGGTACAAGCCCTCATTTTTAGGGCGCAACGCCTCATTTTTTGGCCGCGAATCCTCCTTTTTAGGGGTCAATACGTCCTTTTTGCTGTAAAATCCCTCACTTCTATGTTCCGGACATCTCATTTAGGGCACAAAGCCTTGTTTTGTGGTCCCAAAGCTTCCTCTTCAGAGTCCAAAGCTTTGATTCTGTGGTTGAATTCCTCGTTTTATAATCCAAACCCTCACGTTTATTGCACAAACCCTCATTTTTAGGGCCCAAACGCTCATTTTTATGCTGCAAATCATTTCACTGGAAAATGCCTCCTTTTTATGCTCCAAACGCCTCCTTTAGGGCACGATGTCTGAATGTTAGGTCCCAAAGATTTGGTTAAGAGCCCAAAGCTTGGAGTCTAGGGTTGAAAGCCTGCTTTTTACTCTACAAACCCTCCTGTTTAGGGTACAAACCCTCCTTTTTGGTGCACAAGCCCTCGCTGTTAGGGTGCAAACACTCACGTTAAGATTCCCAAGCTTCGAGTCCAGGGTTGAAATCCACATCTTTATGCTCCAAACGACCGTCTTTAGGCTTCAAATCCGACTTTTAATTCTGAAATCCCACTTTTTTACGCTCCAAACGCTACATTAAGGGCACAAAGTCTCCATTTTAGGTCACAACGCTTCCTTTTTAGAGTCCGGAACGTTGGTTCCAGGGTTGAAAGCCTCCCTGTTCTGCTTCAAAGCGTCATTTAGAAGGTACAAGCCCTCATTTTTAGGGCGCAACGCCTCATTTTTTGGCCGCGAATCCTCCTTTTTAGGGGTCAGTACGTCCTTTTTGCTGTAAAATCCCTCACTTTTATGTTCCGGACATCTCATTTAGGGCACAAAGCCTTGTTTTGTGGTCCCAAAGCTTCCTCTTCAGAGTCCAAAGCTTTGATTCTGTGGTTGAATTCCTCGTTTTATAATCCAAACCCTCACGTTTATTGCACAAACCCTCATTTTTAGGGCCCAAACGCTCATTTTTATGCTGCAAATCATTTCACTGGAAAATGCCTCCTTTTTATGCTCCAAACGCCTCCTTTAGGGCACGATGTCTGAATGTTAGGTCCCAAAGATTTGGTTAAGAGCCCAAAGCTTGGAGTCTAGGGTTGAAAGCCTGCTTTTTACTCTACAAACCCTCCTGTTTAAGGTACAAACCCTCTTTTTTTGGTGCACAAGCCCTCGCTGTTAGGGTGCAAACACTCACGTTAAGATTCCCAAGCTTCGAGTCCAGGGTTGAAATCCACATCTTTATGCTCCAAACGACCGTCTTTGGGCTTCAAATCCGACTTTTAATTCTGAAATCCCACTTTTTTACGCTCCAAACGCTACATTAAGGGCACAAAGTCTCCATTTTAGGTCACAACGCTTCCTTTTTAGAGTCCGGAACGTTGGTTCCAGGGTTGAAAGCCTCCCTGTTCTGCTTCAAAGCGTCATTTAGAAGGTACAAGCCCTCATTTTTAGGGCGCAACGCCTCATTTTTTGGCCGCGAATCCTCCTTTTTAGGGGTCAGTACGTCCTTTTTGCTGTAAAATCCCTCACTTCTATGTTCCGGACATCTCTTTTAGGGCACAAAGCCTTGTTTTGTGGTCCCAAAGCTTCCTCTTCAGAGTCCAAAGCTTTGATTCTGTGGTTGAATTCCTCGTTTTATAATCCAAACCCTCACGTTTATTGCACAAACCCTCATTTTTAGGGCCCAAACGCTCATTTTTATGCTGCAAATCATTTCACTGGAAAATGCCTCCTTTTTATGCTCCAAACGCCTCCTTTAGGGCACGATGTCTGAATGTTAGGTCCCAAAGATTTGGTTAAGAGCCCAAAGCTTTGAGTCTAGGGTTGAAAGCCTGCTTTTTACTCTACAAACCCTCCTGTTTAGGGTACAAACCCTCCTTTTTGGTGCACAAGCCCTCGCTGTTAGGGTGCAAACACTCACGTTAAGATTCCCAAGCTTCGAGTCCAGGGTTGAAATCCACATCTTTATGCTCCAAACGACCGTCTTTAGGCTTCAAATCCGACTTTTAATTCTGAAATCCCACTTTTTTACGCTCCAAACGCTACATTAAGGGCACAAAGTCTCCATTTTAGGTCACAACGCTTCCTTTTTAGAGTCCGGAACGTTGGTTCCAGGGTTGAAAGCCTCCCTGTTCTGCTTCAAAGCGTCATTTAGAAGGTACAAGCCCTCATTTTTAGGGCGCAACGCCTCATTTTTTGGCCGCGAATCCTCCTTTTTAGGGGTCAATACGTCCTTTTTGCTGTAAAATCCCTCACTTCTATGTTCCGGACATCTCTTTTAGGGCACAAAGCCTTGTTTTGTGGTCCCAAAGCTTCCTCTTCAGAGTCCAAAGCTTTGATTCTGTGGTTGAATTCCTCGTTTTATAATCCAAACCCTCACGTTTATTGCACAAACCCTCATTTTTAGGGCCCAAACGCTCATTTTTATGCTGCAAATCATTTCACTGGAAAATGCCTCCTTTTTATGCTCCAAACGCCTCCTTTAGGGCACGATGTCTGAATGTTAGGTCCCAAAGATTTGGTTAAGAGCCCAAAGCTTGGAGTCTAGGGTTGAAAGCCTGCTTTTTACTCTACAAACCCTCCTGTTTAGGGTACAAACCCTCCTTTTTGGTGCACAAGCCCTCGCTGTTAGGGTGCAAACACTCACGTTAAGATTCCCAAGCTTCGAGTCCAGGGTTGAAATCCACATCTTTATGCTCCAAACGACCGTCTTTAGGCTTCAAATCCGACTTTTAATTCTGAAATCCCACTTTTTTACGCTCCAAACGCTACATTAAGGGCACAAAGTCTCCATTTTAGGTCACAACGCTTCCTTTTTAGAGTCCGGAACGTTGGTTCCAGGGTTGAAAGCCTCCCTGTTCTGCTTCAAAGCGTCATTTAGAAGGTACAAGCCCTCATTTTTAGGGCGCAACGCCTCATTTTTTGGCCGCGAATCCTCCTTTTTAGGGGTCAGTACGTCCTTTTTGCTGTAAAATCCCTCACTTTTATGTTCCGGACATCTCATTTAGGGCACAAAGCCTTGTTTTGTGGTCCCAAAGCTTCCTCTTCAGAGTCCAAAGCTTTGATTCTGTGGTTGAATTCCTCGTTTTATAATCCAAACCCTCACGTTTATTGCACAAACCCTCATTTTTAGGGCCCAAACGCTCATTTTTATGCTGCAAATCATTTCACTGGAAAATGCCTCCTTTTTATGCTCCAAACGCCTCCTTTAGGGCACGATGTCTGAATGTTAGGTCCCAAAGATTTGGTTAAGAGCCCAAAGCTTGGAGTCTAGGGTTGAAAGCCTGCTTTTTACTCTACAAACCCTCCTGTTTAAGGTACAAACCCTCTTTTTTGGTGCACAAGCCCTCGCTGTTAGGGTGCAAACACTCACGTTAAGATTCCCAAGCTTCGAGTCCAGGGTTGAAATCCACATCTTTATGCTCCAAACGACCGTCTTTGGGCTTCAAATCCGACTTTTAATTCTGAAATCCCACTTTTTTACGCTCCAAACGCTACATTAAGGGCACAAAGTCTCCATTTTAGGTCACAACGCTTCCTTTTTAGAGTCCGGAACGTTGGTTCCAGGGTTGAAAGCCTCCCTGTTCTGCTTCAAAGCGTCATTTAGAAGGTACAAGCCCTCATTTTTAGGGCGCAACGCCTCATTTTTTGGCCGCGAATCCTCCTTTTTAGGGGTCAGTACGTCCTTTTTGCTGTAAAATCCCTCACTTTTATGTTCCGGACATCTCTTTTAGGGCACAAAGCCTTGTTTTGTGGTCCCAAAGCTTCCTCTTCAGAGTCCAAAGCTTTGATTCTGTGGTTGAATTCCTCGTTTTATAATCCAAACCCTCACGTTTATTGCGCAAACCCTCATTTTTAGGGCCCAAACGCTCATTTTTATGCTGCAAATCATTTCACTGGAAAATGCCTCCTTTTTATGCTCCAAACGCCTCCTTTAGGGCACGATGTCTGAATGTTAGGTCCCAAAGATTTGGTTAAGAGCCCAAAGCTTGGAGTCTAGGGTTGAAAGCCTGCTTTTTACTCTACAAACCCTCCTGTTTAGGGTACAAACCCTCCTTTTTGGTGCACAAGCCCTCGCTGTTAGGGTGCAAACACTCACGTTAAGATTCCCAAGCTTCGAGTCCAGGGTTGAAATCCACATCTTTATGCTCCAAACGACCGTCTTTAGGCTTCAAATCCGACTTTTAATTCTGAAATCCCACTTTTTTACGCTCCAAACGCTACATTAAGGGCACAAAGTCTCCATTTTAGGTCACAACGCTTCCTTTTTAGAGTCCGGAACGTTGGTTCCAGGGTTGAAAGCCTCCCTGTTCTGCTTCAAAGCGTCATTTAGAAGGTACAAGCCCTCATTTTTAGGGCGCAACGCCTCATTTTTTGGCCGCGAATCCTCCTTTTTAGGGGTCAATACGTCCTTTTTGCTGTAAAATCCCTCACTTCTATGTTCCGGACATCTCTTTTAGGGCACAAAGCCTTGTTTTGTGGTCCCAAAGCTTCCTCTTCAGAGTCCAAAGCTTTGATTCTGTGGTTGAATTCCTCGTTTTATAATCCAAACCCTCACGTTTATTGCACAAACCCTCATTTTTAGGGCCCAAACGCTCATTTTTATGCTGCAAATCATTTCACTGGAAAATGCCTCCTTTTTATGCTCCAAACGCCTCCTTTAGGGCACGATGTCTGAATGTTAGGTCCCAAAGATTTGGTTAAGAGCCCAAAGCTTGGAGTCTAGGGTTGAAAGCCTGCTTTTTACTCTACAAACCCTCCTGTTTAGGGTACAAACCCTCCTTTTTGGTGCACAAGCCCTCGCTGTTAGGGTGCAAACACTCACGTTAAGATTCCCAAGCTTCGAGTCCAGGGTTGAAATCCACATCTTTATGCTCCAAACGACCGTCTTTAGGCTTCAAATCCGACTTTTAATTCTGAAATCCCACTTTTTTACGCTCCAAACGCTACATTAAGGGCACAAAGTCTCCATTTTAGGTCACAACGCTTCCTTTTTAGAGTCCGGAACGTTGGTTCCAGGGTTGAAAGCCTCCCTGTTCTGCTTCAAAGCGTCATTTAGAAGGTACAAGCCCTCATTTTTAGGGCGCAACGCCTCATTTTTTGGCCGCGAATCCTCCTTTTTAGGGGTCAATACGTCCTTTTTGCTGTAAAATCCCTCACTTTTATGTTCCGGACATCTCATTTAGGGCACAAAGCCTTGTTTTGTGGTCCCAAAGCTTC
This sequence comes from Strix aluco, assembly GCF_031877795.1. Lineage (NCBI taxonomy): Eukaryota > Metazoa > Chordata > Aves > Strigiformes > Strigidae > Strix > Strix aluco. The sequence continues at coordinate 8,680,009 of NC_133970.1, forward strand.
CTCTTCAGAGTCCAAAGCTTTGATTCTGTGGTTGAATTCCTCGTTTTATAATCCAAACCCTCACGTGTATTGCACAAACCCTCATTTTTAGGGCCCAAACGCTCATTTTTATGCTGCAAATCATTTCACTGGAAAATGCCTCCTTTTTATGATCCAAACGCCTCCTTTAGGGCACGATGTCTGAATGTTAGGTCCCAAAGATTTGGTTAAGAGCCCAAAGCTTGGAGTCTAGGGTTGAAAGCCTGCTTTTTACTCTACAAACCCTCCTGTTTAGGGTACAAACCCTCCTTTTTGGTGCACAAGCCCTCGCTGTTAGGGTGCAAACACTCACGTTAAGATTCCCAAGCTTCGAGTCCAGGGTTGAAATCCACATCTTTATGCTCCAAACGACCATCTTTGGGCTTCAAATCCGACTTTTAATTCTGAAATCCCACTTTTTTACGCTCCAAACGCTACATTAAGGGCACAAAGTCTCCATTTTAGGTCACAACGCTTCCTTTTTAGAGTCCGGAACGTTGGTTCCAGGGTTGAAAGCCTCCCTGTTCTGCTTCAAAGCGTCATTTAGAAGGTACAAGCCCTCATTTTTAGGGCGCAACGCCTCATTTTTTGGCCGCGAATCTTCCTTTTTAGGGGTCAATACGTCCTTTTTGCTGTAAAATCCCTCACTTCTATGTTCCGGACATCTCATTTAGGGCACAAAGCCTTGTTTTGTGGTCCCAAAGTTTCCTCTTCAGAGTCCAAAGCTTTGATTCTGTGGTTGAATTCCTCGTTTTATAATCCAAACCCTCACGTTTATTGCACAAACCCTCATTTTTAGGGCCCAAATGCTCATTTTTATGCTGCAAATCATTTCACTGGAAAATGCCTCCTTTTTATGCTCCAAACGCCTCCTTTAGGGCACGATGTCTGAATGTTAGGTCCCAAAGATTTGGTTAAGAGCCCAAAGCTTGGAGTCTAGGGTTGAAAGCCTGCTTTTTACTCTACAAACCCTCCTGTTTAGGGTACAAACCCTCCTTTTTGGTGCACAAGCCCTCGCTGTTAGGGTGCAAACACTCACGTTAAGATTCCCAAGCTTCGAGTCCAGGGTTGAAATCCACATCTTTATGCTCCAAACGACCGTCTTTAGGCTTCAAATCCGACTTTTAATTCTGAAATCCCACTTTTTTACGCTCCAAACGCTACATTAAGGGCACAAAGTCTCCATTTTAGGTCACAACGCTTCCTTTTTAGAGTCCGGAACGTTGGTTCCAGGGTTGAAAGCCTCCCTGTTCTGCTTCAAAGCGTCATTTAGAAGGTACAAGCCCTCATTTTTAGGGCGCAACGCCTCATTTTTTGGCCGCGAATCCTCCTTTTTAGGGGTCAGTACGTCCTTTTTGCTGTAAAATCCCTCACTTTTATGTTCCGGACATCTCTTTTAGGGCACAAAGCCTTGTTTTGTGGTCCCAAAGCTTCCTCTTCAGAGTCCAAAGCTTTGATTCTGTGGTTGAATTCCTCGTTTTATAATCCAAACCCTCACGTTTATTGCACAAACCCTCATTTTTAGGGCCCAAACGCTCATTTTTATGCTGCAAATCATTTCACTGGAAAATGCCTCCTTTTTATGCTCCAAACGCCTCCTTTAGGGCACGATGTCTGAATGTTAGGTCCCAAAGATTTGGTTAAGAGCCCAAAGCTTGGAGTCTAGGGTTGAAAGCCTGCTTTTTACTCTACAAACCCTCCTGTTTAAGGTACAAACCCTCTTTTTTGGTGCACAAGCCCTCGCTGTTAGGGTGCAAACACTCACGTTAAGATTCCCAAGCTTCGAGTCCAGGGTTGAAATCCACATCTTTATGCTCCAAACGACCGTCTTTGGGCTTCAAATCCGACTTTTAATTCTGAAATCCCACTTTTTTACGCTCCAAACGCTACATTAAGGGCACAAAGTCTCCATTTTAGGTCACAACGCTTCCTTTTTAGAGTCCGGAACGTTGGTTCCAGGGTTGAAAGCCTCCCTGTTCTGCTTCAAAGCGTCATTTAGAAGGTACAAGCCCTCATTTTTAGGGCGCAACGCCTCATTTTTTGGCCGCGAATCCTCCTTTTTAGGGGTCAGTACGTCCTTTTTGCTGTAAAATCCCTCACTTTTATGTTCCGGACATCTCTTTTAGGGCACAAAGCCTTGTTTTGTGGTCCCAAAGCTTCCTCTTCAGAGTCCAAAGCTTTGATTCTGTGGTTGAATTCCTCGTTTTATAATCCAAACCCTCACGTTTATTGCGCAAACCCTCATTTTTAGGGCCCAAACGCTCATTTTTATGCTGCAAATCATTTCACTGGAAAATGCCTCCTTTTTATGCTCCAAACGCCTCCTTTAGGGCACGATGTCTGAATGTTAGGTCCCAAAGATTTGGTTAAGAGCCCAAAGCTTTGAGTCTAGGGTTGAAAGCCTGCTTTTTACTCTACAAACCCTCCTGTTTAGGGTACAAACCCTCCTTTTTGGTGCACAAGCCCTCGCTGTTAGGGTGCAAACACTCACGTTAAGATTCCCAAGCTTCGAGTCCAGGGTTGAAATCCACATCTTTATGCTCCAAACGACCGTCTTTGGGCTTCAAATCCGACTTTTAATTCTGAAATCCCACTTTTTTACGCTCCAAACGCTACATTAAGGGCACAAAGTCTCCATTTTAGGTCACAACGCTTCCTTTTTAGAGTCCGGAACGTTGGTTCCAGGGTTGAAAGCCTCCCTGTTCTGCTTCAAAGCGTCATTTAGAAGGTACAAGCCCTCATTTTTAGGGCGCAACGCCTCATTTTTTGGCCGCGAATCCTCCTTTTTAGGGGTCAATACGTCCTTTTTGCTGTAAAATCCCTCACTTCTATGTTCCGGACATCTCTTTTAGGGCACAAAGCCTTGTTTTGTGGTCCCAAAGCTTCCTCTTCAGAGTCCAAAGCTTTGATTCTGTGGTTGAATTCCTCGTTTTATAATCCAAACCCTCACGTTTATTGCACAAACCCTCATTTTTAGGGCCCAAACGCTCATTTTTATGCTGCAAATCATTTCACTGGAAAATGCCTCCTTTTTATGCTCCAAACGCCTCCTTTAGGGCACGATGTCTGAATGTTAGGTCCCAAAGATTTGGTTAAGAGCCCAAAGCTTGGAGTCTAGGGTTGAAAGCCTGCTTTTTACTCTACAAACCCTCCTGTTTAGGGTACAAACCCTCCTTTTTGGTGCACAAGCCCTCGCTGTTAGGGTGCAAACACTCACGTTAAGATTCCCAAGCTTCGAGTCCAGGGTTGAAATCCACATCTTTATGCTCCAAACGACCGTCTTTAGGCTTCAAATCCGACTTTTAATTCTGAAATCCCACTTTTTTACGCTCCAAACGCTACATTAAGGGCACAAAGTCTCCATTTTAGGTCACAACGCTTCCTTTTTAGAGTCCGGAACGTTGGTTCCAGGGTTGAAAGCCTCCCTGTTCTGCTTCAAAGCGTCATTTAGAAGGTACAAGCCCTCATTTTTAGGGCGCAACGCCTCATTTTTTGGCCGCGAATCCTCCTTTTTAGGGGTCAATACGTCCTTTTTGCTGTAAAATCCCTCACTTTTATGTTCCGGACATCTCATTTAGGGCACAAAGCCTTGTTTTGTGGTCCCAAAGCTTCCTCTTCAGAGTCCAAAGCTTTGATTCTGTGGTTGAATTCCTCGTTTTATAATCCAAACCCTCACGTGTATTGCACAAACCCTCATTTTTAGGGCCCAAACGCTCATTTTTATGCTGCAAATCATTTCACTGGAAAATGCCTCCTTTTTATGATCCAAACGCCTCCTTTAGGGCACGATGTCTGAATGTTAGGTCCCAAAGATTTGGTTAAGAGCCCAAAGCTTGGAGTCTAGGGTTGAAAGCCTGCTTTTTACTCTACAAACCCTCCTGTTTAGGGTACAAACCCTCCTTTTTGGTGCACAAGCCCTCGCTGTTAGGGTGCAAACACTCACGTTAAGATTCCCAAGCTTCGAGTCCAGGGTTGAAATCCACATCTTTATGCTCCAAACGACCATCTTTGGGCTTCAAATCCGACTTTTAATTCTGAAATCCCACTTTTTTACGCTCCAAACGCTACATTAAGGGCACAAAGTCTCCATTTTAGGTCACAACGCTTCCTTTTTAGAGTCCGGAACGTTGGTTCCAGGGTTGAAAGCCTCCCTGTTCTGCTTCAAAGCGTCATTTAGAAGGTACAAGCCCTCATTTTTAGGGCGCAACGCCTCATTTTTTGGCCGCGAATCTTCCTTTTTAGGGGTCAATACGTCCTTTTTGCTGTAAAATCCCTCACTTCTATGTTCCGGACATCTCATTTAGGGCACAAAGCCTTGTTTTGTGGTCCCAAAGTTTCCTCTTCAGAGTCCAAAGCTTTGATTCTGTGGTTGAATTCCTCGTTTTATAATCCAAACCCTCACGTTTATTGCACAAACCCTCATTTTTAGGGCCCAAATGCTCATTTTTATGCTGCAAATCATTTCACTGGAAAATGCCTCCTTTTTATGCTCCAAACGCCTCCTTTAGGGCACGATGTCTGAATGTTAGGTCCCAAAGATTTGGTTAAGAGCCCAAAGCTTGGAGTCTAGGGTTGAAAGCCTGCTTTTTACTCTACAAACCCTCCTGTTTAGGGTACAAACCCTCCTTTTTGGTGCACAAGCCCTCGCTGTTAGGGTGCAAACACTCACGTTAAGATTCCCAAGCTTCGAGTCCAGGGTTGAAATCCACATCTTTATGCTCCAAACGACCGTCTTTAGGCTTCAAATCCGACTTTTAATTCTGAAATCCCACTTTTTTACGCTCCAAACGCTACATTAAGGGCACAAAGTCTCCATTTTAGGTCACAACGCTTCCTTTTTAGAGTCCGGAACGTTGGTTCCAGGGTTGAAAGCCTCCCTGTTCTGCTTCAAAGCGTCATTTAGAAGGTACAAGCCCTCATTTTTAGGGCGCAACGCCTCATTTTTTGGCCGCGAATCCTCCTTTTTAGGGGTCAGTACGTCCTTTTTGCTGTAAAATCCCTCACTTTTATGTTCCGGACATCTCTTTTAGGGCACAAAGCCTTGTTTTGTGGTCCCAAAGCTTCCTCTTCAGAGTCCAAAGCTTTGATTCTGTGGTTGAATTCCTCGTTTTATAATCCAAACCCTCACGTTTATTGCACAAACCCTCATTTTTAGGGCCCAAACGCTCATTTTTATGCTGCAAATCATTTCACTGGAAAATGCCTCCTTTTTATGCTCCAAACGCCTCCTTTAGGGCACGATGTCTGAATGTTAGGTCCCAAAGATTTGGTTAAGAGCCCAAAGCTTGGAGTCTAGGGTTGAAAGCCTGCTTTTTACTCTACAAACCCTCCTGTTTAAGGTACAAACCCTCTTTTTTGGTGCACAAGCCCTCGCTGTTAGGGTGCAAACACTCACGTTAAGATTCCCAAGCTTCGAGTCCAGGGTTGAAATCCACATCTTTATGCTCCAAACGACCGTCTTTGGGCTTCAAATCCGACTTTTAATTCTGAAATCCCACTTTTTTACGCTCCAAACGCTACATTAAGGGCACAAAGTCTCCATTTTAGGTCACAACGCTTCCTTTTTAGAGTCCGGAACGTTGGTTCCAGGGTTGAAAGCCTCCCTGTTCTGCTTCAAAGCGTCATTTAGAAGGTACAAGCCCTCATTTTTAGGGCGCAACGCCTCATTTTTTGGCCGCGAATCCTCCTTTTTAGGGGTCAGTACGTCCTTTTTGCTGTAAAATCCCTCACTTTTATGTTCCGGACATCTCTTTTAGGGCACAAAGCCTTGTTTTGTGGTCCCAAAGCTTCCTCTTCAGAGTCCAAAGCTTTGATTCTGTGGTTGAATTCCTCGTTTTATAATCCAAACCCTCACGTTTATTGCGCAAACCCTCATTTTTAGGGCCCAAACGCTCATTTTTATGCTGCAAATCATTTCACTGGAAAATGCCTCCTTTTTATGCTCCAAACGCCTCCTTTAGGGCACGATGTCTGAATGTTAGGTCCCAAAGATTTGGTTAAGAGCCCAAAGCTTGGAGTCTAGGGTTGAAAGCCTGCTTTTTACTCTACAAACCCTCCTGTTTAGGGTACAAACCCTCCTTTTTGGTGCACAAGCCCTCGCTGTTAGGGTGCAAACACTCACGTTAAGATTCCCAAGCTTCGAGTCCAGGGTTGAAATCCACATCTTTATGCTCCAAACGACCGTCTTTAGGCTTCAAATCCGACTTTTAATTCTGAAATCCCACTTTTTTATGCTCCAAACGCTACATTAAGGGCACAAAGTCTCCATTTTAGGTCACAACGCTTCCTTTTTAGAGTCCGGAACGTTGGTTCCAGGGTTGAAAGCCTCCCTGTTCTGCTTCAAAGCGTCATTTAGAAGGTACAAGCCCTCATTTTTAGGGCGCAACGCCTCATTTTTTGGCCGCGAATCCTCCTTTTTAGGGGTCAATACGTCCTTTTTGCTGTAAAATCCCTCACTTTTATGTTCCGGACATCTCTTTTAGGGCACAAAGCCTTGTTTTGTGGTCCCAAAGCTTCCTCTTCAGAGTCCAAAGCTTTGATTCTGTGGTTGAATTCCTCGTTTTATAATCCAAACCCTCACGTTTATTGCACAAACCCTCATTTTTAGGGCCCAAACGCTCATTTTTATGCTGCAAATCATTTCACTGGAAAATGCCTCCTTTTTATGCTCCAAACGCCTCCTTTAGGGCACGATGTCTGAATGTTAGGTCCCAAAGATTTGGTTAAGAGCCCAAAGCTTTGAGTCTAGGGTTGAAAGCCTGCTTTTTACTCTACAAACCCTCCTGTTTAGGGTACAAACCCTCCTTTTTGGTGCACAAGCCCTCGCTGTTAGGGTGCAAACACTCACGTTAAGATTCCCAAGCTTCGAGTCCAGGGTTGAAATCCACATCTTTATGCTCCAAACGACCATCTTTGGGCTTCAAATCCGACTTTTAATTCTGAAATCCCACTTTTTTACGCTCCAAACGCTACATTAAGGGCACAAAGTCTCCATTTTAGGTCACAACGCTTCCTTTTTAGAGTCCGGAACGTTGGTTCCAGGGTTGAAAGCCTCCCTGTTCTGCTTCAAAGCGTCATTTAGAAGGTACAAGCCCTCATTTTTAGGGCGCAACGCCTCATTTTTTGGCCGCGAATCCTCCTTTTTAGGGGTCAATACGTCCTTTTTGCTGTAAAATCCCTCACTTCTATGTTCCGGACATCTCTTTTAGGGCACAAAGCCTTGTTTTGTGGTCCCAAAGCTTCCTCTTCAGAGTCCAAAGCTTTGATTCTGTGGTTGAATTCCTCGTTTTATAATCCAAACCCTCACGTTTATTGCACAAACCCTCATTTTTAGGGCCCAAACGCTCATTTTTATGCTGCAAATCATTTCACTGGAAAATGCCTCCTTTTTATGCTCCAAACGCCTCCTTTAGGGCACGATGTCTGAATGTTAGGTCCCAAAGATTTGGTTAAGAGCCCAAAGCTTGGAGTCTAGGGTTGAAAGCCTGCTTTTTACTCTACAAACCCTCCTGTTTAGGGTACAAACCCTCCTTTTTGGTGCACAAGCCCTCGCTGTTAGGGTGCAAACACTCACGTTAAGATTCCCAAGCTTCGAGTCCAGGGTTGAAATCCACATCTTTATGCTCCAAACGACCGTCTTTAGGCTTCAAATCCGACTTTTAATTCTGAAATCCCACTTTTTTACGCTCCAAACGCTACATTAAGGGCACAAAGTCTCCATTTTAGGTCACAACGCTTCCTTTTTAGAGTCCGGAACGTTGGTTCCAGGGTTGAAAGCCTCCCTGTTCTGCTTCAAAGCGTCATTTAGAAGGTACAAGCCCTCATTTTTAGGGCGCAACGCCTCATTTTTTGGCCGCGAATCCTCCTTTTTAGGGGTCAGTACGTCCTTTTTGCTGTAAAATCCCTCACTTTTATGTTCCGGACATCTCTTTTAGGGCACAAAGCCTTGTTTTGTGGTCCCAAAGCTTCCTCTTCAGAGTCCAAAGCTTTGATTCTGTGGTTGAATTCCTCGTTTTATAATCCAAACCCTCACGTTTATTGCACAAACCCTCATTTTTAGGGCCCAAACGCTCATTTTTATGCTGCAAATCATTTCACTGGAAAATGCCTCCTTTTTATGCTCCAAACGCCTCCTTTAGGGCACGATGTCTGAATGTTAGGTCCCAAAGATTTGGTTAAGAGCCCAAAGCTTGGAGTCTAGGGTTGAAAGCCTGCTTTTTACTCTACAAACCCTCCTGTTTAGGGTACAAACCCTCCTTTTTGGTGCACAAGCCCTCGCTGTTAGGGTGCAAACACTCACGTTAAGATTCCCAAGCTTCGAGTCCAGGGTTGAAATCCACATCTTTATGCTCCAAACGACCGTCTTTAGGCTTCAAATCCAACTTTTAATTCTGAAATCCCACTTTTTTACGCTCCAAACGCTACATTAAGGGCACAAAGTCTCCATTTTAGGTCACAACGCTTCCTTTTTAGAGTCCGGAACGTTGGTTCCAGGGTTGAAAGCCTCCCTGTTCTGCTTCAAAGCGTCATTTAGAAGGTACAAGCCCTCATTTTTAGGGCGCAACGCCTCATTTTTTGGCCGCGAATCCTCCTTTTTAGGGGTCAATACGTCCTTTTTGCTGTAAAATCCCTCACTTCTATGTTCCGGACATCTCTTTTAGGGCACAAAGCCTTGTTTTGTGGTCCCAAAGCTTCCTCTTCAGAGTCCAAAGCTTTGATTCTGTGGTTGAATTCCTCGTTTTATAATCCAAACCCTCACGTTTATTGCACAAACCCTCATTGTTAGGGCCCAAACGCTCATTTTTATGCTGCAAATCATTTCACTGGAAAATGCCTCCTTTTTATGCTCCAAACGCCTCCTTTAGGGCACGATGTCTGAATGTTAGGTCCCAAAGATTTGGTTAAGAGCCCAAAGCTTTGAGTCTAGGGTTGAAAGCCTGCTTTTTACTCTACAAACCCTCCTGTTTAGGGTACAAACCCTCCTTTTTGGTGCACAAGCCCTCGCTGTTAGGGTGCAAACACTCACGTTAAGATTCCCAAGCTTCGAGTCCAGGGTTGAAATCCACATCTTTATGCTCCAAACGACCATCTTTGGGCTTCAAATCCGACTTTTAATTCTGAAATCCCACTTTTTTACGCTCCAAACGCTACATTAAGGGCACAAAGTCTCCATTTTAGGTCACAACGCTTCCTTTTTAGAGTCCGGAACGTTGGTTCCAGGGTTGAAAGCCTCCCTGTTCTGCTTCAAAGCGTCATTTAGAAGGTACAAGCCCTCATTTTTAGGGCGCAACGCCTCATTTTTTGGCCGCGAATCCTCCTTTTTAGGGGTCAATACGTCCTTTTTGCTGTAAAATCCCTCACTTCTATGTTCCGGACATCTCTTTTAGGGCACAAAGCCTTGTTTTGTGGTCCCAAAGCTTCCTCTTCAGAGTCCAAAGCTTTGATTCTGTGGTTGAATTCCTCGTTTTATAATCCAAACCCTCACGTTTATTGCACAAACCCTCATTTTTAGGGCCCAAACGCTCATTTTTATGCTGCAAATCATTTCACTGGAAAATGCCTCCTTTTTATGCTCCAAACGCCTCCTTTAGGGCACGATGTCTGAATGTTAGGTCCCAAAGATTTGGTTAAGAGCCCAAAGCTTGGAGTCTAGGGTTGAAAGCCTGCTTTTTACTCTACAAACCCTCCTGTTTAGGGTACAAACCCTCCTTTTTGGTGCACAAGCCCTCGCTGTTAGGGTGCAAACACTCACGTTAAGATTCCCAAGCTTCGAGTCCAGGGTTGAAATCCACATCTTTATGCTCCAAACGACCGTCTTTAGGCTTCAAATCCGACTTTTAATTCTGAAATCCCACTTTTTTACGCTCCAAACGCTACATTAAGGGCACAAAGTCTCCATTTTAGGTCACAACGCTTCCTTTTTAGAGTCCGGAACGTTGGTTCCAGGGTTGAAAGCCTCCCTGTTCTGCTTCAAAGCGTCATTTAGAAGGTACAAGCCCTCATTTTTAGGGCGCAACGCCTCATTTTTTGGCCGCGAATCCTCCTTTTTAGGGGTCAATACGTCCTTTTTGCTGTAAAATCCCTCACTTCTATGTTCCGGACATCTCTTTTAGGGCACAAAGCCTTGTTTTGTGGTCCCAAAGCTTCCTCTTCAGAGTCCAAAGCTTTGATTCTGTGGTTGAATTCCTCGTTTTATAATCCAAACCCTCACGTTTATTGCACAAACCCTCATTTTTAGGGCCCAAACGCTCATTTTTATGCTGCAAATCATTTCACTGGAAAATGCCTCCTTTTTATGCTCCAAACGCCTCCTTTAGGGCACGATGTCTGAATGTTAGGTCCCAAAGATTTGGTTAAGAGCCCAAAGCTTGGAGTCTAGGGTTGAAAGCCTGCTTTTTACTCTACAAACCCTCCTGTTTAGGGTACAAACCCTCCTTTTTGGTGCACAAGCCCTCGCTGTTAGGGTGCAAACACTCACGTTAAGATTCCCAAGCTTCGAGTCCAGGGTTGAAATCCACATCTTTATGCTCCAAACGACCGTCTTTAGGCTTCAAATCCGACTTTTAATTCTGAAATCCCACTTTTTTACGCTCCAAACGCTACATTAAGGGCACAAAGTCTCCATTTTAGGTCACAACGCTTCCTTTTTAGAGTCCGGAACGTTGGTTCCAGGGTTGAAAGCCTCCCTGTTCTGCTTCAAAGCGTCATTTAGAAGGTACAAGCCCTCATTTTTAGGGCGCAACGCCTCATTTTTTGGCCGCGAATCCTCCTTTTTAGGGGTCAATACGTCCTTTTTGCTGTAAAATCCCTCACTTCTATGTTCCGGACATCTCTTTTAGGGCACAAAGCCTTGTTTTGTGGTCCCAAAGCTTCCTCTTCAGAGTCCAAAGCTTTGATTCTGTGGTTGAATTCCTCGTTTTATAATCCAAACCCTCACGTTTATTGCACAAACCCTCATTTTTAGGGCCCAAACGCTCATTTTTATGCTGCAAATCATTTCACTGGAAAATGCCTCCTTTTTATGCTCCAAACACCTCCTTTAGGGCACGATGTCTGAATGTTAGGTCCCAAAGATTTGGTTAAGAGCCCAAAGCTTGGAGTCTAGGGTTGAAAGCCTGCTTTTTACTCTACAAACCCTCCTGTTTAAGGTACAAACCCTCCTTTTTGGTGCACAAGCCCTCGCTGTTAGGGTGCAAACACTCACGTTAAGATTCCCAAGCTTCGAGTCCAGGGTTGAAATCCACATCTTTATGCTCCAAACGACCGTCTTTGGGCTTCAAATCCGACTTTTAATTCTGAAATCCCACTTTTTTACGCTCCAAACGCTACATTAAGGGCACAAAGTCTCCATTTTAGGTCACAACGCTTCCTTTTTAGAGTCCGGAACGTTGGTTCCAGGGTTGAAAGCCTCCCTGTTCTGCTTCAAAGCGTCATTTAGAAGGTACAAGCCCTCATTTTTAGGGCGCAACGCCTCATTTTTTGGCCGCGAATCTTCCTTTTTAGGGGTCAATACGTCCTTTTTGCTGTAAAATCCCTCACTTTTATGTTCCGGACATCTCTTTTAGGGCACAAAGCCTTGTTTTGTGGTCCCAAAGCTTCCTCTTCAGAGTCCAAAGCTTTGATTCTGTGGTTGAATTCCTCGTTTTATAATCCAAACCCTCACGTTTATTGCGCAAACCCTCATTTTTAGGGCCCAAATGCTCATTTTTATGCTGCAAATCATTTCACTGGAAAATGCCTCCTTTTTATGCTCCAAACGCCTCCTTTAGGGCACGAGCCTCAATGTTAGGTCCCAAAGATTTGGTTAAGAGCCCAAAGCTTGGAGTCTAGGGTTGAAAGCCTGCTTTTTACTCTACAAACCCTCCTTTTTGGTGCACAAGCCCTCGCTGTTAGGGTGCAAACACTCACGTTAAGATTCCCAAGCTTCGAGTCCAGGGTTGAAATCCACATCTTTATGCTCCAAACGACCGTCTTTAGGCTTCAAATCCGACTTTTAATTCTGAAATCCCACTTTTTTACGCTCCAAACGCTACATTAAGGGCACAAAGTCTCCATTTTAGGTCACAACGCTTCCTTTTTAGAGTCCGGAACGTTGGTTCCAGGGTTGAAAGCCTCCCTGTTCTGCTTCAAAGCGTCATTTAGAAGGTACAAGCCCTCATTTTTAGGGCGCAACGCCTCATTTTTTGGCCGCGAATCCTCCTTTTTAGGGGTCAGTACGTCCTTTTTGCTGTAAAATCCCTCACTTTTATGTTCCGGACATCTCTTTTAGGGCACAAAGCCTTGTTTTGTGGTCCCAAAGCTTCCTTTTCAGAGTCCAAAGCTTTGATTCTGTGGTTGAATTCCTCGTTTTATAATCCAAACCCTCACGTTTATTGCACAAACCCTCATTTTTAGGGCCCAAACGCTCATTTTTATGCTGCAAATCATTTCACTGGAAAATGCCTCCTTTTTATGCTCCAAACGCCTCCTTTAGGGCACGATGTCTGAATGTTAGGTCCCAAAGATTTGGTTAAGAGCCCAAAGCATGGAGTCTAGGGTTGAAAGCCTGCTTTTTACTCTACAAACCCTCCTGTTTAGGGTACAAACCCTCCTTTTTGGTGCACAAGCCCTTGCTGTTAGGGTGCAAACACTCACGTTAAGATTCCCAAGCTTCGAGTCCAGGGTTGAAATCCACATCTTTATGCTCCAAACGACCGTCTTTGGGCTTCAAATCCGACTTTTAATTCTGAAATCCCACTTTTTTACGCTCCAAACGCTACATTAAGGGCACAAAGTCTCCATTTTAGGTCACAACGCTTCCTTTTTAGAGTCCGGAACGTTGGTTCCAGGGTTGAAAGCCTCCCTGTTCTGCTTCAAAGCGTCATTTAGAAGGTACAAGCCCTCATTTTTAGGGCGCAACGCCTCATTTTTTGGCCGCGAATCTTCCTTTTTAGGGGTCAATACGTCCTTTTTGCTGTAAAATCCCTCACTTCTATGTTCCGGACATCTCATTTAGGGCACAAAGCCTTGTTTTGTGGTCCCAAAGCTTCCTCTTCAGAGTCCAAAGCTTTGATTCTGTGGTTGAATTCCTCGTTTTATAATCCAAACCCTCACGTTTATTGCACAAACCCTCATTTTTAGGGCCCAAATGCTCATTTTTATGCTGCAAATCATTTCACTGGAAAATGCCTCCTTTTTATGCTCCAAACGCCTCCTTTAGGGCACGATGTCTGAATGTTAGGTCCCAAAGATTTGGTTAAGAGCCCAAAGCTTGGAGTCTAGGGTTGAAAGCCTGCTTTTTACTCTACAAACCCTCCTGTTTAGGGTACAAACCCTCCTTTTTGGTGCACAAGCCCTCGCTGTTAGGGTGCAAACACTCACGTTAAGATTCCCAAGCTTCGAGTCCAGGGTTGAAATCCACATCTTTATGCTCCAAACGACCGTCTTTAGGCTTCAAATCCGACTTTTAATTCTGAAATCCCACTTTTTTACGCTCCAAACGCTACATTAAGGGCACAAAGTCTCCATTTTAGGTCACAACGCTTCCTTTTTAGAGTCCGGAACGTTGGTTCCAGGGTTGAAAGCCTCCCTGTTCTGCTTCAAAGCGTCATTTAGAAGGTACAAGCCCTCATTTTTAGGGCGCAACGCCTCATTTTTTGGCCGCGAATCCTCCTTTTTAGGGGTCAGTACGTCCTTTTTGCTGTAAAATCCCTCACTTTTATGTTCCGGACATCTCTTTTAGGGCACAAAGCCTTGTTTTGTGGTCCCAAAGCTTCCTCTTCAGAGTCCAAAGCTTTGATTCTGTGGTTGAATTCCTCGTTTTATAATCCAAACCCTCACGTTTATTGCACAAACCCTCATTTTTAGGGCCCAAACGCTCATTTTTATGCTGCAAATCATTTCACTGGAAAATGCCTCCTTTTTATGCTCCAAACGCCTCCTTTAGGGCACGAGCCTCAATGTTAGGTCCCAAAGATTTGGTTAAGAGCCCAAAGCTTGGAGTCTAGGGTTGAAAGCCTGCTTTTTACTCTACAAACCCTCCTGTTTAAGGTACAAACCCTCTTTTTTGGTGCACAAGCCCTCGCTGTTAGGGTGCAAACACTCACGTTAAGATTCCCAAGCTTCGAGTCCAGGGTTGAAATCCACATCTTTATGCTCCAAACGACCGTCTTTAGGCTTCAAATCCGACTTTTAATTCTGAAATCCCACTTTTTTACGCTCCAAACGCTACATTAAGGGCACAAAGTCTCCATTTTAGGTCACAACGCTTCCTTTTTAGAGTCCGGAACGTTGGTTCCAGGGTTGAAAGCCTCCCTGTTCTGCTTCAAAGCGTCATTTAGAAGGTACAAGCCCTCATTTTTAGGGCGCAACGCCTCATTTTTTGGCCGCGAATCCTCCTTTTTAGGGGTCAGTACGTCCTTTTTGCTGTAAAATCCCTCACTTTTATGTTCCGGACATCTCTTTTAGGGCACAAAGCCTTGTTTTGTGGTCCCAAAGCTTCCTCTTCAGAGTCCAAAGCTTTGATTCTGTGGTTGAATTCCTCGTTTTATAATCCAAACCCTCACGTTTATTGCGCAAACCCTCATTTTTAGGGCCCAAACGCTCATTTTTATGCTGCAAATCATTTCACTGGAAAATGCCTCCTTTTTATGCTCCAAACGCCTCCTTTAGGGCACGATGTCTGAATGTTAGGTCCCAAAGATTTGGTTAAGAGCCCAAAGCTTTGAGTCTAGGGTTGAAAGCCTGCTTTTTACTCTACAAACCCTCCTGTTTAGGGTACAAACCCTCCTTTTTGGTGCACAAGCCCTCGCTGTTAGGGTGCAAACACTCACGTTAAGATTCCCAAGCTTCGAGTCCAGGGTTGAAATCCACATCTTTATGCTCCAAACGACCGTCTTTAGGCTTCAAATCCGACTTTTAATTCTGAAATCCCACTTTTTTACGCTCCAAACGCTACATTAAGGGCACAAAGTCTCCATTTTAGGTCACAACGCTTCCTTTTTAGAGTCCGGAACGTTGGTTCCAGGGTTGAAAGCCTCCCTGTTCTGCTTCAAAGCGTCATTTAGAAGGTACAAGCCCTCATTTTTAGGGCGCAACGCCTCATTTTTTGGCCGCGAATCCTCCTTTTTAGGGGTCAATACGTCCTTTTTGCTGTAAAATCCCTCACTTCTATGTTCCGGACATCTCTTTTAGGGCACAAAGCCTTGTTTTGTGGTCCCAAAGCTTCCTCTTCAGAGTCCAAAGCTTTGATTCTGTGGTTGAATTCCTCGTTTTATAATCCAAACCCTCACGTTTATTGCACAAACCCTCATTTTTAGGGCCCAAACGCTCATTTTTATGCTGCAAATCATTTCACTGGAAAATGCCTCCTTTTTATGCTCCAAACGCCTCCTTTAGGGCACGATGTCTGAATGTTAGGTCCCAAAGATTTGGTTAAGAGCCCAAAGCTTGGAGTCTAGGGTTGAAAGCCTGCTTTTTACTCTACAAACCCTCCTGTTTAGGGTACAAACCCTCCTTTTTGGTGCACAAGCCCTCGCTGTTAGGGTGCAAACACTCACGTTAAGATTCCCAAGCTTCGAGTCCAGGGTTGAAATCCACATCTTTATGCTCCAAACGACCGTCTTTAGGCTTCAAATCCGACTTTTAATTCTGAAATCCCACTTTTTTACGCTCCAAACGCTACATTAAGGGCACAAAGTCTCCATTTTAGGTCACAACGCTTCCTTTTTAGAGTCCGGAACGTTGGTTCCAGGGTTGAAAGCCTCCCTGTTCTGCTTCAAAGCGTCATTTAGAAGGTACAAGCCCTCATTTTTAGGGCGCAACGCCTCATTTTTTGGCCGCGAATCCTCCTTTTTAGGGGTCAATACGTCCTTTTTGCTGTAAAATCCCTCACTTTTATGTTCCGGACATCTCATTTAGGGCACAAAGCCTTGTTTTGTGGTCCCAAAGCTTCCTCTTCAGAGTCCAAAGCTTTGATTCTGTGGTTGAATTCCTCGTTTTATAATCCAAACCCTCACGTGTATTGCACAAACCCTCATTTTTAGGGCCCAAACGCTCATTTTTATGCTGCAAATCATTTCACTGGAAAATGCCTCCTTTTTATGATCCAAACGCCTCCTTTAGGGCACGATGTCTGAATGTTAGGTCCCAAAGATTTGGTTAAGAGCCCAAAGCTTGGAGTCTAGGGTTGAAAGCCTGCTTTTTACTCTACAAACCCTCCTGTTTAGGGTACAAACCCTCCTTTTTGGTGCACAAGCCCTCGCTGTTAGGGTGCAAACACTCACGTTAAGATTCCCAAGCTTCGAGTCCAGGGTTGAAATCCACATCTTTATGCTCCAAACGACCATCTTTGGGCTTCAAATCCGACTTTTAATTCTGAAATCCCACTTTTTTACGCTCCAAACGCTACATTAAGGGCACAAAGTCTCCATTTTAGGTCACAACGCTTCCTTTTTAGAGTCCGGAACGTTGGTTCCAGGGTTGAAAGCCTCCCTGTTCTGCTTCAAAGCGTCATTTAGAAGGTACAAGCCCTCATTTTTAGGGCGCAACGCCTCATTTTTTGGCCGCGAATCTTCCTTTTTAGGGGTCAATACGTCCTTTTTGCTGTAAAATCCCTCACTTCTATGTTCCGGACATCTCATTTAGGGCACAAAGCCTTGTTTTGTGGTCCCAAAGTTTCCTCTTCAGAGTCCAAAGCTTTGATTCTGTGGTTGAATTCCTCGTTTTATAATCCAAACCCTCACGTTTATTGCACAAACCCTCATTTTTAGGGCCCAAATGCTCATTTTTATGCTGCAAATCATTTCACTGGAAAATGCCTCCTTTTTATGCTCCAAACGCCTCCTTTAGGGCACGATGTCTGAATGTTAGGTCCCAAAGATTTGGTTAAGAGCCCAAAGCTTGGAGTCTAGGGTTGAAAGCCTGCTTTTTACTCTACAAACCCTCCTGTTTAGGGTACAAACCCTCCTTTTTGGTGCACAAGCCCTCGCTGTTAGGGTGCAAACACTCACGTTAAGATTCCCAAGCTTCGAGTCCAGGGTTGAAATCCACATCTTTATGCTCCAAACGACCGTCTTTAGGCTTCAAATCCGACTTTTAATTCTGAAATCCCACTTTTTTACGCTCCAAACGCTACATTAAGGGCACAAAGTCTCCATTTTAGGTCACAACGCTTCCTTTTTAGAGTCCGGAACGTTGGTTCCAGGGTTGAAAGCCTCCCTGTTCTGCTTCAAAGCGTCATTTAGAAGGTACAAGCCCTCATTTTTAGGGCGCAACGCCTCATTTTTTGGCCGCGAATCCTCCTTTTTAGGGGTCAGTACGTCCTTTTTGCTGTAAAATCCCTCACTTTTATGTTCCGGACATCTCTTTTAGGGCACAAAGCCTTGTTTTGTGGTCCCAAAGCTTCCTCTTCAGAGTCCAAAGCTTTGATTCTGTGGTTGAATTCCTCGTTTTATAATCCAAACCCTCACGTTTATTGCACAAACCCTCATTTTTAGGGCCCAAACGCTCATTTTTATGCTGCAAATCATTTCACTGGAAAATGCCTCCTTTTTATGCTCCAAACGCCTCCTTTAGGGCACGATGTCTGAATGTTAGGTCCCAAAGATTTGGTTAAGAGCCCAAAGCTTGGAGTCTAGGGTTGAAAGCCTGCTTTTTACTCTACAAACCCTCCTGTTTAAGGTACAAACCCTCTTTTTTGGTGCACAAGCCCTCGCTGTTAGGGTGCAAACACTCACGTTAAGATTCCCAAGCTTCGAGTCCAGGGTTGAAATCCACATCTTTATGCTCCAAACGACCGTCTTTGGGCTTCAAATCCGACTTTTAATTCTGAAATCCCACTTTTTTACGCTCCAAACGCTACATTAAGGGCACAAAGTCTCCATTTTAGGTCACAACGCTTCCTTTTTAGAGTCCGGAACGTTGGTTCCAGGGTTGAAAGCCTCCCTGTTCTGCTTCAAAGCGTCATTTAGAAGGTACAAGCCCTCATTTTTAGGGCGCAACGCCTCATTTTTTGGCCGCGAATCCTCCTTTTTAGGGGTCAGTACGTCCTTTTTGCTGTAAAATCCCTCACTTTTATGTTCCGGACATCTCTTTTAGGGCACAAAGCCTTGTTTTGTGGTCCCAAAGCTTCCTCTTCAGAGTCCAAAGCTTTGATTCTGTGGTTGAATTCCTCGTTTTATAATCCAAACCCTCACGTTTATTGCGCAAACCCTCATTTTTAGGGCCCAAACGCTCATTTTTATGCTGCAAATCATTTCACTGGAAAATGCCTCCTTTTTATGCTCCAAACGCCTCCTTTAGGGCACGATGTCTGAATGTTAGGTCCCAAAGATTTGGTTAAGAGCCCAAAGCTTTGAGTCTAGGGTTGAAAGCCTGCTTTTTACTCTACAAACCCTCCTGTTTAGGGTACAAACCCTCCTTTTTGGTGCACAAGCCCTCGCTGTTAGGGTGCAAACACTCACGTTAAGATTCCCAAGCTTCGAGTCCAGGGTTGAAATCCACATCTTTATGCTCCAAACGACCGTCTTTAGGCTTCAAATCCGACTTTTAATTCTGAAATCCCACTTTTTTATGCTCCAAACGCTACATTAAGGGCACAAAGTCTCCATTTTAGGTCACAACGCTTCCTTTTTAGAGTCCGGAACGTTGGTTCCAGGGTTGAAAGCCTCCCTGTTCTGCTTCAAAGCGTCATTTAGAAGGTACAAGCCCTCATTTTTAGGGCGCAACGCCTCATTTTTTGGCCGCGAATCCTCCTTTTTAGGGGTCAATACGTCCTTTTTGCTGTAAAATCCCTCACTTTTATGTTCCGGACATCTCTTTTAGGGCACAAAGCCTTGTTTTGTGGTCCCAAAGCTTCCTCTTCAGAGTCCAAAGCTTTGATTCTGTGGTTGAATTCCTCGTTTTATAATCCAAACCCTCACGTTTATTGCACAAACCCTCATTTTTAGGGCCCAAACGCTCATTTTTATGCTGCAAATCATTTCACTGGAAAATGCCTCCTTTTTATGCTCCAAACGCCTCCTTTAGGGCACGATGTCTGAATGTTAGGTCCCAAAGATTTGGTTAAGAGCCCAAAGCTTGGAGTCTAGGGTTGAAAGCCTGCTTTTTACTCTACAAACCCTCCTGTTTAGGGTACAAACCCTCCTTTTTGGTGCACAAGCCCTCGCTGTTAGGGTGCAAACACTCACGTTAAGATTCCCAAGCTTCGAGTCCAGGGTTGAAATCCACATCTTTATGCTCCAAACGACCGTCTTTAGGCTTCAAATCCGACTTTTAATTCTGAAATCCCACTTTTTTACGCTCCAAACGCTACATTAAGGGCACAAAGTCTCCATTTTAGGTCACAACGCTTCCTTTTTAGAGTCCGGAACGTTGGTTCCAGGGTTGAAAGCCTCCCTGTTCTGCTTCAAAGCGTCATTTAGAAGGTACAAGCCCTCATTTTTAGGGCGCAACGCCTCATTTTTTGGCCGCGAATCCTCCTTTTTAGGGGTCAGTACGTCCTTTTTGCTGTAAAATCCCTCACTTTTATGTTCCGGACATCTCTTTTAGGGCACAAAGCCTTGTTTTGTGGTCCCAAAGCTTCCTCTTCAGAGTCCAAAGCTTTGATTCTGTGGTTGAATTCCTCGTTTTATAATCCAAACCCTCACGTTTATTGCACAAACCCTCATTTTTAGGGCCCAAACGCTCATTTTTATGCTGCAAATCATTTCACTGGAAAATGCCTCCTTTTTATGCTCCAAACGCCTCCTTTAGGGCACGATGTCTGAATGTTAGGTCCCAAAGATTTGGTTAAGAGCCCAAAGCTTGGAGTCTAGGGTTGAAAGCCTGCTTTTTACTCTACAAACCCTCCTGTTTAGGGTACAAACCCTCCTTTTTGGTGCACAAGCCCTCGCTGTTAGGGTGCAAACACTCACGTTAAGATTCCCAAGCTTCGAGTCCAGGGTTGAAATCCACATCTTTATGCTCCAAACGACCGTCTTTAGGCTTCAAATCCGACTTTTAATTCTGAAATCCCACTTTTTTACGCTCCAAACGCTACATTAAGGGCACAAAGTCTCCATTTTAGGTCACAACGCTTCCTTTTTAGAGTCCGGAACGTTGGTTCCAGGGTTGAAAGCCTCCCTGTTCTGCTTCAAAGCGTCATTTAGAAGGTACAAGCCCTCATTTTTAGGGCGCAACGCCTCATTTTTTGGCCGCGAATCCTCCTTTTTAGGGGTCAATACGTCCTTTTTGCTGTAAAATCCCTCACTTCTATGTTCCGGACATCTCTTTTAGGGCACAAAGCCTTGTTTTGTGGTCCCAAAGCTTCCTCTTCAGAGTCCAAAGCTTTGATTCTGTGGTTGAATTCCTCGTTTTATAATCCAAACCCTCACGTTTATTGCACAAACCCTCATTGTTAGGGCCCAAACGCTCATTTTTATGCTGCAAATCATTTCACTGGAAAATGCCTCCTTTTTATGCTCCAAACGCCTCCTTTAGGGCACGATGTCTGAATGTTAGGTCCCAAAGATTTGGTTAAGAGCCCAAAGCTTTGAGTCTAGGGTTGAAAGCCTGCTTTTTACTCTACAAACCCTCCTGTTTAGGGTACAAACCCTCCTTTTTGGTGCACAAGCCCTCGCTGTTAGGGTGCAAACACTCACGTTAAGATTCCCAAGCTTCGAGTCCAGGGTTGAAATCCACATCTTTATGCTCCAAACGACCATCTTTGGGCTTCAAATCCGACTTTTAATTCTGAAATCCCACTTTTTTACGCTCCAAACGCTACATTAAGGGCACAAAGTCTCCATTTTAGGTCACAACGCTTCCTTTTTAGAGTCCGGAACGTTGGTTCCAGGGTTGAAAGCCTCCCTGTTCTGCTTCAAAGCGTCATTTAGAAGGTACAAGCCCTCATTTTTAGGGCGCAACGCCTCATTTTTTGGCCGCGAATCCTCCTTTTTAGGGGTCAATACGTCCTTTTTGCTGTAAAATCCCTCACTTCTATGTTCCGGACATCTCTTTTAGGGCACAAAGCCTTGTTTTGTGGTCCCAAAGCTTCCTCTTCAGAGTCCAAAGCTTTGATTCTGTGGTTGAATTCCTCGTTTTATAATCCAAACCCTCACGTTTATTGCACAAACCCTCATTTTTAGGGCCCAAACGCTCATTTTTATGCTGCAAATCATTTCACTGGAAAATGCCTCCTTTTTATGCTCCAAACGCCTCCTTTAGGGCACGATGTCTGAATGTTAGGTCCCAAAGATTTGGTTAAGAGCCCAAAGCTTGGAGTCTAGGGTTGAAAGCCTGCTTTTTACTCTACAAACCCTCCTGTTTAGGGTACAAACCCTCCTTTTTGGTGCACAAGCCCTCGCTGTTAGGGTGCAAACACTCACGTTAAGATTCCCAAGCTTCGAGTCCAGGGTTGAAATCCACATCTTTATGCTCCAAACGACCGTCTTTAGGCTTCAAATCCGACTTTTAATTCTGAAATCCCACTTTTTTACGCTCCAAACGCTACATTAAGGGCACAAAGTCTCCATTTTAGGTCACAACGCTTCCTTTTTAGAGTCCGGAACGTTGGTTCCAGGGTTGAAAGCCTCCCTGTTCTGCTTCAAAGCGTCATTTAGAAGGTACAAGCCCTCATTTTTAGGGCGCAACGCCTCATTTTTTGGCCGCGAATCCTCCTTTTTAGGGGTCAATACGTCCTTTTTGCTGTAAAATCCCTCACTTCTATGTTCCGGACATCTCTTTTAGGGCACAAAGCCTTGTTTTGTGGTCCCAAAGCTTCCTCTTCAGAGTCCAAAGCTTTGATTCTGTGGTTGAATTCCTCGTTTTATAATCCAAACCCTCACGTTTATTGCGCAAACCCTCATTTTTAGGGCCCAAACGCTCATTTTTATGCTGCAAATCATTTCACTGGAAAATGCCTCCTTTTTATGCTCCAAACGCCTCCTTTAGGGCACGATCCTCAATGTTAGGTCCCAAAGATTTGGTTAAGAGCCCAAAGCTTGGAGTCTAGGGTTGAAAGCCTGCTTTTTACTCTACAAACCCTCCTGTTTAGGGTACAAACCCTCCTTTTTGGTGCACAAGCCCTCGCTGTTAGGGTGCAAACACTCACGTTAAGATTCCCAAGCTTCGAGTCCAGGGTTGAAATCCACATCTTTATGCTCCAAACGACCGTCTTTAGGCTTCAAATCCGACTTTTAATTCTGAAATCCCACTTTTTTACGCTCCAAACGCTACATTAAGGGCACAAAGTCTCCATTTTAGGTCACAACGCTTCCTTTTTAGAGTCCGGAACGTTGGTTCCAGGGTTGAAAGCCTCCCTGTTCTGCTTCAAAGCGTCATTTAGAAGGTACAAGCCCTCATTTTTAGGGCGCAACGCCTCATTTTTTGGCCGCGAATCCTCCTTTTTAGGGGTCAATACGTCCTTTTTGCTGTAAAATCCCTCACTTCTATGTTCCGGACATCTCTTTTAGGGCACAAAGCCTTGTTTTGTGGTCCCAAAGCTTCCTCTTCAGAGTCCAAAGCTTTGATTCTGTGGTTGAATTCCTCGTTTTATAATCCAAACCCTCACGTTTATTGCACAAACCCTCATTTTTAGGGCCCAAACGCTCATTTTTATGCTGCAAATCATTTCACTGGAAAATGCCTCCTTTTTATGCTCCAAACACCTCCTTTAGGGCACGATGTCTGAATGTTAGGTCCCAAAGATTTGGTTAAGAGCCCAAAGCTTGGAGTCTAGGGTTGAAAGCCTGCTTTTTATTCTACAAACCCTCCTGTTTAGGGTACAAACCCTCCTTTTTGGTGCACAAGCCCTCGCTGTTAGGGTGCAAACACTCACGTTAAGATTCCCAAGCTTCGAGTCCAGGGTTGAAATCCACATCTTTATGCTCCAAACGACCGTCTTTAGGCTTCAAATCCGACTTTTAATTCTGAAATCCCACTTTTTTACGCTCCAAACGCTACATTAAGGGCACAAAGTCTCCATTTTAGGTCACAACGCTTCCTTTTTAGAGTCCGGAACGTTGGTTCCAGGGTTGAAAGCCTCCCTGTTCTGCTTCAAAGCGTCATTTAGAAGGTACAAGCCCTCATTTTTAGGGCGCAACGCCTCATTTTTTGGCCGCGAATCCTCCTTTTTAGGGGTCAATACGTCCTTTTTGCTGTAAAATCCCTCACTTTTATGTTCCGGACATCTCTTTTAGGGCACAAAGCCTTGTTTTGTGGTCCCAAAGCTTCCTCTTCAGAGTCCAAAGCTTTGATTCTGTGGTTGAATTCCTCGTTTTATAATCCAAACCCTCACGTTTATTGCACAAACCCTCATTTTTAGGGCCCAAACGCTCATTTTTATGCTGCAAATCATTTCACTGGAAAATGCCTCCTTTTTATGCTCCAAACGCCTCCTTTAGGGCACGATCCTCAATGTTAGGTCCCAAAGATTTGGTTAAGAGCCCAAAGCTTGGAGTCTAGGGTTGAAAGCCTGCTTTTTACTCTACAAACCCTCCTGTTTAGGGTACAAACCCTCCTTTTTGGTGCACAAGCCCTCGCTGTTAGGGTGCAAACAGTCACGTTAAGATTCCCAAGCTTCGAGTCCAGGGTTGAAATCCACATCTTTATGCTCCAAACGACCGTCTTTAGGCTTCAAATCCGACTTTTAATTCTGAAATCCCACTTTTTTACGCTCCAAACGCTACATTAAGGGCACAAAGTCTCCATTTTAGGTCACAACGCTTCCTTTTTAGAGTCCGGAACGTTGGTTCCAGGGTTGAAAGCCTCCCTGTTCTGCTTCAAAGCGTCATTTAGAAGGTACAAGCCCTCATTTTTAGGGCGCAACGCCTCATTTTTTGGCCGCGAATCCTCCTTTTTAGGGGTCAGTACGTCCTTTTTGCTGTAAAATCCCTCACTTTTATGTTCCGGACATCTCTTTTAGGGCACAAAGCCTTGTTTTGTGGTCCCAAAGCTTCCTCTTCAGAGTCCAAAGCTTTGATTCTGTGGTTGAATTCCTCGTTTTATAATCCAAACCCTCACGTTTATTGCGCAAACCCTCATTTTTAGGGCCCAAACGCTCATTTTTATGCTGCAAATCATTTCACTGGAAAATGCCTCCTTTTTATGATCCAAACGCCTCCTTTAGGGCACGAGCCTCAATGTTAGGTCCCAAAGATTTGGTTAAGAGCCCAAAGCTTGGAGTCTAGGGTTGAAAGCCTGCTTTTTACTCTACAAACGCTCCTTTTTGGTGCACAAGCCCTCGCTGTTAGGGTGCAAACACTCACGTTAAGATTCCCAAGCTTCGAGTCCAGGGTTGAAATCCACATCTTTATGCTCCAAACGACCGTCTTTAGGCTTCAAATCCGACTTTTAATTCTGAAATCCCACTTTTTTACGCTCCAAACGCTACATTAAGGGCACAAAGTCTCCATTTTAGGTCACAACGCTTCCTTTTTAGAGTCCGGAACGTTGGTTCCAGGGTTGAAAGCCTCCCTGTTCTGCTTCAAAGCGTCATTTAGAAGGTACAAGCCCTCATTTTTAGGGCGCAACGCCTCATTTTTTGGCCGCGAATCCTCCTTTTTAGGGGTCAGTACGTCCTTTTTGCTGTAAAATCCCTCACTTTTATGTTCCGGACATCTCTTTTAGGGCACAAAGCCTTGTTTTGTGGTCCCAAAGCTTCCTCTTCAGAGTCCAAAGCTTTGATTCTGTGGTTGAATTCCTCGTTTTATAATCCAAACCCTCACGTTTATTGCACAAACCCTCATTTTTAGGGCCCAAACGCTCATTTTTATGCTGCAAATCATTTCACTGGAAAATGCCTCCTTTTTATGCTCCAAACGCCTCCTTTAGGGCACGATGTCTGAATGTTAGGTCCCAAAGATTTGGTTAAGAGCCCAAAGCATGGAGTCTAGGGTTGAAAGCCTGCTTTTTACTCTACAAACCCTCCTGTTTAGGGTACAAACCCTCCTTTTTGGTGCACAAGCCCTTGCTGTTAGGGTGCAAACACTCACGTTAAGATTCCCAAGCTTCGAGTCCAGGGTTGAAATCCACATCTTTATGCTCCAAACGACCGTCTTTGGGCTTCAAATCCGACTTTTAATTCTGAAATCCCACTTTTTTACGCTCCAAACGCTACATTAAGGGCACAAAGTCTCCATTTTAGGTCACAACGCTTCCTTTTTAGAGTCCGGAACGTTGGTTCCAGGGTTGAAAGCCTCCCTGTTCTGCTTCAAAGCGTCATTTAGAAGGTACAAGCCCTCATTTTTAGGGCGCAACGCCTCATTTTTTGGCCGCGAATCTTCCTTTTTAGGGGTCAATACGTCCTTTTTGCTGTAAAATCCCTCACTTCTATGTTCCGGACATCTCATTTAGGGCACAAAGCCTTGTTTTGTGGTCCCAAAGCTTCCTCTTCAGAGTCCAAAGCTTTGATTCTGTGGTTGAATTCCTCGTTTTATAATCCAAACCCTCACGTTTATTGCACAAACCCTCATTTTTAGGGCCCAAATGCTCATTTTTATGCTGCAAATCATTTCACTGGAAAATGCCTC
This sequence comes from Strix aluco, assembly GCF_031877795.1. Classification (NCBI taxonomy): domain Eukaryota; kingdom Metazoa; phylum Chordata; class Aves; order Strigiformes; family Strigidae; genus Strix; species Strix aluco. The sequence continues at coordinate 8,705,514 of NC_133970.1, forward strand.
CTTTTTATGCTCCAAACGCCTCCTTTAGGGCACGATGTCTGAATGTTAGGTCCCAAAGATTTGGTTAAGAGCCCAAAGCTTGGAGTCTAGGGTTGAAAGCCTGCTTTTTACTCTACAAACCCTCCTGTTTAGGGTACAAACCCTCCTTTTTGGTGCACAAGCCCTCGCTGTTAGGGTGCAAACACTCACGTTAAGATTCCCAAGCTTCGAGTCCAGGGTTGAAATCCACATCTTTATGCTCCAAACGACCGTCTTTAGGCTTCAAATCCGACTTTTAATTCTGAAATCCCACTTTTTTACGCTCCAAACGCTACATTAAGGGCACAAAGTCTCCATTTTAGGTCACAACGCTTCCTTTTTAGAGTCCGGAACGTTGGTTCCAGGGTTGAAAGCCTCCCTGTTCTGCTTCAAAGCGTCATTTAGAAGGTACAAGCCCTCATTTTTAGGGCGCAACGCCTCATTTTTTGGCCGCGAATCCTCCTTTTTAGGGGTCAATACGTCCTTTTTGCTGTAAAATCCCTCACTTCTATGTTCCGGACATCTCTTTTAGGGCACAAAGCCTTGTTTTGTGGTCCCAAAGCTTCCTCTTCAGAGTCCAAAGCTTTGATTCTGTGGTTGAATTCCTCGTTTTATAATCCAAACCCTCACGTTTATTGCGCAAACCCTCATTTTTAGGGCCCAAACGCTCATTTTTATGCTGCAAATCATTTCACTGGAAAATGCCTCCTTTTTATGCTCCAAACGCCTCCTTTAGGGCACGATCCTCAATGTTAGGTCCCAAAGATTTGGTTAAGAGCCCAAAGCTTGGAGTCTAGGGTTGAAAGCCTGCTTTTTACTCTACAAACCCTCCTGTTTAGGGTACAAACCCTCCTTTTTGGTGCACAAGCCCTCGCTGTTAGGGTGCAAACACTCACGTTAAGATTCCCAAGCTTCGAGTCCAGGGTTGAAATCCACATCTTTATGCTCCAAACGACCGTCTTTAGGCTTCAAATCCGACTTTTAATTCTGAAATCCCACTTTTTTACGCTCCAAACGCTACATTAAGGGCACAAAGTCTCCATTTTAGGTCACAACGCTTCCTTTTTAGAGTCCGGAACGTTGGTTCCAGGGTTGAAAGCCTCCCTGTTCTGCTTCAAAGCGTCATTTAGAAGGTACAAGCCCTCATTTTTAGGGCGCAACGCCTCATTTTTTGGCCGCGAATCCTCCTTTTTAGGGGTCAATACGTCCTTTTTGCTGTAAAATCCCTCACTTCTATGTTCCGGACATCTCTTTTAGGGCACAAAGCCTTGTTTTGTGGTCCCAAAGCTTCCTCTTCAGAGTCCAAAGCTTTGATTCTGTGGTTGAATTCCTCGTTTTATAATCCAAACCCTCACGTTTATTGCACAAACCCTCATTTTTAGGGCCCAAACGCTCATTTTTATGCTGCAAATCATTTCACTGGAAAATGCCTCCTTTTTATGCTCCAAACACCTCCTTTAGGGCACGATGTCTGAATGTTAGGTCCCAAAGATTTGGTTAAGAGCCCAAAGCTTGGAGTCTAGGGTTGAAAGCCTGCTTTTTATTCTACAAACCCTCCTGTTTAGGGTACAAACCCTCCTTTTTGGTGCACAAGCCCTCGCTGTTAGGGTGCAAACACTCACGTTAAGATTCCCAAGCTTCGAGTCCAGGGTTGAAATCCACATCTTTATGCTCCAAACGACCGTCTTTAGGCTTCAAATCCGACTTTTAATTCTGAAATCCCACTTTTTTACGCTCCAAACGCTACATTAAGGGCACAAAGTCTCCATTTTAGGTCACAACGCTTCCTTTTTAGAGTCCGGAACGTTGGTTCCAGGGTTGAAAGCCTCCCTGTTCTGCTTCAAAGCGTCATTTAGAAGGTACAAGCCCTCATTTTTAGGGCGCAACGCCTCATTTTTTGGCCGCGAATCCTCCTTTTTAGGGGTCAATACGTACTTTTTGCTGTAAAATCCCTCACTTTTATGTTCCGGACATCTCTTTTAGGGCACAAAGCCTTGTTTTGTGGTCCCAAAGCTTCCTCTTCAGAGTCCAAAGCTTTGATTCTGTGGTTGAATTCCTCGTTTTATAATCCAAACCCTCACGTTTATTGCACAAACCCTCATTTTTAGGGCCCAAACGCTCATTTTTATGCTGCAAATCATTTCACTGGAAAATGCCTCCTTTTTATGCTCCAAACGCCTCCTTTAGGGCACGATCCTCAATGTTAGGTCCCAAAGATTTGGTTAAGAGCCCAAAGCTTGGAGTCTAGGGTTGAAAGCCTGCTTTTTACTCTACAAACCCTCCTGTTTAGGGTACAAACCCTCCTTTTTGGTGCACAAGCCCTCGCTGTTAGGGTGCAAACAGTCACGTTAAGATTCCCAAGCTTCGAGTCCAGGGTTGAAATCCACATCTTTATGCTCCAAACGACCGTCTTTAGGCTTCAAATCCGACTTTTAATTCTGAAATCCCACTTTTTTACGCTCCAAACGCTACATTAAGGGCACAAAGTCTCCATTTTAGGTCACAACGCTTCCTTTTTAGAGTCCGGAACGTTGGTTCCAGGGTTGAAAGCCTCCCTGTTCTGCTTCAAAGCGTCATTTAGAAGGTACAAGCCCTCATTTTTAGGGCGCAACGCCTCATTTTTTGGCCGCGAATCCTCCTTTTTAGGGGTCAGTACGTCCTTTTTGCTGTAAAATCCCTCACTTTTATGTTCCGGACATCTCTTTTAGGGCACAAAGCCTTGTTTTGTGGTCCCAAAGCTTCCTCTTCAGAGTCCAAAGCTTTGATTCTGTGGTTGAATTCCTCGTTTTATAATCCAAACCCTCACGTTTATTGCGCAAACCCTCATTTTTAGGGCCCAAACGCTCATTTTTATGCTGCAAATCATTTCACTGGAAAATGCCTCCTTTTTATGATCCAAACGCCTCCTTTAGGGCACGAGCCTCAATGTTAGGTCCCAAAGATTTGGTTAAGAGCCCAAAGCTTGGAGTCTAGGGTTGAAAGCCTGCTTTTTACTCTACAAACCCTCCTTTTTGGTGCACAAGCCCTCGCTGTTAGGGTGCAAACACTCACGTTAAGATTCCCAAGCTTCGAGTCCAGGGTTGAAATCCACATCTTTATGCTCCAAACGACCGTCTTTAGGCTTCAAATCCGACTTTTAATTCTGAAATCCCACTTTTTTACGCTCCAAACGCTACATTAAGGGCACAAAGTCTCCATTTTAGGTCACAACGCTTCCTTTTTAGAGTCCGGAACGTTGGTTCCAGGGTTGAAAGCCTCCCTGTTCTGCTTCAAAGCGTCATTTAGAAGGTACAAGCCCTCATTTTTAGGGCGCAACGCCTCATTTTTTGGCCGCGAATCCTCCTTTTTAGGGGTCAGTACGTCCTTTTTGCTGTAAAATCCCTCACTTTTATGTTCCGGACATCTCTTTTAGGGCACAAAGCCTTGTTTTGTGGTCCCAAAGCTTCCTCTTCAGAGTCCAAAGCTTTGATTCTGTGGTTGAATTCCTCGTTTTATAATCCAAACCCTCACGTTTATTGCACAAACCCTCATTTTTAGGGCCCAAACGCTCATTTTTATGCTGCAAATCATTTCACTGGAAAATGCCTCCTTTTTATGCTCCAAACGCCTCCTTTAGGGCACGATGTCTGAATGTTAGGTCCCAAAGATTTGGTTAAGAGCCCAAAGCATGGAGTCTAGGGTTGAAAGCCTGCTTTTTACTCTACAAACCCTCCTGTTTAGGGTACAAACCCTCCTTTTTGGTGCACAAGCCCTTGCTGTTAGGGTGCAAACACTCACGTTAAGATTCCCAAGCTTCGAGTCCAGGGTTGAAATCCACATCTTTATGCTCCAAACGACCGTCTTTGGGCTTCAAATCCGACTTTTAATTCTGAAATCCCACTTTTTTACGCTCCAAACGCTACATTAAGGGCACAAAGTCTCCATTTTAGGTCACAACGCTTCCTTTTTAGAGTCCGGAACGTTGGTTCCAGGGTTGAAAGCCTCCCTGTTCTGCTTCAAAGCGTCATTTAGAAGGTACAAGCCCTCATTTTTAGGGCGCAACGCCTCATTTTTTGGCCGCGAATCTTCCTTTTTAGGGGTCAATACGTCCTTTTTGCTGTAAAATCCCTCACTTCTATGTTCCGGACATCTCATTTAGGGCACAAAGCCTTGTTTTGTGGTCCCAAAGCTTCCTCTTCAGAGTCCAAAGCTTTGATTCTGTGGTTGAATTCCTCGTTTTATAATCCAAACCCTCACGTTTATTGCACAAACCCTCATTTTTAGGGCCCAAATGCTCATTTTTATGCTGCAAATCATTTCACTGGAAAATGCCTCCTTTTTATGCTCCAAACGCCTCCTTTAGGGCACGATGTCTGAATGTTAGGTCCCAAAGATTTGGTTAAGAGCCCAAAGCTTGGAGTCTAGGGTTGAAAGCCTGCTTTTTACTCTACAAACCCTCCTGTTTAGGGTACAAACCCTCCTTTTTGGTGCACAAGCCCTCGCTGTTAGGGTGCAAACACTCACGTTAAGATTCCCAAGCTTCGAGTCCAGGGTTGAAATCCACATCTTTATGCTCCAAACGACCGTCTTTAGGCTTCAAATCCGACTTTTAATTCTGAAATCCCACTTTTTTACGCTCCAAACGCTACATTAAGGGCACAAAGTCTCCATTTTAGGTCACAACGCTTCCTTTTTAGAGTCCGGAACGTTGGTTCCAGGGTTGAAAGCCTCCCTGTTCTGCTTCAAAGCGTCATTTAGAAGGTACAAGCCCTCATTTTTAGGGCGCAACGCCTCATTTTTTGGCCGCGAATCCTCCTTTTTAGGGGTCAATACGTCCTTTTTGCTGTAAAATCCCTCACTTTTATGTTCCGGACATCTCTTTTAGGGCACAAAGCCTTGTTTTGTGGTCCCAAAGCTTCCTCTTCAGAGTCCAAAGCTTTGATTCTGTGGTTGAATTCCTCGTTTTATAATCCAAACCCTCACGTTTATTGCGCAAACCCTCATTTTTAGGGCCCAAACGCTCATTTTTATGCTGCAAATCATTTCACTGGAAAATGCCTCCTTTTTATGATCCAAACGCCTCCTTTAGGGCACGAGCCTCAATGTTAGGTCCCAAAGATTTGGTTAAGAGCCCAAAGCTTGGAGTCTAGGGTTGAAAGCCTGCTTTTTACTCTACAAACCCTCCTTTTTGGTGCACAAGCCCTCGCTGTTAGGGTGCAAACACTCACGTTAAGATTCCCAAGCTTCGAGTCCAGGGTTGAAATCCACATCTTTATGCTCCAAACGACCGTCTTTAGGCTTCAAATCCGACTTTTAATTCTGAAATCCCACTTTTTTACGCTCCAAACGCTACATTAAGGGCACAAAGTCTCCATTTTAGGTCACAACGCTTCCTTTTTAGAGTCCGGAACGTTGGTTCCAGGGTTGAAAGCCTCCCTGTTCTGCTTCAAAGCGTCATTTAGAAGGTACAAGCCCTCATTTTTAGGGCGCAACGCCTCATTTTTTGGCCGCGAATCCTCCTTTTTAGGGGTCAATACGTCCTTTTTGCTGTAAAATCCCTCACTTTTATGTTCCGGACATCTCTTTTAGGGCACAAAGCCTTGTTTTGTGGTCCCAAAGCTTCCTCTTCAGAGTCCAAAGCTTTGATTCTGTGGTTGAATTCCTCGTTTTATAATCCAAACCCTCACGTTTATTGCGCAAACCCTCATTTTTAGGGCCCAAACGCTCATTTTTATGCTGCAAATCATTTCACTGGAAAATGCCTCCTTTTTATGATCCAAACGCCTCCTTTAGGGCACGAGCCTCAATGTTAGGTCCCAAAGATTTGGTTAAGAGCCCAAAGCTTGGAGTCTAGGGTTGAAAGCCTGCTTTTTACTCTACAAACCCTCCTTTTTGGTGCACAAGCCCTCGCTGTTAGGGTGCAAACACTCACGTTAAGATTCCCAAGCTTCGAGTCCAGGGTTGAAATCCACATCTTTATGCTCCAAACGACCGTCTTTAGGCTTCAAATCCGACTTTTAATTCTGAAATCCCACTTTTTTACGCTCCAAACGCTACATTAAGGGCACAAAGTCTCCATTTTAGGTCACAACGCTTCCTTTTTAGAGTCCGGAACGTTGGTTCCAGGGTTCAAAGCCTCCCTGTTCTGCTTCAAAGCGTCATTTAGAAGGTACAAGCCCTCATTTTTAGGGCGCAACGCCTCATTTTTTGGCCACGAATCCTCCTTTTTAGGGGTCAGTACGTCCTTTTTGCTGTAAAATCCCTCACTTTTATGTTCCGGACATCTCATTTAGGGCACAAAGCCTTGTTTTGTGGTCCCAAAGCTTCCTCTTCAGAGTCCAAAGCTTTGATTCTGTGGTTGAATTCCTCGTTTTATAATCCAAACCCTCACGTTTATTGCGCAAACCCTCATTTTTAGGGCCCAAACGCTCATTTTTATGCTGCAAATCATTTCACTGGAAAATGCCTCCTTTTTATGCTCCAAACGCCTCCTTTAGGGCACGATGTCTGAATGTTAGGTCCCAAAGATTTGGTTAAGAGCCCAAAGCTTGGAGTCTAGGGTTGAAAGCCTGCTTTTTACTCTACAAACCCTCCTGTTTAGGGTTGTGGTGGTTTGACCTTGGCTAAATGCCAGGTACCCACCAAGTCGCTCTATCACTTCCCCCCCCTTCCCCTTTTTTTCTCAATAGGGCAAAGAAGGGAAAGAAAATAAGATAGGAAAACAAAACAACCCTTGTGGGTAAAACAACAGCAGTTTTAATATAAGCAAAGCGAAGCAAAGGTCCGCGCGCGGAAGCAAGAAAAAGAAAACAGATTTATTCTCTACTTCCCATTAACAGGCGATGTCGGGCCTTCTCAGGAAGCAGGGCTCTGATATGCGTAGCGGTTGCCTTGGAGGACCAAGGGTGACCCCACCCCCTTCCTCCTTTCTCCCAGCTTTATACTGAGCAGACGTCATATGGTATGGAATATCCCTTTGGTCAGTTCGGGTCAGCTGTCCTGGTTGTGTCCCCTCCCAAGATCTTGCCCACCCCGTCCCACTGTGGGGGGGGAAATGTCAGAAAGAGCCTTGGTGCTGTGTAAGCACTACTCAGCAGTAGCCACAACACCAGTGTGCTATCAACACCCTGCCAGCTCCCAGCATAAAACACAGCACCATGAGGGCTGCTACAGGGGAAAACCAATTCTGGCTCAGCCAGACCCGATACAGTCTCCACCCCTTATTCCATACCATTTACGTCATGCCCAGGTCCCACATAACACTCATTTATTCATTCCGTAAGCTTTCTTCACTCCTCTAGATGTTCAGTGACTTGGCTGCCATCTGTCAAGGTGGATGTTCAGGACAGGAGCAGTATGTTTGACTGTTGGACTCCAGCACCGGCTAGGTTTGGGTCATCATCGCATGTATCTGGTTCACTCTTCGTCGTTCCTACTTCCTCCATCACTTCCTGCAACATACAACTCAGCTCACAGATTATTTCCCCCCCAAGGTTAAATCTCCTTGAGGCACACACTGAGTAGCCCCATTCTCCCGCATTACCCACCAAGTACATCCAGGTCCCTGAGCAAAAACAATCCCACGAGTGGGCTTGCCTTTTCCCAAGGGAGGAGCAATCCATACTGCCTTCCCCAGCCATTTCCCTGTGTGTACTACAGGGACCTTATCTCCTCCCACAGTATGAAGGGGTTTGGTTTGGGCAGGACCAGGACGGTTAACAGATCCTCTGGTATTAATTAGCCAAGTGGCTTCTGCTAAATTTATATCCCAGTGTTTCCATCCCCCATTGTCCAATGCTCTCAACATAGTCTTCAACAGTCCATTGTATCTTTCAATCTTTCCAGACGCTTGTGGGTAATAAGGGATGTGATACACCCACTCAATGCCATGTTTCTTTGCCCAGGAGTTTATGAGATTATTTCGAAAATGGGTTCCATTGTCTGATTCGATTCTTTCAGGAGTACCATGTCGCCATAAAATTTGCCTTTCAAGACCTAAGATGGTATTTCGGGCAGTGGCATGATTTACAGGGTACGTCTCAAGCCAACCAGTAGTTGCTTCCACCATAGTGAGTATGTAGCGCTTGCCTTGGCGTGTTCGTGGCAATGGTCCAATATAGTCAATTTGCCAGGCCTCACCATATCGAAAACTCAGCCATCGCCCTCTGTTCCAGGGAGACTTTACTCGTGTGGCTCGCTTGATTGCAGCACATGTTTCGCATTCATGAGTGACCTGTGAGATGGCCTCCATGGTCAGGTCCACCCCTCGATCACGAGCCCATCTGTACGTTGCATCTCTCCCGAGATGCCCGGATGTTTCATGGGCCCATCGAGCTACAAATAGCTCACCCTTGCGCTCCCAGTCCAGGTCCAGCTGAGCTACTTCAATTTTAGCAGCCTTGTCTACTTGCTCATTGTTTTGATGTTCTTCGGTGGCACGGCTTTTGGGCACGTGGGCATCTACATGACGTACCTTTAGAGCCACGTTTTCCACTCGGGCAGCGATGTCCTGCCACAGTGCAGCAGCCCAGATGGGTTTACCTCTGCGCTGCCAATTGGTCTTCTTCCACTCCTGTAGCCACCCCCACAGGGCATTAGCCACCATCCAGGAGTCAGTGTAGAGATACAGTACTGGCCACTTTTCTCGTTCAGCAATCTTTAGGGCTAGTTGGATCGCTTTTACTTCTGCAAACTGACTTGACTCGCCCTCTCCTTCAGTGGCCTCAACGACTTGTCTTGTGGGGCTCCACACAGCAGCTTTCCACTTTCGATGGTTTCCTACCACACGACAGGATCCATCAGTAAACAAAGCATACCGCCTTTCATCTTCTGGTAATTCGTTATATGGTGGTGCTTCTTGGGCACGAGCCACCTCCTCAGGCAGTGCTCCAAAATCTCTACCTTCTGGCCAGTCCATGATCTCTTCCAGGATTCCTGGACGGTTGGGTTTTCCCAGTCGAGCTCGTTGCGTGATTAACGCTACCCATTTACTCCAGGTAGCACTGGTTGCATGGTGTGTAGAAGGGATGTTTCCTTTGAACATCCAATGTAGTACAGGCAATCGCGGTGCCAAGAGGAGCTGTGCTTCTGTACCAACAACTTCGGAAGCGGCTCGAATCCCCTCATATGCTGCCAGAATCTCCTTTTCAGTTGGAGTGTAGTGGGCTTCTGATCCTCGATATCCCCGGCTCCAAAATCCTAATGGTCGACCCCGAGTTTCACCTGCTACCTTCTGCCAGAGGCTCCATGTGAGGCCATGCTCCCCAGTTGATGTGTAAAGTACATTTTGCACATCTGGTCCTGTCCGAACAGGCCCAAGAGCTACCGCCCGAGCTATCTCCTGTTTGATGTGCTCAAAGGCTTGTTGTTGCTCAAGACCCCACTCAAAATTGTTCTTCTTTCGGGTTACTTGATAGAGAGGGCTCACCAGCTGACTGTAACCTGGAATGTGCATCCTCCAAAATCCCACAAGTCCTAAGAAAGCTTGTGTTTCCTTCTTGTTGGTCGGTGGAGACATAGCTGCTATCTTGTTGACAACCTCCATAGGCACATGGCGGCGTCCATCTTGCCATTTTATTCCCAAGAACTGAATCTCCTGTGCTGGTCCCTTGACCTTGCTTTTCTTTATGGCAAACCCAGCTCTCAGAAGAATCTCAATTACTTTTTGTCCTTTCTTGAACACTTCTTCTGCCTTGTTGCCCCACACAATGATGTCATCGATGTACTGTAGATGTTCAGGGGCATCACCCTTTTCCAGTGCAGTTTGAATTAGTCCATGACAAATAGTGGGGCTGTGCTTCCACCCCTGGGGTAGTCGATTCCAGGTATATTGGACACCCCTCCACGTGAAAGCAAACTGTGGCCTGCACTCTTCTGCCAAAGGAATTGAAAAGAATGCATTGGCGATGTCGATTGTGGCGTACCACTTGGCTGCCTTTGACTCTAGCTCATACTGGAGCTCTAACATATCTGGTACAGCAGCACTCAGTGGTGGCGTCACTTCGTTCAGGCCACGATAGTCTACTGTCAACCTCCACCCTCCGTCAGACTTTCGCACTGGCCATATTGGGCTATTAAAAGGCGAATGTGTCTTACTGATGACACCTTGGGTCTCCAGTTGACGGATCAGTTCTTGGATGGGAGCCAGAGAGTCTCGGTTCGTGCGATACTGCCGTCGGTGCACGGTCCTCATGGCAATTGGCACCTGTTGTTCTTTAACTCGCAACAGTCCTACAACAAAAGGATCTCCTGAGAGGCCAGGCAGATTAGACAACTGTTTGACCTTCTCTGTGTTCACACTGGCCACACCAAAAGCCCATCGGTATCCTTTTGGGTCTTTGAAATACCCCCTCTTGAGGTAGTCAATGCCCAAGATACAAGGGGCTTCTGGGCCAGTTACAATGGGATGTTTTTCCCACTTATCCCCGGTCAAGCTAACCTCGGCCTCCAGTACTGACAGTTCTTGACATCCGCCTGTCACTCCTGAGATCCAGATAGGTTCTGCCCCTCTATAACTTGATGGCATTAATGTACACTGTGCCCCGGTATCGATTAAAGCCTGGTACTTCTGTGGATTTGATGTGCCAGGCCATCGAATCCACACTGTCCAATACACCCGATCATCCCTTTCCTCCTCCTGGCTGGAGGCAGGGGCCCTCTATTCCTGTTCTTGGTCGGAGTATTCACTGTCTGACCCTTGCTGTGCCAGGCCGGAAACTCCTTCATCAGGGCCAAGGGAGGTGATCTCATTCTTCCTGTATCTGGGAGATCGCTGATTACTTTCTTGCGGTTTCACGCCAGCTACATTAACAACCTTCTTGGATGTTGTCTTCTTGGCAGGGGTCTTTCCTCGCAATTCATGTACACGAGCTTCCAATTTGAAGGTGGGTTGACCATCCCACTTCCTCATGTCCTCCCCCTGGTCACGCAGGAAGAACCAAAGTTCGCCACGTGTCACGCGCCTAGGTTTCCCTTTCCCTCTGGCTGGGGTGGAAGAGAACCGATTTCTTGGGGTGCTCCTGACATCTAAGGCACTTGCCCGTAGAGATGAGGAGGTTCCAAGACTCTCTTCAAAGTTCTGAAGCCAGGAAGAGACTGCCTCCACAGTTGGCGTACATCTTAGTCCTTCTCCCATATCCATTTCTGGATAGTACATCGCAGCCAAGCCCGCAGAATACGAGGATGGTGCACCTTTAATCACCTTCCTCCACATGGCCCGTGTGCACAGGACATCCTCTGGATTTTTAGGGGCTTCATCATTATTTGGATCACTATAGATGACTTCCAGCACTGCTAGTTCTCTCAGGTACTGGACACCTTCATCCGCAGTAGCCCACTTCCCTGGGGAGTTATCCGTAAGATCTTCCTTGAAAGGATATCTTGCTTTAATGCTTGAAAGGAGCCGTCTCCACAGACTGCAAATTCCTGTTTCTTTTCCAATTCCCCTTTCAATTCCTCGATCTCTAGCAAGGGAACCCAGCTGTTGGGCTTCCTTACCTTCCAGCTGCTGAGCATCAGCCCCATTATCCCAGCATCGAAGCAGCCAGGCAGCAATCCGCTCACCCGGCTGGCGGCTATAGTCTTTCCGCAGATCTCGCAGTTCTGATGATGTCAGGGACCGGGTAGTTTCTGCCTCCTGTTTGAGTTCTGTTATTCCCTCTTCTGACCCCTTTGCTGAAGGACCCGCTTCTTCCTCCTCTTTTTCGTCCCTTATTAATCGAGGGTATGGACCTGTTGTTCTCCTTGTCCACTGTTTCTTTTTTACTACTGGGGCAATCTCTGCTGTTATTGTTTTTGTTTGAGTTCCCGTTTCCACCACAGTCCTTTGAGAGCACTGAACTGCAGCTCGATAAGCATAGGCCAGGCCCCAGTACAGCGCTAGGAGTTGCTGATTTTCATCGGGATAGACAAGGCACCCTTCTATCAGGTGTTGTGTCAGTTTTGCGGGGTTGCTTGCCTGTTCAGGGGTAAGATCCCAGGCTACAGGAGGTGATAACCGTCCTAGGAATCTGCCCAAATCCTTCCACTCCCCCTGCCACCCAGGGACAGGCCGCCTCAGGGCACATTTTGGTATTCTCTCACCCAAAATTTGCTTTCTCTTACACCAAAAACCTAACGAGCTCCACACAGCCCACAATAGGCGAATAGCATTAATGAACAGTATCAAAGAGCTAACATAAGGATTAATAAGTACTTCGGGAGCTTGCAGAATAAAACCACTCATGATGTTCCCAATTTCTTCCAGCATGTTCCCGAGCTTAGCAAAATAAAGATAAGCAGAGCAATAAACAAACCCGTGACCAGCACAAGAGCTTGTCGCTTACTAACTGCTATAGCTATAGCACAATTAATATAAAACTGCCGTTGTCCCGCCCCACGTTGGGCGCCAAAATAGACTGTGGTGGTTTGACCTTGGCTAAATGCCAGGTACCCACCAAGTCGCTCTATCACTTCCCCCCCCTTCCCCTTTTTTTCTCAATAGGGCAAAGAAGGGAAAGAAAATAAGATAGGAAAACAAAACAACCCTTGTGGGTAAAACAACAGCAGTTTTAATATAAGCAAAGCGAAGCAAAGGTCCGCGCGCGGAAGCAAGAAAAAGAAAACAGATTTATTCTCTACTTCCCATTAACAGGCGATGTCGGGCCTTCTCAGGAAGCAGGGCTCTGATATGCGTAGCGGTTGCCTTGGAGGACCAAGGGTGACCCCACCCCCTTCCTCCTTTCTCCCAGCTTTATACTGAGCAGACGTCATATGGTATGGAATATCCCTTTGGTCAGTTCGGGTCAGCTGTCCTGGTTGTGTCCCCTCCCAAGATCTTGCCCACCCCGTCCCACTGTGGGGGGGGAAATGTCAGAAAGAGCCTTGGTGCTGTGTAAGCACTACTCAGCAGTAGCCACAACACCAGTGTGCTATCAACACCCTGCCAGCTCCCAGCATAAAACACAGCACCATGAGGGCTGCTACAGGGGAAAACCAATTCTGGCTCAGCCAGACCCGATACAAGGGTACAAGCCCTCGCTGTTAGGGTGCAAACACTCACGTTAAGATTCCCAAGCTTCGAGTCCAGGGTTGAAATCCACATCTTTATGCTCCAAACGACCGTCTTTAGGCTTCAAATCCGACTTTTAATTCTGAAATCCCACTTTTTTACGCTCCAAACGCTACATTAAGGGCACAAAGTCTCCATTTTAGGTCACAACGCTTCCTTTTTAGAGTCCGGAACGTTGGTTCCAGGGTTGAAAGCCTCCCTGTTCTGCTTCAAAGCGTCATTTAGAAGGTACAAGCCCTCATTTTTAGGGCGCAACGCCTCATTTTTTGGCCGCGAATCCTCCTTTTTAGGGGTCAATACGTCCTTTTTGCTGTAAAATCCCTCACTTTTATGTTCCGGACATCTCATTTAGGGCACAAAGCCTTGTTTTGTGGTCCCAAAGCTTCCTCTTCAGAGTCCAAAGCTTTGATTCTGTGGTTGAATTCCTCGTTTTATAATCCAAACCCTCACGTTTATTGCACAAACCCTCATTTTTAGGGCCCAAACGCTCATTTTTATGCTGCAAATCATTTCACTGGAAAATGCCTCCTTTTTATGATCCAAACGCCTCCTTTAGGGCACGATGTCTGAATGTTAGGTCCCAAAGATTTGGTTAAGAGCCCAAAGCTTGGAGTCTAGGGTTGAAAGCCTGCTTTTTACTCTACAAACCCTCCTGTTTAGGGTACAAACCCTCCTTTTTGGTGCACAAGCCCTCGCTGTTAGGGTGCAAACACTCACGTTAAGATTCCCAAGCTTCGAGTCCAGGGTTGAAATCCACATCTTTATGCTCCAAACGACCGTCTTTAGGCTTCAAATCCGACTTTTAATTCTGAAATCCCACTTTTTTACGCTCCAAACGCTACATTAAGGGCACAAAGTCTCCATTTTAGGTCACAACGCTTCCTTTTTAGAGTCCGGAACGTTGGTTCCAGGGTTGAAAGCCTCCCTGTTCTGCTTCAAAGCGTCATTTAGAAGGTACAAGCCCTCATTTTTAGGGCGCAACGCCTCATTTTTTGGCCGCGAATCCTCCTTTTTAGGGGTCAATATGTCCTTTTTGCTGTAAAATCCCTCACTTTTATGTTCCGGACATCTCATTTAGGGCACAAAGCCTTGTTTTGTGGTCCCAAAGCTTCCTCTTCAGAGTCCAAAGCTTTGATTCTGTGGTTGAATTCCTCATTTTATAATCCAAACCCTCACGTTTATTGCACAAACCCTCATTTTTAGGGCCCAAACGCTCATTTTTATGCTGCAAATCATTTCACTGGAAAATGCCTCCTTTTTATGCTCCAAACGCCTCCTTTAGGGCACGATGTCTGAATGTTAGGTCCCAAAGATTTGGTTAAGAGCCCAAAGCTTGGAGTCTAGGGTTGAAAGCCTGCTTTTTACTCTACAAACCCTCCTGTTTAGGGTACAAACCCTCCTTTTTGGTGCACAAGCCCTCGCTGTTAGGGTGCAAACACTCACGTTAAGATTCCCAAGCTTCGAGTCCAGGGTTGAAATCCACATCTTTATGCTCCAAACGACCGTCTTTAGGCTTCAAATCCGACTTTTAATTCTGAAATCCCACTTTTTTACGCTCCAAACGCTACATTAAGGGCACAAAGTCTCCATTTTAGGTCACAACGCTTCCTTTTTAGAGTCCGGAACGTTGGTTCCAGGGTTGAAAGCCTCCCTGTTCTGCTTCAAAGCGTCATTTAGAAGGTACAAGCCCTCATTTTTAGGGCGCAACGCCTCATTTTTTGGCCGCGAATCCTCCTTTTTAGGGGTCAGTACGTCCTTTTTGCTGTAAAATCCCTCACTTTTATGTTCCGGACATCTCATTTAGGGCACAAAGCCTTGTTTTGTGGTCCCAAAGCTTCCTCTTCAGAGTCCAAAGCTTTGATTCTGTGGTTGAATTCCTCGTTTTATAATCCAAACCCTCACGTTTATTGCACAAACCCTCATTTTTAGGGCCCAAACGCTCATTTTTATGCTGCAAATCATTTCACTGGAAAATGCCTCCTTTTTATGCTCCAAACGCCTCCTTTAGGGCACGATGTCTGAATGTTAGGTCCCAAAGATTTGGTTAAGAGCCCAAAGCTTGGAGTCTAGGGTTGAAAGCCTGCTTTTTACTCTACAAACCCTCCTGTTTAGGGTACAAACCCTCCTTTTTGGTGCACAAGCCCTCGCTGTTAGGGTGCAAACACTCACGTTAAGATTCCCAAGCTTCGAGTCCAGGGTTGAAATCCACATCTTTATGCTCCAAACGACCGTCTTTAGGCTTCAAATCCGACTTTTAATTCTGAAATCCCACTTTTTTACGCTCCAAACGCTACATTAAGGGCACAAAGTCTCCATTTTAGGTCACAACGCTTCCTTTTTAGAGTCCGGAACGTTGGTTCCAGGGTTGAAAGCCTCCCTGTTCTGCTTCAAAGCGTCATTTAGAAGGTACAAGCCCTCATTTTTAGGGCGCAACGCCTCATTTTTTGGCCGCGAATCCTCCTTTTTAGGGGTCAATACGTCCTTTTTGCTGTAAAATCCCTCACTTTTATGTTCCGGACATCTCATTTAGGGCACAAAGCCTTGTTTTGTGGTCCCAAAGCTTCCTCTTCAGAGTCCAAAGCTTTGATTCTGTGGTTGAATTCCTCGTTTTATAATCCAAACCCTCACGTTTATTGCACAAACCCTCATTTTTAGGGCCCAAACGCTCATTTTTATGCTGCAAATCATTTCACTGGAAAATGCCTCCTTTTTATGATCCAAACGCCTCCTTTAGGGCACGATGTCTGAATGTTAGGTCCCAAAGATTTGGTTAAGAGCCCAAAGCTTGGAGTCTAGGGTTGAAAGCCTGCTTTTTACTCTACAAACCCTCCTGTTTAGGGTACAAACCCTCCTTTTTGGTGCACAAGCCCTCGCTGTTAGGGTGCAAACACTCACGTTAAGATTCCCAAGCTTCGAGTCCAGGGTTGAAATCCACATCTTTATGCTCCAAACGACCGTCTTTAGGCTTCAAATCCGACTTTTAATTCTGAAATCCCACTTTTTTACGCTCCAAACGCTACATTAAGGGCACAAAGTCTCCATTTTAGGTCACAACGCTTCCTTTTTAGAGTCCGGAACGTTGGTTCCAGGGTTGAAAGCCTCCCTGTTCTGCTTCAAAGCGTCATTTAGAAGGTACAAGCCCTCATTTTTAGGGCGCAACGCCTCATTTTTTGGCCGCGAATCCTCCTTTTTAGGGGTCAATACGTCCTTTTTGCTGTAAAATCCCTCACTTTTATGTTCCGGACATCTCATTTAGGGCACAAAGCCTTGTTTTGTGGTCCCAAAGCTTCCTCTTCAGAGTCCAAAGCTTTGATTCTGTGGTTGAATTCCTCGTTTTATAATCCAAACCCTCACGTTTATTGCACAAACCCTCATTTTTAGGGCCCAAACGCTCATTTTTATGCTGCAAATCATTTCACTGGAAAATGCCTCCTTTTTATGCTCCAAACGCCTCCTTTAGGGCACGATGTCTGAATGTTAGGTCCCAAAGATTTGGTTAAGAGCCCAAAGCTTGGAGTCTAGGGTTGAAAGCCTGCTTTTTACTCTACAAACCCTCCTTTTTGGTGCACAAGCCCTCGCTGTTAGGGTGCAAACACTCACGTTAAGATTCCCAAGCTTCGAGTCCAGGGTTGAAATCCACATCTTTATGCTCCAAACGACCGTCTTTAGGCTTCAAATCCGACTTTTAATTCTGAAATCCCACTTTTTTACGCTCCAAACGCTACATTAAGGGCACAAAGTCTCCATTTTAGGTCACAACGCTTCCTTTTTAGAGTCCGGAACGTTGGTTCCAGGGTTGAAAGCCTCCCTGTTCTGCTTCAAAGCGTCATTTAGAAGGTACAAGCCCTCATTTTTAGGGCGCAACGCCTCATTTTTTGGCCGCGAATCCTCCTTTTTAGGGGTCAGTACGTCCTTTTTGCTGTAAAATCCCTCACTTTTATGTTCCGGACATCTCTTTTAGGGCACAAAGCCTTGTTTTGTGGTCCCAAAGCTTCCTCTTCAGAGTCCAAAGCTTTGATTCTGTGGTTGAATTCCTCGTTTTATAATCCAAACCCTCACGTTTATTGCACAAACCCTCATTTTTAGGGCCCAAACGCTCATTTTTATGCTGCAAATCATTTCACTGGAAAATGCCTCCTTTTTATGATCCAAACGCCTCCTTTAGGGCACGATGTCTGAATGTTAGGTCCCAAAGATTTGGTTAAGAGCCCAAAGCTTGGAGTCTAGGGTTGAAAGCCTGCTTTTTACTCTACAAACCCTCCTGTTTAGGGTACAAACCCTCCTTTTTGGTGCACAAGCCCTCGCTGTTAGGGTGCAAACACTCACATTAAGATTCCCAAGCTTCGAGTCCAGGGTTGAAATCCACATCTTTATGCTCCAAACGACCGTCTTTAGGCTTCAAATCCGACTTTTAATTCTGAAATCCCACTTTTTTACGCTCCAAACGCTACATTAAGGGCACAAAGTCTCCATTTTAGGTCACAACGCTTCCTTTTTAGAGTCCGGAACGTTGGTTCCAGGGTTGAAAGCCTCCCTGTTCTGCTTCAAAGCGTCATTTAGAAGGTACAAGCCCTCATTTTTAGGGCGCAACGCCTCATTTTTTGGCCGCGAATCCTCCTTTTTAGGGGTCAATACGTCCTTTTTGCTGTAAAATCCCTCACTTCTATGTTCCGGACATCTCTTTTAGGGCACAAAGCCTTGTTTTGTGGTCCCAAAGCTTCCTCTTCAGAGTCCAAAGCTTTGATTCTGTGGTTGAATTCCTCGTTTTATAATCCAAACCCTCACGTTTATTGCACAAACCCTCATTTTTAGGGCCCAAACGCTCATTTTTATGCTGCAAATCATTTCACTGGAAAATGCCTCCTTTTTATGCTCCAAACGCCTCCTTTAGGGCACGATGTCTGAATGTTAGGTCCCAAAGATTTGGTTAAGAGCCCAAAGCTTGGAGTCTAGGGTTGAAAGCCTGCTTTTTACTCTACAAACCCTCCTGTTTAGGGTACAAACCCTCCTTTTTGGTGCACAAGCCCTCGCTGTTAGGGTGCAAACACTCACGTTAAGATTTCCAAGCTTCGAGTCCAGGGTTGAAATCCACATCTTTATGCTCCAAACGACCGTCTTTAGGCTTCAAATCCGACTTTTAATTCTGAAATCCCACTTTTTTACGCTCCAAACGCTACATTAAGGGCACAAAGTCTCCATTTTAGGTCACAACGCTTCCTTTTTAGAGTCCGGAACGTTGGTTCCAGGGTTGAAAGCCTCCCTGTTCTGCTTCAAAGCGTCATTTAGAAGGTACAAGCCCTCATTTTTAGGGCGCAACGCCTCATTTTTTGGCCGCGAATCCTCCTTTTTAGGGGTCAGTACGTCCTTTTTGCTGTAAAATCCCTCACTTTTATGTTCCGGACATCTCATTTAGGGCACAAAGCCTTGTTTTGTGGTCCCAAAGCTTCCTCTTCAGAGTCCAAAGCTTTGATTCTGTGGTTGAATTCCTCGTTTTATAATCCAAACCCTCACGTTTATTGCACAAACCCTCATTTTTAGGGCCCAAACGCTCATTTTTATGCTGCAAATCATTTCACTGGAAAATGCCTCCTTTTTATGCTCCAAACGCCTCCTTTAGGGCACGATGTCTGAATGTTAGGTCCCAAAGATTTGGTTAAGAGCCCAAAGCTTGGAGTCTAGGGTTGAAAGCCTGCTTTTTACTCTACAAACCCTCCTGTTTAAGGTACAAACCCTCTTTTTTGGTGCACAAGCCCTCGCTGTTAGGGTGCAAACACTCACGTTAAGATTCCCAAGCTTCGAGTCCAGGGTTGAAATCCACATCTTTATGCTCCAAACGACCGTCTTTAGGCTTCAAATCCGACTTTTAATTCTGAAATCCCACTTTTTTACGCTCCAAACGCTACATTAAGGGCACAAAGTCTCCATTTTAGGTCACAACGCTTCCTTTTTAGAGTCCGGAACGTTGGTTCCAGGGTTGAAAGCCTCCCTGTTCTGCTTCAAAGCGTCATTTAGAAGGTACAAGCCCTCATTTTTAGGGCGCAACGCCTCATTTTTTGGCCGCGAATCCTCCTTTTTAGGGGTCAGTACGTCCTTTTTGCTGTAAAATCCCTCACTTTTATGTTCCGGACATCTCATTTAGGGCACAAAGCCTTGTTTTGTGGTCCCAAAGCTTCCTCTTCAGAGTCCAAAGCTTTGATTCTGTGGTTGAATTCCTCGTTTTATAATCCAAACCCTCACGTTTATTGCACAAACCCTCATTTTTAGGGCCCAAACGCTCATTTTTATGCTGCAAATCATTTCACTGGAAAATGCCTCCTTTTTATGCTCCAAACGCCTCCTTTAGGGCACGATGTCTGAATGTTAGGTCCCAAAGATTTGGTTAAGAGCCCAAAGCTTGGAGTCTAGGGTTGAAAGCCTGCTTTTTACTCTACAAACCCTCCTGTTTAGGGTACAAACCCTCCTTTTTGGTGCACAAGCCCTCGCTGTTAGGGTGCAAACACTCACGTTAAGATTCCCAAGCTTCGAGTCCAGGGTTGAAATCCACATCTTTATGCTCCAAACGACCGTCTTTAGGCTTCAAATCTGACTTTTAATTCTGAAATCCCACTTTTTTACGCTCCAAACGCTACATTAAGGGCACAAAGTCTCCATTTTAGGTCACAACGCTTCCTTTTTAGAGTCCGGAACGTTGGTTCCAGGGTTGAAAGCCTCCCTGTTCTGCTTCAAAGCGTCATTTAGAAGGTACAAGCCCTCATTTTTAGGGCGCAACGCCTCATTTTTTGGCCGCGAATCCTCCTTTTTAGGGGTCAATACGTCCTTTTTGCTGTAAAATCCCTCACTTTTATGTTCCGGACATCTCATTTAGGGCACAAAGCCTTGTTTTGTGGTCCCAAAGCTTCCTCTTCAGAGTCCAAAGCTTTGATTCTGTGGTTGAATTCCTCATTTTATAATCCAAACCCTCACGTTTATTGCACAAACCCTCATTTTTAGGGCCCAAACGCTCATTTTTATGCTGCAAATCATTTCACTGGAAAATGCCTCCTTTTTATGCTCCAAACGCCTCCTTTAGGGCACGATGTCTGAATGTTAGGTCCCAAAGATTTGGTTAAGAGCCCAAAGCTTGGAGTCTAGGGTTGAAAGCCTGCTTTTTACTCTACAAACCCTCCTGTTTAGGGTACAAACCCTCCTTTTTGGTGCACAAGCCCTCGCTGTTAGGGTGCAAACACTCACGTTAAGATTCCCAAGCTTCGAGTCCAGGGTTGAAATCCACATCTTTATGCTCCAAACGACCGTCTTTAGGCTTCAAATCCGACTTTTAATTCTGAAATCCCACTTTTTTACGCTCCAAACGCTACATTAAGGGCACAAAGTCTCCATTTTAGGTCACAACGCTTCCTTTTTAGAGTCCGGAACGTTGGTTCCAGGGTTGAAAGCCTCCCTGTTCTGCTTCAAAGCGTCATTTAGAAGGTACAAGCCCTCATTTTTAGGGCGCAACGCCTCATTTTTTGGCCACGAATCCTCCTTTTTAGGGGTCAATACGTCCTTTTTGCTGTAAAATCCCTCACTTTTATGTTCCGGACATCTCATTTAGGGCACAAAGCCTTGTTTTGTGGTCCCAAAGCTTCCTCTTCAGAGTCCAAAGCTTTGATTCTGTGGTTGAATTCCTCGTTTTATAATCCAAACCCTCACGTTTATTGCACAAACCCTCATTTTTAGGGCCCAAACGCTCATTTTTATGCTGCAAATCATTTCACTGGAAAATGCCTCCTTTTTATGCTCCAAACGCCTCCTTTAGGGCACGATGTCTGAATGTTAGGTCCCAAAGATTTGGTTAAGAGCCCAAAGCTTGGAGTCTAGGGTTGAAAGCCTGCTTTTTACTCTACAAACCCTCCTGTTTAGGGTACAAACCCTCCTTTTTGGTGCACAAGCCCTCGCTGTTAGGGTGCAAACACTCACGTTAAGATTCCCAAGCTTCGAGTCCAGGGTTGAAATCCACATCTTTATGCTCCAAACGACCGTCTTTAGGCTTCAAATCCGACTTTTAATTCTGAAATCCCACTTTTTTACGCTCCAAACGCTACATTAAGGGCACAAAGTCTCCATTTTAGGTCACAACGCTTCCTTTTTAGAGTCCGGAACGTTGGTTCCAGGGTTGAAAGCCTCCCTGTTCTGCTTCAAAGCGTCATTTAGAAGGTACAAGCCCTCATTTTTAGGGCGCAACGCCTCATTTTTTGGCCGCGAATCCTCCTTTTTAGGGGTCAATATGTCCTTTTTGCTGTAAAATCCCTCACTTTTATGTTCCGGACATCTCATTTAGGGCACAAAGCCTTGTTTTGTGGTCCCAAAGCTTCCTCTTCAGAGTCCAAAGCTTTGATTCTGTGGTTGAATTCCTCGTTTTATAATCCAAACCCTCACGTTTATTGCACAAACCCTCATTTTTAGGGCCCAAACGCTCATTTTTATGCTGCAAATCATTTCACTGGAAAATGCCTCCTTTTTATGCTCCAAACGCCTCCTTTAGGGCACGATGTCTGAATGTTAGGTCCCAAAGATTTGGTTAAGAGCCCAAAGCTTGGAGTCTAGGGTTGAAAGCCTGCTTTTTACTCTACAAACCCTCCTGTTTAAGGTACAAACCCTCTTTTTTGGTGCACAAGCCCTCGCTGTTAGGGTGCAAACACTCACGTTAAGATTCCCAAGCTTCGAGTCCAGGGTTGAAATCCACATCTTTATGCTCCAAACGACCGTCTTTAGGCTTCAAATCCGACTTTTAATTCTGAAATCCCACTTTTTTACGCTCCAAACGCTACATTAAGGGCACAAAGTCTCCATTTTAGGTCACAACGCTTCCTTTTTAGAGTCCGGAACGTTGGTTCCAGGGTTGAAAGCCTCCCTGTTCTGCTTCAAAGCGTCATTTAGAAGGTACAAGCCCTCATTTTTAGGGCGCAACGCCTCATTTTTTGGCCGCGAATCCTCCTTTTTAGGGGTCAATATGTCCTTTTTGCTGTAAAATCCCTCACTTTTATGTTCCGGACATCTCTTTTAGGGCACAAAGCCTTGTTTTGTGGTCCCAAAGCTTCCTCTTCAGAGTCCAAAGCTTTGATTCTGTGGTTGAATTCCTCGTTTTATAATCCAAACCCTCACGTTTATTGCACAAACCCTCATTTTTAGGGCCCAAACGCTCATTTTTATGCTGCAAATCATTTCACTGGAAAATGCCTCCTTTTTATGCTCCAAATGCCTCCTTTAGGGCACGATGTCTGAATGTTAGGTCCCAAAGATTTGGTTAAGAGCCCAAAGCTTGGAGTCTAGGGTTCAAAGACTGCTTTTTACTCTACAAACCCTCCTGTTTAGGGTACAAACCCTCCTTTTTGGTGCACAAGCCCTCGCTGTTAGGGTGCAAACACTCACGTTAAGATTCCCAAGCTTCGAGTCCAGGGTTGAAATCCACATCTTTATGCTCCAAACGACCGTCTTTAGGCTTCAAATCCGACTTTTAATTCTGAAATCCCACTTTTTTACGCTCCAAACGCTACATTAAGGGCACAAAGTCTCCATTTTAGGTCACAACGCTTCCTTTTTAGAGTCCGGAACGTTGGTTCCAGGGTTGAAAGCCTCCCTGTTCTGCTTCAAAGCGTCATTTAGAAGGTACAAGCCCTCATTTTTAGGGCGCAACGCCTCATTTTTTGGCCGCGAATCCTCCTTTTTAGGGGTCAGTACATCCTTTTTGCTGTAAAATCCCTCACTTTTATGTTCCGGACATCTCATTTAGGGCACAAAGCCTTGTTTTGTGGTCCCAAAGCTTCCTCTTCAGAGTCCAAAGCTTTGATTCTGTGGTTGAATTCCTCATTTTATAATCCAAACCCTCACGTTTATTGCACAAACCCTCATTTTTAGGGCCCAAACGCTCATTTTTATGCTGCAAATCATTTCACTGGAAAATGCCTCCTTTTTATGCTCCAAACGCCTCCTTTAGGGCACGAGCCTCAATGTTAGGTCCCAAAGATTTGGTTAAGAGCCCAAAGCTTGGAGTCTAGGGTTGAAAGCCTGCTTTTTACTCTACAAACCCTCCTGTTTAGGGTACAAACCCTCTTTTTTGGTGCACAAGCCCTCGCTGTTAGGGTGCAAACACTCACGTTAAGATTCCCAAGCTTCGAGTCCAGGGTTGAAATCCACATCTTTATGCTCCAAACGACCGTCTTTAGGCTTCAAATCCGACTTTTAATTCTGAAATCCCACTTTTTTACGCTCCAAACGCTACATTAAGGGCACAAAGTCTCCATTTTAGGTCACAACGCTTCCTTTTTAGAGTCCGGAACGTTGGTTCCAGGGTTGAAAGCCTCCCTGTTCTGCTTCAAAGCGTCATTTAGAAGGTACAAGCCCTCATTTTTAGGGCGCAACGCCTCATTTTTTGGCCGCGAATCCTCCTTTTTAGGGGTCAATACGTCCTTTTTGCTGTAAAATCCCTCACTTTTATGTTCCGGACATCTCATTTAGGGCACAAAGCCTTGTTTTGTGGTCCCAAAGTTTCCTCTTCAGAGTCCAAAGCTTTGATTCTGTGGTTGAATTCCTCGTTTTATAATCCAAACCCTCACGTTTATTGCACAAACCCTCATTTTTAGGGCCCAAACGCTCATTTTTATGCTGCAAATCATTTCACTGGAAAATGCCTCCTTTTTATGCTCCAAACGCCTCCTTTAGGGCACGATGTCTGAATGTTAGGTCCCAAAGATTTGGTTAAGAGCCCAAAGCTTGGAGTCTAGGGTTGAAAGCCTGCTTTTTACTCTACAAACCCTCCTGTTTAAGGTACAAACCCTCTTTTTTGGTGCACAAGCCCTCGCTGTTAGGGTGCAAACACTCACGTTAAGATTCCCAAGCTTCGAGTCCAGGGTTGAAATCCACATCTTTATGCTCCAAACGACCGTCTTTAGGCTTCAAATCCGACTTTTAATTCTGAAATCCCACTTTTTTACGCTCCAAACGCTACATTAAGGGCACAAAGTCTCCATTTTAGGTCACAACGCTTCCTTTTTAGAGTCCGGAACGTTGGTTCCAGGGTTGAAAGCCTCCCTGTTCTGCTTCAAAGCGTCATTTAGAAGGTACAAGCCCTCATTTTTAGGGCGCAACGCCTCATTTTTTGGCCGCGAATCCTCCTTTTTAGGGGTCAGTACGTCCTTTTTGCTGTAAAATCCCTCACTTTTATGTTCCGGACATCTCATTTAGGGCACAAAGCCTTGTTTTGTGGTCCCAAAGCTTCCTCTTCAGAGTCCAAAGCTTTGATTCTGTGGTTGAATTCCTCGTTTTATAATCCAAACCCTCACGTTTATTGCACAAACTCTCATTTTTAGGGCCCAAACGCTCATTTTTATGCTGCAAATCATTTCACTGGAAAATGCCTCCTTTTTATGCTCCAAACGCCTCCTTTAGGGCACGATGTCTGAATGTTAGGTCCCAAAGATTTGGTTAAGAGCCCAAAGCTTGGAGTCTAGGGTTGAAAGCCTGCTTTTTACTCTACAAACCCTCCTGTTTAAGGTACAAACCCTCTTTTTTGGTGCACAAGCCCTCGCTGTTAGGGTGCAAACACTCACGTTAAGATTCCCAAGCTTCGAGTCCAGGGTTGAAATCCACATCTTTATGCTCCAAACGACCGTCTTTAGGCTTCAAATCCGACTTTTAATTCTGAAATCCCACTTTTTTACGCTCCAAACGCTACATTAAGGGCACAAAGTCTCCATTTTAGGTCACAACGCTTCCTTTTTAGAGTCCGGAACGTTGGTTCCAGGGTTGAAAGCCTCCCTGTTCTGCTTCAAAGCGTCATTTAGAAGGTACAAGCCCTCATTTTTAGGGTGCAACGCCTCATTTTTTGTCCGCGAATCCTCCTTTTTAGGGGTCAATATGTCCTTTTTGCTGTAAAATCCCTCACTTTTATGTTCCGGACATCTCATTTAGGGCACAAAGCCTTGTTTTGTGGTCCCAAAGCTTCCTCTTCAGAGTCCAAAGCTTTGATTCTGTGGTTGAATTCCTCGTTTTATAATCCAAACCCTCACGTTTATTGCACAAACCCTCATTTTTAGGGCCCAAACGCTCATTTTTATGCTGCAAATCATTTCACTGGAAAATGCCTCCTTTTTATGCTCCAAACGCCTCCTTTAGGGCACGATGTCTGAATGTTAGGTCCCAAAGATTTGGTTAAGAGCCCAAAGCTTGGAGTCTAGGGTTCAAAGCCTGCTTTTTACTCTACAAACCCTCCTTTTTGGTGCACAAGCCCTCGCTGTTAGGGTGCAAACACTCACGTTAAGATTCCCAAGCTTCGAGTCCAGGGTTGAAATCCACATCTTTATGCTCCAAACGACCGTCTTTAGGCTTCAAATCCGACTTTTAATTCTGAAATCCCACTTTTTTACGCTCCAAACGCTACATTAAGGGCACAAAGTCTCCATTTTAGGTCACAACGCTTCCTTTTTAGAGTCCGGAACGTTGGTTCCAGGGTTGAAAGCCTCCCTGTTCTGCTTCAAAGCGTCATTTAGAAGGTACAAGCCCTCATTTTTAGGGCGCAACGCCTCATTTTTTGGCCGCGAATCCTCCTTTTTAGGGGTCAATACGTCCTTTTTGCTGTAAAATCCCTCACTTTTATGTTCCGGACATCTCATTTAGGGCACAAAGCCTTGTTTTGTGGTCCCAAAGCTTCCTCTTCAGAGTCCAAAGCTTTGATTCTGTGGTTGAATTCCTCGTTTTATAATCCAAACCCTCACGTTTATTGCACAAACCCTCATTTTTAGGGCCCAAACGCTCATTTTTATGCTGCAAATCATTTCACTGGAAAATGCCTCCTTTTTATGATCCAAACGCCTCCTTTAGGGCACGATGTCTGAATGTTAGGTCCCAAAGATTTGGTTAAGAGCCCAAAGCTTGGAGTCTAGGGTTGAAAGCCTGCTTTTTACTCTACAAACCCTCCTTTTTGGTGCACAAGCCCTCGCTGTTAGGGTGCAAACACTCACGTTAAGATTCCCAAGCTTCGAGTCCAGGGTTGAAATCCACATCTTTATGCTCCAAACGACCGTCTTTAGGCTTCAAATCCGACTTTTAATTCTGAAATCCCACTTTTTTACGCTCCAAACGCTACATTAAGGGCACAAAGTCTCCATTTTAGGTCACAACGCTTCCTTTTTAGAGTCCGGAACGTTGGTTCCAGGGTTGAAAGCCTCCCTGTTCTGCTTCAAAGCGTCATTTAGAAGGTACAAGCCCTCATTTTTAGGGTGCAACGCCTCATTTTTTGGCCGCGAATCTTCCTTTTTAGGGGTCAATACGTCCTTTTTGCTGTAAAATCCCTCACTTCTATGTTCCGGACATCTCTTTTAGGGCACAAAGCCTTGTTTTGTGGTCCCAAAGCTTCCTCTTCAGAGTCCAAAGCTTTGATTCTGTGGTTGAATTCCTCGTTTTATAATCCAAACCCTCACGTTTATTGCACAAACCCTCATTTTTAGGGCCCAAATGCTCATTTTTATGCTGCAAATCATTTCACTGGAAAATGCCTCCTTTTTATGCTCCAAACGCCTCCTTTAGGGCACGATGTCTGAATGTTAGGTCCCAAAGATTTGGTTAAGAGCCCAAAGCTTGGAGTCTAGGGTTGAAAGCCTGCTTTTTACTCTACAAACCCTCCTGTTTAAGGTACAAACCCTCCTTTTTGGTGCACAAGCCCTCGCTGTTAGGGTGCAAACACTCACGTTAAGATTCCCAAGCTTCGAGTCCAGGGTTGAAATCCACATCTTTATGCTCCAAACGACCGTCTTTAGGCTTCAAATCCGACTTTTAATTCTGAAATCCCACTTTTTTACGCTCCAAACGCTACATTAAGGGCACAAAGTCTCCATTTTAGGTCACAACGCTTCCTTTTTAGAGTCCGGAACGTTGGTTCCAGGGTTGAAAGCCTCCCTGTTCTGCTTCAAAGCGTCATTTAGAAGGTACAAGCCCTCATTTTTAGGGCGCAACGCCTCATATTTTGGCCACGAATCCTCCTTTTTAGGGGTCAATACGTCCTTTTTGCTGTAAAATCCCTCACTTTTATGTTCCGGACATCTCATTTAGGGCACAAAGCCTTGTTTTGTGGTCCCAAAGCTTCCTCTTCAGAGTCCAAAGCTTTGATTCTGTGGTTGAATTCCTCGTTTTATAATCCAAACCCTCACGTTTATTGCACAAACCCTCATTTTTAGGGCCCAAACGCTCATTTTTATGCTGCAAATCATTTCACTGGAAAATGCCTCCTTTTTATGCTCCAAACGCCTCCTTTAGGGCACGATGTCTGAATGTTAGGTCCCAAAGATTTGGTTAAGAGCCCAAAGCTTGGAGTCTAGGGTTGAAAGCCTGCTTTTTACTCTACAAACCCTCCTGTTTAGGGTACAAACCCTCCTTTTTGGTGCACAAGCCCTCGCTGTTAGGGTGCAAACACTCACGTTAAGATTCCCAAGCTTCGAGTCCAGGGTTGAAATCCACATCTTTATGCTCCAAACGACCGTCTTTAGGCTTCAAATCCGACTTTTAATTCTGAAATCCCACTTTTTTACGCTCCAAACGCTACATTAAGGGCACAAAGTCTCCATTTTAGGTCACAACGCTTCCTTTTTAGAGTCCGGAACGTTGGTTCCAGGGTTGAAAGCCTCCCTGTTCTGCTTCAAAGCGTCATTTAGAAGGTACAAGCCCTCATTTTTAGGGCGCAACGCCTCATTTTTTGGCCGCGAATCCTCCTTTTTAGGGGTCAATATGTCCTTTTTGCTGTAAAATCCCTCACTTTTATGTTCCGGACATCTCATTTAGGGCACAAAGCCTTGTTTTGTGGTCCCAAAGCTTCCTCTTCAGAGTCCAAAGCTTTGATTCTGTGGTTGAATTCCTCGTTTTATAATCCAAACCCTCACGTTTATTGCACAAACCCTCATTTTTAGGGCCCAAACGCTCATTTTTATGCTGCAAATCATTTCACTGGAAAATGCCTCCTTTTTATGCTCCAAACGCCTCCTTTAGGGCACGATGTCTGAATGTTAGGTCCCAAAGATTTGGTTAAGAGCCCAAAGCTTGGAGTCTAGGGTTGAAAGCCTGCTTTTTACTCTACAAACCCTCCTGTTTAAGGTACAAACCCTCTTTTTTGGTGCACAAGCCCTCGCTGTTAGGGTGCAAACACTCACGTTAAGATTCCCAAGCTTCGAGTCCAGGGTTGAAATCCACATCTTTATGCTCCAAACGACCGTCTTTAGGCTTCAAATCCGACTTTTAATTCTGAAATCCCACTTTTTTACGCTCCAAACGCTACATTAAGGGCACAAAGTCTCCATTTTAGGTCACAACGCTTCCTTTTTAGAGTCCGGAACGTTGGTTCCAGGGTTGAAAGCCTCCCTGTTCTGCTTCAAAGCGTCATTTAGAAGGTACAAGCCCTCATTTTTAGGGCGCAACGCCTCATTTTTTGGCCGCGAATCCTCCTTTTTAGGGGTCAATATGTCCTTTTTGCTGTAAAATCCCTCACTTTTATGTTCCGGACATCTCTTTTAGGGCACAAAGCCTTGTTTTGTGGTCCCAAAGCTTCCTCTTCAGAGTCCAAAGCTTTGATTCTGTGGTTGAATTCCTCGTTTTATAATCCAAACCCTCACGTTTATTGCACAAACCCTCATTTTTAGGGCCCAAACGCTCATTTTTATGCTGCAAATCATTTCACTGGAAAATGCCTCCTTTTTATGCTCCAAACGCCTCCTTTAGGGCACGATGTCTGAATGTTAGGTCCCAAAGATTTGGTTAAGAGCCCAAAGCTTGGAGTCTAGGGTTGAAAGCCTGCTTTTTACTCTACAAACCCTCCTGTTTAGGGTACAAACCCTCCTTTTTGGTGCACAAGCCCTCGCTGTTAGGGTGCAAACACTCACGTTAAGATTCCCAAGCTTCGAGTCCAGGGTTGAAATCCACATCTTTATGCTCCAAACGACCGTCTTTAGGCTTCAAATCCGACTTTTAATTCTGAAATCCCACTTTTTTACGCTCCAAACGCTACATTAAGGGCACAAAGTCTCCATTTTAGGTCACAACGCTTCCTTTTTAGAGTCCGGAACGTTGGTTCCAGGGTTGAAAGCCTCCCTGTTCTGCTTCAAAGCGTCATTTAGAAGGTACAAGCCCTCATTTTTAGGGCGCAACGCCTCATTTTTTGGCCGCGAATCCTCCTTTTTAGGGGTCAGTACGTCCTTTTTGCTGTAAAATCCCTCACTTTTATGTTCCGGACATCTCATTTAGGGCACAAAGCCTTGTTTTGTGGTCCCAAAGCTTCCTCTTCAGAGTCCAAAGCTTTGATTCTGTGGTTGAATTCCTCATTTTATAATCCAAACCCTCACGTTTATTGCACAAACCCTCATTTTTAGGGCCCAAACGCTCATTTTTATGCTGCAAATCATTTCACTGGAAAATGCCTCCTTTTTATGCTCCAAACGCCTCCTTTAGGGCACGAGCCTCAATGTTAGGTCCCAAAGATTTGGTTAAGAGCCCAAAGCTTGGAGTCTAGGGTTGAAAGCCTGCTTTTTACTCTACAAACCCTCCTGTTTAGGGTACAAACCCTCCTTTTTGGTGCACAAGCCCTCGCTGTTAGGGTGCAAACACTCACGTTAAGATTCCCAAGCTTCGAGTCCAGGGTTGAAATCCACATCTTTATGCTCCAAACGACCGTCTTTGGGCTTCAAATCCGACTTTTAATTCTGAAATCCCACTTTTTTACGCTCCAAACGCTACATTAAGGGCACAAAGTCTCCATTTTAGGTCACAACGCTTCCTTTTTAGAGTCCGGAACGTTGGTTCCAGGGTTGAAAGCCTCCCTGTTCTGCTTCAAAGCGTCATTTAGAAGGTACAAGCCCTCATTTTTAGGGCGCAACGCCTCATTTTTTGGCCGCGAATCCTCCTTTTTAGGGGTCAATATGTCCTTTTTGCTGTAAAATCCCTCACTTTTATGTTCCGGACATCTCATTTAGGGCACAAAGCCTTGTTTTGTGGTCCCAAAGCTTCCTCTTCAGAGTCCAAAGCTTTGATTCTGTGGTTGAATTCCTCGTTTTATAATCCAAACCCTCACGTTTATTGCACAAACCCTCATTTTTAGGGCCCAAACGCTCATTTTTATGCTGCAAATCATTTCACTGGAAAATGCCTCCTTTTTATGCTCCAAACGCCTCCTTTAGGGCACGATGTCTGAATGTTAGGTCCCAAAGATTTGGTTAAGAGCCCAAAGCTTGGAGTCTAGGGTTGAAAGCCTGCTTTTTACTCTACAAACCCTCCTGTTTAAGGTACAAACCCTCTTTTTTGGTGCACAAGCCCTCGCTGTTAGGGTGCAAACACTCACGTTAAGATTCCCAAGCTTCGAGTCCAGGGTTGAAATCCACATCTTTATGCTCCAAACGACCGTCTTTAGGCTTCAAATCCGACTTTTAATTCTGAAATCCCACTTTTTTACGCTCCAAACGCTACATTAAGGGCACAAAGTCTCCATTTTAGGTCACAACGCTTCCTTTTTAGAGTCCGGAACGTTGGTTCCAGGGTTGAAAGCCTCCCTGTTCTGCTTCAAAGCGTCATTTAGAAGGTACAAGCCCTCATTTTTAGGGCGCAACGCCTCATTTTTTGGCCGCGAATCCTCCTTTTTAGGGGTCAATATGTCCTTTTTGCTGTAAAATCCCTCACTTTTATGTTCCGGACATCTCTTTTAGGGCACAAAGCCTTGTTTTGTGGTCCCAAAGCTTCCTCTTCAGAGTCCAAAGCTTTGATTCTGTGGTTGAATTCCTCGTTTTATAATCCAAACCCTCACGTTTATTGCACAAACCCTCATTTTTAGGGCCCAAACGCTCATTTTTATGCTGCAAATCATTTCACTGGAAAATGCCTCCTTTTTATGCTCCAAACGCCTCCTTTAGGGCACGATGTCTGAATGTTAGGTCCCAAAGATTTGGTTAAGAGCCCAAAGCTTGGAGTCTAGGGTTGAAAGCCTGCTTTTTACTCTACAAACCCTCCTGTTTAGGGTACAAACCCTCCTTTTTGGTGCACAAGCCCTCGCTGTTAGGGTGCAAACACTCACGTTAAGATTCCCAAGCTTCGAGTCCAGGGTTGAAATCCACATCTTTATGCTCCAAACGACCGTCTTTAGGCTTCAAATCCGACTTTTAATTCTGAAATCCCACTTTTTTACGCTCCAAACGCTACATTAAGGGCACAAAGTCTCCATTTTAGGTCACAACGCTTCCTTTTTAGAGTCCGGAACGTTGGTTCCAGGGTTGAAAGCCTCCCTGTTCTGCTTCAAAGCGTCATTTAGAAGGTACAAGCCCTCATTTTTAGGGCGCAACGCCTCATTTTTTGGCCGCGAATCCTCCTTTTTAGGGGTCAGTACGTCCTTTTTGCTGTAAAATCCCTCACTTTTATGTTCCGGACATCTCATTTAGGGCACAAAGCCTTGTTTTGTGGTCCCAAAGCTTCCTCTTCAGAGTCCAAAGCTTTGATTCTGTGGTTGAATTCCTCATTTTATAATCCAAACCCTCACGTTTATTGCACAAACCCTCATTTTTAGGGCCCAAACGCTCATTTTTATGCTGCAAATCATTTCACTGGAAAATGCCTCCTTTTTATGCTCCAAACGCCTCCTTTAGGGCACGAGCCTCAATGTTAGGTCCCAAAGATTTGGTTAAGAGCCCAAAGCTTGGAGTCTAGGGTTGAAAGCCTGCTTTTTACTCTACAAACCCTCCTGTTTAGGGTACAAACCCTCCTTTTTGGTGCACAAGCCCTCGCTGTTAGGGTGCAAACACTCACGTTAAGATTCCCAAGCTTCGAGTCCAGGGTTGAAATCCACATCTTTATGCTCCAAACGACCGTCTTTGGGCTTCAAATCCGACTTTTAATTCTGAAATCCCACTTTTTTACGCTCCAAACGCTACATTAAGGGCACAAAGTCTCCATTTTAGGTCACAACGCTTCCTTTTTAGAGTCCGGAACGTTGGTTCCAGGGTTGAAAGCCTCCCTGTTCTGCTTCAAAGCGTCATTTAGAAGGTACAAGCCCTCATTTTTAGGGCGCAACGCCTCATTTTTTGGCCGCGAATCCTCCTTTTTAGGGGTCAATACGTCCTTTTTGCTGTAAAATCCCTCACTTCTATGTTCCGGACATCTCATTTAGGGCACAAAGCCTTGTTTTGTGGTCCCAAAGTTTCCTCTTCAGAGTCCAAAGCTTTGATTCTGTGGTTGAATTCCTCGTTTTATAATCCAAACCCTCACGTTTATTGCACAAACCCTCATTTTTAGGGCCCAAACGCTCATTTTTATGCTGCAAATCATTTCACTGGAAAATGCCTCCTTTTTATGCTCCAAACGCCTCCTTTAGGGCACGATGTCTGAATGTTAGGTCCCAAAGATTTGGTTAAGAGCCCAAAGCTTGGAGTCTAGGGTTGAAAGCCTGCTTTTTACTCTACAAACCCTCCTGTTTAAGGTACAAACCCTCTTTTTTGGTGCACAAGCCCTCGCTGTTAGGGTGCAAACACTCACGTTAAGATTCCCAAGCTTCGAGTCCAGGGTTGAAATCCACATCTTTATGCTCCAAACGACCGTCTTTAGGCTTCAAATCCGACTTTTAATTCTGAAATCCCACTTTTTTACGCTCCAAACGCTACATTAAGGGCACAAAGTCTCCATTTTAGGTCACAACGCTTCCTTTTTAGAGTCCGGAACGTTGGTTCCAGGGTTGAAAGCCTCCCTGTTCTGCTTCAAAGCGTCATTTAGAAGGTACAAGCCCTCATTTTTAGGGCGCAACGCCTCATTTTTTGGCCGCGAATCCTCCTTTTTAGGGGTCAGTACGTCCTTTTTGCTGTAAAATCCCTCACTTTTATGTTCCGGACATCTCTTTTAGGGCACAAAGCCTTGTTTTGTGGTCCCAAAGCTTCCTCTTCAGAGTCCAAAGCTTTGATTCTGTGGTTGAATTCCTCATTTTATAATCCAAACCCTCACGTTTATTGCACAAACCCTCATTTTTAGGGCCCAAACGCTCATTTTTATGCTGCAAATCATTTCACTGGAAAATGCCTCCTTTTTATGCTCCAAACGCCTCCTTTAGGGCACGATGTCTGAATGTTAGGTCCCAAAGATTTGGTTAAGAGCCCAAAGCTTGGAGTCTAGGGTTGAAAGCCTGCTTTTTACTCTACAAACCCTCCTGTTTAAGGTACAAACCCTCTTTTTTGGTGCACAAGCCCTCGCTGTTAGGGTGCAAACACTCACGTTAAGATTCCCAAGCTTCGAGTCCAGGGTTGAAATCCACATCTTTATGCTCCAAACGACCGTCTTTAGGCTTCAAATCCGACTTTTAATTCTGAAATCCCACTTTTTTACGCTCCAAACGCTACATTAAGGGCACAAAGTCTCCATTTTAGGTCACAACGCTTCCTTTTTAGAGTCCGGAACGTTGGTTCCAGGGTTGAAAGCCTCCCTGTTCTGCTTCAAAGCGTCATTTAGAAGGTACAAGCCCTCATTTTTAGGGCGCAACGCCTCATTTTTTGGCCGCGAATCCTCCTTTTTAGGGGTCAATATGTCCTTTTTGCTGTAAAATCCCTCACTTTTATGTTCCGGACATCTCATTTAGGGCACAAAGCCTTGTTTTGTGGTCCCAAAGCTTCCTCTTCAGAGTCCAAAGCTTTGATTCTGTGGTTGAATTCCTCGTTTTATAATCCAAACCCTCACGTTTATTGCACAAACCCTCATTTTTAGGGCCCAAACGCTCATTTTTATGCTGCAAATCATTTCACTGGAAAATGCCTCCTTTTTATGCTCCAAACGCCTCCTTTAGGGCACGATGTCTGAATGTTAGGTCCCAAAGATTTGGTTAAGAGCCCAAAGCTTGGAGTCTAGGGTTGAAAGCCTGCTTTTTACTCTACAAACCCTCCTGTTTAAGGTACAAACCCTCTTTTTTGGTGCACAAGCCCTCGCTGTTAGGGTGCAAACACTCACGTTAAGATTCCCAAGCTTCGAGTCCAGGGTTGAAATCCACATCTTTATGCTCCAAACGACCGTCTTTAGGCTTCAAATCCGACTTTTAATTCTGAAATCCCACTTTTTTACGCTCCAAACGCTACATTAAGGGCACAAAGTCTCCATTTTAGGTCACAACGCTTCCTTTTTAGAGTCCGGAACGTTGGTTCCAGGGTTGAAAGCCTCCCTGTTCTGCTTCAAAGCGTCATTTAGAAGGTACAAGCCCTCATTTTTAGGGCGCAACGCCTCATTTTTTGGCCGCGAATCCTCCTTTTTAGGGGTCAGTACGTCCTTTTTGCTGTAAAATCCCTCACTTTTATGTTCCGGACATCTCTTTTAGGGCACAAAGCCTTGTTTTGTGGTCCCAAAGCTTCCTCTTCAGAGTCCAAAGCTTTGATTCTGTGGTTGAATTCCTCATTTTATAATCCAAACCCTCACGTTTATTGCACAAACCCTCATTTTTAGGGCCCAAACGCTCATTTTTATGCTGCAAATCATTTCACTGGAAAATGCCTCCTTTTTATGCTCCAAACGCCTCCTTTAGGGCACGATGTCTGAATGTTAGGTCCCAAAGATGTGGTTAAGAGCCCAAAGCTTGGAGTCTAGGGTTGAAAGCCTGCTTTTTACTCTACAAACCCTCCTGTTTAAGGTACAAACCCTCTTTTTTGGTGCACAAGCCCTCGCTGTTAGGGTGCAAACACTCACGTTAAGATTCCCAAGCTTCGAGTCCAGGGTTGAAATCCACATCTTTATGCTCCAAACGACCGTCTTTAGGCTTCAAATCCGACTTTTAATTCTGAAATCCCACTTTTTTACGCTCCAAACGCTACATTAAGGGCACAAAGTCTCCATTTTAGGTCACAACGCTTCCTTTTTAGAGTCCGGAACGTTGGTTCCAGGGTTGAAAGCCTCCCTGTTCTGCTTCAAAGCGTCATTTAGAAGGTACAAGCCCTCATTTTTAGGGCGCAACGCCTCATTTTTTGGCCGCGAATCCTCCTTTTTAGGGGTCAATATGTCCTTTTTGCTGTAAAATCCCTCACTTTTATGTTCCGGACATCTCATTTAGGGCACAAAGCCTTGTTTTGTGGTCCCAAAGCTTCCTCTTCAGAGTCCAAAGCTTTGATTCTGTGGTTGAATTCCTCGTTTTATAATCCAAACCCTCACGTTTATTGCACAAACCCTCATTTTTAGGGCCCAAACGCTCATTTTTATGCTGCAAATCATTTCACTGGAAAATGCCTCCTTTTTATGCTCCAAACGCCTCCTTTAGGGCACGATGTCTGAATGTTAGGTCCCAAAGATTTGGTTAAGAGCCCAAAGCTTGGAGTCTAGGGTTGAAAGCCTGCTTTTTACTCTACAAACCCTCCTGTTTAAGGTACAAACCCTCTTTTTTGGTGCACAAGCCCTCGCTGTTAGGGTGCAAACACTCACGTTAAGATTCCCAAGCTTCGAGTCCAGGGTTGAAATCCACATCTTTATGCTCCAAACGACCGTCTTTAGGCTTCAAATCCGACTTTTAATTCTGAAATCCCACTTTTTTACGCTCCAAACGCTACATTAAGGGCACAAAGTCTCCATTTTAGGTCACAACGCTTCCTTTTTAGAGTCCGGAACGTTGGTTCCAGGGTTGAAAGCCTCCCTGTTCTGCTTCAAAGCGTCATTTAGAAGGTACAAGCCCTCATTTTTAGGGCGCAACGCCTCATTTTTTGGCCGCGAATCCTCCTTTTTAGGGGTCAGTACGTCCTTTTTGCTGTAAAATCCCTCACTTTTATGTTCCGGACATCTCTTTTAGGGCACAAAGCCTTGTTTTGTGGTCCCAAAGCTTCCTCTTCAGAGTCCAAAGCTTTGATTCTGTGGTTGAATTCCTCATTTTATAATCCAAACCCTCACGTTTATTGCACAAACCCTCATTTTTAGGGCCCAAACGCTCATTTTTATGCTGCAAATCATTTCACTGGAAAATGCCTCCTTTTTATGCTCCAAACGCCTCCTTTAGGGCACGATGTCTGAATGTTAGGTCCCAAAGATGTGGTTAAGAGCCCAAAGCTTGGAGTCTAGGGTTGAAAGCCTGCTTTTTACTCTACAAACCCTCCTGTTTAAGGTACAAACCCTCTTTTTTGGTGCACAAGCCCTCGCTGTTAGGGTGCAAACACTCACGTTAAGATTCCCAAGCTTCGAGTCCAGGGTTGAAATCCACATCTTTATGCTCCAAACGACCGTCTTTAGGCTTCAAATCCGACTTTTAATTCTGAAATCCCACTTTTTTACGCTCCAAACGCTACATTAAGGGCACAAAGTCTCCATTTTAGGTCACAACGCTTCCTTTTTAGAGTCCGGAACGTTGGTTCCAGGGTTGAAAGCCTCCCTGTTCTGCTTCAAAGCGTCATTTAGAAGGTACAAGCCCTCATTTTTAGGGTGCAACGCCTCATTTTTTGTCCGCGAATCCTCCTTTTTAGGGGTCAATATGTCCTTTTTGCTGTAAAATCCCTCACTTTTATGTTCCGGACATCTCATTTAGGGCACAAAGCCTTGTTTTGTGGTCCCAAAGCTTCCTCTTCAGAGTCCAAAGCTTTGATTCTGTGGTTGAATTCCTCGTTTTATAATCCAAACCCTCACGTTTATTGCACAAACCCTCATTTTTAGGGCCCAAACGCTCATTTTTATGCTGCAAATCATTTCACTGGAAAATGCCTCCTTTTTATGATCCAAACGCCTCCTTTAGGGCACGATGTCTGAATGTTAGGTCCCAAAGATTTGGTTAAGAGCCCAAAGCTTGGAGTCTAGGGTTGAAAGCCTGCTTTTTACTCTACAAACCCTCCTTTTTGGTGCACAAGCCCTCGCTGTTAGGGTGCAAACACTCACGTTAAGATTCCCAAGCTTCGAGTCCAGGGTTGAAATCCACATCTTTATGCTCCAAGCGACCGTCTTTAGGCTTCAAATCTGACTTTTAATTCTGAAATCCCACTTTTTTACGCTCCAAACGCTACATTAAGGGCACAAAGTCTCCATTTTAGGTCACAACGCTTCCTTTTTAGAGTCCGGAACGTTGGTTCCAGGGTTGAAAGCCTCCCTGTTCTGCTTCAAAGCGTCATTTAGAAGGTACAAGCCCTCATTTTTAGGGCGCAACGCCTCATTTTTTGGCCGCGAATCCTCCTTTTTAGGGGTCAATACGTCCTTTTTGCTGTAAAATCCCTCACTTTTATGTTCCGGACATCTCATTTAGGGCACAAAGCCTTGTTTTGTGGTCCCAAAGCTTCCTCTTCAGAGTCCAAAGCTTTGATTCTGTGGTTGAATTCCTCGTTTTATAATCCAAACCCTCACGTTTATTGCACAAACCCTCATTTTTAGGGCCCAAACGCTCATTTTTATGCTGCAAATCATTTCACTGGAAAATGCCTCCTTTTTATGATCCAAACGCCTCCTTTAGGGCACGATGTCTGAATGTTAGGTCCCAAAGATTTGGTTAAGAGCCCAAAGCTTGGAGTCTAGGGTTGAAAGCCTGCTTTTTACTCTACAAACCCTCCTTTTTGGTGCACAAGCCCTCGCTGTTAGGGTGCAAACACTCACGTTAAGATTCCCAAGCTTCGAGTCCAGGGTTGAAATCCACATCTTTATGCTCCAAACGACCGTCTTTAGGCTTCAAATCCGACTTTTAATTCTGAAATCCCACTTTTTTACGCTCCAAACGCTACATTAAGGGCACAAAGTCTCCATTTTAGGTCACAACGCTTCCTTTTTAGAGTCCGGAACGTTGGTTCCAGGGTTGAAAGCCTCCCTGTTCTGCTTCAAAGCGTCATTTAGAAGGTACAAGCCCTCATTTTTAGGGTGCAACGCCTCATTATTTGGCCGCGAATCCTCCTTTTTAGGGGTCAGTACGTCCTTTTTGCTGTAAAATCCCTCACTTCTATGTTCCGGACATCTCTTTTAGGGCACAAAGCCTTGTTTTGTGGTCCCAAAGCTTCCTCTTCAGAGTCCAAAGCTTTGATTCTGTGGTTGAATTCCTCGTTTTATAATCCAAACCCTCACGTTTATTGTGCAAACCCTCATTTTTAGGGCCCAAACGCTCATTTTTATGCTGCAAATCATTTCACTGGAAAATGCCTCCTTTTTATGATCCAAACGCCTCCTTTAGGGCACGATGTCTGAATGTTAGGTCCCAAAGATTTGGTTAAGAGCCCAAAACTTGGAGTCTAGGGTTGAAAGCCTACTTTTTACTCTACAAACCCTCCTGTTTAGGGTACAAACCCTCCTTTTTGGTGCACAAGCCCTCGCTGTTAGGGTGCAAACACTCACGTTAAGATTCCCAAGCTTCGAGTCCAGGGTTGAAATCCACATCTTTATGCTCCAAACGACCGTCTTTGGGCTTCAAATCCGACTTTTAATTCTGAAATTCCACTTTTTTACGCTCCAAACGCTACATTAAGGGCACAAAGTCTCCATTTTAGGTCACAACGCTTCCTTTTTAGAGTCCGGAACGTTGGTTCCAGGGTTGAAAGCCTCCCTGTTCTGCTTCAAAGCGTCATTTAGAAGGTACAAGCCCTCATTTTTAGGGCGCAACGCCTCATTTTTTGGCCGCGAATCCTCCTTTTTAGGGGTCAATACGTCCTTTTTGCTGTAAAATCCCTCACTTCTATGTTACGGACATCTCTTTTAGGGCACAAAGCCTTGTTTTGTGGTCCCAAAGCTTCCTCTTCAGAGTCCAAAGCTTTGATTCTGTGGTTGAATTCCTCGTTTTATAATCCAAACCCTCACGTTTATTGCACAAACCCTCATTTTTAGGGCCCAAACGCTCATTTTTATGCTGCAAATCATTTCACTGGAAAATGCCTCCTTTTTATGCTCCAAACGCCTCCTTTAGGGCACGATGTCTGAATGTTAGGTCCCAAAGATTTGGTTAAGAGCCCAAAGCTTGGAGTCTAGGGTTGAAAGCCTGCTTTTTACTCTACAAACCCTCCTGTTTAGGGTACAAACCCTCCTTTTTGGTGCACAAGCCCTCGCTGTTAGGGTGCAAACACTCACGTTAAGATTCCCAAGCTTCGAGTCCAGGGTTGAAATCCACATCTTTATGCTCCAAACGACCGTCTTTAGGCTTCAAATCCGACTTTTAATTCTGAAATCCCACTTTTTTACGCTCCAAACGCTACATTAAGGGCACAAAGTCTCCATTTTAGGTCACAACGCTTCCTTTTTAGAGTCCGGAACGTTGGTTCCAGGGTTGAAAGCCTCCCTGTTCTGCTTCAAAGCGTCATTTAGAAGGTACAAGCCCTCATTTTTAGGGCGCAACGCCTCATTTTTTGGCTGCGAATCCTCCTTTTTAGGGGTCAATACGTCCTTTTTGCTGTAAAATCCCTCACTTCTATGTTCCGGACATCTCATTTAGGGCACAAAGCCTTGTTTTGTGGTCCCAAAGCTTCCTCTTCAGAGTCCAAAGCTTTGATTCTGTGGTTGAATTCCTCGTTTTATAATCCAAACCCTCACGTTTATTGCACAAACCCTCATTTTTAGGGCCCAAACGCTCATTTTTATGCTGCAAATCATTTCACTGGAAAATGCCTCCTTTTTATGATCCAAACGCCTCCTTTAGGGCACGATGTCTGAATGTTAGGTCCCAAAGATTTGGTTAAGAGCCCAAAGCTTGGAGTCTAGGGTTGAAAGCCTGCTTTTTACTCTACAAACCCTCCTTTTTGGTGCACAAGCCCTCGCTGTTAGGGTGCAAACACTCACGTTAAGATTCCCAAGCTTCG
Source organism: Strix aluco (assembly GCF_031877795.1). Classification (NCBI taxonomy): domain Eukaryota; kingdom Metazoa; phylum Chordata; class Aves; order Strigiformes; family Strigidae; genus Strix; species Strix aluco. The sequence continues at coordinate 8,745,303 of NC_133970.1, forward strand.
AGTCCAGGGTTGAAATCCACATCTTTATGCTCCAAACGACCGTCTTTGGGCTTCAAATCCGACTTTTAATTCTGAAATCCCACTTTTTTACGCTCCAAACGCTACATTAAGGGCACAAAGTCTCCATTTTAGGTCACAACGCTTCCTTTTTAGAGTCCGGAACGTTGGTTCCAGGGTTGAAAGACTCCCTGTTCTGCTTCAAAGCGTCATTTAGAAGGTACAAGCCCTCATTTTTAGGGCGCAACGCCTCATTTTTTGGCCGCGAATCCTCCTTTTTAGGGGTCAATACGTCCTTTTTGCTGTAAAATCCCTCACTTTTATGTTCCGGACATCTCATTTAGGGCACAAAGCCTTGTTTTGTGGTCCCAAAGCTTCCTCTTCAGAGTCCAAAGCTTTGATTCTGTGGTTGAATTCCTCGTTTTATAATCCAAACCCTCACGTTTATTGCACAAACCCTCATTTTTAGGGCCCAAACGCTCATTTTTATGCTGCAAATCATTTCACTGGAAAATGCCTCCTTTTTATGCTCCAAACGCCTCCTTTAGGGCACGATGTCTGAATGTTAGGTCCCAAAGATTTGGTTAAGAGCCCAAAGCTTGGAGTCTAGGGTTGAAAGCCTGCTTTTTACTCTACAAACCCTCCTGTTTAGGGTACAAACCCTCCTTTTTGGTGCACAAGCCCTCGCTGTTAGGGTGCAAACACTCACGTTAAGATTCCCAAGCTTCGAGTCCAGGGTTGAAATCCACATCTTTATGCTCCAAACGACCGTCTTTAGGCTTCAAATCCGACTTTTAATTCTGAAATCCCACTTTTTTACGCTCCAAACGCTACATTAAGGGCACAAAGTCTCCATTTTAGGTCACAACGCTTCCTTTTTAGAGTCCGGAACGTTGGTTCCAGGGTTGAAAGCCTCCCTGTTCTGCTTCAAAGCGTCATTTAGAAGGTACAAGCCCTCATTTTTAGGGTGCAACGCCTCATTTTTTGGCCGCGAATCTTCCTTTTTAGGGGTCAATACGTCCTTTTTGCTGTAAAATCCCTCACTTCTATGTTCCGGACATCTCTTTTAGGGCACAAAGCCTTGTTTTGTGGTCCCAAAGCTTCCTCTTCAGAGTCCAAAGCTTTGATTCTGTGGTTGAATTCCTCGTTTTATAATCCAAACCCTCACGTTTATTGCACAAACCCTCATTTTTAGGGCCCAAACGCTCATTTTTATGCTGCAAATCATTTCACTGGAAAATGCCTCCTTTTTATGCTCCAAACGCCTCCTTTAGGGCACGATGTCTGAATGTTAGGTCCCAAAGATTTGGTTAAGAGCCCAAAACTTGGAGTCTAGGGTTGAAAGCCTACTTTTTACTCTACAAACCCTCCTGTTTAGGGTACAAACCCTCCTTTTTGGTGCACAAGCCCTCGCTGTTAGGGTGCAAACACTCACGTTAAGATTCCCAAGCTTCGAGTCCAGGGTTGAAATCCACATCTTTATGCTCCAAACGACCGTCTTTGGGCTTCAAATCCGACTTTTAATTCTGAAATTCCACTTTTTTACGCTCCAAACGCTACATTAAGGGCACAAAGTCTCCATTTTAGGTCACAACGCTTCCTTTTTAGAGTCCGGAACGTTGGTTCCAGGGTTGAAAGCCTCCCTGTTCTGCTTCAAAGCGTCATTTAGAAGGTACAAGCCCTCATTTTTAGGGCGCAACGCCTCATTTTTTGGCCGCGAATCCTCCTTTTTAGGGGTCAATACGTCCTTTTTGCTGTAAAATCCCTCACTTTTATGTTCCGGACATCTCATTTAGGGCACAAAGCCTTGTTTTGTGGTCCCAAAGCTTCCTCTTCAGAGTCCAAAGCTTTGATTCTGTGGTTGAATTCCTCGTTTTATAATCCAAACCCTCACGTTTATTGCACAAACCCTCATTTTTAGGGCCCAAACGCTCATTTTTATGCTGCAAATCATTTCACTGGAAAATGCCTCCTTTTTATGCTCCAAACGCCTCCTTTAGGGCACGATGTCTGAATGTTAGGTCCCAAAGATTTGGTTAAGAGCCCAAAGCTTGGAGTCTAGGGTTGAAAGCCTGCTTTTTACTCTACAAACCCTCCTGTTTAGGGTACAAACCCTCCTTTTTGGTGCACAAGCCCTCGCTGTTAGGGTGCAAACACTCACGTTAAGATTCCCAAGCTTCGAGTCCAGGGTTGAAATCCACATCTTTATGCTCCAAACGACCGTCTTTAGGCTTCAAATCCGACTTTTAATTCTGAAATCCCACTTTTTTACGCTCCAAACGCTACATTAAGGGCACAAAGTCTCCATTTTAGGTCACAACGCTTCCTTTTTAGAGTCCGGAACGTTGGTTCCAGGGTTGAAAGCCTCCCTGTTCTGCTTCAAAGCGTCATTTAGAAGGTACAAGCCCTCATTTTTAGGGTGCAACGCCTCATTTTTTGGCCGCGAATCTTCCTTTTTAGGGGTCAATACGTCCTTTTTGCTGTAAAATCCCTCACTTCTATGTTCCGGACATCTCTTTTAGGGCACAAAGCCTTGTTTTGTGGTCCCAAAGCTTCCTCTTCAGAGTCCAAAGCTTTGATTCTGTGGTTGAATTCCTCGTTTTATAATCCAAACCCTCACGTTTATTGCACAAACCCTCATTTTTAGGGCCCAAACGCTCATTTTTATGCTGCAAATCATTTCACTGGAAAATGCCTCCTTTTTATGCTCCAAACGCCTCCTTTAGGGCACGATGTCTGAATGTTAGGTCCCAAAGATTTGGTTAAGAGCCCAAAACTTGGAGTCTAGGGTTGAAAGCCTACTTTTTACTCTACAAACCCTCCTGTTTAGGGTACAAACCCTCCTTTTTGGTGCACAAGCCCTCGCTGTTAGGGTGCAAACACTCACGTTAAGATTCCCAAGCTTCGAGTCCAGGGTTGAAATCCACATCTTTATGCTCCAAACGACCGTCTTTGGGCTTCAAATCCGACTTTTAATTCTGAAATTCCACTTTTTTACGCTCCAAACGCTACATTAAGGGCACAAAGTCTCCATTTTAGGTCACAACGCTTCCTTTTTAGAGTCCGGAACGTTGGTTCCAGGGTTGAAAGCCTCCCTGTTCTGCTTCAAAGCGTCATTTAGAAGGTACAAGCCCTCATTTTTAGGGCGCAACGCCTCATTTTTTGGCCGCGAATCCTCCTTTTTAGGGGTCAATACGTCCTTTTTGCTGTAAAATCCCTCACTTTTATGTTCCGGACATCTCATTTAGGGCACAAAGCCTTGTTTTGTGGTCCCAAAGCTTCCTCTTCAGAGTCCAAAGCTTTGATTCTGTGGTTGAATTCCTCGTTTTATAATCCAAACCCTCACGTTTATTGCACAAACCCTCATTTTTAGGGCCCAAACGCTCATTTTTATGCTGCAAATCATTTCACTGGAAAATGCCTCCTTTTTATGCTCCAAACGCCTCCTTTAGGGCACGATGTCTGAATGTTAGGTCCCAAAGATTTGGTTAAGAGCCCAAAGCTTGGAGTCTAGGGTTCAAAGCCTGCTTTTTACTCTACAAACCCTCCTGTTTAGGGTACAAACCCTCCTTTTTGGTGCACAAGCCCTCGCTGTTAGGGTGCAAACACTCACGTTAAGATTCCCAAGCTTCGAGTCCAGGGTTGAAATCCACATCTTTATGCTCCAAACGACCGTCTTTAGGCTTCAAATCCGACTTTTAATTCTGAAATCCCACTTTTTTACGCTCCAAACGCTACATTAAGGGCACAAAGTCTCCATTTTAGGTCACAACGCTTCCTTTTTAGAGTCCGGAACGTTGGTTCCAGGGTTGAAAGCCTCCCTGTTCTGCTTCAAAGCGTCATTTAGAAGGTACAAGCCCTCATTTTTAGGGTGCAACGCCTCATTTTTTGGCCGCGAATCTTCCTTTTTAGGGGTCAGTACGTCCTTTTTGCTGTAAAATCCCTCACTTTTATGTTCCGGACATCTCATTTAGGGCACAAAGCCTTGTTTTGTGGTCCCAAAGCTTCCTCTTCAGAGTCCAAAGCTTTGATTCTGTGGTTGAATTCCTCGTTTTATAATCCAAACCCTCACGTTTATTGCACAAACCCTCATTTTTAGGGCCCAAACGCTCATTTTTATGCTGCAAATCATTTCACTGGAAAATGCCTCCTTTTTATGCTCCAAACGCCTCCTTTAGGGCACGATGTCTGAATGTTAGGTCCCAAAGATTTGGTTAAGAGCCCAAAGCTTGGAGTCTAGGGTTGAAAGCCTGCTTTTTACTCTACAAACCCTCCTGTTTAGGGTACAAACCCTCCTTTTTGGTGCACAAGCCCTCGCTGTTAGGGTGCAAACACTCACGTTAAGATTCCCAAGCTTCGAGTCCAGGGTTGAAATCCACATCTTTATGCTCCAAACGACCGTCTTTAGGCTTCAAATCCGACTTTTAATTCTGAAATCCCACTTTTTTACGCTCCAAACGCTACATTAAGGGCACAAAGTCTCCATTTTAGGTCACAACGCTTCCTTTTTAGAGTCCGGAACGTTGGTTCCAGGGTTGAAAGCCTCCCTGTTCTGCTTCAAAGCGTCATTTAGAAGGTACAAGCCCTCATTTTTAGGGCGCAACGCCTCATTTTTTGGCCGCGAATCCTCCTTTTTAGGGGTCAATACGTCCTTTTTGCTGTAAAATCCCTCACTTCTATGTTCCGGACATCTCATTTAGGGCACAAAGCCTTGTTTTGTGGTCCCAAAGCTTCCTCTTCAGAGTCCAAAGCTTTGATTCTGTGGTTGAATTCCTCGTTTTATAATCCAAACCCTCACGTTTATTGCACAAACCCTCATTTTTAGGGCCCAAACGCTCATTTTTATGCTGCAAATCATTTCACTGGAAAATGCCTCCTTTTTATGCTCCAAACGCCTCCTTTAGGGCACGATGTCTGAATGTTAGGTCCCAAAGATTTGGTTAAGAGCCCAAAGCTTGGAGTCTAGGGTTGAAAGCCTGCTTTTTACTCTACAAACCCTCCTGTTTAGGGTACAAACCCTCCTTTTTGGTGCACAAGCCCTCGCTGTTAGGGTGCAAACACTCACGTTAAGATTCCCAAGCTTCGAGTCCAGGGTTGAAATCCACATCTTTATGCTCCAAACGACCGTCTTTGGGCTTCAAATCCGACTTTTAATTCTGAAATCCCACTTTTTTATGCTCCAAACGCTACATTAAGGGCACAAAGTCTCCATTTTAGGTCACAACGCTTCCTTTTTAGAGTCCGGAACGTTGGTTCCAGGGTTGAAAGCCTCCCTGTTCTGCTTCAAAGCGTCATTTAGAAGGTACAAGCCCTCATTTTTAGGGTGCAACGCCTCATTTTTTGGCCGCGAATCCTCCTTTTTAGGGGTCAGTACGTCCTTTTTGCTGTAAAATCCCTCACTTTTATGTTCCGGACATCTCTTTTAGGGCACAAAGCCTTGTTTTGTGGTCCCAAAGCTTCCTCTTCAGAGTCCAAAGCTTTGATTCTGTGGTTGAATTCCTCGTTTTATAATCCAAACCCTCACGTTTATTGCACAAACCCTCATTTTTAGGGCCCAAACGCTCATTTTTATGCTGCAAATCATTTCACTGGAAAATGCCTCCTTTTTATGCTCCAAACGCCTCCTTTAGGGCACGATGTCTGAATGTTAGGTCCCAAAGATTTGGTTAAGAGCCCAAAGCTTGGAGTCTAGGGTTCAAAGCCTGCTTTTTACTCTACAAACCCTCCTGTTTAGGGTACAAACCCTCCTTTTTGGTGCACAAGCCCTCGCTGTTAGGGTGCAAACACTCACGTTAAGATTCCCAAGCTTCGAGTCCAGGGTTGAAATCCACATCTTTATGCTCCAAACGACCGTCTTTAGGCTTCAAATCCGACTTTTAATTCTGAAATCCCACTTTTTTACGCTCCAAACGCTACATTAAGGGCACAAAGTCTCCATTTTAGGTCACAACGCTTCCTTTTTAGAGTCCGGAACGTTGGTTCCAGGGTTGAAAGCCTCCCTGTTCTGCTTCAAAGCGTCATTTAGAAGGTACAAGCCCTCATTTTTAGGGCGCAACGCCTCATTTTTTGGCCGCGAATCCTCCTTTTTAGGGGTCAATACGTCCTTTTTGCTGTAAAATCCCTCACTTCTATGTTCCGGACATCTCATTTAGGGCACAAAGCCTTGTTTTGTGGTCCCAAAGCTTCCTCTTCAGAGTCCAAAGCTTTGATTCTGTGGTTGAATTCCTCGTTTTATAATCCAAACCCTCACGTTTATTGCACAAACCCTCATTTTTAGGGCCCAAACGCTCATTTTTATGCTGCAAATCATTTCACTGGAAAATGCCTCCTTTTTATGCTCCAAACGCCTCCTTTAGGGCACGATGTCTGAATGTTAGGTCCCAAAGATTTGGTTAAGAGCCCAAAGCTTGGAGTCTAGGGTTCAAAGCCTGCTTTTTACTCTACAAACCCTCCTGTTTAGGGTACAAACCCTCCTTTTTGGTGCACAAGCCCTCGCTGTTAGGGTGCAAACACTCACGTTAAGATTCCCAAGCTTCGAGTCCAGGGTTGAAATCCACATCTTTATGCTCCAAACGACCGTCTTTAGGCTTCAAATCCGACTTTTAATTCTGAAATCCCACTTTTTTATGCTCCAAACGCTACATTAAGGGCACAAAGTCTCCATTTTAGGTCACAACGCTTCCTTTTTAGAGTCCGGAACGTTGGTTCCAGGGTTGAAAGCCTCCCTGTTCTGCTTCAAAGCGTCATTTAGAAGGTACAAGCCCTCATTTTTAGGGTGCAACGCCTCATTTTTTGGCCGCGAATCCTCCTTTTTAGGGGTCAGTACGTCCTTTTTGCTGTAAAATCCCTCACTTTTATGTTCCGGACATCTCTTTTAGGGCACAAAGCCTTGTTTTGTGGTCCCAAAGCTTCCTCTTCAGAGTCCAAAGCTTTGATTCTGTGGTTGAATTCCTCGTTTTATAATCCAAACCCTCACGTTTATTGCACAAACCCTCATTTTTAGGGCCCAAACGCTCATTTTTATGCTGCAAATCATTTCACTGGAAAATGCCTCCTTTTTATGCTCCAAACGCCTCCTTTAGGGCACGATGTCTGAATGTTAGGTCCCAAAGATTTGGTTAAGAGCCCAAAGCTTGGAGTCTAGGGTTCAAAGCCTGCTTTTTACTCTACAAACCCTCCTGTTTAGGGTACAAACCCTCCTTTTTGGTGCACAAGCCCTCGCTGTTAGGGTGCAAACACTCACGTTAAGATTCCCAAGCTTCGAGTCCAGGGTTGAAATCCACATCTTTATGCTCCAAACGACCGTCTTTAGGCTTCAAATCCGACTTTTAATTCTGAAATCCCACTTTTTTACGCTCCAAACGCTACATTAAGGGCACAAAGTCTCCATTTTAGGTCACAACGCTTCCTTTTTAGAGTCCGGAACGTTGGTTCCAGGGTTGAAAGCCTCCCTGTTCTGCTTCAAAGCGTCATTTAGAAGGTACAAGCCCTCATTTTTAGGGCGCAACGCCTCATTTTTTGGCCGCGAATCCTCCTTTTTAGGGGTCAATACGTCCTTTTTGCTGTAAAATCCCTCACTTCTATGTTCCGGACATCTCTTTTAGGGCACAAAGCCTTGTTTTGTGGTCCCAAAGCTTCCTCTTCAGAGTCCAAAGCTTTGATTCTGTGGTTGAATTCCTCGTTTTATAATCCAAACCCTCACGTTTATTGCACAAACCCTCATTTTTAGGGCCCAAACGCTCATTTTTATGCTGCAAATCATTTCACTGGAAAATGCCTCCTTTTTATGCTCCAAACGCCTCCTTTAGGGCACGATGTCTGAATGTTAGGTCCCAAAGATTTGGTTAAGAGCCCAAAGCTTGGAGTCTAGGGTTGAAAGCCTGCTTTTTACTCTACAAACCCTCCTGTTTAGGGTACAAACCCTCCTTTTTGGTGCACAAGCCCTCGCTGTTAGGGTGCAAACACTCACGTTAAGATTCCCAAGCTTCGAGTCCAGGGTTGAAATCCACATCTTTATGCTCCAAACGACCGTCTTTGGGCTTCAAATCCGACTTTTAATTCTGAAATCCCACTTTTTTATGCTCCAAACGCTACATTAAGGGCACAAAGTCTCCATTTTAGGTCACAACGCTTCCTTTTTAGAGTCCGGAACGTTGGTTCCAGGGTTGAAAGCCTCCCTGTTCTGCTTCAAAGCGTCATTTAGAAGGTACAAGCCCTCATTTTTAGGGTGCAACGCCTCATTTTTTGGCCGCGAATCCTCCTTTTTAGGGGTCAGTACGTCCTTTTTGCTGTAAAATCCCTCACTTTTATGTTCCGGACATCTCTTTTAGGGCACAAAGCCTTGTTTTGTGGTCCCAAAGCTTCCTCTTCAGAGTCCAAAGCTTTGATTCTGTGGTTGAATTCCTCGTTTTATAATCCAAACCCTCACGTTTATTGCACAAACCCTCATTTTTAGGGCCCAAACGCTCATTTTTATGCTGCAAATCATTTCACTGGAAAATGCCTCCTTTTTATGCTCCAAACGCCTCCTTTAGGGCACGATGTCTGAATGTTAGGTCCCAAAGATTTGGTTAAGAGCCCAAAGCTTGGAGTCTAGGGTTCAAAGCCTGCTTTTTACTCTACAAACCCTCCTGTTTAGGGTACAAACCCTCCTTTTTGGTGCACAAGCCCTCGCTGTTAGGGTGCAAACACTCACGTTAAGATTCCCAAGCTTCGAGTCCAGGGTTGAAATCCACATCTTTATGCTCCAAACGACCGTCTTTAGGCTTCAAATCCGACTTTTAATTCTGAAATCCCACTTTTTTACGCTCCAAACGCTACATTAAGGGCACAAAGTCTCCATTTTAGGTCACAACGCTTCCTTTTTAGAGTCCGGAACGTTGGTTCCAGGGTTGAAAGCCTCCCTGTTCTGCTTCAAAGCGTCATTTAGAAGGTACAAGCCCTCATTTTTAGGGCGCAACGCCTCATTTTTTGGCCGCGAATCCTCCTTTTTAGGGGTCAATACGTCCTTTTTGCTGTAAAATCCCTCACTTCTATGTTCCGGACATCTCATTTAGGGCACAAAGCCTTGTTTTGTGGTCCCAAAGCTTCCTCTTCAGAGTCCAAAGCTTTGATTCTGTGGTTGAATTCCTCGTTTTATAATCCAAACCCTCACGTTTATTGCACAAACCCTCATTTTTAGGGCCCAAACGCTCATTTTTATGCTGCAAATCATTTCACTGGAAAATGCCTCCTTTTTATGCTCCAAACGCCTCCTTTAGGGCACGATGTCTGAATGTTAGGTCCCAAAGATTTGGTTAAGAGCCCAAAGCTTGGAGTCTAGGGTTCAAAGCCTGCTTTTTACTCTACAAACCCTCCTGTTTAGGGTACAAACCCTCCTTTTTGGTGCACAAGCCCTCGCTGTTAGGGTGCAAACACTCACGTTAAGATTCCCAAGCTTCGAGTCCAGGGTTGAAATCCACATCTTTATGCTCCAAACGACCGTCTTTAGGCTTCAAATCCGACTTTTAATTCTGAAATCCCACTTTTTTATGCTCCAAACGCTACATTAAGGGCACAAAGTCTCCATTTTAGGTCACAACGCTTCCTTTTTAGAGTCCGGAACGTTGGTTCCAGGGTTGAAAGCCTCCCTGTTCTGCTTCAAAGCGTCATTTAGAAGGTACAAGCCCTCATTTTTAGGGTGCAACGCCTCATTTTTTGGCCGCGAATCCTCCTTTTTAGGGGTCAGTACGTCCTTTTTGCTGTAAAATCCCTCACTTTTATGTTCCGGACATCTCTTTTAGGGCACAAAGCCTTGTTTTGTGGTCCCAAAGCTTCCTCTTCAGAGTCCAAAGCTTTGATTCTGTGGTTGAATTCCTCGTTTTATAATCCAAACCCTCACGTTTATTGCACAAACCCTCATTTTTAGGGCCCAAACGCTCATTTTTATGCTGCAAATCATTTCACTGGAAAATGCCTCCTTTTTATGCTCCAAACGCCTCCTTTAGGGCACGATGTCTGAATGTTAGGTCCCAAAGATTTGGTTAAGAGCCCAAAGCTTGGAGTCTAGGGTTCAAAGCCTGCTTTTTACTCTACAAACCCTCCTGTTTAGGGTACAAACCCTCCTTTTTGGTGCACAAGCCCTCGCTGTTAGGGTGCAAACACTCACGTTAAGATTCCCAAGCTTCGAGTCCAGGGTTGAAATCCACATCTTTATGCTCCAAACGACCGTCTTTAGGCTTCAAATCCGACTTTTAATTCTGAAATCCCACTTTTTTACGCTCCAAACGCTACATTAAGGGCACAAAGTCTCCATTTTAGGTCACAACGCTTCCTTTTTAGAGTCCGGAACGTTGGTTCCAGGGTTGAAAGCCTCCCTGTTCTGCTTCAAAGCGTCATTTAGAAGGTACAAGCCCTCATTTTTAGGGCGCAACGCCTCATTTTTTGGCCGCGAATCCTCCTTTTTAGGGGTCAATACGTCCTTTTTGCTGTAAAATCCCTCACTTCTATGTTCCGGACATCTCTTTTAGGGCACAAAGCCTTGTTTTGTGGTCCCAAAGCTTCCTCTTCAGAGTCCAAAGCTTTGATTCTGTGGTTGAATTCCTCGTTTTATAATCCAAACCCTCACGTTTATTGCACAAACCCTCATTTTTAGGGCCCAAACGCTCATTTTTATGCTGCAAATCATTTCACTGGAAAATGCCTCCTTTTTATGCTCCAAACGCCTCCTTTAGGGCACGATGTCTGAATGTTAGGTCCCAAAGATTTGGTTAAGAGCCCAAAGCTTGGAGTCTAGGGTTGAAAGCCTGCTTTTTACTCTACAAACCCTCCTGTTTAGGGTACAAACCCTCCTTTTTGGTGCACAAGCCCTCGCTGTTAGGGTGCAAACACTCCTGTTAAGATTCCCAAGCTTCGAGTCCAGGGTTGAAATCCACATCTTTATGCTCCAAACGACCGTCTTTAGGCTTCAAATCTGACTTTTAATTCTGAAATCCCACTTTTTTACGCTCCAAACGCTACATTAAGGGCACAAAGTCTCCATTTTAGGTCACAACGCTTCCTTTTTAGAGTCCGGAACGTTGGTTCCAGGGTTGAAAGCCTCCCTGTTCTGCTTCAAAGCGTCATTTAGAAGGTACAAGCCCTCATTTTTAGGGCGCAACGCCTCATTTTTTGGCCGCGAATCCTCCTTTTTAGGGGTCAATACGTCCTTTTTGCTGTAAAATCCCTCACTTTTATGTTCCGGACATCTCATTTAGGGCACAAAGCCTTGTTTTGTGGTCCCAAAGCTTCCTCTTCAGAGTCCAAAGCTTTGATTCTGTGGTTGAATTCCTCGTTTTATAATCCAAACCCTCACGTTTATTGCACAAACCCTCATTTTTAGGGCCCAAACGCTCATTTTTATGCTGCAAATCATTTCACTGGAAAATGCCTCCTTTTTATGCTCCAAACGCCTCCTTTAGGGCACGATGTCTGAATGTTAGGTCCCAAAGATTTGGTTAAGAGCCCAAAGCTTGGAGTCTAGGGTTGAAAGCCTGCTTTTTACTCTACAAACCCTCCTGTTTAGGGTACAAACCCTCCTTTTTGGTGCACAAGCCCTCGCTGTTAGGGTGCAAACACTCACGTTAAGATTCCCAAGCTTCGAGTCCAGGGTTGAAATCCACATCTTTATGCTCCAAACGACCGTCTTTAGGCTTCAAATCCGACTTTTAATTCTGAAATCCCACTTTTTTACGCTCCAAACGCTACATTAAGGGCACAAAGTCTCCATTTTAGGTCACAACGCTTCCTTTTTAGAGTCCGGAACGTTGGTTCCAGGGTTGAAAGCCTCCCTGTTCTGCTTCAAAGCGTCATTTAGAAGGTACAAGCCCTCATTTTTAGGGCGCAACGCCTCATTTTTTGGCCGCGAATCCTCCTTTTTAGGGGTCAATACGTCCTTTTTGCTGTAAAATCCCTCACTTCTATGTTCCGGACATCTCTTTTAGGGCACAAAGCCTTGTTTTGTGGCCCCAAAGCTTCCTCTTCAGAGTCCAAAGCTTTGATTCTGTGGTTGAATTCCTCGTTTTATAATCCAAACCCTCACGTTTATTGCACAAACCCTCATTTTTAGGGCCCAAACGCTCATTTTTATGCTGCAAATCATTTCACTGGAAAATGCCTCCTTTTTATGCTCCAAACGCCTCCTTTAGGGCACGATGTCTGAATGTTAGGTCCCAAAGATTTGGTTAAGAGCCCAAAGCTTGGAGTCTAGGGTTGAAAGCCTGCTTTTTACTCTACAAACCCTCCTGTTTAGGGTACAAACCCTCCTTTTTGGTGCACAAGCCCTCGCTGTTAGGGTGCAAACACTCACGTTAAGATTCCCAAGCTTCGAGTCCAGGGTTGAAATCCACATCTTTATGCTCCAAACGACCGTCTTTGGGCTTCAAATCCGACTTTTAATTCTGAAATCCCACTTTTTTACGCTCCAAACGCTACATTAAGGGCACAAAGTCTCCATTTTAGGTCACAACGCTTCCTTTTTAGAGTCCGGAACGTTGGTTCCAGGGTTGAAAGCCTCCCTGTTCTGCTTCAAAGCGTCATTTAGAAGGTACAAGCCCTCATTTTTAGGGCGCAACGCCTCATTTTTTGGCTGCGAATCCTCCTTTTTAGGGGTCAATACGTCCTTTTTGCTGTAAAATCCCTCACTTTTATGTTCCGGACATCTCATTTAGGGCACAAAGCCTTGTTTTGTGGTCCCAAAGCTTCCTCTTCAGAGTCCAAAGCTTTGATTCTGTGGTTGAATTCCTCGTTTTATAATCCAAACCCTCACGTTTATTGCACAAACCCTCATTTTTAGGGCCCAAACGCTCATTTTTATGCTGCAAATCATTTCACTGGAAAATGCCTCCTTTTTATGCTCCAAACGCCTCCTTTAGGGCACGATGTCTGAATGTTAGGTCCCAAAGATTTGGTTAAGAGCCCAAAGCTTGGAGTCTAGGGTTGAAAGCCTGCTTTTTACTCTACAAACCCTCCTGTTTAGGGTACAAACCCTCCTTTTTGGTGCACAAGCCCTCGCTGTTAGGGTGCAAACACTCACGTTAAGATTCCCAAGCTTCGAGTCCAGGGTTGAAATCCACATCTTTATGCTCCAAACGACCGTCTTTAGGCTTCAAATCCGACTTTTAATTCTGAAATCCCACTTTTTTACGCTCCAAACGCTACATTAAGGGCACAAAGTCTCCATTTTAGGTCACAACGCTTCCTTTTTAGAGTCCGGAACGTTGGTTCCAGGGTTGAAAGCCTCCCTGTTCTGCTTCAAAGCGTCATTTAGAAGGTACAAGCCCTCATTTTTAGGGCGCAACGCCTCATTTTTTGGCCGCGAATCCTCCTTTTTAGGGGTCAATACGTCCTTTTTGCTGTAAAATCCCTCACTTCTATGTTCCGGACATCTCTTTTAGGGCACAAAGCCTTGTTTTGTGGTCCCAAAGCTTCCTCTTCAGAGTCCAAAGCTTTGATTCTGTGGTTGAATTCCTCGTTTTATAATCCAAACCCTCACGTTTATTGCACAAACCCTCATTTTTAGGGCCCAAACGCTCATTTTTATGCTGCAAATCATTTCACTGGAAAATGCCTCCTTTTTATGCTCCAAACGCCTCCTTTAGGGCACGATGTCTGAATGTTAGGTCCCAAAGATTTGGTTAAGAGCCCAAAGCTTGGAGTCTAGGGTTGAAAGCCTGCTTTTTACTCTACAAACCCTCCTGTTTAGGGTACAAACCCTCCTTTTTGGTGCACAAGCCCTCGCTGTTAGGGTGCAAACACTCACGTTAAGATTCCCAAGCTTCGAGTCCAGGGTTGAAATCCACATCTTTATGCTCCAAACGACCGTCTTTAGGCTTCAAATCCGACTTTTAATTCTGAAATCCCACTTTTTTACGCTCCAAACGCTACATTAAGGGCACAAAGTCTCCATTTTAGGTCACAACGCTTCCTTTTTAGAGTCCGGAACGTTGGTTCCAGGGTTGAAAGCCTCCCTGTTCTGCTTCAAAGCGTCATTTAGAAGGTACAAGCCCTCATTTTTAGGGCGCAACGCCTCATTTTTTGGCCGCGAATCCTCCTTTTTAGGGGTCAATACGTCCTTTTTGCTGTAAAATCCCTCACTTCTATGTTCCGGACATCTCTTTTAGGGCACAAAGCCTTGTTTTGTGGTCCCAAAGCTTCCTCTTCAGAGTCCAAAGCTTTGATTCTGTGGTTGAATTCCTCGTTTTATAATCCAAACCCTCACGTTTATTGCACAAACCCTCATTTTTAGGGCCCAAACGCTCATTTTTATGCTGCAAATCATTTCACTGGAAAATGCCTCCTTTTTATGCTCCAAACGCCTCCTTTAGGGCACGATGTCTGAATGTTAGGTCCCAAAGATTTGGTTAAGAGCCCAAAGCTTGGAGTCTAGGGTTGAAAGCCTGCTTTTTACTCTACAAACCCTCCTGTTTAGGGTACAAACCCTCCTTTTTGGTGCACAAGCCCTCGCTGTTAGGGTGCAAACACTCACGTTAAGATTCCCAAGCTTCGAGTCCAGGGTTGAAATCCACATCTTTATGCTCCAAACGACCGTCTTTAGGCTTCAAATCCGACTTTTAATTCTGAAATCCCACTTTTTTACGCTCCAAACGCTACATTAAGGGCACAAAGTCTCCATTTTAGGTCACAACGCTTCCTTTTTAGAGTCCGGAACGTTGGTTCCAGGGTTGAAAGCCTCCCTGTTCTGCTTCAAAGCGTCATTTAGAAGGTACAAGCCCTCATTTTTAGGGCGCAACGCCTCATTTTTTGGCCGCGAATCCTCCTTTTTAGGGGTCAATACGTCCTTTTTGCTGTAAAATCCCTCACTTTTATGTTCCGGACATCTCTTTTAGGGCACAAAGCCTTGTTTTGTGGTCCCAAAGCTTCCTCTTCAGAGTCCAAAGCTTTGATTCTGTGGTTGAATTCCTCGTTTTATAATCCAAACCCTCACGTTTATTGCACAAACCCTCATTTTTAGGGCCCAAACGCTCATTTTTATGCTGCAAATCATTTCACTGGAAAATGCCTCCTTTTTATGCTCCAAACGCCTCCTTTAGGGCACGATGTCTGAATGTTAGGTCCCAAAGATTAGGTTAAGAGCCCAAAGCTTGGAGTCTAGGGTTGAAAGCCTGCTTTTTACTCTACAAACCCTCCTGTTTAGGGTACAAACCCTCCTTTTTGGTGCACAAGCCCTCGCTGTTAGGGTGCAAACACTCACGTTAAGATTCCCAAGCTTCGAGTCCAGGGTTGAAATCCACATCTTTATGCTCCAAACGACCGTCTTTAGGCTTCAAATCCGACTTTTAATTCTGAAATCCCACTTTTTTACGCTCCAAACGCTACATTAAGGGCACAAAGTCTCCATTTTAGGTCACAACGCTTCCTTTTTAGAGTCCGGAACGTTGGTTCCAGGGTTGAAAGCCTCCTGTTCTGCTTCAAAGCATCATTTAGAAGGTACAAGCCCTCATTTTTAGGGCGCAACGCCTCATTTTTTGGCCGCGAATCCTCCTTTTTAGGGGTCAATACGTCCTTTTTGCTGTAAAATCCCTCACTTTTATGTTCCGGACATCTCTTTTAGGGCACAAAGCCTTGTTTTGTGGTCCCAAAGCTTCCTCTTCAGAGTCCAAAGCTTTGATTCTGTGGTTGAATTCCTCGTTTTATAATCCAAACCCTCACGTTTATTGCACAAACCCTCATTTTTAGGGCCCAAACGCTCATTTTTATGCTGCAAATCATTTCACTGGAAAATGCCTCCTTTTTATGCTCCAAACGCCTCCTTTAGGGCACGATGTCTGAATGTTAGGTCCCAAAGATTTGGTTAAGAGCCCAAAGCTTGGAGTCTAGGGTTGAAAGCCTGCTTTTTACTCTACAAACCCTCCTGTTTAGGGTACAAACCCTCCTTTTTGGTGCACAAGCCCTCGCTGTTAGGGTGCAAACACTCACGTTAAGATTCCCAAGCTTCGAGTCCAGGGTTGAAATCCACATCTTTATGCTCCAAACGACCGTCTTTAGGCTTCAAATCCGACTTTTAATTCTGAAATCCCACTTTTTTACGCTCCAAACGCTACATTAAGGGCACAAAGTCTCCATTTTAGGTCACAACGCTTCCTTTTTAGAGTCCGGAACGTTGGTTCCAGGGTTGAAAGCCTCCCTGTTCTGCTTCAAAGCGTCATTTAGAAGGTACAAGCCCTCATTTTTAGGGCGCAACGCCTCATTTTTTGGCCGCGAATCCTCCTTTTTAGGGGTCAATACGTCCTTTTTGCTGTAAAATCCCTCACTTTTATGTTCCGGACATCTCATTTAGGGCACAAAGCCTTGTTTTGTGGTCCCAAAGCTTCCTCTTCAGAGTCCAAAGCTTTGATTCTGTGGTTGAATTCCTCGTTTTATAATCCAAACCCTCACGTTTATTGCACAAACCCTCATTTTTAGGGCCCAAACGCTCATTTTTATGCTGCAAATCATTTCACTGGAAAATGCCTCCTTTTTATGCTCCAAACGCCTCCTTTAGGGCACGATGTCTGAATGTTAGGTCCCAAAGATTTGGTTAAGAGCCCAAAGCTTGGAGTCTAGGGTTGAAAGCCTGCTTTTTACTCTACAAACCCTCCTGTTTAGGGTACAAACCCTCCTTTTTGGTGCACAAGCCCTCGCTGTTAGGGTGCAAACACTCACGTTAAGATTCCCAAGCTTCGAGTCCAGGGTTGAAATCCACATCTTTATGCTCCAAACGACCGTCTTTAGGCTTCAAATCCGACTTTTAATTCTGAAATCCCACTTTTTTACGCTCCAAACGCTACATTAAGGGCACAAAGTCTCCATTTTAGGTCACAACGCTTCCTTTTTAGAGTCCGGAACGTTGGTTCCAGGGTTGAAAGCCTCCCTGTTCTGCTTCAAAGCGTCATTTAGAAGGTACAAGCCCTCATTTTTAGGGCGCAACGCCTCATTATTTGGCCGCGAATCCTCCTTTTTAGGGGTCAATACGTCCTTTTTGCTGTAAAATCCCTCACTTCTATGTTCCGGACATCTCTTTTAGGGCACAAAGCCTTGTTTTGTGGTCCCAAAGCTTCCTCTTCAGAGTCCAAAGCTTTGATTCTGTGGTTGAATTCCTCGTTTTATAATCCAAACCCTCACGTTTATTGCACAAACCCTCATTTTTAGGGCCCAAACGCTCATTTTTATGCTGCAAATCATTTCACTGGAAAATGCCTCCTTTTTATGCTCCAAACGCCTCCTTTAGGGCACGATGTCTGAATGTTAGGTCCCAAAGATTTGGTTAAGAGCCCAAAGCTTGGAGTCTAGGGTTGAAAGCCTGCTTTTTACTCTACAAACCCTCCTGTTTAGGGTACAAACCCTCCTTTTTGGTGCACAAGCCCTCGCTGTTAGGGTGCAAACACTCACGTTAAGATTCCCAAGCTTCGAGTCCAGGGTTGAAATCCACATCTTTATGCTCCAAACGACCGTCTTTAGGCTTCAAATCCGACTTTTAATTCTGAAATCCCACTTTTTTACGCTCCAAACGCTACATTAAGGGCACAAAGTCTCCATTTTAGGTCACAACGCTTCCTTTTTAGAGTCCGGAACGTTGGTTCCAGGGTTGAAAGCCTCCCTGTTCTGCTTCAAAGCGTCATTTAGAAGGTACAAGCCCTCATTTTTAGGGCGCAACGCCTCATTTTTTGGCCGCGAATCCTCCTTTTTAGGGGTCAATACGTCCTTTTTGCTGTAAAATCCCTCACTTTTATGTTCCGGACATCTCTTTTAGGGCACAAAGCCTTGTTTTGTGGTCCCAAAGCTTCCTCTTCAGAGTCCAAAGCTTTGATTCTGTGGTTGAATTCCTCATTTTATAATCCAAACCCTCACGTTTATTGCACAAACCCTCATTTTTAGGGCCCAAACGCTCATTTTTATGCTGCAAATCATTTCACTGGAAAATGCCTCCTTTTTATGCTCCAAACGCCTCCTTTAGGGCACGATGTCTGAATGTTAGGTCCCAAAGATTTGGTTAAGAGCCCAAAGCTTGGAGTCTAGGGTTGAAAGCCTGCTTTTTACTCTACAAACCCTCCTGTTTAGGGTACAAACCCTCCTTTTTGGTGCACAAGCCCTCGCTGTTAGGGTGCAAACACTCACGTTAAGATTCCCAAGCTTCGAGTCCAGGGTTGAAATCCACATCTTTATGCTCCAAACGACCGTCTTTAGGCTTCAAATCCGACTTTTAATTCTGAAATCCCACTTTTTTACGCTCCAAACGCTACATTAAGGGCACAAAGTCTCCATTTTAGGTCACAACGCTTCCTTTTTAGAGTCCGGAACGTTGGTTCCAGGGTTGAAAGCCTCCCTGTTCTGCTTCAAAGCGTCATTTAGAAGGTACAAGCCCTCATTTTTAGGGCGCAACGCCTCATTTTTTGGCCGCGAATCCTCCTTTTTAGGGGTCAGTACGTCCTTTTTGCTGTAAAATCCCTCACTTCTATGTTCCGGACATCTCATTTAGGGCACAAAGCCTTGTTTTGTGGTCCCAAAGCTTCCTCTTCAGAGTCCAAAGCTTTGATTCTGTGGTTGAATTCCTCGTTTTATAATCCAAACCCTCACGTTTATTGCACAAACCCTCATTTTTAGGGCCCAAACGCTCATTTTTATGCTGCAAATCATTTCACTGGAAAATGCCTCCTTTTTATGCTCCAAACGCCTCCTTTAGGGCACGATGTCTGAATGTTAGGTCCCAAAGATTTGGTTAAGAGCCCAAAGCTTGGAGTCTAGGGTTGAAAGCCTGCTTTTTACTCTACAAACCCTCCTGTTTAGGGTACAAACCCTCCTTTTTGGTGCACAAGCCCTCGCTGTTAGGGTGCAAACACTCACGTTAAGATTCCCAAGCTTCGAGTCCAGGGTTGAAATCCACATCTTTATGCTCCAAACGACCGTCTTTGGGCTTCAAATCCGACTTTTAATTCTGAAATCTCACTTTTTTACGCTCCAAACGCTACATTAAGGGCACAAAGTCTCCATTTTAGGTCACAACGCTTCCTTTTTAGAGTCCGGAACGTTGGTTCCAGGGTTGAAAGCCTCCCTGTTCTGCTTCAAAGCGTCATTTAGAAGGTACAAGCCCTCATTTTTAGGGCGCAACGCCTCATTTTTTGGCCGCGAATCCTCCTTTTTAGGGGTCAATACGTCCTTTTTGCTGTAAAATCCCTCACTTTTATGTTCCGGACATCTCATTTAGGGCACAAAGCCTTGTTTTGTGGTCCCAAAGCTTCCTCTTCAGAGTCCAAAGCTTTGATTCTGTGGTTGAATTCCTCGTTTTATAATCCAAACCCTCACGTTTATTGCACAAACCCTCATTTTTAGGGCCCAAACGCTCATTTTTATGCTGCAAATCATTTCACTGGAAAATGCCTCCTTTTTATGCTCCAAACGCCTCCTTTAGGGCACGATGTCTGAATGTTAGGTCCCAAAGATTTGGTTAAGAGCCCAAAGCTTGGAGTCTAGGGTTGAAAGCCTGCTTTTTACTCTACAAACCCTCCTGTTTAGGGTACAAACCCTCCTTTTTGGTGCACAAGCCCTCGCTGTTAGGGTGCAAACACTCACGTTAAGATTCCCAAGCTTCGAGTCCAGGGTTGAAATCCACATCTTTATGCTCCAAACGACCGTCTTTAGGCTTCAAATCCGACTTTTAATTCTGAAATCCCACTTTTTTACGCTCCAAACGCTACATTAAGGGCACAAAGTCTCCATTTTAGGTCACAACGCTTCCTTTTTAGAGTCCGGAACGTTGGTTCCAGGGTTGAAAGCCTCCCTGTTCTGCTTCAAAGCGTCATTTAGAAGGTACAAGCCCTCATTTTTAGGGCGCAACGCCTCATTTTTTGGCCGCGAATCCTCCTTTTTAGGGGTCAATACGTCCTTTTTGCTGTAAAATCCCTCACTTCTATGTTCCGGACATCTCTTTTAGGGCACAAAGCCTTGTTTTGTGGTCCCAAAGCTTCCTCTTCAGAGTCCAAAGCTTTGATTCTGTGGTTGAATTCCTCGTTTTAT
Source organism: Strix aluco (assembly GCF_031877795.1). Taxonomy (NCBI): domain Eukaryota; kingdom Metazoa; phylum Chordata; class Aves; order Strigiformes; family Strigidae; genus Strix; species Strix aluco. The sequence goes on from NC_133970.1 coordinate 8,765,328, forward strand.
AATCCAAACCCTCACGTTTATTGCACAAACCCTCATTTTTAGGGCCCAAACGCTCATTTTTATGCTGCAAATCATTTCACTGGAAAATGCCTCCTTTTTATGCTCCAAACGCCTCCTTTAGGGCACGATGTCTGAATGTTAGGTCCCAAAGATTTGGTTAAGAGCCCAAAGCTTGGAGTCTAGGGTTGAAAGCCTGCTTTTTACTCTACAAACCCTCCTGTTTAGGGTACAAACCCTCCTTTTTGGTGCACAAGCCCTCGCTGTTAGGGTGCAAACACTCGCGTTAAGATTCCCAAGCTTCGAGTCCAGGGTTGAAATCCACATCTTTATGCTCCAAACGACCGTCTTTAGGCTTCAAATCCGACTTTTAATTCTGAAATCCCACTTTTTTACGCTCCAAACGCTACATTAAGGGCACAAAGTCTCCATTTTAGGTCACAACACTTCCTTTTTAGAGTCCGGAACGTTGGTTCCAGGGTTGAAAGCCTCCCTGTTCTGCTTCAAAGCGTCATTTAGAAGGTACAAGCCCTCATTTTTAGGGCGCAACGCCTCATTTTTTGGCCGCGAATCCTCCTTTTTAGGGGTCAATACGTCCTTTTTGCTGTAAAATCCCTCACTTTTATGTTCCGGACATCTCTTTTAGGGCACAAAGCCTTGTTTTGTGGTCCCAAAGCTTCCTCTTCAGAGTCCAAAGCTTTGATTCTGTGGTTGAATTCCTCGTTTTATAATCCAAACCCTCACGTTTATTGCACAAACCCTCATTTTTAGGGCCCAAACGCTCATTTTTATGCTGCAAATCATTTCACTGGAAAATGCCTCCTTTTTATGCTCCAAACGCCTCCTTTAGGGCACGATGTCTGAATGTTAGGTCCCAAAGATTTGGTTAAGAGCCCAAAGCTTGGAGTCTAGGGTTGAAAGCCTGCTTTTTACTCTACAAACCCTCCTGTTTAGGGTACAAACCCTCCTTTTTGGTGCACAAGCCCTCGCTGTTAGGGTGCAAACACTCACGTTAAGATTCCCAAGCTTCGAGTCCAGGGTTGAAATCCACATCTTTATGCTCCAAACGACCGTCTTTAGGCTTCAAATCCGACTTTTAATTCTGAAATCCCACTTTTTTACGCTCCAAACGCTACATTAAGGGCACAAAGTCTCCATTTTAGGTCACAACGCTTCCTTTTTAGAGTCCGGAACGTTGGTTCCAGGGTTGAAAGCCTCCCTGTTCTGCTTCAAAGCGTCATTTAGAAGGTACAAGCCCTCATTTTTAGGGCGCAACGCCTCATTTTTTGGCCGCAAATCCTCCTTTTTAGGGGTCAATACGTCCTTTTTGCTGTAAAATCCCTCACTTTTATGTTCCGGACATCTCTTTTAGGGCACAAAGCCTTGTTTTGTGGTCCCAAAGCTTCCTCTTCAGAGTCCAAAGCTTTGATTCTGTGGTTGAATTCCTCGTTTTATAATCCAAACCCTCACGTTTATTGCACAAACCCTCATTTTTAGGGCCCAAACGCTCATTTTTATGCTGCAAATCATTTCACTGGAAAATGCCTCCTTTTTATGCTCCAAACGCCTCCTTTAGGGCACGATGTCTGAATGTTAGGTCCCAAAGATTTGGTTAAGAGCCCAAAGCTTGGAGTCTAGGGTTGAAAGCCTGCTTTTTACTCTACAAACCCTCCTGTTTAGGGTACAAACCCTCCTTTTTGGTGCACAAGCCCTCGCTGTTAGGGTGCAAACACTCACGTTAAGATTCCCAAGCTTCGAGTCCAGGGTTGAAATCCACATCTTTATGCTCCAAACGACCGTCTTTAGGCTTCAAATCCGACTTTTAATTCTGAAATCCCACTTTTTTACGCTCCAAACGCTACATTAAGGGCACAAAGTCTCCATTTTAGGTCACAACGCTTCCTTTTTAGAGTCCGGAACGTTGGTTCCAGGGTTGAAAGCCTCCCTGTTCTGCTTCAAAGCGTCATTTAGAAGGTACAAGCCCTCATTTTTAGGGCGCAACGCCTCATTTTTTGGCCGCGAATCCTCCTTTTTAGGGGTCAGTACGTCCTTTTTGCTGTAAAATCCCTCACTTCTATGTTCCGGACATCTCTTTTAGGGCACAAAGCCTTGTTTTGTGGTCCCAAAGCTTCCTCTTCAGAGTCCAAAGCTTTGATTCTGTGGTTGAATTCCTCGTTTTATAATCCAAACCCTCACGTTTATTGCACAAACCCTCATTTTTAGGGCCCAAACGCTCATTTTTATGCTGCAAATCATTTCACTGGAAAATGCCTCCTTTTTATGCTCCAAACGCCTCCTTTAGGGCACGATGTCTGAATGTTAGGTCCCAAAGATTTGGTTAAGAGCCCAAAGCTTGGAGTCTAGGGTTGAAAGCCTGCTTTTTACTCTACAAACCCTCCTGTTTAGGGTACAAACCCTCCTTTTTGGTGCACAAGCCCTCGCTGTTAGGGTGCAAACACTCACGTTAAGATTCCCAAGCTTCGAGTCCAGGGTTGAAATCCACATCTTTATGCTCCAAACGACCGTCTTTGGGCTTCAAATCCGACTTTTAATTCTGAAATCTCACTTTTTTACACTCCAAACGCTACATTAAGGGCACAAAGTCTCCATTTTAGGTCACAACGCTTCCTTTTTAGAGTCCGGAACGTTGGTTCCAGGGTTGAAAGCCTCCCTGTTCTGCTTCAAAGCGTCATTTAGAAGGTACAAGCCCTCATTTTTAGGGCGCAACGCCTCATTTTTTGGCCGCGAATCCTCCTTTTTAGGGGTCAATACGTCCTTTTTGCTGTAAAATCCCTCACTTTTATGTTCCGGACATCTCTTTTAGGGCACAAAGCCTTGTTTTGTGGTCCCAAAGCTTCCTCTTCAGAGTCCAAAGCTTTGATTCTGTGGTTGAATTCCTCGTTTTATAATCCAAACCCTCACGTTTATTGCACAAACCCTCATTTTTAGGGCCCAAACGCTCATTTTTATGCTGCAAATCATTTCACTGGAAAATGCCTCCTTTTTATGCTCCAAACGCCTCCTTTAGGGCACGATGTCTGAATGTTAGGTCCCAAAGATTTGGTTAAGAGCCCAAAGCTTGGAGTCTAGGGTTGAAAGCCTGCTTTTTACTCTACAAACCCTCCTGTTTAGGGTACAAACCCTCCTTTTTGGTGCACAAGCCCTCGCTGTTAGGGTGCAAACACTCACGTTAAGATTCCCAAGCTTCGAGTCCAGGGTTGAAATCCACATCTTTATGCTCCAAACGACCGTCTTTGGGCTTCAAATCCGACTTTTAATTCTGAAATCCCACTTTTTTATGCTCCAAACGCTACATTAAGGGCACAAAGTCTCCATTTTAGGTCACAACGCTTCCTTTTTAGAGTCCGGAACGTTGGTTCCAGGGTTGAAAGCCTCCCTGTTCTGCTTCAAAGCGTCATTTAGAAGGTACAAGCCCTCATTTTTAGGGTGCAACGCCTCATTTTTTGGCCGCGAATCCTCCTTTTTAGGGGTCAGTACGTCCTTTTTGCTGTAAAATCCCTCACTTTTATGTTCCGGACATCTCTTTTAGGGCACAAAGCCTTGTTTTGTGGTCCCAAAGCTTCCTCTTCAGAGTCCAAAGCTTTGATTCTGTGGTTGAATTCCTCGTTTTATAATCCAAACCCTCACGTTTATTGCACAAACCCTCATTTTTAGGGCCCAAACGCTCATTTTTATGCTGCAAATCATTTCACTGGAAAATGCCTCCTTTTTATGCTCCAAACGCCTCCTTTAGGGCACGATGTCTGAATGTTAGGTCCCAAAGATTTGGTTAAGAGCCCAAAGCTTGGAGTCTAGGGTTCAAAGCCTGCTTTTTACTCTACAAACCCTCCTGTTTAGGGTACAAACCCTCCTTTTTGGTGCACAAGCCCTCGCTGTTAGGGTGCAAACACTCACGTTAAGATTCCCAAGCTTCGAGTCCAGGGTTGAAATCCACATCTTTATGCTCCAAACGACCGTCTTTAGGCTTCAAATCCGACTTTTAATTCTGAAATCCCACTTTTTTACGCTCCAAACGCTACATTAAGGGCACAAAGTCTCCATTTTAGGTCACAACGCTTCCTTTTTAGAGTCCGGAACGTTGGTTCCAGGGTTGAAAGCCTCCCTGTTCTGCTTCAAAGCGTCATTTAGAAGGTACAAGCCCTCATTTTTAGGGTGCAACGCCTCATTTTTTGGCCGCGAATCTTCCTTTTTAGGGGTCAGTACGTCCTTTTTGCTGTAAAATCCCTCACTTTTATGTTCCGGACATCTCATTTAGGGCACAAAGCCTTGTTTTGTGGTCCCAAAGCTTCCTCTTCAGAGTCCAAAGCTTTGATTCTGTGGTTGAATTCCTCGTTTTATAATCCAAACCCTCACGTTTATTGCACAAACCCTCATTTTTAGGGCCCAAACGCTCATTTTTATGCTGCAAATCATTTCACTGGAAAATGCCTCCTTTTTATGCTCCAAACGCCTCCTTTAGGGCACGATGTCTGAATGTTAGGTCCCAAAGATTTGGTTAAGAGCCCAAAGCTTGGAGTCTAGGGTTGAAAGCCTGCTTTTTACTCTACAAACCCTCCTGTTTAGGGTACAAACCCTCCTTTTTGGTGCACAAGCCCTCGCTGTTAGGGTGCAAACACTCACGTTAAGATTCCCAAGCTTCGAGTCCAGGGTTGAAATCCACATCTTTATGCTCCAAACGACCGTCTTTGGGCTTCAAATCCGACTTTTAATTCTGAAATCCCACTTTTTTACGCTCCAAACGCTACATTAAGGGCACAAAGTCTCCATTTTAGGTCACAACGCTTCCTTTTTAGAGTCCGGAACGTTGGTTCCAGGGTTGAAAGCCTCCCTGTTCTGCTTCAAAGCGTCATTTAGAAGGTACAAGCCCTCATTTTTAGGGTGCAACGCCTCATTTTTTGGCCGCGAATCCTCCTTTTTAGGGGTCAGTACGTCCTTTTTGCTGTAAAATCCCTCACTTTTATGTTCCGGACATCTCTTTTAGGGCACAAAGCCTTGTTTTGTGGTCCCAAAGCTTCCTCTTCAGAGTCCAAAGCTTTGATTCTGTGGTTGAATTCCTCGTTTTATAATCCAAACCCTCACGTTTATTGCACAAACCCTCATTTTTAGGGCCCAAACGCTCATTTTTATGCTGCAAATCATTTCACTGGAAAATGCCTCCTTTTTATGCTCCAAACGCCTCCTTTAGGGCACGATGTCTGAATGTTAGGTCCCAAAGATTTGGTTAAGAGCCCAAAGCTTGGAGTCTAGGGTTGAAAGCCTGCTTTTTACTCTACAAACCCTCCTGTTTAGGGTACAAACCCTCCTTTTTGGTGCACAAGCCCTCGCTGTTAGGGTGCAAACACTCACGTTAAGATTCCCAAGCTTCGAGTCCAGGGTTGAAATCCACATCTTTATGCTCCAAACGACCGTCTTTGGGCTTCAAATCCGACTTTTAATTCTGAAATCCCACTTTTTTACGCTCCAAACGCTACATTAAGGGCACAAAGTCTCCATTTTAGGTCACAACGCTTCCTTTTTAGAGTCCGGAACGTTGGTTCCAGGGTTGAAAGCCTCCCTGTTCTGCTTCAAAGCGTCATTTAGAAGGTACAAGCCCTCATTTTTAGGGCGCAACGCCTCATTTTTTGGCCGCGAATCCTCCTTTTTAGGGGTCAATACGTCCTTTTTGCTGTAAAATCCCTCACTTCTATGTTCCGGACATCTCTTTTAGGGCACAAAGCCTTGTTTTGTGGTCCCAAAGCTTCCTCTTCAGAGTCCAAAGCTTTGATTCTGTGGTTGAATTCCTCGTTTTATAATCCAAACCCTCACGTTTATTGCACAAACCCTCATTTTTAGGGCCCAAACGCTCATTTTTATGCTGCAAATCATTTCACTGGAAAATGCCTCCTTTTTATGCTCCAAACGCCTCCTTTAGGGCACGATGTCTGAATGTTAGGTCCCAAAGATTTGGTTAAGAGCCCAAAGCTTGGAGTCTAGGGTTGAAAGCCTGCTTTTTACTCTACAAACCCTCCTGTTTAGGGTACAAACCCTCCTTTTTGGTGCACAAGCCCTCGCTGTTAGGGTGCAAACACTCACGTTAAGATTCCCAAGCTTCGAGTCCAGGGTTGAAATCCACATCTTTATGCTCCAAACGACCGTCTTTAGGCTTCAAATCCGACTTTTAATTCTGAAATCCCACTTTTTTACGCTCCAAACGCTACATTAAGGGCACAAAGTCTCCATTTTAGGTCACAACGCTTCCTTTTTAGAGTCCGGAACGTTGGTTCCAGGGTTGAAAGCCTCCCTGTTCTGCTTCAAAGCGTCATTTAGAAGGTACAAGCCCTCATTTTTAGGGCGCAACGCCTCATTTTTTGGCCGCGAATCCTCCTTTTTAGGGGTCAATACGTCCTTTTTGCTGTAAAATCCCTCACTTCTATGTTCCGGACATCTCTTTTAGGGCACAAAGCCTTGTTTTGTGGTCCCAAAGCTTCCTCTTCAGAGTCCAAAGCTTTGATTCTGTGGTTGAATTCCTCGTTTTATAATCCAAACCCTCACGTTTATTGCACAAACCCTCATTTTTAGGGCCCAAACGCTCATTTTTATGCTGCAAATCATTTCACTGGAAAATGCCTCCTTTTTATGCTCCAAACGCCTCCTTTAGGGCACGATGTCTGAATGTTAGGTCCCAAAGATTTGGTTAAGAGCCCAAAGCTTGGAGTCTAGGGTTCAAAGCCTGCTTTTTACTCTACAAACCCTCCTGTTTAGGGTACAAACCCTCCTTTTTGGTGCACAAGCCCTCGCTGTTAGGGTGCAAACACTCACGTTAAGATTCCCAAGCTTCGAGTCCAGGGTTGAAATCCACATCTTTATGCTCCAAACGACCGTCTTTAGGCTTCAAATCCGACTTTTAATTCTGAAATCCCACTTTTTTACGCTCCAAACGCTACATTAAGGGCACAAAGTCTCCATTTTAGGTCACAACGCTTCCTTTTTAGAGTCCGGAACGTTGGTTCCAGGGTTGAAAGCCTCCCTGTTCTGCTTCAAAGCGTCATTTAGAAGGTACAAGCCCTCATTTTTAGGGTGCAACGCCTCATTTTTTGGCCGCGAATCTTCCTTTTTAGGGGTCAGTACGTCCTTTTTGCTGTAAAATCCCTCACTTTTATGTTCCGGACATCTCATTTAGGGCACAAAGCCTTGTTTTGTGGTCCCAAAGCTTCCTCTTCAGAGTCCAAAGCTTTGATTCTGTGGTTGAATTCCTCGTTTTATAATCCAAACCCTCACGTTTATTGCACAAACCCTCATTTTTAGGGCCCAAACGCTCATTTTTATGCTGCAAATCATTTCACTGGAAAATGCCTCCTTTTTATGCTCCAAACGCCTCCTTTAGGGCACGATGTCTGAATGTTAGGTCCCAAAGATTTGGTTAAGAGCCCAAAGCTTGGAGTCTAGGGTTGAAAGCCTGCTTTTTACTCTACAAACCCTCCTGTTTAGGGTACAAACCCTCCTTTTTGGTGCACAAGCCCTCGCTGTTAGGGTGCAAACACTCACGTTAAGATTCCCAAGCTTCGAGTCCAGGGTTGAAATCCACATCTTTATGCTCCAAACGACCGTCTTTGGGCTTCAAATCCGACTTTTAATTCTGAAATCCCACTTTTTTACGCTCCAAACGCTACATTAAGGGCACAAAGTCTCCATTTTAGGTCACAACGCTTCCTTTTTAGAGTCCGGAACGTTGGTTCCAGGGTTGAAAGCCTCCCTGTTCTGCTTCAAAGCGTCATTTAGAAGGTACAAGCCCTCATTTTTAGGGTGCAACGCCTCATTTTTTGGCCGCGAATCCTCCTTTTTAGGGGTCAGTACGTCCTTTTTGCTGTAAAATCCCTCACTTTTATGTTCCGGACATCTCTTTTAGGGCACAAAGCCTTGTTTTGTGGTCCCAAAGCTTCCTCTTCAGAGTCCAAAGCTTTGATTCTGTGGTTGAATTCCTCGTTTTATAATCCAAACCCTCACGTTTATTGCACAAACCCTCATTTTTAGGGCCCAAACGCTCATTTTTATGCTGCAAATCATTTCACTGGAAAATGCCTCCTTTTTATGCTCCAAACGCCTCCTTTAGGGCACGATGTCTGAATGTTAGGTCCCAAAGATTTGGTTAAGAGCCCAAAGCTTGGAGTCTAGGGTTGAAAGCCTGCTTTTTACTCTACAAACCCTCCTGTTTAGGGTACAAACCCTCCTTTTTGGTGCACAAGCCCTCGCTGTTAGGGTGCAAACACTCACGTTAAGATTCCCAAGCTTCGAGTCCAGGGTTGAAATCCACATCTTTATGCTCCAAACGACCGTCTTTGGGCTTCAAATCCGACTTTTAATTCTGAAATCCCACTTTTTTACGCTCCAAACGCTACATTAAGGGCACAAAGTCTCCATTTTAGGTCACAACGCTTCCTTTTTAGAGTCCGGAACGTTGGTTCCAGGGTTGAAAGCCTCCCTGTTCTGCTTCAAAGCGTCATTTAGAAGGTACAAGCCCTCATTTTTAGGGCGCAACGCCTCATTTTTTGGCCGCGAATCCTCCTTTTTAGGGGTCAATACGTCCTTTTTGCTGTAAAATCCCTCACTTTTATGTTCCGGACATCTCATTTAGGGCACAAAGCCTTGTTTTGTGGTCCCAAAGCTTCCTCTTCAGAGTCCAAAGCTTTGATTCTGTGGTTGAATTCCTCGTTTTATAATCCAAACCCTCACGTTTATTGCACAAACCCTCATTTTTAGGGCCCAAACGCTCATTTTTATGCTGCAAATCATTTCACTGGAAAATGCCTCCTTTTTATGCTCCAAACGCCTCCTTTAGGGCACGATGTCTGAATGTTAGGTCCCAAAGATTTGGTTAAGAGCCCAAAGCTTGGAGTCTAGGGTTGAAAGCCTGCTTTTTACTCTACAAACCCTCCTGTTTAGGGTACAAACCCTCCTTTTTGGTGCACAAGCCCTCGCTGTTAGGGTGCAAACACTCACGTTAAGATTCCCAAGCTTCGAGTCCAGGGTTGAAATCCACATCTTTATGCTCCAAACGACCGTCTTTAGGCTTCAAATCCGACTTTTAATTCTGAAATCCCACTTTTTTACGCTCCAAACGCTACATTAAGGGCACAAAGTCTCCATTTTAGGTCACAACGCTTCCTTTTTAGAGTCCGGAACGTTGGTTCCAGGGTTGAAAGCCTCCCTGTTCTGCTTCAAAGCGTCATTTAGAAGGTACAAGCCCTCATTTTTAGGGCGCAACGCCTCATTTTTTGGCCGCGAATCCTCCTTTTTAGGGGTCAATACGTCCTTTTTGCTGTAAAATCCCTCACTTCTATGTTCCGGACATCTCTTTTAGGGCACAAAGCCTTGTTTTGTGGTCCCAAAGCTTCCTCTTCAGAGTCCAAAGCTTTGATTCTGTGGTTGAATTCCTCGTTTTATAATCCAAACCCTCACGTTTATTGCACAAACCCTCATTTTTAGGGCCCAAACGCTCATTTTTATGCTGCAAATCATTTCACTGGAAAATGCCTCCTTTTTATGCTCCAAACGCCTCCTTTAGGGCACGATGTCTGAATGTTAGGTCCCAAAGATTTGGTTAAGAGCCCAAAGCTTGGAGTCTAGGGTTGAAAGCCTGCTTTTTACTCTACAAACCCTCCTGTTTAGGGTACAAACCCTCCTTTTTGGTGCACAAGCCCTCGCTGTTAGGGTGCAAACACTCACGTTAAGATTCCCAAGCTTCGAGTCCAGGGTTGAAATCCACATCTTTATGCTCCAAACGACCGTCTTTGGGCTTCAAATCCGACTTTTAATTCTGAAATCCCACTTTTTTACGCTCCAAACGCTACATTAAGGGCACAAAGTCTCCATTTTAGGTCACAACGCTTCCTTTTTAGAGTCCGGAACGTTGGTTCCAGGGTTGAAAGCCTCCCTGTTCTGCTTCAAAGCGTCATTTAGAAGGTACAAGCCCTCATTTTTAGGGCGCAACGCCTCATTTTTTGGCTGCGAATCCTCCTTTTTAGGGGTCAATACGTCCTTTTTGCTGTAAAATCCCTCACTTTTATGTTCCGGACATCTCATTTAGGGCACAAAGCCTTGTTTTGTGGTCCCAAAGCTTCCTCTTCAGAGTCCAAAGCTTTGATTCTGTGGTTGAATTCCTCGTTTTATAATCCAAACCCTCACGTTTATTGCACAAACCCTCATTTTTAGGGCCCAAACGCTCATTTTTATGCTGCAAATCATTTCACTGGAAAATGCCTCCTTTTTATGCTCCAAACGCCTCCTTTAGGGCACGATGTCTGAATGTTAGGTCCCAAAGATTTGGTTAAGAGCCCAAAGCTTGGAGTCTAGGGTTGAAAGCCTGCTTTTTACTCTACAAACCCTCCTGTTTAGGGTACAAACCCTCCTTTTTGGTGCACAAGCCCTCGCTGTTAGGGTGCAAACACTCACGTTAAGATTCCCAAGCTTCGAGTCCAGGGTTGAAATCCACATCTTTATGCTCCAAACGACCGTCTTTAGGCTTCAAATCCGACTTTTAATTCTGAAATCCCACTTTTTTACGCTCCAAACGCTACATTAAGGGCACAAAGTCTCCATTTTAGGTCACAACGCTTCCTTTTTAGAGTCCGGAACGTTGGTTCCAGGGTTGAAAGCCTCCCTGTTCTGCTTCAAAGCGTCATTTAGAAGGTACAAGCCCTCATTTTTAGGGCGCAACGCCTCATTTTTTGGCCGCGAATCCTCCTTTTTAGGGGTCAGTACGTCCTTTTTGCTGTAAAATCCCTCACTTCTATGTTCCGGACATCTCTTTTAGGGCACAAAGCCTTGTTTTGTGGTCCCAAAGCTTCCTCTTCAGAGTCCAAAGCTTTGATTCTGTGGTTGAATTCCTCGTTTTATAATCCAAACCCTCACGTTTATTGCACAAACCCTCATTTTTAGGGCCCAAACGCTCATTTTTATGCTGCAAATCATTTCACTGGAAAATGCCTCCTTTTTATGCTCCAAACGCCTCCTTTAGGGCACGATGTCTGAATGTTAGGTCCCAAAGATTTGGTTAAGAGCCCAAAGCTTGGAGTCTAGGGTTGAAAGCCTGCTTTTTACTCTACAAACCCTCCTGTTTAGGGTACAAACCCTCCTTTTTGGTGCACAAGCCCTCGCTGTTAGGGTGCAAACACTCACGTTAAGATTCCCAAGCTTCGAGTCCAGGGTTGAAATCCACATCTTTATGCTCCAAACGACCGTCTTTAGGCTTCAAATCCGACTTTTAATTCTGAAATCCCACTTTTTTACGCTCCAAACGCTACATTAAGGGCACAAAGTCTCCATTTTAGGTCACAACGCTTCCTTTTTAGAGTCCGGAACGTTGGTTCCAGGGTTGAAAGCCTCCCTGTTCTGCTTCAAAGCGTCATTTAGAAGGTACAAGCCCTCATTTTTAGGGCGCAACGCCTCATTTTTTGGCCGCGAATCCTCCTTTTTAGGGGTCAATACGTCCTTTTTGCTGTAAAATCCCTCACTTTTATGTTCCGGACATCTCATTTAGGGCACAAAGCCTTGTTTTGTGGTCCCAAAGCTTCCTCTTCAGAGTCCAAAGCTTTGATTCTGTGGTTGAATTCCTCGTTTTATAATCCAAACCCTCACGTTTATTGCACAAACCCTCATTTTTAGGGCCCAAACGCTCATTTTTATGCTGCAAATCATTTCACTGGAAAATGCCTCCTTTTTATGCTCCAAACGCCTCCTTTAGGGCACGATGTCTGAATGTTAGGTCCCAAAGATTTGGTTAAGAGCCCAAAGCTTGGAGTCTAGGGTTGAAAGCCTGCTTTTTACTCTACAAACCCTCCTGTTTAGGGTACAAACCCTCCTTTTTGGTGCACAAGCCCTCGCTGTTAGGGTGCAAACACTCACGTTAAGATTCCCAAGCTTCGAGTCCAGGGTTGAAATCCACATCTTTATGCTCCAAACGACCGTCTTTAGGCTTCAAATCCGACTTTTAATTCTGAAATCCCACTTTTTTACGCTCCAAACGCTACATTAAGGGCACAAAGTCTCCATTTTAGGTCACAACGCTTCCTTTTTAGAGTCCGGAACGTTGGTTCCAGGGTTGAAAGCCTCCCTGTTCTGCTTCAAAGCGTCATTTAGAAGGTACAAGCCCTCATTTTTAGGGCGCAACGCCTCATTATTTGGCCGCGAATCCTCCTTTTTAGGGGTCAATACGTCCTTTTTGCTGTAAAATCCCTCACTTCTATGTTCCGGACATCTCTTTTAGGGCACAAAGCCTTGTTTTGTGGTCCCAAAGCTTCCTCTTCAGAGTCCAAAGCTTTGATTCTGTGGTTGAATTCCTCGTTTTATAATCCAAACCCTCACGTTTATTGCACAAACCCTCATTTTTAGGGCCCAAACGCTCATTTTTATGCTGCAAATCATTTCACTGGAAAATGCCTCCTTTTTATGCTCCAAACGCCTCCTTTAGGGCACGATGTCTGAATGTTAGGTCCCAAAGATTTGGTTAAGAGCCCAAAGCTTGGAGTCTAGGGTTGAAAGCCTGCTTTTTACTCTACAAACCCTCCTGTTTAGGGTACAAACCCTCCTTTTTGGTGCACAAGCCCTCGCTGTTAGGGTGCAAACACTCACGTTAAGATTCCCAAGCTTCGAGTCCAGGGTTGAAATCCACATCTTTATGCTCCAAACGACCGTCTTTAGGCTTCAAATCCGACTTTTAATTCTGAAATCCCACTTTTTTACGCTCCAAACGCTACATTAAGGGCACAAAGTCTCCATTTTAGGTCACAACGCTTCCTTTTTAGAGTCCGGAACGTTGGTTCCAGGGTTGAAAGCCTCCCTGTTCTGCTTCAAAGCGTCATTTAGAAGGTACAAGCCCTCATTTTTAGGGCGCAACGCCTCATTTTTTGGCCGCGAATCCTCCTTTTTAGGGGTCAATACGTCCTTTTTGCTGTAAAATCCCTCACTTCTATGTTCCGGACATCTCTTTTAGGGCACAAAGCCTTGTTTTGTGGTCCCAAAGCTTCCTCTTCAGAGTCCAAAGCTTTGATTCTGTGGTTGAATTCCTCGTTTTATAATCCAAACCCTCACGTTTATTGCACAAACCCTCATTTTTAGGGCCCAAACGCTCATTTTTATGCTGCAAATCATTTCACTGGAAAATGCCTCCTTTTTATGCTCCAAACGCCTCCTTTAGGGCACGATGTCTGAATGTTAGGTCCCAAAGATTTGGTTAAGAGCCCAAAGCTTGGAGTCTAGGGTTGAAAGCCTGCTTTTTACTCTACAAACCCTCCTGTTTAGGGTACAAACCCTCCTTTTTGGTGCACAAGCCCTCGCTGTTAGGGTGCAAACACTCACGTTAAGATTCCCAAGCTTCGAGTCCAGGGTTGAAATCCACATCTTTATGCTCCAAACGACCGTCTTTGGGCTTCAAATCCGACTTTTAATTCTGAAATCTCACTTTTTTACGCTCCAAACGCTACATTAAGGGCACAAAGTCTCCATTTTAGGTCACAACGCTTCCTTTTTAGAGTCCGGAACGTTGGTTCCAGGGTTGAAAGCCTCCCTGTTCTGCTTCAAAGCGTCATTTAGAAGGTACAAGCCCTCATTTTTAGGGCGCAACGCCTCATTTTTTGGCCGCGAATCCTCCTTTTTAGGGGTCAATACGTCCTTTTTGCTGTAAAATCCCTCACTTTTATGTTCCGGACATCTCATTTAGGGCACAAAGCCTTGTTTTGTGGTCCCAAAGCTTCCTCTTCAGAGTCCAAAGCTTTGATTCTGTGGTTGAATTCCTCGTTTTATAATCCAAACCCTCACGTTTATTGCACAAACCCTCATTTTTAGGGCCCAAACGCTCATTTTTATGCTGCAAATCATTTCACTGGAAAATGCCTCCTTTTTATGCTCCAAACGCCTCCTTTAGGGCACGATGTCTGAATGTTAGGTCCCAAAGATTTGGTTAAGAGCCCAAAGCTTGGAGTCTAGGGTTGAAAGCCTGCTTTTTACTCTACAAACCCTCCTGTTTAGGGTACAAACCCTCCTTTTTGGTGCACAAGCCCTCGCTGTTAGGGTGCAAACACTCACGTTAAGATTCCCAAGCTTCGAGTCCAGGGTTGAAATCCACATCTTTATGCTCCAAACGACCGTCTTTAGGCTTCAAATCCGACTTTTAATTCTGAAATCCCACTTTTTTACGCTCCAAACGCTACATTAAGGGCACAAAGTCTCCATTTTAGGTCACAACGCTTCCTTTTTAGAGTCCGGAACGTTGGTTCCAGGGTTGAAAGCCTCCCTGTTCTGCTTCAAAGCGTCATTTAGAAGGTACAAGCCCTCATTTTTAGGGCGCAACGCCTCATTTTTTGGCCGCGAATCCTCCTTTTTAGGGGTCAATACGTCCTTTTTGCTGTAAAATCCCTCACTTCTATGTTCCGGACATCTCTTTTAGGGCACAAAGCCTTGTTTTGTGGTCCCAAAGCTTCCTCTTCAGAGTCCAAAGCTTTGATTCTGTGGTTGAATTCCTCGTTTTATAATCCAAACCCTCACGTTTATTGCACAAACCCTCATTTTTAGGGCCCAAACGCTCATTTTTATGCTGCAAATCATTTCACTGGAAAATGCCTCCTTTTTATGCTCCAAACGCCTCCTTTAGGGCACGATGTCTGAATGTTAGGTCCCAAAGATTTGGTTAAGAGCCCAAAGCTTGGAGTCTAGGGTTGAAAGCCTGCTTTTTACTCTACAAACCCTCCTGTTTAGGGTACAAACCCTCCTTTTTGGTGCACAAGCCCTCGCTGTTAGGGTGCAAACACTCACGTTAAGATTCCCAAGCTTCGAGTCCAGGGTTGAAATCCACATCTTTATGCTCCAAACGACCGTCTTTAGGCTTCAAATCCGACTTTTAATTCTGAAATCCCACTTTTTTACGCTCCAAACGCTACATTAAGGGCACAAAGTCTCCATTTTAGGTCACAACACTTCCTTTTTAGAGTCCGGAACGTTGGTTCCAGGGTTGAAAGCCTCCCTGTTCTGCTTCAAAGCGTCATTTAGAAGGTACAAGCCCTCATTTTTAGGGCGCAACGCCTCATTTTTTGGCCGCGAATCCTCCTTTTTAGGGGTCAATACGTCCTTTTTGCTGTAAAATCCCTCACTTTTATGTTCCGGACATCTCTTTTAGGGCACAAAGCCTTGTTTTGTGGTCCCAAAGCTTCCTCTTCAGAGTCCAAAGCTTTGATTCTGTGGTTGAATTCCTCGTTTTATAATCCAAACCCTCACGTTTATTGCACAAACCCTCATTTTTAGGGCCCAAACGCTCATTTTTATGCTGCAAATCATTTCACTGGAAAATGCCTCCTTTTTATGCTCCAAACGCCTCCTTTAGGGCACGATGTCTGAATGTTAGGTCCCAAAGATTTGGTTAAGAGCCCAAAGCTTGGAGTCTAGGGTTGAAAGCCTGCTTTTTACTCTACAAACCCTCCTGTTTAGGGTACAAACCCTCCTTTTTGGTGCACAAGCCCTCGCTGTTAGGGTGCAAACACTCACGTTAAGATTCCCAAGCTTCGAGTCCAGGGTTGAAATCCACATCTTTATGCTCCAAACGACCGTCTTTAGGCTTCAAATCCGACTTTTAATTCTGAAATCCCACTTTTTTACGCTCCAAACGCTACATTAAGGGCACAAAGTCTCCATTTTAGGTCACAACGCTTCCTTTTTAGAGTCCGGAACGTTGGTTCCAGGGTTGAAAGCCTCCCTGTTCTGCTTCAAAGCGTCATTTAGAAGGTACAAGCCCTCATTTTTAGGGCGCAACGCCTCATTTTTTGGCCGCGAATCCTCCTTTTTAGGGGTCAATACGTCCTTTTTGCTGTAAAATCCCTCACTTTTATGTTCCGGACATCTCTTTTAGGGCACAAAGCCTTGTTTTGTGGTCCCAAAGCTTCCTCTTCAGAGTCCAAAGCTTTGATTCTGTGGTTGAATTCCTCGTTTTATAATCCAAACCCTCACGTTTATTGCACAAACCCTCATTTTTAGGGCCCAAACGCTCATTTTTATGCTGCAAATCATTTCACTGGAAAATGCCTCCTTTTTATGCTCCAAACGCCTCCTTTAGGGCACGATGTCTGAATGTTAGGTCCCAAAGATTTGGTTAAGAGCCCAAAGCTTGGAGTCTAGGGTTGAAAGCCTGCTTTTTACTCTACAAACCCTCCTGTTTAGGGTACAAACCCTCCTTTTTGGTGCACAAGCCCTCGCTGTTAGGGTGCAAACACTCACGTTAAGATTCCCAAGCTTTGAGTCCAGGGTTGAAATCCACATCTTTATGCTCCAAACGACCGTCTTTAGGCTTCAAATCCGACTTTTAATTCTGAAATCCCACTTTTTTACGCTCCAAACGCTACATTAAGGGCACAAAGTCTCCATTTTAGGTCACAACGCTTCCTTTTTAGAGTCCGGAACGTTGGTTCCAGGGTTGAAAGCCTCCCTGTTCTGCTTCAAAGCGTCATTTAGAAGGTACAAGCCCTCATTTTTAGGGCGCAACGCCTCATTTTTTGGCCGCGAATCCTCCTTTTTAGGGGTCAGTACGTCCTTTTTGCTGTAAAATCCCTCACTTCTATGTTCCGGACATCTCTTTTAGGGCACAAAGCCTTGTTTTGTGGTCCCAAAGCTTCCTCTTCAGAGTCCAAAGCTTTGATTCTGTGGTTGAATTCCTCGTTTTATAATCCAAACCCTCACGTTTATTGCACAAACCCTCATTTTTAGGGCCCAAACGCTCATTTTTATGCTGCAAATCATTTCACTGGAAAATGCCTCCTTTTTATGCTCCAAACGCCTCCTTTAGGGCACGATGTCTGAATGTTAGGTCCCAAAGATTTGGTTAAGAGCCCAAAGCTTGGAGTCTAGGGTTGAAAGCCTGCTTTTTACTCTACAAACCCTCCTGTTTAGGGTACAAACCCTCCTTTTTGGTGCACAAGCCCTCGCTGTTAGGGTGCAAACACTCACGTTAAGATTCCCAAGCTTCGAGTCCAGGGTTGAAATCCACATCTTTATGCTCCAAACGACCGTCTTTGGGCTTCAAATCCGACTTTTAATTCTGAAATCTCACTTTTTTACGCTCCAAACGCTACATTAAGGGCACAAAGTCTCCATTTTAGGTCACAACGCTTCCTTTTTAGAGTCCGGAACGTTGGTTCCAGGGTTGAAAGCCTCCCTGTTCTGCTTCAAAGCGTCATTTAGAAGGTACAAGCCCTCATTTTTAGGGCGCAACGCCTCATTTTTTGGCCGCGAATCCTCCTTTTTAGGGGTCAATACGTCCTTTTTGCTGTAAAATCCCTCACTTTTATGTTCCGGACATCTCTTTTAGGGCACAAAGCCTTGTTTTGTGGTCCCAAAGCTTCCTCTTCAGAGTCCAAAGCTTTGATTCTGTGGTTGAATTCCTCGTTTTATAATCCAAACCCTCACGTTTATTGCACAAACCCTCATTTTTAGGGCCCAAACGCTCATTTTTATGCTGCAAATCATTTCACTGGAAAATGCCTCCTTTTTATGCTCCAAACGCCTCCTTTAGGGCACGATGTCTGAATGTTAGGTCCCAAAGATTTGGTTAAGAGCCCAAAGCTTG
The DNA here is from genome assembly GCF_031877795.1 of Strix aluco. Taxonomy (NCBI): domain Eukaryota; kingdom Metazoa; phylum Chordata; class Aves; order Strigiformes; family Strigidae; genus Strix; species Strix aluco. The sequence goes on from NC_133970.1 coordinate 8,782,927, forward strand.
GAGTCTAGGGTTGAAAGCCTGCTTTTTACTCTACAAACCCTCCTGTTTAGGGTACAAACCCTCCTTTTTGGTGCACAAGCCCTCGCTGTTAGGGTGCAAACACTCACGTTAAGATTCCCAAGCTTCGAGTCCAGGGTTGAAATCCACATCTTTATGCTCCAAACGACCGTCTTTAGGCTTCAAATCCGACTTTTAATTCTGAAATCCCACTTTTTTACGCTCCAAACGCTACATTAAGGGCACAAAGTCTCCATTTTAGGTCACAACGCTTCCTTTTTAGAGTCCGGAACGTTGGTTCCAGGGTTGAAAGCCTCCCTGTTCTGCTTCAAAGCGTCATTTAGAAGGTACAAGCCCTCATTTTTAGGGCGCAACGCCTCATTTTTTGGCCGCGAATCCTCCTTTTTAGGGGTCAATACGTCCTTTTTGCTGTAAAATCCCTCACTTTTATGTTCCGGACATCTCTTTTAGGGCACAAAGCCTTGTTTTGTGGTCCCAAAGCTTCCTCTTCAGAGTCCAAAGCTTTGATTCTGTGGTTGAATTCCTCGTTTTATAATCCAAACCCTCACGTTTATTGCACAAACCCTCATTTTTAGGGCCCAAACGCTCATTTTTATGCTGCAAATCATTTCACTGGAAAATGCCTCCTTTTTATGCTCCAAACGCCTCCTTTAGGGCACGATGTCTGAATGTTAGGTCCCAAAGATTTGGTTAAGAGCCCAAAGCTTGGAGTCTAGGGTTGAAAGCCTGCTTTTTACTCTACAAACCCTCCTGTTTAGGGTACAAACCCTCCTTTTTGGTGCACAAGCCCTCGCTGTTAGGGTGCAAACACTCACGTTAAGATTCCCAAGCTTCGAGTCCAGGGTTGAAATCCACATCTTTATGCTCCAAACGACCGTCTTTGGGCTTCAAATCCGACTTTTAATTCTGAAATCTCACTTTTTTACGCTCCAAACGCTACATTAAGGGCACAAAGTCTCCATTTTAGGTCACAACGCTTCCTTTTTAGAGTCCGGAACGTTGGTTCCAGGGTTGAAAGCCTCCCTGTTCTGCTTCAAAGCGTCATTTAGAAGGTACAAGCCCTCATTTTTAGGGCGCAACGCCTCATTTTTTGGCCGCGAATCCTCCTTTTTAGGGGTCAATACGTCCTTTTTGCTGTAAAATCCCTCACTTTTATGTTCCGGACATCTCTTTTAGGGCACAAAGCCTTGTTTTGTGGTCCCAAAGCTTCCTCTTCAGAGTCCAAAGCTTTGATTCTGTGGTTGAATTCCTCGTTTTATAATCCAAACCCTCACGTTTATTGCACAAACCCTCATTTTTAGGGCCCAAACGCTCATTTTTATGCTGCAAATCATTTCACTGGAAAATGCCTCCTTTTTATGCTCCAAACGCCTCCTTTAGGGCACGATGTCTGAATGTTAGGTCCCAAAGATTTGGTTAAGAGCCCAAAGCTTGGAGTCTAGGGTTGAAAGCCTGCTTTTTACTCTACAAACCCTCCTGTTTAGGGTACAAACCCTCCTTTTTGGTGCACAAGCCCTCGCTGTTAGGGTGCAAACACTCACGTTAAGATTCCCAAGCTTCGAGTCCAGGGTTGAAATCCACATCTTTATGCTCCAAACGACCGTCTTTAGGCTTCAAATCCGACTTTTAATTCTGAAATCCCACTTTTTTACGCTCCAAACGCTACATTAAGGGCACAAAGTCTCCATTTTAGGTCACAACACTTCCTTTTTAGAGTCCGGAACGTTGGTTCCAGGGTTGAAAGCCTCCCTGTTCTGCTTCAAAGCGTCATTTAGAAGGTACAAGCCCTCATTTTTAGGGCGCAACGCCTCATTTTTTGGCCGCGAATCCTCCTTTTTAGGGGTCAATACGTCCTTTTTGCTGTAAAATCCCTCACTTTTATGTTCCGGACATCTCTTTTAGGGCACAAAGCCTTGTTTTGTGGTCCCAAAGCTTCCTCTTCAGAGTCCAAAGCTTTGATTCTGTGGTTGAATTCCTCGTTTTATAATCCAAACCCTCACGTTTATTGCACAAACCCTCATTTTTAGGGCCCAAACGCTCATTTTTATGCTGCAAATCATTTCACTGGAAAATGCCTCCTTTTTATGCTCCAAACGCCTCCTTTAGGGCACGATGTCTGAATGTTAGGTCCCAAAGATTTGGTTAAGAGCCCAAAGCTTGGAGTCTAGGGTTGAAAGCCTGCTTTTTACTCTACAAACCCTCCTGTTTAGGGTACAAACCCTCCCTTTTGGTGCACAAGCCCTCGCTGTTAGGGTGCAAACACTCACGTTAAGATTCCCAAGCTTCGAGTCCAGGGTTGAAATCCACATCTTTATGCTCCAAACGACCGTCTTTAGGCTTCAAATCCGACTTTTAATTCTGAAATCCCACTTTTTTACGCTCCAAACGCTACATTAAGGGCACAAAGTCTCCATTTTAGGTCACAACGCTTCCTTTTTAGAGTCCGGAACGTTGGTTCCAGGGTTGAAAGCCTCCCTGTTCTGCTTCAAAGCGTCATTTAGAAGGTACAAGCCCTCATTTTTAGGGCGCAACGCCTCATTTTTTGGCCGCGAATCCTCCTTTTTAGGGGTCAGTACGTCCTTTTTGCTGTAAAATCCCTCACTTCTATGTTCCGGACATCTCTTTTAGGGCACAAAGCCTTGTTTTGTGGTCCCAAAGCTTCCTCTTCAGAGTCCAAAGCTTTGATTCTGTGGTTGAATTCCTCGTTTTATAATCCAAACCCTCACGTTTATTGCACAAACCCTCATTTTTAGGGCCCAAACGCTCATTTTTATGCTGCAAATCATTTCACTGGAAAATGCCTCCTTTTTATGCTCCAAACGCCTCCTTTAGGGCACGATGTCTGAATGTTAGGTCCCAAAGATTTGGTTAAGAGCCCAAAGCTTGGAGTCTAGGGTTGAAAGCCTGCTTTTTACTCTACAAACCCTCCTGTTTAGGGTACAAACCCTCCTCTTTGGTGCACAAGCCCTCGCTGTTAGGGTGCAAACACTCACGTTAAGATTCCCAAGCTTCGAGTCCAGGGTTGAAATCCACATCTTTATGCTCCAAACGACCGTCTTTGGGCTTCAAATCCGACTTTTAATTCTGAAATCCCACTTTTTTACGCTCCAAACGCTACATTAAGGGCACAAAGTCTCCATTTTAGGTCACAACGCTTCCTTTTTAGAGTCCGGAACGTTGGTTCCAGGGTTGAAAGCCTCCCTGTTCTGCTTCAAAGCGTCATTTAGAAGGTACAAGCCCTCATTTTTAGGGCGCAACGCCTCATTTTTTGGCCGCGAATCCTCCTTTTTAGGGGTCAGTACGTCCTTTTTGCTGTAAAATCCCTCACTTTTATGTTCCGGACATCTCTTTTAGGGCACAAAGCCTTGTTTTGTGGTCCCAAAGCTTCCTCTTCAGAGTCCAAAGCTTTGATTCTGTGGTTGAATTCCTCGTTTTATAATCCAAACCCTCACGTTTATTGCACAAACCCTCATTTTTAGGGCCCAAACGCTCATTTTTATGCTGCAAATCATTTCACTGGAAAATGCCTCCTTTTTATGCTCCAAACGCCTCCTTTAGGGCACGATGTCTGAATGTTAGGTCCCAAAGATTTGGTTAAGAGCCCAAAGCTTTGAGTCTAGGGTTGAAAGCCTGCTTTTTACTCTACAAACCCTCCTGTTTAGGGTACAAACCCTCCTTTTTGGTGCACAAGCCCTCGCTGTTAGGGTGCAAACACTCACGTTAAGATTCCCAAGCTTCGAGTCCAGGGTTGAAATCCACATCTTTATGCTCCAAACGACCGTCTTTAGGCTTCAAATCCGACTTTTAATTCTGAAATCCCACTTTTTTACGCTCCAAACGCTACATTAAGGGCACAAAGTCTCCATTTTAGGTCACAACGCTTCCTTTTTAGAGTCCGGAACGTTGGTTCCAGGGTTGAAAGCCTCCCTGTTCTGCTTCAAAGCATCATTTAGAAGGTACAAGCCCTCATTTTTAGGGCGCAACGCCTCATTTTTTGGCCGCGAATCCTCCTTTTTAGGGGTCAATACGTCCTTTTTGCTGTAAAATCCCTCACTTCTATGTTCCGGACATCTCTTTTAGGGCACAAAGCCTTGTTTTGTGGTCCCAAAGCTTCCTCTTCAGAGTCCAAAGCTTTGATTCTGTGGTTGAATTCCTCGTTTTATAATCCAAACCCTCACGTTTATTGCACAAACCCTCATTTTTAGGGCCCAAACGCTCATTTTTATGCTGCAAATCATTTCACTGGAAAATGCCTCCTTTTTATGCTCCAAACGCCTCCTTTAGGGCACGATGTCTGAATGTTAGGTCCCAAAGATTTGGTTAAGAGCCCAAAGCTTGGAGTCTAGGGTTGAAAGCCTGCTTTTTACTCTACAAACCCTCCTGTTTAGGGTACAAACCCTCCTTTTTGGTGCACAAGCCCTCGCTGTTAGGGTGCAAACACTCACGTTAAGATTCCCAAGCTTCGAGTCCAGGGTTGAAATCCACATCTTTATGCTCCAAACGACCGTCTTTAGGCTTCAAATCCGACTTTTAATTCTGAAATCCCACTTTTTTACGCTCCAAACGCTACATTAAGGGCACAAAGTCTCCATTTTAGGTCACAACGCTTCCTTTTTAGAGTCCGGAACGTTGGTTCCAGGGTTGAAAGCCTCCCTGTTCTGCTTCAAAGCGTCATTTAGAAGGTACAAGCCCTCATTTTTAGGGCGCAACGCCTCATTTTTTGGCCGCGAATCCTCCTTTTTAGGGGTCAGTACGTCCTTTTTGCTGTAAAATCCCTCACTTCTATGTTCCGGACATCTCTTTTAGGGCACAAAGCCTTGTTTTGTGGTCCCAAAGCTTCCTCTTCAGAGTCCAAAGCTTTGATTCTGTGGTTGAATTCCTCGTTTTATAATCCAAACCCTCACGTTTATTGCACAAACCCTCATTTTTAGGGCCCAAACGCTCATTTTTATGCTGCAAATCATTTCACTGGAAAATGCCTCCTTTTTATGCTCCAAACGCCTCCTTTAGGGCACGATGTCTGAATGTTAGGTCCCAAAGATTTGGTTAAGAGCCCAAAGCTTGGAGTCTAGGGTTGAAAGCCTGCTTTTTACTCTACAAACCCTCCTGTTTAGGGTACAAACCCTCCTTTTTGGTGCACAAGCCCTCGCTGTTAGGGTGCAAACACTCACGTTAAGATTCCCAAGCTTCGAGTCCAGGGTTGAAATCCACATCTTTATGCTCCAAACGACCGTCTTTGGGCTTCAAATCCGACTTTTAATTCTGAAATCCCACTTTTTTACGCTCCAAACGCTACATTAAGGGCACAAAGTCTCCATTTTAGGTCACAACGCTTCCTTTTTAGAGTCCGGAACGTTGGTTCCAGGGTTGAAAGCCTCCCTGTTCTGCTTCAAAGCGTCATTTAGAAGGTACAAGCCCTCATTTTTAGGGCGCAACGCCTCATTTTTTGGCCGCGAATCCTCCTTTTTAGGGGTCAGTACGTCCTTTTTGCTGTAAAATCCCTCACTTCTATGTTCCGGACATCTCTTTTAGGGCACAAAGCCTTGTTTTGTGGTCCCAAAGCTTCCTCTTCAGAGTCCAAAGCTTTGATTCTGTGGTTGAATTCCTCGTTTTATAATCCAAACCCTCACGTTTATTGCACAAACCCTCATTTTTAGGGCCCAAACGCTCATTTTTATGCTGCAAATCATTTCACTGGAAAATGCCTCCTTTTTATGCTCCAAACGCCTCCTTTAGGGCACGATGTCTGAATGTTAGGTCCCAAAGATTTGGTTAAGAGCCCAAAGCTTGGAGTCTAGGGTTGAAAGCCTGCTTTTTACTCTACAAACCCTCCTGTTTAGGGTACAAACCCTCCTTTTTGGTGCACAAGCCCTCGCTGTTAGGGTGCAAACACTCACGTTAAGATTCCCAAGCTTCGAGTCCAGGGTTGAAATCCACATCTTTATGCTCCAAACGACCGTCTTTGGGCTTCAAATCCGACTTTTAATTCTGAAATCCCACTTTTTTACGCTCCAAACGCTACATTAAGGGCACAAAGTCTCCATTTTAGGTCACAACGCTTCCTTTTTAGAGTCCGGAACGTTGGTTCCAGGGTTGAAAGCCTCCCTGTTCTGCTTCAAAGCGTCATTTAGAAGGTACAAGCCCTCATTTTTAGGGCGCAACGCCTCATTTTTTGGCCGCGAATCCTCCTTTTTAGGGGTCAGTACGTCCTTTTTGCTGTAAAATCCCTCACTTCTATGTTCCGGACATCTCTTTTAGGGCACAAAGCCTTGTTTTGTGGTCCCAAAGCTTCCTCTTCAGAGTCCAAAGCTTTGATTCTGTGGTTGAATTCCTCGTTTTATAATCCAAACCCTCACGTTTATTGCACAAACCCTCATTTTTAGGGCCCAAACGCTCATTTTTATGCTGCAAATCATTTCACTGGAAAATGCCTCCTTTTTATGCTCCAAACGCCTCCTTTAGGGCACGATGTCTGAATGTTAGGTCCCAAAGATTTGGTTAAGAGCCCAAAGCTTTGAGTCTAGGGTTGAAAGCCTGCTTTTTACTCTACAAACCCTCCTGTTTAGGGTACAAACCCTCCTTTTTGGTGCACAAGCCCTCGCTGTTAGGGTGCAAACACTCACGTTAAGATTCCCAAGCTTCGAGTCCAGGGTTGAAATCCACATCTTTATGCTCCAAACGACCGTCTTTAGGCTTCAAATCCGACTTTTAATTCTGAAATCCCACTTTTTTACGCTCCAAACGCTACATTAAGGGCACAAAGTCTCCATTTTAGGTCACAACGCTTCCTTTTTAGAGTCCGGAACGTTGGTTCCAGGGTTGAAAGCCTCCCTGTTCTGCTTCAAAGCGTCATTTAGAAGGTACAAGCCCTCATTTTTAGGGCGCAACGCCTCATTTTTTGGCCGCGAATCCTCCTTTTTAGGGGTCAGTACGTCCTTTTTGCTGTAAAATCCCTCACTTCTATGTTCCGGACATCTCTTTTAGGGCACAAAGCCTTGTTTTGTGGTCCCAAAGCTTCCTCTTCAGAGTCCAAAGCTTTGATTCTGTGGTTGAATTCCTCGTTTTATAATCCAAACCCTCACGTTTATTGCACAAACCCTCATTTTTAGGGCCCAAACGCTCATTTTTATGCTGCAAATCATTTCACTGGAAAATGCCTCCTTTTTATGCTCCAAACGCCTCCTTTAGGGCACGATGTCTGAATGTTAGGTCCCAAAGATTTGGTTAAGAGCCCAAAGCTTGGAGTCTAGGGTTGAAAGCCTGCTTTTTACTCTACAAACCCTCCTGTTTAGGGTACAAACCCTCCTTTTTGGTGCACAAGCCCTCGCTGTTAGGGTGCAAACACTCACGTTAAGATTCCCAAGCTTCGAGTCCAGGGTTGAAATCCACATCTTTATGCTCCAAACGACCGTCTTTGGGCTTCAAATCCGACTTTTAATTCTGAAATCCCACTTTTTTACGCTCCAAACGCTACATTAAGGGCACAAAGTCTCCATTTTAGGTCACAACGCTTCCTTTTTAGAGTCCGGAACGTTGGTTCCAGGGTTGAAAGCCTCCCTGTTCTGCTTCAAAGCGTCATTTAGAAGGTACAAGCCCTCATTTTTAGGGCGCAACGCCTCATTTTTTGGCCGCGAATCCTCCTTTTTAGGGGTCAGTACGTCCTTTTTGCTGTAAAATCCCTCACTTCTATGTTCCGGACATCTCTTTTAGGGCACAAAGCCTTGTTTTGTGGTCCCAAAGCTTCCTCTTCAGAGTCCAAAGCTTTGATTCTGTGGTTGAATTCCTCGTTTTATAATCCAAACCCTCACGTTTATTGCACAAACCCTCATTTTTAGGGCCCAAACGCTCATTTTTATGCTGCAAATCATTTCACTGGAAAATGCCTCCTTTTTATGCTCCAAACGCCTCCTTTAGGGCACGATGTCTGAATGTTAGGTCCCAAAGATTTGGTTAAGAGCCCAAAGCTTTGAGTCTAGGGTTGAAAGCCTGCTTTTTACTCTACAAACCCTCCTGTTTAGGGTACAAACCCTCCTTTTTGGTGCACAAGCCCTCGCTGTTAGGGTGCAAACACTCACGTTAAGATTCCCAAGCTTCGAGTCCAGGGTTGAAATCCACATCTTTATGCTCCAAACGACCGTCTTTAGGCTTCAAATCCGACTTTTAATTCTGAAATCCCACTTTTTTACGCTCCAAACGCTACATTAAGGGCACAAAGTCTCCATTTTAGGTCACAACGCTTCCTTTTTAGAGTCCGGAACGTTGGTTCCAGGGTTGAAAGCCTCCCTGTTCTGCTTCAAAGCGTCATTTAGAAGGTACAAGCCCTCATTTTTAGGGCGCAACGCCTCATTTTTTGGCCGCGAATCCTCCTTTTTAGGGGTCAGTACGTCCTTTTTGCTGTAAAATCCCTCACTTTTATGTTCCGGACATCTCTTTTAGGGCACAAAGCCTTGTTTTGTGGTCCCAAAGCTTCCTCTTCAGAGTCCAAAGCTTTGATTCTGTGGTTGAATTCCTCGTTTTATAATCCAAACCCTCACGTTTATTGCACAAACCCTCATTTTTAGGGCCCAAACGCTCATTTTTATGCTGCAAATCATTTCACTGGAAAATGCCTCCTTTTTATGCTCCAAACGCCTCCTTTAGGGCACGATGTCTGAATGTTAGGTCCCAAAGATTTGGTTAAGAGCCCAAAGCTTGGAGTCTAGGGTTGAAAGCCTGCTTTTTACTCTACAAACCCTCCTGTTTAGGGTACAAACCCTCCTTTTTGGTGCACAAGCCCTCGCTGTTAGGGTGCAAACACTCACGTTAAGATTCCCAAGCTTCGAGTCCAGGGTTGAAATCCACATCTTTATGCTCCAAACGACCGTCTATGGGCTTCAAATCCGACTTTTAATTCTGAAATCCCACTTTTTTACGCTCCAAACGCTACATTAAGGGCACAAAGTCTCCATTTTAGGTCACAACGCTTCCTTTTTAGAGTCCGGAACGTTGGTTCCAGGGTTGAAAGCCTCCCTGTTCTGCTTCAAAGCGTCATTTAGAAGGTACAAGCCCTCATTTTTAGGGCGCAACGCCTCATTTTTTGGCCGCGAATCCTCCTTTTTAGGGGTCAATACGTCCTTTTTGCTGTAAAATCCCTCACTTTTATGTTCCGGACATCTCATTTAGGGCACAAAGCCTTGTTTTGTGGTCCCAAAGCTTCCTCTTCAGAGTCCAAAGCTTTGATTCTGTGGTTGAATTCCTCGTTTTATAATCCAAACCCTCACGTTTATTGCACAAACCCTCATTTTTAGGGCCCAAACGCTCATTTTTATGCTGCAAATCATTTCACTGGAAAATGCCTCCTTTTTATGCTCCAAACGCCTCCTTTAGGGCACGATGTCTGAATGTTAGGTCCCAAAGATTTGGTTAAGAGCCCAAAGCTTGGAGTCTAGGGTTGAAAGCCTGCTTTTTACTCTACAAACCCTCTTGTTTAGGGTACAAACCCTCCTTTTTGGTGCACAAGCCCTCGCTGTTAGGGTGCAAACACTCACGTTAAGATTCCCAAGCTTCGAGTCCAGGGTTGAAATCCACATCTTTGTGCTCCAAACGACCGTCTTTAGGCTTCAAATCCGACTTTTAATTCTGAAATCCCACTTTTTTACGCTCCAAACGCTACATTAAGGGCACAAAGTCTCCATTTTAGGTCACAACGCTTCCTTTTTAGAGTCCGGAACGTTGGTTCCAGGGTTGAAAGCCTCCCTGTTCTGCTTCAAAGCGTCATTTAGAAGGTACAAGCCCTCATTTTTAGGGCGCAACGCCTCATTTTTTGGCCGCGAATCCTCCTTTTTAGGGGTCAGTACGTCCTTTTTGCTGTAAAATCCCTCACTTCTATGTTCCGGACATCTCTTTTAGGGCACAAAGCCTTGTTTTGTGGTCCCAAAGCTTCCTCTTCAGAGTCCAAAGCTTTGATTCTGTGGTTGAATTCCTCGTTTTATAATCCAAACCCTCACGTTTATTGCACAAACCCTCATTTTTAGGGCCCAAACGCTCATTTTTATGCTGCAAATCATTTCACTGGAAAATGCCTCCTTTTTATGCTCCAAACGCCTCCTTTAGGGCACGATGTCTGAATGTTAGGTCCCAAAGATTTGGTTAAGAGCCCAAAGCTTGGAGTCTAGGGTTGAAAGCCTGCTTTTTACTCTACAAACCCTCCTGTTTAGGGTACAAACCCTCCTTTTTGGTGCACAAGCCCTCGCTGTTAGGGTGCAAACACTCACGTTAAGATTCCCAAGCTTCGAGTCCAGGGTTGAAATCCACATCTTTATGCTCCAAACGACCGTCTTTGGGCTTCAAATCCGACTTTTAATTCTGAAATCCCACTTTTTTACGCTCCAAACGCTACATTAAGGGCACAAAGTCTCCATTTTAGGTCACAACGCTTCCTTTTTAGAGTCCGGAACGTTGGTTCCAGGGTTGAAAGCCTCCCTGTTCTGCTTCAAAGCGTCATTTAGAAGGTACAAGCCCTCATTTTTAGGGCGCAACGCCTCATTTTTTGGCCGCGAATCCTCCTTTTTAGGGGTCAATACGTCCTTTTTGCTGTAAAATCCCTCACTTTTATGTTCCGGACATCTCTTTTAGGGCACAAAGCCTTGTTTTGTGGTCCCAAAGCTTCCTCTTCAGAGTCCAAAGCTTTGATTCTGTGGTTGAATTCCTCGTTTTATAATCCAAACCCTCACGTTTATTGCACAAACCCTCATTTTTAGGGCCCAAACGCTCATTTTTATGCTGCAAATCATTTCACTGGAAAATGCCTCCTTTTTATGCTCCAAACGCCTCCTTTAGGGCACGATGTCTGAATGTTAGGTCCCAAAGATTTGGTTAAGAGCCCAAAGCTTGGAGTCTAGGGTTGAAAGCCTGCTTTTTACTCTACAAACCCTCCTGTTTAGGGTACAAACCCTCCTTTTTGGTGCACAAGCCCTCGCTGTTAGGGTGCAAACACTCACGTTAAGATTCCCAAGCTTCGAGTCCAGGGTTGAAATCCACATCTTTATGCTCCAAACGACCGTCTTTGGGCTTCAAATCCGACTTTTAATTCTGAAATCCCACTTTTTTACGCTCCAAACGCTACATTAAGGGCACAAAGTCTCCATTTTAGGTCACAACGCTTCCTTTTTAGAGTCCGGAACGTTGGTTCCAGGGTTGAAAGCCTCCCTGTTCTGCTTCAAAGCGTCATTTAGAAGGTACAAGCCCTCATTTTTAGGGCGCAACGCCTCATTTTTTGGCCGCGAATCCTCCTTTTTAGGGGTCAGTACGTCCTTTTTGCTGTAAAATCCCTCACTTTTATGTTCCGGACATCTCTTTTAGGGCACAAAGCCTTGTTTTGTGGTCCCAAAGCTTCCTCTTCAGAGTCCAAAGCTTTGATTCTGTGGTTGAATTCCTCGTTTTATAATCCAAACCCTCACGTTTATTGCACAAACCCTCATTTTTAGGGCCCAAACGCTCATTTTTATGCTGCAAATCATTTCACTGGAAAATGCCTCCTTTTTATGCTCCAAACGCCTCCTTTAGGGCACGATGTCTGAATGTTAGGTCCCAAAGATTTGGTTAAGAGCCCAAAGCTTGGAGTCTAGGGTTGAAAGCCTGCTTTTTACTCTACAAACCCTCCTGTTTAGGGTACAAACCCTCCTTTTTGGTGCACAAGCCCTCGCTGTTAGGGTGCAAACACTCACGTTAAGATTCCCAAGCTTCGAGTCCAGGGTTGAAATCCACATCTTTATGCTCCAAACGACCGTCTTTGGGCTTCAAATCCGACTTTTAATTCTGAAATCCCACTTTTTTACGCTCCAAACGCTACATTAAGGGCACAAAGTCTCCATTTTAGGTCACAACGCTTCCTTTTTAGAGTCCGGAACGTTGGTTCCAGGGTTGAAAGCCTCCCTGTTCTGCTTCAAAGCGTCATTTAGAAGGTACAAGCCCTCATTTTTAGGGCGCAACGCCTCATTTTTTGGCCGCGAATCCTCCTTTTTAGGGGTCAGTACGTCCTTTTTGCTGTAAAATCCCTCACTTCTATGTTCCGGACATCTCATTTAGGGCACAAAGCCTTGTTTTGTGGTCCCAAAGCTTCCTCTTCAGAGTCCAAAGCTTTGATTCTGTGGTTGAATTCCTCGTTTTATAATCCAAACCCTCACGTTTATTGCACAAACCCTCATTTTTAGGGCCCAAACGCTCATTTTTATGCTGCAAATCATTTCACTGGAAAATGCCTCCTTTTTATGCTCCAAACGCCTCCTTTAGGGCACGATGTCTGAATGTTAGGTCCCAAAGATTTGGTTAAGAGCCCAAAGCTTGGAGTCTAGGGTTGAAAGCCTGCTTTTTACTCTACAAACCCTCCTGTTTAGGGTACAAACCCTCCTTTTTGGTGCACAAGCCCTCGCTGTTAGGGTGCAAACACTCACGTTAAGATTCCCAAGCTTCGAGTCCAGGGTTGAAATCCACATCTTTATGCTCCAAACGACCGTCTTTGGGCTTCAAATCCGACTTTTAATTCTGAAATCCCACTTTTTTACGCTCCAAACGCTACATTAAGGGCACAAAGTCTCCATTTTAGGTCACAACGCTTCCTTTTTAGAGTCCGGAACGTTGGTTCCAGGGTTGAAAGCCTCCCTGTTCTGCTTCAAAGCGTCATTTAGAAGGTACAAGCCCTCATTTTTAGGGCGCAACGCCTCATTTTTTGGCCGCGAATCCTCCTTTTTAGGGGTCAGTACGTCCTTATTGCTGTAAAATCCCTCACTTCTATGTTCCGGACATCTCTTTTAGGGCACAAAGCCTTGTTTTGTGGTCCCAAAGCTTCCTCTTCAGAGTCCAAAGCTTTGATTCTGTGGTTGAATTCCTCGTTTTATAATCCAAACCCTCACGTTTATTGCACAAACCCTCATTTTTAGGGCCCAAACGCTCATTTTTATGCTGCAAATCATTTCACTGGAAAATGCCTCCTTTTTATGCTCCAAACGCCTCCTTTAGGGCACGATGTCTGAATGTTAGGTCCCAAAGATTTGGTTAAGAGCCCAAAGCTTGGAGTCTAGGGTTCAAAGCCTGCTTTTTACTCTACAAACCCTCCTGTTTAGGGTACAAACCCTCCTTTTTGGTGCACAAGCCCTCGCTGTTAGGGTGCAAACACTCACGTTAAGATTCCCAAGCTTCGAGTCCAGGGTTGAAATCCACATCTTTATGCTCCAAACGACCGTCTTTGGGCTTCAAATCCGACTTTTAATTCTGAAATCCCACTTTTTTACGCTCCAAACGCTACATTAAGGGCACAAAGTCTCCATTTTAGGTCACAACGCTTCCTTTTTAGAGTCCGGAACGTTGGTTCCAGGGTTGAAAGCCTCCCTGTTCTGCTTCAAAGCGTCATTTAGAAGGTACAAGCCCTCATTTTTAGGGCGCAACGCCTCATTTTTTGGCCGCGAATCCTCCTTTTTAGGGGTCAGTACGTCCTTTTTGCTGTAAAATCCCTCACTTTTATGTTCCGGACATCTCATTTAGGGCACAAAGCCTTGTTTTGTGGTCCCAAAGCTTCCTCTTCAGAGTCCAAAGCTTTGATTCTGTGGTTGAATTCCTCGTTTTATAATCCAAACCCTCACGTTTATTGCACAAACCCTCATTTTTAGGGCCCAAACGCTCATTTTTATGCTGCAAATCATTTCACTGGAAAATGCCTCCTTTTTATGCTCCAAACGCCTCCTTTAGGGCACGATGTCTGAATGTTAGGTCCCAAAGATTTGGTTAAGAGCCCAAAGCTTGGAGTCTAGGGTTGAAAGCCTGCTTTTTACTCTACAAACCCTCCTGTTTAGGGTACAAACCCTCCTTTTTGGTGCACAAGCCCTCGCTGTTAGGGTGCAAACACTCACGTTAAGATTCCCAAGCTTCGAGTCCAGGGTTGAAATCCACATCTTTGTGCTCCAAACGACCGTCTTTAGGCTTCAAATCCGACTTTTAATTCTGAAATCCCACTTTTTTACGCTCCAAACGCTACATTAAGGGCACAAAGTCTCCATTTTAGGTCACAACGCTTCCTTTTTAGAGTCCGGAACGTTGGTTCCAGGGTTGAAAGCCTCCCTGTTCTGCTTCAAAGCGTCATTTAGAAGGTACAAGCCCTCATTTTTAGGGCGCAACGCCTCATTTTTTGGCCGCGAATCCTCCTTTTTAGGGGTCAGTACGTCCTTTTTGCTGTAAAATCCCTCACTTCTATGTTCCGGACATCTCTTTTAGGGCACAAAGCCTTGTTTTGTGGTCCCAAAGCTTCCTCTTCAGAGTCCAAAGCTTTGATTCTGTGGTTGAATTCCTCGTTTTATAATCCAAACCCTCACGTTTATTGCACAAACCCTCATTTTTAGGGCCCAAACGCTCATTTTTATGCTGCAAATCATTTCACTGGAAAATGCCTCCTTTTTATGCTCCAAACGCCTCCTTTAGGGCACGATGTCTGAATGTTAGGTCCCAAAGATTTGGTTAAGAGCCCAAAGCTTGGAGTCTAGGGTTGAAAGCCTGCTTTTTACTCTACAAACCCTCCTGTTTAGGGTACAAACCCTCCTTTTTGGTGCACAAGCCCTCGCTGTTAGGGTGCAAACACTCACGTTAAGATTCCCAAGCTTCGAGTCCAGGGTTGAAATCCACATCTTTATGCTCCAAACGACCGTCTTTGGGCTTCAAATCCGACTTTTAATTCTGAAATCCCACTTTTTTACGCTCCAAACGCTACATTAAGGGCACAAAGTCTCCATTTTAGGTCACAACGCTTCCTTTTTAGAGTCCGGAACGTTGGTTCCAGGGTTGAAAGCCTCCCTGTTCTGCTTCAAAGCGTCATTTAGAAGGTACAAGCCCTCATTTTTAGGGCGCAACGCCTCATTTTTTGGCCGCGAATCCTCCTTTTTAGGGGTCAATACGTCCTTTTTGCTGTAAAATCCCTCACTTTTATGTTCCGGACATCTCTTTTAGGGCACAAAGCCTTGTTTTGTGGTCCCAAAGCTTCCTCTTCAGAGTCCAAAGCTTTGATTCTGTGGTTGAATTCCTCGTTTTATAATCCAAACCCTCACGTTTATTGCACAAACCCTCATTTTTAGGGCCCAAACGCTCATTTTTATGCTGCAAATCATTTCACTGGAAAATGCCTCCTTTTTATGCTCCAAACGCCTCCTTTAGGGCACGATGTCTGAATGTTAGGTCCCAAAGATTTGGTTAAGAGCCCAAAGCTTGGAGTCTAGGGTTGAAAGCCTGCTTTTTACTCTACAAACCCTCCTGTTTAGGGTACAAACCCTCCTTTTTGGTGCACAAGCCCTCGCTGTTAGGGTGCAAACACTCACGTTAAGATTCCCAAGCTTCGAGTCCAGGGTTGAAATCCACATCTTTATGCTCCAAACGACCGTCTTTGGGCTTCAAATCCGACTTTTAATTCTGAAATCCCACTTTTTTACGCTCCAAACGCTACATTAAGGGCACAAAGTCTCCATTTTAGGTCACAACGCTTCCTTTTTAGAGTCCGGAACGTTGGTTCCAGGGTTGAAAGCCTCCCTGTTCTGCTTCAAAGCGTCATTTAGAAGGTACAAGCCCTCATTTTTAGGGCGCAACGCCTCATTTTTTGGCCGCGAATCCTCCTTTTTAGGGGTCAGTACGTCCTTTTTGCTGTAAAATCCCTCACTTTTATGTTCCGGACATCTCTTTTAGGGCACAAAGCCTTGTTTTGTGGTCCCAAAGCTTCCTCTTCAGAGTCCAAAGCTTTGATTCTGTGGTTGAATTCCTCGTTTTATAATCCAAACCCTCACGTTTATTGCACAAACCCTCATTTTTAGGGCCCAAACGCTCATTTTTATGCTGCAAATCATTTCACTGGAAAATGCCTCCTTTTTATGCTCCAAACGCCTCCTTTAGGGCACGATGTCTGAATGTTAGGTCCCAAAGATTTGGTTAAGAGCCCAAAGCTTGGAGTCTAGGGTTGAAAGCCTGCTTTTTACTCTACAAACCCTCCTGTTTAGGGTACAAACCCTCCTTTTTGGTGCACAAGCCCTCGCTGTTAGGGTGCAAACACTCACGTTAAGATTCCCAAGCTTCGAGTCCAGGGTTGAAATCCACATCTTTATGCTCCAAACGACCGTCTTTGGGCTTCAAATCCGACTTTTAATTCTGAAATCCCACTTTTTTACGCTCCAAACGCTACATTAAGGGCACAAAGTCTCCATTTTAGGTCACAACGCTTCCTTTTTAGAGTCCGGAACGTTGGTTCCAGGGTTGAAAGCCTCCCTGTTCTGCTTCAAAGCGTCATTTAGAAGGTACAAGCCCTCATTTTTAGGGCGCAACGCCTCATTTTTTGGCCGCGAATCCTCCTTTTTAGGGGTCAGTACGTCCTTTTTGCTGTAAAATCCCTCACTTCTATGTTCCGGACATCTCATTTAGGGCACAAAGCCTTGTTTTGTGGTCCCAAAGCTTCCTCTTCAGAGTCCAAAGCTTTGATTCTGTGGTTGAATTCCTCGTTTTATAATCCAAACCCTCACGTTTATTGCACAAACCCTCATTTTTAGGGCCCAAACGCTCATTTTTATGCTGCAAATCATTTCACTGGAAAATGCCTCCTTTTTATGCTCCAAACGCCTCCTTTAGGGCACGATGTCTGAATGTTAGGTCCCAAAGATTTGGTTAAGAGCCCAAAGCTTGGAGTCTAGGGTTGAAAGCCTGCTTTTTACTCTACAAACCCTCCTGTTTAGGGTACAAACCCTCCTTTTTGGTGCACAAGCCCTCGCTGTTAGGGTGCAAACACTCACGTTAAGATTCCCAAGCTTCGAGTCCAGGGTTGAAATCCACATCTTTATGCTCCAAACGACCGTCTTTGGGCTTCAAATCCGACTTTTAATTCTGAAATCCCACTTTTTTACGCTCCAAACGCTACATTAAGGGCACAAAGTCTCCATTTTAGGTCACAACGCTTCCTTTTTAGAGTCCGGAACGTTGGTTCCAGGGTTGAAAGCCTCCCTGTTCTGCTTCAAAGCGTCATTTAGAAGGTACAAGCCCTCATTTTTAGGGCGCAACGCCTCATTTTTTGGCCGCGAATCCTCCTTTTTAGGGGTCAGTACGTCCTTATTGCTGTAAAATCCCTCACTTCTATGTTCCGGACATCTCTTTTAGGGCACAAAGCCTTGTTTTGTGGTCCCAAAGCTTCCTCTTCAGAGTCCAAAGCTTTGATTCTGTGGTTGAATTCCTCGTTTTATAATCCAAACCCTCACGTTTATTGCACAAACCCTCATTTTTAGGGCCCAAACGCTCATTTTTATGCTGCAAATCATTTCACTGGAAAATGCCTCCTTTTTATGCTCCAAACGCCTCCTTTAGGGCACGATGTCTGAATGTTAGGTCCCAAAGATTTGGTTAAGAGCCCAAAGCTTGGAGTCTAGGGTTCAAAGCCTGCTTTTTACTCTACAAACCCTCCTGTTTAGGGTACAAACCCTCCTTTTTGGTGCACAAGCCCTCGCTGTTAGGGTGCAAACACTCACGTTAAGATTCCCAAGCTTCGAGTCCAGGGTTGAAATCCACATCTTTATGCTCCAAACGACCGTCTTTGGGCTTCAAATCCGACTTTTAATTCTGAAATCCCACTTTTTTACGCTCCAAACGCTACATTAAGGGCACAAAGTCTCCATTTTAGGTCACAACGCTTCCTTTTTAGAGTCCGGAACGTTGGTTCCAGGGTTGAAAGCCTCCCTGTTCTGCTTCAAAGCGTCATTTAGAAGGTACAAGCCCTCATTTTTAGGGCGCAACGCCTCATTTTTTGGCCGCGAATCCTCCTTTTTAGGGGTCAGTACGTCCTTTTTGCTGTAAAATCCCTCACTTTTATGTTCCGGACATCTCATTTAGGGCACAAAGCCTTGTTTTGTGGTCCCAAAGCTTCCTCTTCAGAGTCCAAAGCTTTGATTCTGTGGTTGAATTCCTCGTTTTATAATCCAAACCCTCACGTTTATTGCACAAACCCTCATTTTTAGGGCCCAAACGCTCATTTTTATGCTGCAAATCATTTCACTGGAAAATGCCTCCTTTTTATGCTCCAAACGCCTCCTTTAGGGCACGATGTCTGAATGTTAGGTCCCAAAGATTTGGTTAAGAGCCCAAAGCTTGGAGTCTAGGGTTGAAAGCCTGCTTTTTACTCTACAAACCCTCCTGTTTAGGGTACAAACCCTCCTTTTTGGTGCACAAGCCCTCGCTGTTAGGGTGCAAACACTCACGTTAAGATTCCCAAGCTTCGAGTCCAGGGTTGAAATCCACATCTTTATGCTCCAAACGACCGTCTTTAGGCTTCAAATCCGACTTTTAATTCTGAAATCCCACTTTTTTACGCTCCAAACGCTACATTAAGGGCACAAAGTCTCCATTTTAGGTCACAACGCTTCCTTTTTAGAGTCCGGAACGTTGGTTCCAGGGTTGAAAGCCTCCCTGTTCTGCTTCAAAGCGTCATTTAGAAGGTACAAGCCCTCATTTTTAGGGCGCAACGCCTCATTTTTTGGCCGCGAATCCTCCTTTTTAGGGGTCAATACGTCCTTTTTGCTGTAAAATCCCTCACTTTTATGTTCCGGACATCTCATTTAGGGCACAAAGCCTTGTTTTGTGGTCCCAAAGCTTCCTCTTCAGAGTCCAAAGCTTTGATTCTGTGGTTGAATTCCTCGTTTTATAATCCAAACCCTCACGTTTATTGCACAAACCCTCATTTTTAGGGCCCAAATGCTCATTTTTATGCTGCAAATCATTTCACTGGAAAATGCCTCCTTTTTATGCTCCAAACGCCTCCTTTAGGGCACGATGTCTGAATGTTAGGTCCCAAAGATTTGGTTAAGAGCCCAAAGCTTGGAGTCTAGGGTTGAAAGCCTGCTTTTTACTCTACAAACCCTCCTGTTTAGGGTACAAACCCTCCTTTTTGGTGCACAAGCCCTCGCTGTTAGGGTGCAAACACTCACGTTAAGATTCCCAAGCTTCGAGTCCAGGGTTGAAATCCACATCTTTATGCTCCAAACGACCGTCTTTAGGCTTCAAATCCGACTTTTAATTCTGAAATCCCACTTTTTTACGCTCCAAACGCTACATTAAGGGCACAAAGTCTCCATTTTAGGTCACAACGCTTCCTTTTTAGAGTCCGGAACGTTGGTTCCAGGGTTGAAAGCCTCCCTGTTCTGCTTCAAAGCGTCATTTAGAAGGTACAAGCCCTCATTTTTAGGGCGCAACGCCTCATTTTTTGGCCGCGAATCCTCCTTTTTAGGGGTCAGTACGTCCTTTTTGCTGTAAAATCCCTCACTTCTATGTTCCGGACATCTCTTTTAGGGCACAAAGCCTTGTTTTGTGGTCCCAAAGCTTCCTCTTCAGAGTCCAAAGCTTTGATTCTGTGGTTGAATTCCTCGTTTTATAATCCAAACCCTCACGTTTATTGCACAAACCCTCATTTTTAGGGCCCAAACGCTCATTTTTATGCTGCAAATCATTTCACTGGAAAATGCCTCCTTTTTATGCTCCAAACGCCTCCTTTAGGGCACGATGTCTGAATGTTAGGTCCCAAAGATTTGGTTAAGAGCCCAAAGCTTGGAGTCTAGGGTTGAAAGCCTGCTTTTTACTCTACAAACCCTCCTGTTTAGGGTACAAACCCTCCTTTTTGGTGCACAAGCCCTCGCTGTTAGGGTGCAAACACTCACGTTAAGATTCCCAAGCTTCGAGTCCAGGGTTGAAATCCACATCTTTATGCTCCAAACGACCGTCTTTAGGCTTCAAATCCGACTTTTAATTCTGAAATCCCACTTTTTTACGCTCCAAACGCTACATTAAGGGCACAAAGTCTCCATTTTAGGTCACAACGCTTCCTTTTTAGAGTCCGGAACGTTGGTTCCAGGGTTGAAAGCCTCCCTGTTCTGCTTCAAAGCGTCATTTAGAAGGTACAAGCCCTCATTTTTAGGGCGCAACGCCTCATTTTTTGGCCGCGAATCCTCCTTTTTAGGGGTCAGTACGTCCTTTTTGCTGTAAAATCCCTCACTTCTATGTTCCGGACATCTCTTTTAGGGCACAAAGCCTTGTTTTGTGGTCCCAAAGCTTCCTCTTCAGAGTCCAAAGCTTTGATTCTGTGGTTGAATTCCTCGTTTTATAATCCAAACCCTCACGTTTATTGCACAAACCCTCATTTTTAGGGCCCAAACGCTCATTTTTATGCTGCAAATCATTTCACTGGAAAATGCCTCCTTTTTATGCTCCAAACGCCTCCTTTAGGGCACGATGTCTGAATGTTAGGTCCCAAAGATTTGGTTAAGAGCCCAAAGCTTGGAGTCTAGGGTTGAAAGCCTGCTTTTTACTCTACAAACCCTCCTGTTTAGGGTACAAACCCTCCTTTTTGGTGCACAAGCCCTCGCTGTTAGGGTGCAAACACTCACGTTAAGATTCCCAAGCTTCGAGTCCAGGGTTGAAATCCACATCTTTATGCTCCAAACGACCGTCTTTGGGCTTCAAATCCGACTTTTAATTCTGAAATCCCACTTTTTTACGCTCCAAACGCTACATTAAGGGCACAAAGTCTCCATTTTAGGTCACAACGCTTCCTTTTTAGAGTCCGGAACGTTGGTTCCAGGGTTGAAAGCCTCCCTGTTCTGCTTCAAAGCGTCATTTAGAAGGTACAAGCCCTCATTTTTAGGGCGCAACGCCTCATTTTTTGGCCGCGAATCCTCCTTTTTAGGGGTCAATACGTCCTTTTTGCTGTAAAATCCCTCACTTTTATGTTCCGGACATCTCATTTAGGGCACAAAGCCTTGTTTTGTGGTCCCAAAGCTTCCTCTTCAGAGTCCAAAGCTTTGATTCTGTGGTTGAATTCCTCGTTTTATAATCCAAACCCTCACGTTTATTGCACAAACCCTCATTTTTAGGGCCCAAACGCTCATTTTTATGCTGCAAATCATTTCACTGGAAAATGCCTCCTTTTTATGCTCCAAACGCCTCCTTTAGGGCACGATGTCTGAATGTTAGGTCCCAAAGATTTGGTTAAGAGCCCAAAGCTTGGAGTCTAGGGTTCAAAGCCTGCTTTTTACTCTACAAACCCTCCTGTTTAGGGTACAAACCCTCCTTTTTGGTGCACAAGCCCTCGCTGTTAGGGTGCAAACACTCACGTTAAGATTCCCAAGCTTCGAGTCCAGGGTTGAAATCCACATCTTTATGCTCCAAACGACCGTCTTTAGGCTTCAAATCCGACTTTTAATTCTGAAATCCCACTTTTTTACGCTCCAAACGCTACATTAAGGGCACAAAGTCTCCATTTTAGGTCACAACGCTTCCTTTTTAGAGTCCGGAACGTTGGTTCCAGGGTTGAAAGCCTCCCTGTTCTGCTTCAAAGCGTCATTTAGAAGGTACAAGCCCTCATTTTTAGGGCGCAACGCCTCATTTTTTGGCCGCGAATCCTCCTTTTTAGGGGTCAGTACGTCCTTTTTGCTGTAAAATCCCTCACTTCTATGTTCCGGACATCTCTTTTAGGGCACAAAGCCTTGTTTTGTGGTCCCAAAGCTTCCTCTTCAGAGTCCAAAGCTTTGATTCTGTGGTTGAATTCCTCGTTTTATAATCCAAACCCTCACGTTTATTGCACAAACCCTCATTTTTAGGGCCCAAACGCTCATTTTTATGCTGCAAATCATTTCACTGGAAAATGCCTCCTTTTTATGCTCCAAACGCCTCCTTTAGGGCACGATGTCTGAATGTTAGGTCCCAAAGATTTGGTTAAGAGCCCAAAGCTTGGAGTCTAGGGTTGAAAGCCTGCTTTTTACTCTACAAACCCTCCTGTTTAGGGTACAAACCCTCCTT